>NC_142349.1:38676949-39395949 GCF_059441175.1 Urocampus carinirostris | reverse complement strand
TACTGTATTATTGCCATCCTTGGTGACATTACCGTCTGCTACAAGTGACCAAGACAATCTGAAATAGAACCGAAATGGGCAAGACGGGATCGGTCTAACAAGAAAATTGGCCTTTTTTAAATAAAATACATACAAAAATTGTTATATGGCGTACACAATTTGATCAGAGTAAAAAAAATGTGAACATTTTTTCTTACAGGTAAACCGAATAAGTTGACAGGTATGTTATGTTATTACCAGGTAATAATTATATAAGTCGGGTTAAGATAAGCTCAGTCAACCACTAATAAACAGTTTTTAATGACACTGATCATGTTGATGATTTCTCATGCCTGCAAAACACCAAGTTGAAAAACTCTGGCATACACTCTAATTTGCATACTTTCCTTCGGAATTTGAAAAGGTATCTGTGAGTTTCATGTGACAGTGAGTGCTATTTAGTGCCATCCTGGTGTGAACTAACAGAATGCATTGAATGTCATGCATGTGTATTACAACAGTGGTCAGTAAGATGAGCCACAGATGGGTTAAATATCTGACTATATTCTTGTAGCCTGGCCTAAAAATGACCAAAGTTTTAATAGCAACCATAATAATAAGCTCAAATTTGTTGTGCAAACACCAGAACTCTAGGGATATAGATCAGTTATTCTCAACTGATGTGACTTGAGGACCCCCCATTTCACCCTAATGACAAGCGGCGACCCAAATTAAGAAAAGCATTTCACTTCTTGAATTGAGCAGGTTGAAGCAGGGATATAGAGTTTTTCACCTTTATTTGAAAAACAAAATGACGTGTGTACTTGCGTGTACGCCTACATCAAGTCAAGTCAAGTCATGTTTATTTGTATAGCCCTTAATCACAAAGAGTCTCAAGAAGCTGCACAGACCACAGATTATTGCAAACCACAAACTTTTATTCCACCCTCGCCTGATTCAAAACCGACATGAGGGCAAGGAAAAACTCAAAAACCTCAACATGAGGGACATGAAGAAACCTGGAGAAGGGACTGCACATGAGCTAATAGCCCTTCCAGGATAACCAGGCTGCAAAGGATGTTGCAATAACAAACTACACAGATATTGTCAACACAAAATATAGGTCTGTCATGAACCAGGACGGACTCTCAGATCCAATAGCGTTAGTTTCAAAAGAGATTTTATTAGAAAGAGTTGTTGGAGCTGGCTTGGGACGCCGGCGCTTGTCGGTCATCAGCCTCTTCGGGCGGAATGGTAGCTCCGTGGCAGGTAGTTGGAGGGTACAGCTTAGCAGGTAAGTCGATGGCCAGGGCGGGAGAGCAGGTCGCAAAAAGTGGGACGGAAACAGGTCAAAAACGATAGGCAGGCATGAATCAGGCAAGAGGAGTCGTAGGTACCTTGTAGTCTGGAGAATACACAGGGATACAAAAAGTACAATCCAAAGTCCATCTCTGGACGCAGACCGCTTAAGGGGAGAACGTCAGCCAATCAGGAAGTGCGCTCCAGGTGACTTCACTTAGGCAATCACGACAAGGTCATTCATAAGATATAGAATAGAAGTGTGATTTAAGCCTAAATTTAAACAGTTCCACTGAGGTTGCAGATCGAATCGAGGGGAAAGAGCATTCCACAGCACTGGGGATGGAGAACGCTCTCAAACCTGCGGATCTCTTCTTGGCTCTTGGGATCACTAGTAGACCAGCATTTCCAGAGCGAAGGTTCCGGACTGGAACATAAGGGGAAATCAAATCGGAAAGATACGAGGGAGCAAGTCCATGCAGTCTTTTTAGCGTCCTTGGGCCTTCAGTTCTAAATATTATAAATACATCACTCTCCTCAGGTGTAGTTCCAGCAGCTTTTAAGTCCGCCGTTATTAAACCCACACTGAAACGACCCAACCTTGATCCAGAAATATTAAGTAATTACAGACCTGTGTCAAACCTACCTTTCCTCTCTAAAGTACTCGAAAGAGTAGTGGCACAGCAGCTGAATGCTTTCATATCGGAGAATAACCTTTTTGAATCCATGCAATCAGGATTCAGGGCTAACCACTCTACTGAGACAGCTCTGATCAAGGTAACAAATGATCTCCTAATGTCAATGGATTCTGGCGCTTCATCACTTTTGCTGCTGCTGGATCTTAGTGCTGCTTTTGACACAGTGCGCCACAATATCCTACTAGAACGGTTGGAAAAATGGATTGGTCTCTCAGGAGCCGTCCTCTCGTGGTTCAAATCCTACCTCTAAGATAGGACGCACTGTGTTAAATATGGTGAAACGACATCTGAGCCCTTTAATGTTACCTGCGGTGTTCCGCAGGGTTCAGTGCTCGGCCCCCTACTTTTCAACATTTACATGCTTCCATTAGGTGATATTATTCGCAAGTACAATATCAGCTTCCATTGCTACGCAGACGACACTCAACTATATCTTCCGTTGGAGGAATCTTCCACACTAAACTGTGGAAATTTGGAGGCCTGTCTCACTGAGATAAAAGAGTGGATGTCACTCAATTTCTTGCGTCTTAACTCTGAAAAGACCGAAATGTTAGTCATTGGTCCTTCTAAATGCCGGGACTTATTCTCAAAAACTGCTGTGAACATTGACAAATGTCACATCACACAGAGTGACTCAGTTAAAAATTTAGGTGTCATATTTGACCCTGATCTATCCTTTGAGATGCATGTAAAGCAAATTACTAGAACTGCCTTCTTCCATCTTCGCAACATTGCTAAAATCCGTTCAATACTGTCTCAGTCTGATGCGGAAACAATAATTCATGCATTTGTTACCTCCCGTCTCGATTACTGCAATGCACTACTCTCCGGTCTCCCGAAGTCCAGAATCAAGTCTCTTCAGCTAGTACAAAATGCCGCAGCGAGGCTTTTAACCAGGACAAAAAAGTACGATCACATAACACGGATTTTGGCTAACCTGCATTGGCTCCCAGTTAGCCAAAGATGTGACTTCAAAGTTCTCTTAGTATTGTACAAAATCATACATGGACTTGCTCCCTCTTATCTTTCAGATCTGATCTGCCACTATGTCCCGGTCCGAAGCCTACGATCTGAGAGTGCTGGTCTTCTGATGATCCCGAGAGCAAAGAAGTCTTCTGCTGGTTCGAGAGCGTTCTCCATCCGGGCACCGGTGCTGTGGAATGCTCTTCCCCCTGAGATTCGATCTGCAACCTCAGTGGAAATGTTTAAATCTAAACTTAAAACTCACTTCTACTCCATTGCATACGAATAACCTACTCCTCTTGTCGGTTGAAAATAGTTTGTGTAATATTGTGTAACAATCTGTGAAGCCCTTTGAGACTCTTCGTGATTTAGGGCTATACAAATAAAAATGACTTGACTTGACTTGAATTTTGTATAATACCAACAGAACCTTTAAATCACATCTTAAGCTAACAGGGAGCCTTTGGAGGTTAGCTAAAATCAGGGTAATGCGATCAAACTTTCTTGTCTTATTTAAAAGCCTTGCTGCAGCATTTTGTACCAGCTGAAGGCTCTTGATTTTGGACTTTGGGGGACCAGGGAGTAGTACATTACAGTAATCGAGACGGGAGATAACAAACGCTAGAATCATAATCTCCGCATCAGACTGTGAGAGCAAAGGGCGAATTTTTAGCAATAATGCAAATATGGAGAAAAGCTATTCTAGAAATGTTCTAAATGTGTGTTTGGAAGGACACATAGGGGTCAAATGGGACACCTACATTTTTGACTGAGTCACTTTGTGTGATATTAAAGTGGTCAATGTTTAGATGTCAATGTTTTGAGAGCAAGTCACGGCATTTACGGACTAATAACTAACATTTCGGTCTTTTCAGAGTCAAGATGCAATAAGTTGAGTGTCTTCCATACTTTGATCTGAGTGAGGCCTCCAAATTTCCACAGTTTAGTATGGCAGATTTCTCCATCAGAAAATATAGTTGAGTGTCATCTGCTTAGCAATGAAAACCGATATTATACTTTCGAATAATATCACCCAATAGAAGCATGTAAATGCTGAAAAAAATGGGACCAAGTACTGAACCCTGCGGAATACCACAGGGAACAATAAAAGGCTCAGATGTAATTTTACCATATTCAACACAGTTTCTTTCATCTGAGTAATTTTAAGGGGATTATGCTACCGAATCATGGTAGGGCCTGGTGAGGTGGAAGAGCTGATCATGCAAAAACACCACATCAACATCAAAAAGGGTGTAGGGCCCACCAGGGCATAGTCCCCTCCTATCCTCCTACCCAAAAAACTCTTGAGGCCCTGGTAGCATGCCATCCCCAGCCTGGAGCTGCTAAAGAGCCAGCCAGCTGCCATTACTGTATATGAAAGCCTAAAGTTACTGTGGCCCACGCAAGTTTGATATGGATACTAAAGTAATATGGAAGTTTGAATTTGGGTTTGTCTGTTGGACTCTCTGTGTTTTGTGCAAAAGTTTTGCGGAGTAGATCACGTGGGGCAGCTCTCAGGCAGTGGGAGGTGACCAGCTGTCTGGGGGCCAAGGCAGAGTAGGTTGACGCGCCATTCTTCCGGGAATGGGAGACCAATGGGATTCAGCCAAGTGGTGGAGGAGATGGTTTGCTGAGCAACTCGGAAGAAGAAGAAGAGTTGGCTTTTGGAAGGAGAGGCGTGCAGAGCTGTATTGATTTGTGTGTTAGAAATAAATCCACTCGTGAGTGAAAACGCCAGCTTCTGAGAACTTTCTATGCAGAAAAGAGCGCGCAAATTGTTTGGATGAGTGGTGATTGGGAAAGGTCACAAATTGGAGTCAGATGATTAATTGAAGTTTGTGTTGATTTAACAAGAAATTCCAACAATACTCTGTCAGTGCCAATTAGTCAGGCAGCACTCAAAATCAACTCGCTAATGTTGAGAATCGATGGATATCTGCCCTGTAATATGATTGGCTAGGTACCTTTCGGTTTTACCCATTGTAGAGCGTACACACCATAGACTTTAAGTTTCGACAAATTAGCAGAGTTGATTAAACATTTTTTTGCAAATTGATCCCGAAATACTTTATTCAATTTGAAATGCTGAATGAAAGGCTGTCGGGGTATGAAAGGAGATCGTCACTGCTGTTAAACTGAAGCTTAAACGGCATTGGATGCATCTTACGTGTAACTTTTGGTGAGTTTCTGCTTCTGAAAACCTAATGCGTCCAAACTTCACTTCGACCTTAGTTCTCGCGCCCCGCATGTAAATTGAGTTTTAGACCCCTACATTATATAATAAATACTATTCATAAAATTCGTATGTAACATAGTTCTTTGGTAAGGGTCTGCAGATGTAGTGAGGCACACAATTATCTTGCCTCATGACAGAAGGCGATTTTGACTAAGGATTCTGATTTGGCACACACCTCAGCTCCAAACAACAGAATTAATGATGATTCAAGCATGTTAAAGGGTTCAAAGCACCTGCATGAACCTTGTACATTCATCCATTATCTGCACCGCTTGTCCTCAGTATGGACGCGGGGATGCTGGAGCCCATCCCAGCCATCTTCGGGCAGTGGGCAGGGGACACCCTGAACTGGTTGCCGGCCAGTCGCAGGGCACACAGAGAAAGACATCTCACTCACTGATTCACGCCTAAGGACAATTTGGACCGGCCAATTCACCTGACACGCATATTTTTGGAATGTGGGAGATTACCAGAGTGCCCGGAGGAAACCCACGCAAGCACGGGGTGAACATGCAAACTCCACACAGGAAGATTTGATCCCATGACCTCAGAACTGAGCTGCGGACGCGCGAACCACTCAGTCGCCATATTGCCTAACCTGGTATATATTATTTTTTAAATTAAGTTTCCCAGGAGTATATAGCCAATCTATTGAAAAAAAGTGTGACTAATAGCAAGCATGGCACTTTTTTACATTAAAAAGTGGTAGATTTTATCGCTAACTCAATTTTTACGCTAGGGACAAAAAAAAAAAAAACAACAACATGTGCTTGTTTAAAACTAAAAGTGGAAATCGAATGCGATTGTTGGAACTGTTTATTCACACACAAACACTTAGTCTCGCTTCAACATGTAGCAGCCGTCTACAAAAATACTAGTCTTGAGTAAAGATTTTGTTTTTGCAGCATAAATTTGAAAAAGCGGCAGATTCCTTTAAAAGTAGGTATTTTTAATGGAAGAAAGGCGGAAGTTTAACGCTCAAAGCACTAGTGTTGGAAATATATACTGGTATAATAGTGCAGTGCCAAAACTTTTGTCCACGTGAGGTGAAAACATATGTTGACAAGGAAATGGATGGGTGCCACCAGGCTGTACTTGCCCAAGACACACCATAGGAAATGGTGCCACTAGTTGTAAAGGGATCAACCGACCAACCAAGCAATTTAAATCAATTTTGCACTTCAAGAGAACGCTAGATATTACTTTTGTAGAAGCAGTATTTAATCAGCCCTAATTTAGCTCAGTCAAAAGTCAAATATTTTATTTATTTGATATCCTTTTTCATTTTAAATTTTATATTATTACTCATATTTACTATTTGTTATAAATATGAACGTACTGGATTAATTGTTTTTATATTTTTTTTCCTTTAATGACTTGAGTTGTTGAGCGCTCACCTGCTTGTCGTTATAGTTCACGCTTGCAACGAACCAATCAAGCTGCAATTCACGATGGACGAATATCTTCAGACAGTGAGTTTTTTTATCTTCTTTATCCCTTTTACGATCCTGTTTTAATGCACCAGTCATACGTCAAATTTGAAAAGACAAATAACCTAAAATGGATGCAAAGGATATACGAGTGTAGTTTATCAGGGCGTTAATGGTTTGCCAGTAGCTTGCATCAATATGCGGATGCAGAAAAAGAGGAGTGTACTAAAGTGTCTGTTGTTTTGGGTGGGTAGATGAGAACACTTTGGTTGCTAGTATAATTTTAGCTCTCTTCCTGATTCTCAACTAGTGTGTGCTCCATGAAAAATCTACTTTTGTGTGTTAAAAAAATACCCCAGTAACATGGCCTTTAGGGACATCGCATCGCTTGTATTAGTTTTGTACGTTTGATTCTACACGATGGTTCGCGGCTACCTAAAGTGGAGTGGGCGCTAAACTAGCACTTCGCGATACCTACGCTAACGTTGAGATTTTCCGGGTAGACTTTTGGTTTTGTTATTTTGGAGTACATTTTGTGTGAGTTTAGTTTATTCGGTTTGCTCTTGACAAAAGTTGCGGGGCTAACGCCAAACTAAGCCTAAGCCTAAACCTTAGCAGGGCTCGGGAACTTAATGGCCCGCGAGCCGTTTATCGCTGTTTTTATGAGTACTTATGGCTCGCGAGCCATACGTTGGCTCTTTTCATGAGGTTCGGATATTAAAGCTTGCTCGTGTAAATTATGTCTGTGTAGTTCCTCTTTCAATTTGTCCTTTTAGGTTTTAGGTACACGCGTAACCAAAATAATTTCCATTAATTAGTTCCAGATTATAAAGGGCGCAGTTGGCACTACAGTTTACAGTCAAGGTGTCACACAGGTGGACTCCGTTTTGGCTGTATGTCACAAAGGAATCCTTTAAATGGAAGCTCATTGAATAATGTATGTTCACTGTTGCAATGCTTATGATGAAAACCCACAGAAAAAAACTGTAAACTCCCAAAAGCGGCAGCCAAGTCAAGAGAGCGTTAGAAGTGCGCAGATTTGATTGGGTGAGTGGTAGTGGTTGGCGGTTCCTGCACAAGGGCTGAACCTAACAATTATCTCAATAATCAATGAATCAATTATTCTTTCAAATAATCAGTCTTTTTTAAAAACACATTTTTAATTTTGTCCTCAATTCAAATATTGAAGTTTTTGACTGAAAGAAAAGCGTGCACAACACAATGACGTATTCTTTAATATAAAACTATTAAAAAACCCAGGTTTTTGACAATTAGCAATAAACAAAAATACATACAAATGTATGCTATACGCCTGCAAATTTTAAAGATACTCTTTTCCTAATCCCTTATCCAAAGATCACATTACGCTTATTTTAGCAATCTTGAGAGCTTGCAAATGAACACTTGGGTGAGACACTCCATATCCATTTTATCTTTTGTTTTCAAACCACTCAACTTAATTGTCAAATCGGCTATTCGCAAAACTTACTGCAGTAATAGATGAGGCACAATACAAATACAGTGGAACCTTGGTTTTCGAATGCCTCTCAGTTCGAACAAATCGGAGTCCGACCAAAAATTTTGGGTTCGAACGCCGGTAATGCGTAAGTGCGTACGCTAGGATGCGATGCTGAGCGGCGTACGGGTGTAGATCGCTCTATTCGTGACCAACTGTTATCGCGTGCGGACGTGCTATGTTTTGCTTTTGCTTTTAGTATAGGTGTATGAAGTGTTCTAGCCCCTAATTATGCCTCCGAAGAAAGTCAATGCAAGCAGCAAAGTTGCTACAGGTGAAAAAAGAAAAGTAGTGCTTACAACTATTGCATTTAAGAAAGAAATAATAGCAAAATATGAAGAAGTTGTGCGAGTGTCTGATCTTGCTAGGGAATACCCCACCGTCCACCTGCGCCTTCTGCTGACCACCACAAAGGTAAGAAATCCTTTTCACAGATATTTTCTTTATCCTTTTTTTAAAATTATTTTTACACGTTCGTGTTAGCGTAATCTTTCGTACGGAAGATTACGATAACGCAAACGTACGATTAGCCTGGGTTAGCTTTGTTTACGTTAAACATTCAGGGTGTTGGAACGGAGCCCAACATTCAGGGTGTTGGAACGGAGCCCCCTTTCCAATGAACCGCTCACCACTTGTTGTGGAGACCCGGGTGCTGAATGACTTGTAAACGACCTGATTTTTTTTATTTTTACACGTTCATGTTAGCGTAATCTTTTTTTCTCCAGGTATGGTGCATTGTTGTATTGCAAAAATCGTTTTACAGATAAAAAGAACAAAATTCTATACACTTCTACTGTGAATTCTGTGCCCCCATGATTGAGTCGGTTTATTTTTCCTGTAGAAGCCACAACGCACGCCATCCTACGACAACCCGCCGCAACCGACGTGCGGCTGCCTATTTGTTATGGGAGACCCGCAACAAAATAAGCTCATATAAACTCATCCCTGATTTTAGTATTTGGTTTTATATTTGTGAATAGAGTTTGGATGCAAGTATAAAGGTTTGAGAGAGTATGTCCATGACGGACAAATCTGTGACCTTATATTCTGTGCTTGAGACAGTGCCACCATAACTGCAATCAGGTATACTTTGAAGGTATATACTGTATAAACTTGCAGGTGATGACAGATGTTGTTACATCGTGTGCAAAGGAATGATGGCAACACGAGGACGCTGTCGCTAACGATCTGCCTTTTGTGCGTAGCAGAATAACGCACCATATTGATTATCAATATATGTATATCAAAGCGGCACCGCCGCAAGCGGCAGCCTTTCCAGCAGCTCCGTGTTATTTAGCTCTTTATGTGATTTATTGTTTTAAGTGTCTGGTTCTATCTTCGGTGAATTTTAGTCCCGTTTGACAACTACCCTTTGGATTACTTTCTATCCCATCGTTATGGGTTTTAACGCACAAAAATGCGTTTATTCGAGGGATCAACTCCTTCCCCTGAAGAATTCTTGTGCCGGCGTGATGAGGGGGCTCTATCGTGGATGGAGAGCCGGAGCTAGCTAAGAGGCAAGCAGCTTAAGAAGTCTTCGGTTCTGTCCGTAAACATGGTAAATGTGAACTCTCTACCAAATGAGACCGACAAACTGGCTGTGCTGGTGAGAAACATCAAAGCGCACAGGGAGTGCAGTTTGCTGTGTTTTACGGAAAAATGGCTCACGTCTAGCATCCCGGATGCTGACGTGGAGCTACACAGAGATACCCGGCTTCAGCGCTGTTAGACAGAGACACCAAAGCCTGCGGGAAGCGGAGAGGAGGTGGACTTGCTAACACGAGGTGGTGTATCCCTGGGCACAAAGATTTCCATCTGCTGCAGGGACGTCGAACTTTTGGACTAGCATGTGACATCATCCACTCCGCTGTGGCTAAACTACAACAAAGCACCCCGAGGGCATCCTGTTAATCTGTTATTAAACAACAAAAGAGACTGCTGGAAGGGTGATTTTCCCCTACGGGGATAAATACAGTATCTATTATACAGGCAGTTGATTTACATTAGTTTACTAGTAATGTTACCGAGAACATTAATTATGTTCCAGGAACGCATTCCTTTGTACGTTTTTAGTCCCAACACTGCTAGTGACCATTGAAACCATTCGTATCGCTTTCATGTGGATGAGCAAACCCCAGCCTAACAAACTGCCCTTGAGAGGGATGTGCTCTGCGAGGCTGTTCTCGCCCAAGGCACACCACATGGTGATGAGTGTAGGACACTTACATTGTGTGGTAGGAAAGCCTTTGTCTCTGCCACATGGAAGGCCCGTACCTCGCACTAGCACGGAAAGTTGATCAACCCCATCCACGAGATGGAAAGATACTCTTGGGTCTATGTGAGACCAGATAGAACAGCTTTCCAGAGATTGTGAGATTCTTAGTACACCAAAACATCAAGGTCTCTGTGTTAGGATGTTGATCAATCTAAAGCAGGGTTTAGATATACAGGACTGTCTCAGAAAATTAGAATATTGTGATAAAGTTCTTTATTTTCTGTAATGCAATTAAAACAACAAAAATGTCATACATTCTGGATTCATTACACATCAACTGAACTATTTCAAGCCTTTTATTATTTTAATATTGCTGATTTTGGCTTACAGCTGAAAAAAACTCAAATCCTATCTCAAAATATTAGAATATCATGAAAAAGTATACAAGTAGGCTATTCAACTAATCACCTGAATCATCTAATTAACTCGAAACACCTTGCGAGGGTTTCCTGAGCCTTAAAAACACTCAGCTTGGTTCAGTAAACTAAATCACAAGTATGGGGAAGACTGCTGATTTGACTGCTGTCCAGAGGACCATCATTGATACCCTCCATCAGGAGGGTAAGACACAAAAAGAAATTTCTCAAAGAGCAGGCTGTTCACAGAGTGCAGTTTCAAAGCATATCCACAAAAAGTCTGTTGGAAGGGAAAAATGTGGCCGGAAATGCTGCACAACCAAGAGAGATGACCGCAGCCTTAACAAAATTGTGGAGAAGAGCCGCTCCCAGAATTTGGGGGAGCTTCAAAGACAGTGGGCTGAAGCTGGAGTCCAGGTATCAAAAGCCACAGTTCACAGACGTGTCCGGGAAATGGGCTACAATAGCCGTATTCCCATGGTCAAGCCACTTCTGAACTCAAGACAACGGAAGAAGCGTCTGACTTGGGCTATGGAGAAGAAGCACTGGACAGTTGCAGAGTGGTCCAAAGTCCTCTTTTCAGACGAAAGCAAGTTTTGCATTTCATTTGGAAGTCAAGGCGCCAGAGTCTGGAGAAAGGCTGGAGAGGAGCAAAATCCAAGTTGCTTGAAATCCAGTGTGAAGTTCCCACAGTCAGCAATGGTTTGGGGAGCCATGTCAGCTGCTGGTGTTGGTCCACTGTGTTTCATCAAGTCCAGAGTAAATGCAACTGTGTACCAAGAGATTTTAGAGCACTACATGCTTCCATCTGCTGAAAAGCTCTATGGAGATGAGGATTTCATTTTCCAGCATGATCTGGCATCTGCCCACAGTGCCAAAACCACCAGTAACTGGTGCACTGACCATGGCATCACTGTCCTTGATTGGCCTGCTAATTCCCCTGACCTGAACCCCATCGAGAATTTGTGGGGTATAGTTAAGAAGAAGATGAAAGACACCAGACCTACAAATGCAAATGAGCTGAAGGCCGCTATCGAAGCATCCTGGGCATCAATAACACCTCAGCAATGCCACAGGCTGATTGCCTCCATGCCACGCCGGATTGATGCAGTAATCCGTGCAAAAGGATTCCCAACCAAGTACTGAGTGCATCAATGGACATTTTCAAATGTTTGATTTAGTTTTGCTGTTATAAAATTATTCTTTTACTTGGTCTGAGGAAGTATTCTAATATTTTGAGATAGGATTTTTGAGTTTTTTTCAGCTGTAAGCCAAAATCAGCAAAATTCAAATAATAAAAGGCTTGAAATAGTTCAGTTGATGTGTAATGAATCCAGAATGTATGACATTTTTGTTTTTTTAATTGCATTACAGAAAATAAAGAACTTTATCACAATATTCTAATTTTCTGAGACAGTCTTGTAGATATGCCCAGTTTCTCACCGTTCAACATCAGTCATCCAGGCCTATGCCCAAACTTTACAACACATTGACAAAGAAACTTAATTATAATGTTTATATTTATTTATTTATTTATTAATTTATTTTACATCAGAGTTGCAATGGATCGAAATAACATTTGCTTGTATTTATTTAACGATATTCTCGTGTCTTTGTGGATATTTTTGTTTGTGCGTTTTTGTTATCCAGATTATAAAATTGATACTTTTTGAAAAGATGATGACAGTAATGCGATTCGTGAGAGTGGGGTTAGGCCTCTGTCAGTAGATGTGGTTTTGGTTTTCTTCGCTTAATGATGGGTTTTTTGTTTCATGTTTGTTTTTGAATGCGTTCATTTTTGCTGTGGATATTTTGTCAAAAAAATACATAAGTAAAACAGGCGGAATCATTTTCAAAGGTAGAGTAGTGCTATTTTGAAATTCAGTGCTTTTTAAATTACCCAAATTTCAGCTTCCTATTATTTTTTTCCAATGCTTTGTTCTTGATGTAAGCGTCTTTGTTTACAAAAATGCCAAGTGTGGAACAAGGGTTTCAAAGGAATTATAGACTTGCAACAATTGAAGGAGCGTAGTGTTCTGCTTAAAGCTTAAGCAAGCTATCAGATTCTTTATTTGCTACATTTTCACTGATGTCCAACCTATATCCATAACAGAAGCCAGACCTGTCTGACATCATGGAGGAGTCAGAGTCAAACAGCGGTGACGAGGAGAGACACTCACCGGAAGGACAAGGGAGCGGAGGACAGGTCATGTTAACAAGTGACAAAGAGGACGCCTCGCTGACAGTTTTCAGCACAGCAAGGAAGTCAGGTACCTTCAGCGTGGACAGTCTGCTGTCGCAGTCAGGAGTGCCGCAGTATGAATCGACGCGATTGGAATCGCAAATTCATAAGGGAAGCATAAAGAGGCTAAGCACGGAAATGACCGCTGGATTGGAGTCATTGAAACCATTGCAAGGACCAGTAAAGAGGACCAGAACATCCATGAAGAAGACAAGGAGAAACATTCACAAGAAATCTAAAACAAGCCACGTGGTAAGAATGAAATGTGTGCCTAATTTGACTAAAAAAAGTGCAATATAGAGTATTCATTTTTTCCCTCCGTAATAAATTAAATCGTTGTTTCAAGTGCAACTAAATCACTATGAAACGGCTTTGTTCCATGGATGTATATAAAATAATGTGTGTTCCATGGATGTCATTGGTTTGGTTTGAACAATTTTATTGACACTTTCAACAGCAATTAAACACATTCACAATTTCACCATGTCATATTTTAACAAGGTTTCTGGAGGTAAAGTGAAAGTATGAACAGTGGAAAGAGATTTGGCCGTGCCCTTCATTGTGGAGTGGCTTGGGTGAGGACCGTGACGATGGGGTGGCCATTTTAATAAACAACCCTCGACTCATCATAAAGGAGGGAGCACTGTGATGAAAGAAGGACGCGATCAAACAAGAACTAAAAGCTTTGGCGGAAATAAAGAACAAAGGCAGAATGTCACTCTTTCACTTTACCGTTCCATGGATGTCATACTCAGTTTAGCTCTGGGCCAGCAACAGTCTTTCTGTTCTGAGGTGGCTAAAACAAAATCCATTATCTGCACCGCTTATCCTCAGTAGGGTCGCAGGTTCGGGTATCTTCGGGCAGTGGGCAGGGCTCTTCCCCCTGAGATCCGATCTGCAACCTCAGTGGAAATGTTTAAATCTAAACTTAAAACTCACTTCTACTCCATAGCATATGAATAACCTACTCTTCTCGTCGGCTGAAAAATAGTCTGTGTAATATAGTGTAATAATCTGTGAAGCCCTTTGAGACTCTTGGTGATTTAGGGCTATACAAATAAAAATGACTTGACTTGACCCTGAACTGGTTGCCAGCCAGTCGCAGGGCACACAGGGACAGACAAGTCGCTCGCTCATTCACACTTATAGGGAGAATTCGGACCAGCCAATTAACCAGACATGCATGTTTTTGGAATGTGGGAGAAAACCGGAGTGCCCGGAGGAAACCACGCAAGCACAGGTAGAACATGCAAACTCCACACTGGAAGGGTTAATCTCACGACCTCAAAACTGTGCCGCACACGCGCTAACATCTGCGTCGCCGTGCAGCAAAATGTCAACTCTAATTTTTTTGCTTTGTTTTTAGTATACTTTATCACTAAGTCTACATTAGTAACCTACCCTACACATTATAATAATAATAATAATAATTTCCTTGTATTGTCATTCTGTGTAACAATGTACACAGAACGAAATGTCGATTGCACCTGACCCGTTGTAGCGAGCCGATGCAGCCGCAGCCAACAGAGGGCGCCGACGACCACTTTTTAAGTCTTAGGAATGACTCGGCCGGGGCGCGAACCACCGACCTCCCAGTCTATTATAATCAAAGGGGATCTTTTTGGAACACTTTTATTTCCAAACGGTAGGGAAAAAAGTTTTTTATGTGCGGCATTGAATCTGTCAACTATTTTGTTTTGACAGCTAAGTAAATGCAGTTTTACACCTGATCCAAATCATCACGCCGTACAAAGACAACACTGCCCCGTAGTGGCCAGAGAGAGCAATTGGTTTGCATTTATTTAAAAATCATAATTTATAGAAATGTCCTAGACCCGCTTCTTTTTTGACATAAAGACGCCTCACGACTTATGTACATTCGACTTACAGATTCTGGCAGATACGATCATTTTTTTCCAGGATGTCGAAAAATTTCCGGACATTGCAGTAAGTTAAATTTTGTATTGTCTGCACCTTTTTCCCAGTAGAAGACAGTTCTGTAGTGCTCCTTCCTGTCGCGTGGTGCTGTGAGAGGTCATCCAGCATCCACAATATATATATATATTTTTTTGGGAGGTGGGTAAATAACAAAATCCAAGTGTTTGTAATAAAAGGTTAACAATAATAAAAAAAATGTATGCTATACACTAGGGCTGCATGGTTAACTAAAATCTAATCAATATTGCGATGTTACAGTGCGATTGTGTAATTGCAAGACACTGCGTGGTTTTTTTAAGGATTTATAGTGCCATGTTTGTGAGTGATCGATTGGTTGGCCAACCAGAATTGTCACGGTTCCGGTTTTAACGTCACTTGCCAAGAAAGGTCCTCAGAAGTATAAGTCACACCAGGCAAGAAAATGCATAATTGAGGAAAAACCATGAATAAGTCGCACTGGAGTACAAGTTGCATTTTTGGGGGAAATTTATTTGATAAAACCCAACACTTAAAACATACATGTCCTCTTGAAAAGCAATCTAAAATATAAGAGAGCAATAGGCTAAATATATAGTATGGTACACGAACATAACGTTACATGATTGAAAGGCAATAATTCTATCTCATCATTGCTCTATTTCCCTTTTGTTATTGTATTATTAAAAGTTGTCAATAATCTCTACAGCCCTTTGAGACTTCTTGTGATTAAGGGCTATACAAATAAAAATGACTTGACTTAATCTTAGCAGTAGGAATGGAAACAATCATGTCATCTACCTCTAGGTGAGCTTCATGGTATGTAATACAAGTACAAATCTATGGCCAATGTGTATTAAAAAAAAACATGCACCTTCATGAATTTCTGCTTATGATTCAAATAATGTTGCCTTTCTAAATATTTTTTTGACCACTAGGAAGTGCTATATAATGCAAATTTTCCCGTTAATACCCATATCTTTAGTTTAATTTTTAATTTTTATTAAATATTGTCTGCACTAGATATTGCACACTGTCCTTCTGACTGTATGCTTGAACTTATTATCTAATGTTTGATGTCACATTTTCACACTTTTTGGGGTGGGGGCATTTTATCCAGTACTAGTCTCAATGAAATTAATCCAATCATGTCAAGAGTTGCCAACTATGTTGTGATAAAAGGGCATTTTTACCTCTTGTGTAAGTGATTATTTTATTTGGATTAAACTAGATATGAATGTTTTTATTTTATTCGGATTAAACTAGATATGAATGTTTTTTGTTGTTGTTTTTTTTACTTCAGTCTGAGCCGCATCCCCCTTGGCTGGTGAACCTGATGAATGACATCGAGGAGGCGACAACACATCATCTGCTAATAGAGTGAATACCAGTCATGTGGATGTATGTTTTTTGTTTAATCCTTTCATTAAATGACACTGTAAATCTCACTGTAAATAATTGATCTGAAAGCCAACCCTCAAATATTTGTTACTTTTCCCCTGCTCAAAGTAGCCAGTTACTTTCTAATTTGAGTTACTTTGTTGTAAAGCTTTCCACATTTCTCTCAGTGTTGCGGTGCATGTTACACATGATTTCATCTATTTTGTGAATTCTTACAACCATGCAACTACTGCAGTGACTAGCTTTTAGTAGAAGGTCAAGTCATGTTTATTTGTAAAGCCCTTAATCACAAAGAGTCTCAAAGGGCTGCATAGGTCAAAGACTATTGCAAACTACAGACTATTATGACACCATCCCCTCATCTAAAACCTACATGAGGGCAAATAATACACAGATATTGTCAACATAAAATATAGGTTATTCATATGCTATGGAATAGAAGTCCGTTGTAAGCTTAGATTTAAACATTTCCACTGAGGTTGCAGATCGAATCTCAGGGGGAAGAGCATTCCGCAGCACTGGGGCCCGAATGGAGAACGCTCTCGAACCTGCGGATCTCTTCTTGGCTCTTGGGATCACTAGTAGAACAGCGTTTTCCAAGCCAAGGCTCTGGACCGGAACATAGGAGGAAATTAAATCTAAAAGATATGAGGGAGCAAGTCCATGCATGATTTTGTGTAATACAAACAGAACCTTAAAATCACATCTAAAGCTAACTGGGAGCCAAAGCAGGTTAGCTAAAATCAAGGTAATGTGATCAAACTTTCTTGTCTTGGTTAAAAGCCTCACTGCTGCCTTTTGTACCAGCTGAAGGCTCTTGATTTTGGACTTGGGGAGACCGGAGTACATTACATTAATCGAGACGGGAGGTAACAAACGTATCAATTATAATCTCCGCATCAGACTGAGACAGCATAGGGCTAATTTTAGCAATATTGCGAAGATGGAAAAAAGCTGTTCAAGTAATATTCTTAACGTGTGTTTGAAAGGACAATTAGGGGTCAAATATGACACCTAAATTTTTGACTGAGTCACTCTGGGTTATCTTACATGTGTCAATGTTCAGAGCAGTTTTGAAAACAAGTCACGGTATTTAGATGCACCAATCACTAGCATTTCGGTCTTTTCAGAATAAAGGCGCAATAAGTTGAGTGACATCCATTCTCTTATCTCATTGAGACAGGCTTCCAAATTTCCACAGTTTTATAGTGGCAGATTCCTCAATCGGAAGATGTAATTGAGTGTCATCTGCGTAGCAATAGAAACTAATATTATACTTGCGAATAATATCACCTAATGTAAGCATGTAAATGCTGAAAAGGGGGCCAATCATTGAACCCTGCGGAACACCACAGGTAACACTAAAGGGCTCAGATGTCATTTCACCATATTTAACACAGTGCGTCCTATCTGAGAGGTAGGATCTGAACCATAAGAGGACTGTTCTTCAGAAACCAATCCATTTTTCCAAACGTTCTAGAAAGATAATATGGTCCACAGTGTCAAAGGCAGCACTAAGGTCCAGCAGCAGCAAGAGTGATGAGGCGCCGGAGTCCATTGCCAGTAGAAGATCATTGGTTACCTTAATCAGAGCTGTCTCAGAGTGGTTAGCCCTGAATCCTGATTGCATCTATTCAAAAAGATTGCTCTAGGATATAAAATCATTCAGCTGCTGTGCCACAACTTTTTCAAGTACTTTAGAAAGAAACAGTAGGTTTGACACAGGTCTATAATTAGATAAGCTTTCTGGATCAAGGTTGGATCGTTTCAGTGTAGGTTTAATGACAGCGGACTTAAAAGCCGCTGGAACTACACCTGAGGAGAATGATATGTTTATGATATTTAGAACTGAAGGTCCAAGGACCCCAAAAAGACCTTTAATCAGCGAATCCGGAAGCGGGGTAAATGGGCAAGGAGTCGGTTTGGCGGTATTCACCACCTGTTTAAGATTATCAAGTGACAGATCACTAAATCGGGAAAAAGTCCCTGGACAGCCACCATGTCACGCATTTATAGATTTCAGCCCAGTGATGTATTAACATTGTCTTTAGAAATGTAGTCCCGTATGTGTTGAATCTTCTTATTGAAGAAGACCATCTTCTCCTGGTACCCAGCTAAACTCCTCCCTCCTACTCCAGAGCCAGCAAGAGGCGCTCTCTGCGGCTTTCCCCCCTGGGGTAGGGTGAAGGGTGGAGCAGATGCAGAGATGTCTCTACTGTGGAGTGCCTCTTGACTACAATCCTCCTACATCTTACCTAGTGTCTCCAACATGCATTGCATCTGTTCTTGCCCTGTCCTACAAATGGTCCTGTTGTTAGGTTTAAGTCCCCAACATTTATGATAAAACGCTCTGAAATAAAAGACAAAGAGAATCTGATCAGTTTTTAAATATCTTGCAAGGAGAGGATCGGAGATTTTATACCGCCAATCTCCCAAATTACTCTGAAGAAATCTCCGATCTCTCTCTCCTCTTTTTATTAAGGTTCGCCCTATCGTACATGAGTCTCAACTTTCTGAAGGGAGGGGTTCTATCTAGTTGAGACTGCCGTCTAACTGTTGCTACGCGGAGTTAATTAATCTTCTTTTGCATGGCCTGCTTTCCGCCTGATGATCACAGCTGGCCTCTGTTCTGGACACCTCCTTTCTTCTTTCAAGGCTTTTGGTGAAAAACAACTCGAGTTATTGCATGCACAGATTATTCCAGGTCAAGGTGCACCCATTGGTATGTGAGACAGACTGTACAAAAAACAACTCATGGCCTTGAAGAACAGCTTACGGCTGAAAACTCTACAAAAAGGGCTGAGAACACTTATAACATATTAATGCCAACTGTAGGATAAATATATGTATATAATTCCAACACCTGTATTGATGTATTTTAAGGCCCCTTGCTTTTTTGCAAATTTTCCCGCTGGGTCGCTTCACTTCGTGTGGTTTATGTAAGCCGTATTGTCGTCTGTCTTCTTACCGTAGCCATTACGGTTGAAGCTGTTCTCGTGAGTCTCTCATCATTCCCCACCCTCAGGAGACTCTGGGGGCATTGCTCATTGTTCCATTCATCAGCAATAGTTGGTGCCCTATTGCGAGTGCTGTTGGTGGCATTGATAGCCTCTCCCGTGCCACTCTTTAATGGAGGTCATCTCTTTCCAGCGTCACCAGTCTTCCTTGGTTTCCTTTCAGCCTTTCCTGAAAGTCAGTGGTGAACCAGAATACAAGCCATCACATACAGTAACTCTTCCAGTCACTCAAAAAGTGAATGGAGCTTTCAATCAGGAGAAGATGCCGTTAGGTAGTGTACCACGGTCACTGGATTTTTTGACCGTGAACCACAACGCCCTCGAGTTGGAGGACAGGCAGTGATGCAGGGTCATCTTCTCATGGTTCCCAGTTTAATTCATCCCTCCTGTTATTATCAATTAATAGTGGAAATTGCAATAATTAATAAGGAGAGCAACTGGCTGAGGTTGACAAATATGCAATATTTAGTTTAGTAGATACGTTTTATTGTTTAACGCTTATTTGAATAAACTTGTTATTACTGTAATTATTCTACCATTGCCTCTGACATGTCTCCAATAAAACATGATTTAACATATATGAAGTCAACATATTATGAAATGGCAATACAAAGTAATAGTTACTTTTTTACTGATTAATTTCAGAACTGATTCTTTTTTACTGACCCACTGCCCGAAGATAGCTCGGATGGGCTCCAGCACCCCTACGACCCTACTGAGGCGAAGCGGTGCAGATAATGGATATATACATATGTCAAATTATATTTTGCTGTGGCATGTTTTGATTTGACCCCATTTGGCAATTTTTTTTTTTAAAGTAAAATATATATTTTTAAAACCTTATTACTCCCCATCTAGTGACAATAGTTCCCTTCCCAAAGTACAGTACATACTTCATCTGCATTGAGAAGCATTTTCGTTATGAGTGTGCCTTGATAAAGGTAAAAATGAAACGGCAGCTTTATAAATGTAATCTATTGCCTATTTACTATTTCACAAAGCAAACTGGAAAAGGTTGTGATGCTGCTTTTTGCACATCAGGTCAGCCGCCATTCATTAGGTCAGTGGGCCCCGTGTCACCATTTTCAGTGCCCAAAAGCTGGCTCACCCACTTGGAAGAAAGCACATTGATTCCACTTGGGCCAGGTCAAAGTAAACAAGCTAAAATTTTCATTTATTCTTTGTAATAGTGAAAAGTGGACACTCTTTACCAATACTACGCGGAAGGAAATGACCAGTTTGCTGTCCGTTGCCTTAACACAAACATGTTATGACCGTAGAAGGGTTATGCAATAAAATGGGGTAAGTGCGTGTGTGTGTGGGTGTCTCATGGCCTTGTTTATCTCCCCCTTCCCTGATAAGATGAACCTTTGCCAAAGAGGCTGCGGGAACACAGCGGCTGCGCTGTCAAAACAGCGCCCACGAAACCAAACATGTTGTTCACTCCTTTTGCGGAACGACATCTTAAAGCAACGCATGTTTGTTCACCTTTTCAGTCACTGATGAGTAAAAGTGCCCCCACGCCCCCTCTCATCCACCCCAGCCAAGCTTGTTTTGATGTCCAATCACCATGTTTCCTAAGTCAATATTGACCGCAGACCCCATGAACCTTCAACCACGCACGTCAAGCGGGGTCATGCTACTGTTTACTGCGGCGATGTCACACATATTTTATATCAGCAGGTGCCGTGTCAATCATTAACCCCTTCCTTCACTGGTAGCATAAATGCGACCGTTTGGGAGGAGAACTTCAGAAAAAAAATATCACAGTAGAAATGTGCGGATTACACAAGAAGATGACTTTGACGGCGCTGGTTTTGGCGGCACTCGCGGCAGTGGCGAAGTTGTCACCGGTATTGGGCCCCGAGCCCATCCGATGCTCCCCCTGCACTCAGGAGAAGCTGAGCGAGTGCCCCGTAGTCCCCAGCGGCTGCGGGCAGGTGCTGAGGGAGCCCGGCTGCGGTTGCTGCTTGGCCTGCGCCCTGGAGAGAGGAAGCGCCTGCGGGGTTCACACGGCCCACTGCGCCCGCGGCCTGCGCTGCATGCCCAGGCCCGGTGAGGCCAGGCCACTACATGCCCTCACTCGGGGCCAGGGGATCTGCACCGAAGAGCAAGGTAGGAGTTTGATTTCTAGCGAGAAATAAAAATGTGGTGGCTCATCGTAGTGTTGGTGTTCAGAGGATGCGGAGACAGAAGCGGATCACAGTTCCCTGCAGTACATGCTGGCGTCGCCAGACCAGGATGGCGCTGACGCGCAGGAGAGCCTCAAGGCCAAAGTCAATGCCATCCGCAACAAACTGGTGCAGCAGGTGAGGTAGAATATGTAAAAAAAAAAAAAAAAAAATGTACAGTTGAATTAGGATGTTTAATTGTTGCCCGTTTTCTAATTGGAGATTGTAGTATTCATTTAAATGGAAAATGATATTGTTTTAATTGAATTGTCTTTCTTGCCAATAATATCAATGTTGTGAAAAATTGTATGCAGCGAGATTGGTAAGACTTGCGGGTAAACATGTAATTAAACTATAAAGAGAAAAAAACTCTCATGATAAAAAATATTTGCTGCTATGGACAAAGATACTTTACATTTTTACTTGGCAGGCCAGCAGTTTTCTTTGTTAATTGATGAACTCAAATACAATCAAATGAGGTTTACAGATATACTTTTAAGTACCTTAAAGGATGATTTTAAATATTTAAAACTTCTAAGAACATAAATTGCCAACTAAATGACTTCTTTAGATTATATTCATATGTTATTTGTAAATGAATTTCGACTCTCTATTTTTAAGCAAAATTATTTAAAATAAATTTTAGGATTTGATAAAAAAAAAAGACTATGAATGTATTTATATTAAAAATAATTTTAGTGGAGCGGTGCAAGATTATGGTTGAATGGATAATTTTAGTGGAAACCCTGATTTAACATGAGAAAATGACATTAAGTTTTCATTTTTAGTCCTTAATGGAAAATTTTCTGTTCGTAAATCCATGAGTTTGTCTTTTCTTCTGAGGTTCCTGCGGATCTTTCAAAGGCATTGAATTTCTTATTCTAAAAATAAGGCCTTAATTAGAATTAAAATGTCTTTAATCCAATTTTCGAAAGTCTTAAAAATGTGAGCACATGAATAAGATTTATATTTGTTTGAAGTCAAGTCAAGTCATATTTATTTGTATAGCCCTTAATCACGAAGAGTCTGGACTAAAAAGATTTAGTCACACTTTTTAAATAATTCACCGATTTACTTTCGTGGCAACATCGCACGACCCCATCAACAGAACATTCAAAATGTCGATGTGGTTTCAGTCGGGCCTTTCAGAGCAGACACATCTTTTGTCTACCCACAATACACATAGCAACTCTGGAACGTGGGAAAATAAAAATTGAATAAGTAGTGGCTGTCTATCAAATGTTATTAGCCTTGGCTAAAAGCTGTGCCAGGCAATGTTTAGAAGCCACAATGTATTGTGTGAAAAAAATGTTTGTTGTGGTTTTTTATTTGTGATTTTGTCTTAAATTTGATTTTGAAAGGCATTAAAATGTCTTTAAAATTCTTGAATTTAACTTGGCTTATGCTATAGAAACCCTGACTTCAAAAGTAATTGTTGGTAAACATTCAAGAGTTAAGTACTCTTAGCTTAAAAAAGGCAATACACATCCCTATTAATAAGATACCGTCCGTCGCAGGGAAATTGTGATTCAGGGATGTAATAATTGATTACAAAACTTTTTATTGACTTTTTTTTCCTTAATATTTAGTATTTTGCAATCTCCTAGCTTTTATCAATGTGCTTTCGTAAAAAAACAAACAAAAACCCCAAAACCTAACAATAATTAAATTCGTTTCCACTTAGTGTATTTAACTCTGGGAAACTCATGCAGACTAGAAAGTAACACATATAGAACACAAACATTGATTTAAATGATTAATTTAATTAATTAAAGGTCTTTCTGCTTTTTAAAGTTTTTCAATGAAAATATTTACCAGAGTATGGGAACTTCACTTTTATCTTTCACATCTATTATAGAAAGGAGCGAAAGTTTCTTTAAACATCTGCAACAAAATCCGGATGCTTTTTTTATTTTTTTATTTTTCTCATGTGTTTCTCAGCATTTTCGTGGGCCACCAATTGTCGCTTTTTCCATTAACATTTTTCTTCAACTTTAGGTCTGCACTTAACATCAGGTTACGTCACTCCTTTGGCCTTTTGTAGGACTGAAAACGACAAATGTGCACGCCTTCATTTAGCTTCCGATAAATGGCAACGGCTGCAATGTCATAACAGAAAGCCTCCATTGACGCTTCCCCCTTTCTCCACGCAGGGCCCGTGTCACATCGAGCTGGACGCCGCACTGGATGCTATTGCAAGCTCGCAACAGAACCTCGGCGAGAAGTTCACCACCTTCTATCTCCCCAATTGCGACAAGCACGGCTTCTACAAGGCCAAGCAGGTGAGCCGCGGCTTCTTGTTATTGGAATTCCAGCTTTTTTTGGACAACCGGCTCTTTTAGCTTGGCTCACTGAAAAGTGTTGTCTCTTTAGGATCCCAAACAGCTCTTCAAATTTTTTGTTGTTTCTTTATATTGGTCTATGACAAATTGTGTATTATACCACAATATTATAATAGCCTTATTTTTTCACTTTACAGTGAACCTTTCAGTAATTTAAAACTAACTTTTGTATACTACACAAACATAAAGTGAAATAACATAAAATCAGAGGTAAGGTCGAGCCTTAAAAAATCCACCCCAACCCAGCCCAGGCCCGTCAATTAATGTGTAGGACCGAGCCCGAAGCAAACCCGAACTTTTTGTATTTTATTTGTGAGGACTCGGGAGGAGAAAAGGTCATTAATGATCACAAATTAAAGCTTTATACAGTTAAACAAAAAACTGTATAAACATGAACATATCTTACATTTCTGTGCCTGCAAAAGGTTACACTGACCTACAATTTTCCATCATTGACGATTATTTTTGAGAGATGATGGGAAAAAGCAGAAGTGTGCCACTAGGAATCTACCACGGCTCTTTAAGGGTATTTGAGAACCATTGCTCTAACCCGAATCACAAAACATTGCATGCAATGGGAATCCAACCTAAGTAGTGGCAGTTAGAGAGCCAGCACAATACCACAACCCCACCAGTGGTACAAATAGCTTTAGATAAGGCATTAGTTTCTCATCATCGCACAATTTTTACCTACTGTTCCACAACACTGATTTGCATAGTGCATTCTGATAGGTTTAACACCCTCTACACTTCTTCACAAGTGTGTCAATAACCTCTTGGTTTAATATGTGTGCATATGTAAAATAACTTATTGTTGAAAGACTTTGTTTTCTCCATTCTCTAACATTCGTTGGTGTAGAAGTGTCGGAGAGACTGTAACCTATCACAATGCACAACGCAAATCTGTGTACCTGGTACCGTTAGTAAAAGAAGTGTAATAATAAGATGAGGTCTAATACAATGATTTCCAACTCAGTCTGGCTCAGAGGCTGGATCCTGACTTTCTTTTCTTAGGCGCGCCTGATCTGCAAAATAATGTTAATCTAAGTTTTTAGCTTTGTATGCTTCATCATTTAGCCTCAATTAGTAACCTACCCTACATATGGGGGTAACATATTTTCACGCTTGGCATTGAATGTGTTAACTTTATATTTTACCTGTTAACAGTCAAGTGAATTCAGATTTACACCTGAACCATCTTGCCACACAACAAAGTCAACACTCTCTTCCGACCACAGAGAGCATTTGGTTTGCATATATTAAAAAAATCAAAACTTTTGATTGAAATTTAGCCAAAATGGGGAAGATGCAGTAATTGGTCAGGCTCGGGCTGGGTCAGTCGGGCAGTTGTTTTTTTATGTCTGATCTCTCTTATCACTACCGACCTCATTCACAGTTTCTCCACTGTTTCCTCCCCAGTGCGAATCGTCTCTAGTGGGGCCGCCAGCCCGCTGCTGGTGCGTGTCGGCATGGAACGGCAAGATCCTCCCCGGTGCTGGCGACATCCCCAGCAACTCCGAATGCCACCAGGAAGTCACACACTGAAGCGGGAAGTGAGCCACAAACAAGGACCTCCCCCTCCTTTTTCGTAAAGCCGGGTTGTAAATGATTTTATTTATTCATGACACGTCATTTTTTTACCCCCTCCACCCCCAATTGTAAATAGGGCAGCACTGTATGCGTTTGTATTTCTGACTAAATAACTCCGTTTCTCAAAAACCACAGCTCTGTATCCACTGCCAAGCTCCATTTCAGGGCCTTCTTGTTTTCCTTTTTCTTTTTCAATTCATTCATATCCACACAGCCGTTCATTCATGCAACATGTTGACATTGTCTGCATGCATCTTCATTTCCTCGATGGGGGATACTTAAAGTTCCGCAAGTATGTGTATGCTGGTCAAGCACAAACATATGAGAGCTCATCCAAGCCTCAACATTTGTCTACCTCGGCATTCACCCACTTTTTTTACCCCACAATCTGTCCACTGGGGTGATGCTTGTTCCTTTGTTTTTTAAGCATATTCTGCATTTATTCTAATATTTATTACTTATTCCAGTGTGTTAATGCAGTAATTACTTTATATTTCTTTATTTATGTATCTATGTAAAATATATTACAAAAAATATTTGTTGTTGCTGTCTTATTTGTCACAAAATACCACTAAAACAATAAATATGTGGCAAGTAGTTGGTGTGACCTTCAATTCCACACATTAATTAATAGTGGAGGTTTTTTTCTTAGTGTATTGACAAAACTTGGCCTAATCTATAACTTTGCTATTCTCTTCCACAATCTACTGGATTGTGTCTTCATTGCAGCCTCAGTCAGCTCATTCATGGTGCGCGTGAAAGTACTTGCAGATTAGTAAACTCTTTTTTTTTGGGGGGGGGGGCTTTGGGTTGACGTTTGGACGCTACTAGAAGTAGGCCTTTTCTTACTTTCACCATTTTTATCCTACACTGACACACATAAATAAAAAACCTGCAAATACGAGAATGATGCTATTCTCCAGGACTCTTTCTAGCCCCCATTCCTCGTTCCTACTGTGTTCCACCCTGAACCGCAATGTCAAAAATAAGATAAATGCATGTAATGTATATGCAGTAGAAAATTATACTGGTTTGAACGGATGCTTGAAATCCTAGAAAAATACTTGAACTTTAACATTGAGTTTTCAAGGGTTGGAAAGTGTTTGAGTTTTGGGTAACAAGTCTGCTCAAGAATGACGCAGACACTGCTCTCTGGTGGCTTAAGCTTTGCCATTGCACTTCTTTTTCCCTAGTGATTACAGGCAGCACACATTGGTTTGTTGACATTGTCCTATGAAGCATCATCACCCTGTGTGGGTCACACCCAAGAGAACAGGTGCAGCTACAGCTAAACAGGGCACTATGAAATGGGTATTAGTGCAATTATTATGTATCAATTATGGACATTCATTCCAGGGCATGCAAACACTTAAGGTAACGCCTCCCAGTGGTAAAATGTTATTTTAATTTTTACCCAACACCTAATAAGTAAAAAGGTTTGTCTCAAACAAATATTTGCGAATTACTCAAGATCTAAAAATCATGTCTTCAAATGTTAAGGTAGATCACAAATACTTAAAGTGAGGACATTTCTAACGCCACTCAAAGAGGATGGGGTTTTGAGGGGAATTATGTGTTTTTCCAGTGTGTGGGATGTATAAATTGAAAACACCATATCTTCACTGACGATCATGTGGAAAAATCATTTAACGCATCCCAAAATACAATCAATAATGGTAATCTTTGAAAGACTTTCAATAATCACACTTGGTGGACTATGTTCAAACGATGGGGCAGGGGTTAAAATGTACACCTATTGACAGTGTATGTAACCTGCTTATAGGGGAAAAATATAATCACAATCACTGCTAATGCTGGTTCATTGCTAATGCTAACATTATGTTAGCAAAGTGACAGACATTAATTCTAAAAAGCAGGGATGTCAAACCTAATTTTGCTCTGTGGCCAGATCCACTTTATGTTCTCAGATGGGCCGGATCTGTAAAAGGTTATCAACTCCAGATTTTGAGCTTTGCTTTTCAGTATAGTGGAACCTCGGTTTTCGAACGCCTCTCAGTTCGAACAAATCGGTTCTCGACCAAAATATTTGAGAAATTCTTGCTTCTCTTTTCGTTCAAAAAAACGGAGTTCGAACGCCGGTACACTAGGGGCGATGCCGAGCGGCGTACGGGTGTTGATTGCCCCCACCCCTCGTGAAGAACTGTTGTCACGTGAGCGTGCACTTCTTTTTGCATTCGTTTTTAATATCGGTGAAGGGAGTGTTTTAACCCCTAATTATGCCTCGGAAGAAGGTCGGTGCAAGCAGCAAAGTTGCTACCGGTGAAAAAAGAAGAGTAGTGCGTACAACTATTGCATTTAAGAAAGAAATAATAGCAAAATATGAAGAAAATGTGCGAGTTTCCCTTCTTTTGAGGGAATAGAGCATGGCTTCTGCAGACCACCACAAAGGTAAAAAATCCTATTCATAAATCTTTTATTTATCCTTTAACCGCTCACGACTTGTTGTGGAGACCCGGGTGCTAAATGACGTGTAAACGACCTGATTTTTTTATTTTTACACATTCATGAACGTACGATTAGCCTGGGTTAGCTTCATGTTTACGTTCGTGGTAAACATTCAGATTGTTGGAACGGATTAAGACGTTTTTACATTACTTTTAAAGGGAAAAACGATTTTCGGTGATCGACTTAATCGGTTTTCGAACAGGGTTCTGGAACGGATTATGGTCGAGAACCGAGGTTCCACTGTACTATTATGCTTTGTCATTCTACCTACATTGGTAACCTACTATTTGCACACATGTTTTAACAAACAATGAGGAAGAAAGATGTTCATGTTTGGCATTGAATGTGTTGACTGGTCAATTTTAACAAAGGAGTAAATGTAGTTTTACACCTGAAACAACTCACCAGGCTATGCAAATTCAACAGTGCCCTTCAGTGGTTGGAGAGAGCATTTGGTGTGAGTTTATTTATAAAAATCACAACTTCTGATAGACATGACTTAAACCTCACTTCGTTTTTTGACATACTCAGAAATGTATGGCAGGACTGATTAAACCATCCAACGGGCCAGATCCAACCCATATGGTATGTTTAAAATGCCTGCTTCAAAGGCTCATTTGCCAAGGGACTTGCCCCACGGACAGACTGAAGAAATCTTTTCTTCCTCACGCCATGAGGCTCTTTACTCCGCCGAGTGGAGTTAAAGGCCCACACTAAACCACACCCCCTACATTGCATATTACCGTACTTTTTTTGCAGTGTGTATTTTATGTAGCACTATTTAAATACAACACACTACAGTGGGTATTAGCACGTCACATTGGGTATATGTATATTGTATTCCTTTTGCTTTTTCATTGTATTGTTCTCAGCGAAGGGATGCTGCTGGAAATGTGAATTTCCCTGCGGGGATGAATATAGTATCTATCTATCTATTTATCCTTCAAATGTCATAAAAGGACCGTTTGTCCATCTTCTGTTCTTAGTCGATTCCAATATGAAATAACAGCTTTTACAACGAATGGACTGTTGTGCTAAGATATATTTTAGTGATACGACCTATGACAATTAGAACGATTGTGATTGTAGCCACCAAAAAAAAAGATGAAAATACAACATACATAGTTTGGTCTTTCCTTTATTAAGTAAAAATAGACATTTGAGAGTTGTCATGTACTGTACATGCAAACTAAATATTTGCCTCCAACTGGGTTTCTGCGCATTTACAAAAATATGCCCTGTTCTGCCATAACATCATCATACACTGTACACAAGCCAATAGTAACACATTTATTTAATACATACGAATCAAATAACATTTTACAGAAACACATTTGTGCGCTTGTTCAATGATTTTAAAATAACAAAAAATGTGCCTGGATCCCATCTAGGCTCCCTGACCAAAATGATGACTGCCAGAACTAAGATCATTTTGTTTTATTATTTTAGTTTAAGAGGAAAACATCAGTCTAATTTATCTGCCAACCGATGTGAAGTGGTATCTATTGGACAGGCATTTTTTGCTGAATAGCTTCAAAGCAAAGGCTTCTTTGTCCAAATTGAGCAAAGGCCATTTTGTCTGTTGTTGTCAACTGTAAAGGAAACCAAAGAGATTCAAGAAGCAAACAATCAAGGCCTACTTGTTATTAAGTTGGGTTGTGAGTTTCAGTTGACAACTGAACACTTGCGAACATGTTTTGGATGTATCCATAATACATCCAAAACATGTCCAACACATCACTAATTCCTGACTAAATTGGAAATGCCATATACAGTGGTGCAAATAAGTATTTAGTCAAACACCGATGGTGCAAGTTCTCCTACTTGAAAAGATTAGAGGCCTGTAATAGTCAATATGGGTAAACATTAACTATGAGAGACAGAATGTGGTAAACAAAGGAAAATCACATTGTTTGATTTTTAAATAATTTATTTCTAAATTGGAATGGAAAATAAGTATTTTGTCACCTACACGCAAGCAAGGCGTGTGAACGTCTTCTAATAAGGTCTAACAAGGCTCCACTCGTTACCTGTATCAATGAAACCTGTTTTAACTCATTGTTAAAAAAAGACTCATGTCCACAACCTCGGTCAGTCTCCCTTCAAAACTCTACTAAGGCTAAGACCAAAGAGCTGTTGAAAGATACTAGAGTCAAAATTATAGACCTGCACCAGTCAGATTGAAGAAATACAAGACCACTAATAACCTTCTTTTGATCTGGGCCTCCATGCAACATCTCACCCGGTACGGCAAAATGACAACACAAACGGTGAGCAAAAATTCCAGAACCACTCAGGGGGGACCTAGTTAATGGCCTTGAGAGAGCTGGGACTGGACCACAGTGACAAAGGCTACTTCGAGTAAAACAATTTGCCACCAGGGATTCAAATCCTGCACTGCCAGACGTGTCCCCCTGCTGAAGCCAGTACACGTCCAGGCCTGTCTGTGGTTCGCTAGAGAAAGGAAAGAATGAATGGGGCTACGTATCTAGATTTTTTGAGTGGACGTCTCCTTCCACCAGCAAGGGCATTGAAGATGAGGTGTAGCTGGGTCTTTCACCATTCAATGATCTCAAACACACAGCCAGGGCAACAAAGGACTGGTTTCGTCAGAAGCATTTCAAGGTCCTGGAGTCGCCTACTCGGTCTCCAAATCTCAACTTCATTGAAAATCTGTGGAGGGAGTTTAAAGTCCGTGTTGCCCAACGACAGCCCTGAATCATCTGATCTGCAGGGAGGAATAGGTCAAAACACCAGAAACGGTGTGTGAAATTATTGCCAACAAAGATTACATAAAAAGGTATTGGGATTAACTTCTGGAATTGACCAAATACTTATTTTCCACCATGATTTCCAAAAACATTCTTTAAAAATCAAACAATGTGATTTTCTTTTTTTTTTGTCCATATTCTTTCTCTCATGGTTGAGTTGTACCCAAGTTTACAATTGCAGGCCTTTCTAATATTTCTAAGTGAGAGAACTTGCTCAATTATTGGTTGACTAAATACTAATTTGCCCCACTGTAAAATAATTTGTCTACAAACCTGTTAGCCTCAGCCGATTGCTCCCATTATTAGTGATTGCAAGTCCCCTTATTAAGCGAAAATAAACCTTACAAACACAATGCGGCACCTGTTAACTCACAGTAAGACAGACTGTACAATAACATGACAATATTACCAATCTAAGATGACGTTGCCGTCTGCTACCAGTGACCAAAACGTTTGGGATTAGACTAGAAATCCATCAGTCCTTCCCGCACAAATCTTTTTATATGACGTACACAATTAGAAATGATCAAAGATCCTATGAAATACTGGGAAATTGTATAGGCTGACATATGACTACAAAAAAGTAAAATCAACTTAAAGGGACAGCGTGTTTTATTTAAATATTAGATTTCACTGTATGGTGTAGTGCAACCGGAAAAGAGTGTTAAAAACTACGAACAACAGAGACTCAAAATGACCAAACCTCACCATTTACTGTACTTCCCAATTTTTTTCCCAAACCATTTTGTGGGTGTTGAGTAGCAGCAAGATAAAGGTGGACAATTATGTCAGGTCACATTAAGTGAAACTTGTTTTATGTGAAATTAATGCTTATCTCTCGACCTACTGCTGTTATTCTAAAATTGCATGTTTGTATAGAGTTATTTTTAATGATAGATGTTTTTGAACACTGGGAGGAGCTAAATAATTCACATGGTTACCTTGAGGTTATCTTTATTGTTCAGAAATTAATTTGGGCATTATGTAATGAGGAAGACGTGAACCTGACAACACGTTGCATTTGAGGAAACTGGGAAAACCAAATTTTCCCCTCAAACCACTTGAGGAAAAGTTAAACAATAATAACAAATTGTGTTGTTCTGGTTATTATGTGTTAAGTCCGGGATTGGATACTCAAATGTTGAAAGAGCCATATTGTATTTCCCCAGAAACCGCATATTTTTCTATGATCAAACATTTTTGAAAACACATCAGGGGGCACCAAAGTACCACATGCGGCTCCAGAGCCGCTGGTTGCCGATCTCTTTGTAAAAAGAAACTGTCGATTAGCTAGGTTTCAGTAACAACACTTCAAAATCAATATATAACTAAAGGGAGATGTTTAAGTTGAGTATTGCATCGTGCTGTCTCTCCATTTGTGTTGCTTATGTTGAGTGATGTCCGATTGAAGCTAAAACTTCCTGGTTATGAGACCCAAAAAGTCCGATGTCCCTTTTTTCTTAGTTACAGTTTTAATAGACGAGCCTAGAATAATAGAAGATATATATAGCCAAAGCTTACTTGGGGAGGCTTTTAAACTTCCATCGTCTCAAGCGGGTGAGATAAAACCACATACTCTGTGCTTGAAACGGCGCCACCGTACTGCATTTAGTGGTATTTTGCAGGTACATACAACATAAACTTGCCCACCCTTCATCGGTTTTGTGTTTAGCATTGCGTTGCTGGTGGATTAAGGGTCATGTATTACTTCATTAGTGAAATAATCCATAATACATACATCGGGGCGGCAGTAGCTCAGGAGGTAGAGCGCTCGTCTTGGGATCAAGGGATCCCAGTTCGAATCCCGACTCGTCCGTGTTACATGTCGAAGTGTCCTTGGGTAAGACACTGAACCCCTAATACCCCCAATAAGCAGGTTAGCGCCTTACATGGCTGCAAGGCCGCTATTGGGAAATGTGGAGCACATTGTAAAGCGCTTTGGGAAGTCATTGACTTGAAAAGCGCTATATAAATGCAGATAATTTCATTTCATTTCATTTCATTTCATTTCAATAAGAACTGTCATGGAGTTACCCACCATATTGTAATAACTAGAGTTACAAAAATCTATTAATAACATGAACAAAACAGTACTTGTACTCAATTGTGTTCCATGAATGCGTTCCTTTAAAACACAATACTCCCAACACTGGCTACAAGTGACCATTTTGCAGTTTTTTCACTATGGGACTGAAAACTGTGACATTGTTTTATTGTATTATCTGTCCACTCAACGAGTGTTTCTCAACTGGTGGGTCAGAACCCAAAAGTTGGTGGTGGACCCTTTTTCTTTGGGTGGCTAGCCTTTGCCTTGGCAACATCATGCCAGGAATAAAAAAATGGAAGGATAATTACACTCCTTAAAAGGTAGATGGCGATGATCAGCTTTATCCCCACTGTGTTTGAGAGGGACCATATCTCATTTTATTGTGATTTTATTTGTTTTATTTCATTTTTATTCCCATAATAATGTGTCTCAGGAAAGTTAATGGTAGGGGAAAGGAAACGTGGAAAACAGTGATCGAGTTAAAGATGGAAGTGATTGCAAAAAAGGTTGACGAGTGAATGTTGTGAGTATGTTGTAAATGAGTTTCCATTAAATGTTTTAAAAGTTTTATATTTCCGGCTTTTTACCAATATATTTATCTTCGTCCATCCACTTCACTGGGCCGCTCATCTCTACTAGGGTTGCAGGGGACACCTTGAACTGGTGCCAACCACAGAGACAGCTCACTCGCTTATACAAACCTCGGGACAATTTGGACCTGCATATTAACCTGATATCTTCATTTTCTTTATTATTAAATTATTATCTATGTTTTATGTACATTTTATTAATGCTTTGGGTACAACTTTTTTTTAGTGTGTGGCTATTTTAAACCAGTTTCTGGGGGTTGCTTATATCCAATGTATGCTTATATGCCAGTATATGCAGTACTTGAACTAGTTTAGGTTTTGTTTTTTGAAACAAAAAAACCCCCCAAAAACTCGTGACTATATTCTTTCTCTGCCTTAAACTGTAGAATCCTTGCATTTGATACGTTTGAGAAGTGGAATTATTTTCTTGATATGGGTTGCAGCTTGTCATTGGGGTGCAATGGTGGGTCCTCAAATCAGACTAGTTCAGAACCAACGCACTAAATATCAGTTCAATAATTACCGTGCATCCTTATCATTAATAACGCACACAACTGTGCTTCCCTTCAACTTCTTGCAATAATTGCTTGGATTTTCTTCCTCGTTTGTTCCTTGTATCAACAAAAGGTCCATTAGATAGAGAAAGCAAACATCCGGATATTGGCCCTCTCCCATCATCCTTAGAGTCACTGCTTGTTTACAGATCTTTAACCTGCCCCCAAGTCCTTTCCGGGACCCTATTGGCTCCTTGAGCTGGAGTGCCGGGAGACTCCTTGCTCCTTCCCATCGAAACCTGGCAAGGGTTGCCCGAATTTGTCCACGCACCAACAGAAGCCTCGCTTTCTGCCCTTGGATGGACGGCACTGCGAGTGGAGAAAAGGGACAGAGTGAGGCCAAACGTAGTCAAAATTGAAAAAAAAAAAAAAAACAGTTTGAATGTGCGGCATTATGGCTAATAGGCCCCCTTAGTCAATGAAGGAAAACGGCAATAGTTAAGAAGCATTAATGGGCAGATTGTGCTTGAGTGGACGCAGCCTTGGCCACTCGGCGTGCTGTGGTATTTTCAGCAACTTTTATGGTCCACCTCCTGTTACGCACACATATAGAGACCTTAAAAGTAAACAGAAACCTGCTCAAATATTTGCTTAGGGACCTTCGCGAACAACTGAGAACCCAGATCTATTTTCAGATGCCGGTGGCAGCACGAATCATCTGTTGCTGATTATACCCATGACTCCAAATTATGGGTACTACAAATGACTTACAGAGTCTGTGTGGAGAAACTCCAGGGCTGTTATTTTTTTGCCAATTTTACTAAAGGTCAACACCCGCTCTTGTAAAACATGCGAGCGTTTCTCAGCCGCCGGGACGGGAGTCGTGCGCCTGCATCGCAACACACGTCGGCTAAGAATAGCAGAACGTCGAAAAGATATCTCAGAGGAGGATAGGTGTATGGCTCTTGAGCGGACGGTTCGGCTCCAAGAATTGCGCTCATCCGAATTTGAGCGGACCGCATGAAAAAGTGCAGTGCTGCATATTGTGTTGCCACCACTCTACGCAAACAATTAGCCGGACTTCTTATAAGATGATTCCAGGTGAAAGGAAGGTCCTGGTTTATTCACTTGCAGTCATTTCAATCCCTTCTTTACCTTTAACGGTTGAAATGATGAAACAAAAAACAGATGTTGAACAAGAAACTGGAACGACAGAAGCGTCCTTTTGAAGGCTAATTGAAAAACATCAGTTATGTTTTTTTCTGGTCATGTTTTTCCCTTTAATTTTCATTGTTTTCTGAAAACTTTCAGAAGAGCGTACTTTCTTGTTTGGGGGATTTTTTTGTTTTGCCTTTTGTTCCCCCAAATATTGATTTTTATTCATTTGTTTATTTCAATCTGTTGTTTTGAAGATTATCAAAATTTAGTTTTCAGTTTTGATGTTTATTGATGTAATTATTTTATTTATTTTTTCTGTTTGTGTATTGATTTGTTTGTTTTTTCTGTTTGTTTGTTTGTCTGTTTGCTATTTAAAAACCAACAGAAAAAAGTGATTCCATTAGACTTCTACAAAATTTTCAATGCACAAAATGACATTTCTTAGACCCATACAGACTCAGGTTCTTAACTCTTGGTAGTCACCGATACGGATAACCAGAAACCAATATAATTAGTAAGGAATAACCCCTATTGATTTTTTATTATTACTCCTACTTTTTCTTTATTTTCTTTAATTTGTGATTTATAGCACTGCATTATAACAGGGCCATTACAGAGCAATAAACAATGGTATTAACTACCGTCAAAAGTAGAGGTAACATCCGACTCGATCTGGTCACTCATTTCGAGCAGCCGTTTGCAAGTTCGTTACAATGGCGCCTACTGCTGCAGAGATGGTGTGTAATTACCATACGGAGCTTAGTGGTAGTTTACCGTGCCGGCTGGCTACAAAAACGGTTAAATTGGGGTGCCTTGATTCTACGCTCTGCAATGGCCAGGCATTGTATTACAAATAATTGCTGACAAAAATGAACATCCGCTGAAAACATTTGCATCTGCTGGCCATGGTTGTAGGTATGAGTGGACTTATTTTGAGTAGCTTGCAGGTCGGATGTTACCTGACTTGGTACCTTTATAAGGTGGTAGCTCTTTAAACCAGGACCTCTACACACAAAAATGAGGTATGAGTTTTACCTGCAACAAAACTCTTGCTCTCTATACAAAAGAAAATCCAGATCACAAGCTGTCCCAGAGGCTACCACCAGAGACAGCTCGAGACCACTCACCACTCATGACTGCTTATAGCTAGCATCAGCTTGTCCAGGCAAAAATGGAAATTGTGTGTACGTTTACTCAAAGCTACAGTAACTTTAAATAATTTTAAGTGAACACTAAGTGCTTACATATCATCAACAGTCTCTTGATCTCATACCTGTAAACCTCTGCCAAATACTCCTCTTATTAATGATTGCAAATCCTCCTTTTATAGTGATAATACACCTTACAAAGCCAACGCTGCACCAAATTAGTCACGGCAAGACAGACTATGTAGGATTGCGACAATAATAACGATTTACGATCATGAGACTGACATGATCCGGATTAGAGCCATACAAGAATTGTTATACGGTGTGCAGAATTTGAAACAAAACAAAAATGAGTACATTCGGGGACACGTATAAGTTGACAGGGATGTAATCTCTGACACTCTTCCCTCCCCCTCCTTTGCACCGCACACAAATCTTCATTGAGGTGACTGCCTCTGGGGTAAGTACTCATAATAAACTTGCATTTCATTTGGTTAAGATCATCTTATTTATCTAATTTCTGTATATTTTATGTTTAATTACAATTTGAATGTGTTTTACTGATCAGGAAGATGTATTTTATTTCTATTTAGGGTACACTGATTCTTTTGGGAGGTCGGGAACGGGCCCATTAGCTTTTGATTGCTTCCTATCGAGAAGATTTGCTCGTTAGACGAGCAATTCGAGCTACAAGAAGGATCCCAGAGCAAGTTCAGCTTCTATGAAGAGGCATCAGTGTCTGCAGCAACGATAACAAATAACCTTTTTTTGTTCTCCTCAAAACTTTTATGAGGGACTGAAAAACTGAGCTTAAACCATACAAAAAAAAGCTTTTTAAAAGTACGTTAGGTACTGAATGAGTTAAGTGCGTGGCCTGCAACGAGAAAAGCGATGCAGCGGTGCCTAAGTGCCTCCATATGAACGCGTACGAACCGCTCATTTATAACAAGCCCGTTGCGGGCTGAGCGAGGGATGCGAGGGGTGGGCGGCGGGGGCACGGCCACCGCTCTATTTCTGGGATGGCTTCTCAAAAGTCCGGCAATTATGGGGTGAGGACGTCGGGTGCAGGCCGCCACCTTGACGGAAAGTCGGTTCCCGGCCAGGCAGCGCCCGTCGCTGGGGTTTGGTCCCTGCGGTCACAGTCTCCAGCGCCAGTGGCTAGGGGTCTACCTCACTGGTGCAGCGGTGCAATGATGAGGCTCTAATAACTACCGATGAATACAGGAGGACAGATTCTTGTCTATAATTGGGCTGCAGGAGGCTCACAGTTTGAGTCACTGCTTTTCCTTTCTGTGAACGGGAAGTAAGACGTTTGGCCCTGCTCTTGAGAAATAAAGAGCTTGTGTGCTGTTTATGTTTTGGAAGGAACGATTTGGAAACCTCGAAACAGCCTTACGGCGTTGTTGTTGCAACTTTCAGCTTGGCGCTGCAGTGAGTCATTTATTCATTTTGCACTGTTTTTTTTTTTTTTTTACTTCAGATGTCTTTTCTGATGTACCATTTAATTTGAGAGAATTGTAATAAAACCCATGAAAGCCATCTGCCGATGTCCTCAGTTTTAACAATAGAAGTGATTACATAACACTGTAATGTAGTTTTCAAGGTCTAATGTTAAATTGCCCTATGGGTATTTTTGGAGTTCTCAGATGGTCTGTCTATTTCGGGGATGCAGAAAAAAATAATTGTTTTGTTGATGGATAGATCATGTACGTATGTATATATATATATATATATATATATATATATATATATATACACAATCTCTTTGGTGTATCTGACAATGAATGAGATTATTGTTTTATATATATATCCGGATGACTTTCTGTCGTCTCCATTCTCTAACATCTGTGCCTCGTACCGTAAGTAAAAATAGTGCGACAATGAGATAAAAACTAATGCCTTTTCATGTGTCATCCATATCCATATGCTCTGTGCCCAAGGCTCGATTCCCGTTGCATACAATGCTTTGCATTACTGTCAGCAATCTTTGTCAATTGATCAATCGCAAATACGGTGGAGTAGTGTAATACCTGGTGTAGTAATGCACATGAATAAAAACTGTATGCATTTCCAATTCCATCCATCAATATTTTCCAGGACATAAGGCGCACCGGGTTGTAAGGTGCGAATTTCAGGCAGATTTAGGATTTTTAGCCGTGCTTAATAGTTTGAAAAAAACAGTATATGATGTCAAAAAACAACCCTTTGAGAAAAGACAAAGTCAAATTGATAAAGAGTAAAAAATTAACGCTGTTAAAAAATCTATAGATGTCTTAGGTGTCAATTATCCTTTTTGTTACTCTGATGGCAGTGAATGAACTCCAAGCAACGAAAAAAAATGATCACACATAGCAGCTACTGCGGTCGGATTTCCTACCTGCTTTTTCTTATAAAACCCTTTTTTGTCGCAGTTGGGTATGCGGAAACCTTGCGGATTGAGGATGTCCGTTATCTTGAGGCTGCTGAGGATGCTCTCGATTTCTCGCCGACAGGGACCCTGCACACACACAAAAGGCAGCGATAAGTTTTTTTTCTTGAAATTGTTGCCGGCCAATCGTTGTCGGTTTATTTTCAGTTTTGGGTAGATGACATTTATTAAACTGTAAGTGGCAATGCTGTCAACTGAGCCGGAGCGCACTCTTAATTTTCTTGGCAGTGATATCACTTACCTATCTGAGCGACGATGTATAACCAAAATCAGAATTGAGAGTTACCATCACGTAATCTACATAAGGGAAACCTGAGTTAGGCGGCCATAGTGGACGGGTGGGTGTTTACCTCAATATTATTGTGATTGACATTTGAAATATGGCGATCAAAGCTTTGGTTTGAATGTTGTTGAACGTTTAAGGCTAAGTTACGACAACAAATGTTCGCTAATGTACAAACAAGACCCATGTGCGCTAGAGAAAAGCCTGTGGTATAAGGGTCAGGGTTCAAATAATGTGATCACTGGGACTCTTTTCAGCCAGCAAGGTGTTTAAGCATGCCTTCGCCATTCTTGGATGTAAGGTTCCTGGGGCAACAGGGGACTGATTTAGATATTAGAAACTCCAGTATTTGATAACTGCTTCAACTGAGTTTGAGCGTCGGATAATTGAAGTTCATGCCCTTCCAAACCAAGCCGTTAATGCTTGCTTATTGGTAAAACTTTGTAGTTGTTATACAGCCTTGCCTTTTATGGGCCGTGTTTATTTTTTATTTTTTACTAGATTTTCAATTCCTTTCCTCTACAAAACGCCTTTTGTTACTTCGATTATCCCTATTAAAGAGTGTCAAACTAACACATGTGTCCACACGATCCCCTCCAAACAAAATAACACAACGGGGCGAATTACGTTAATTTGGAGCCTATCTCTGCCCGACATTCACCGGATAAGGGTGCACTCTTATCACCCAGGCTTTCAGGGACACTCTGTGCTTTATTAGGAGCTCATTTTGTCTGGGAGACGACGCAACATTTTCTCCCTAGGGTTTATGGTGCGCACCCACTATCTCGGAATGCAGCATTGCAAGTGAGGTTCTAACTCTGGTCTCCACTCACTTTGTAACAGTGATTAGAAATAAGCAATAAAATCACCAACAATGAAGCCAAATTCTTCTTTCATTTCAACATTCAACAAAATAGGTGTACAACCATATACATATATAACATCAAAGACCGGTGGACCCATCCAATATGGCCGACAGTTTACTTTTGGGTATGCGTGTGACTTAACGCAAAAACTCATGATCAAGTACCATTATATCAGAGGTTCCCTCGCCTGATTTACGTTCCCACTCAGTGAAAGTGCGAGCCTGAGTGTTAACGCTTGGCTGTCTCAACATGTGCCCTCTGACTGACCGTAACCATTCCAGAGTTGTAGCCGGATTTGGCTCCAATCTGTGACCCTGCGAGGGGTTAAAAGGTAAAGAAAACGGCTGGTCTGCTACCACGCACGTGCTATTTTGTGACCCACATCACAAAATTCTTAAACAACTTATACATACATGTACCTTGGTTGTGATGTAAGAGGAGCGCTTGCGTGTTGGAGTGAGCGCTTGTTTTAGTGTGGTGGCTAACACGAGAGACTGATTGAATTATACACGATGCAATTTATCCCTTAGTTGTGAACTTTGGTCGGATTGAGGTCAATACAGGACATCTTGGTTCTGGTGACTGTGAATTATGCCAAACTTGTCTTGTATTCTAGCTAGTTTTAAATCCGAACTTGTTGGTGTTAAGTCCTGGATTGTTAAAACCAAGGTGGATAAACCTTTTGAGTCACAGGCCGGATTGGGTTAAAAAAAGCTAAAAGGCCAAAATGATTTTTTTTTGTCAATGAATAAACTATTTAATCAAATTGAATTAAAGCAATGTAATGGATTATGCCTCTTTCATGGCACTAAATTTGAAACTATGCATTGAAAAGCTTAAATTGTGACACAACTACTGGTAAAATAAAATAAACACTTAGCAAGGAAAGAAAAATGTAGCCAGCTTTGAATGTTGGAGCCAATAGGGACAAAAGTAGTGACAAAACAACACTTTATTATTATTAGTACTGTTTAAAAACATTTTTGTTTGGTGGGCTCAATGAAAAAGCCTGAAGGGCCGCAATTGGCCCACGGGCTATAGTTTTCCTGACCCTGGTATAAATTGTTTAATTGAAACCCTCATTTGATAAAGAGCTTCATTATTCACGTGTGTTGCCTGAAATATATTTTTATTCTTGTGGTAAAATGATTCCTTAATGATTGGGGAATGCTATTACCTAAAACCATTTCAACAGTAACTAATAGTTTGTTTGTTTTCTACTCGCGACTGCCACCTCTGGTCTTAAGTGTAACTGCAATCTCTGTTTCATACGTCTTCTTGACATGAGAATTTCTTTGCAGCCATGTGAAACAAACGTGTCTCGGTTTTTTTATCATTTACTTTTATGCCTTGGTTTGTTCACATTGTAAGCACTGCAGGTTACAAGAATTAGTTTGCAAGTTCAGAATCCAGGTGTCCAACTCAATGCTCGTGGACTAGATTTTGAAAACATTCCATAGGGCAAAAATAGTATTAAAAAAAAAATTTAAAAAAAAGAAAGAAAATCAAGAGCACAACAAGTGCAGCTAACTATAGACCAGTTAGCTTGACTAGCTGCGTCTGTAAAGTGTTTGAGAGAATTATTTCAGATGCCGTATGGAAATTTATACAGGAGCACAATCTTTTTACGTTTAAGCAACATGGGTTTAGGTCCGGACATTCTACCATGACTAACTTGATAGCTCATTTGAATAATATTACCAGTATGTTTTTCGTTCGCAATATGGCTGGTCATGTTGTTTACTTAGACTTTTGCAAGGCTTTTGATAAAGTGTCTCATGTCAAGGTTTTACAAAAACTGAAATGTTATGGTATTAGTGAAAAACTCCTTGAATGGATAACTGCATACTTGTCAAATCGTAAACAATGCGTAAAAATTGACGATGTTCTTTTAGCGTGGTCGGAAGTTTGTAGTGGGGTACCGCAGGGCTCAGTACTAGGACCATTATTATTCCTGTCTGTTGTGAACAACCTACCCGAGGTCATTCAAAGTAGTGAAATCTCAATTTTTGTTTGATGCTAAACTGTCGGCTTTCTTCCCCAAAACCCAGGTTGCAGGAACAATTGATTCTCTTCAAAATGATATTAAATACGTTTTTCTTTGGGCCGAACAGTAGCAACTGCAACTGTTATCTCATAAATGCTTAGAACAGTCGTTTTTTTCATGGTTCTGTTCCGCTGTATACCATTAATAATCATAATTTGAATGTTGTTACTGAACATAAGGATCTGGGTGTCACTCTTACTTCAAACCAAAAGTTTATCACACATACTGCCAAAATTACCAACAAAGCCAATAACGTAGCATCAAACATTTACATACATTTTTACAACAAGAACCCAGCATTCTTAGTTTGAATGTTTTGCGTGTATGTTAGAATATAATAGCGTTGTGTGGAACCCTTACTTACTCAAAAACATCAACCTACTGGAAGGAGTTAAACGTCGGCATACGAAGCGGATACCTGGGATGCACAATTTGTCATATCCGGAAAGACTACAAAAGCTGAACTTGGACTTTTTGGAGCTCCGCAGAATTCGATTTGATTTAATTTTTGTGTTAAAAGTACTACATGGAATGATCAATGTGCCCTTTGATCAATTTTTTGAGTTCTGTCGTGTTGATGGTTTACGTGGCCACAGATATAAGTTACAGGTGCCTAGACCTACCAGCAACTTGCATGGAAACTTTATTTCTTTCAGGATACCAAAAATTTGGAATTTTTTGCCTGACCGGGTTGTTAGTGCAAATTCGGTGTAAACTTTTAAGCAAAGGTTGGCACTTAACAAGGAAAATACAAAGTAATGGTTGAAACAGTAACCATAGTGGTCCCACATTACAAAGTTTTAACCCAGCCAATCCATACAAAAGAGCTTGATTGAGACCCGATACCTATCTTGAGTATCTGCTCGAGACACCTGCAGTAAAAAGTATGTTAGAATCAAGATTCAATGTGCCCAAAACTGGAACGCTTTACACTTACGTAGTGTAAATCCCTCTCTTCTGTTTGCAGTCACATTAAAAATACACCTCTGTGGCATTTTGAACCTTATATACTCCAGGTGAAATTTTACCGACCTAGTTTGTTTTTGTAAAATGATGGTGGGATGTTCAGACGTGTCCTAAGGGATGAGCAGGGCACCCGTATGATGCGGCAGGGGTAAACCAGTGAAAGCTGTCGGGCCCTGCTGTTGAACAGAAGAGTGTGTTGTGTCACCCTGACCCGAGCGGCACGGGCGCATTCTTGTGTCCCGTTTCATCTGGAGGGACGAAAGCATGACCAACTTGAGTGCCAAGGTGCTTAACCTGTTTGGGTGTTTGGGCATTTGGGTTGGCCATTAGGGTGGTCCTTAATGGGGGTCGAAATTTTTTTTTTTTAAATATTGGGCTCTGACCCCCCGCATATGTTCTTATATCGATAAAAACACACTGTGTGCAATTTTGAACAATTTGGATAATATTTAGAGGTAGCTCAACGACTTTGAAATTTCCCAAAATGGTACAATTTTGGCAATTTTCGAGAAAAAACGGAAATCTTAACCCTATGTGTACGGCGTTTTAGAACATCCAATTTCAGTCCATTGCTTATAATTGTAACACAAGAAAAGTTACAAGTAACTTTGTACACTAGGTCTGATATAATGTGCGAAAAATCCTTATTTTTCATACCAAAATTTCAGAGGCCTTGAGCGACCTCTAAATATCCTTTGATTTTGATGAAACTTTGCCTAATTACGTTTTGTATATATTGGAACATATTCAAGGGGTCAGAGCATGAAATTTTAAAAGTCGAAAAATAAGGACCACCCTATTGGCCATGGTCCAAAAAAAATTGTGTGTGTTTTTGCCTACCTTTTCCCTTTTTATTTTCTTTGTTTTTGTATGTATTTGTCTTGCTGTCGGTCACCCCTCTCAAGGGATATGACCAGGATAGATAGATAAATAGATAGATAGCTAGATCGATAGTTTGTTTTAGGTGTTTTCTTTCTAATGTAAATTAATTTATATAGAAAATAACCCAAAGTAAAACTGAATATTTGATAGGGATTAAGCAAGTATATCTAGGATGTTTTGCTTGCAAGTTTCGTTGTTTGTTCTCCCTTGCATTGACAGAGACAAGTGTGTTGATGGATTTGGAAATTAGTGATAAATATTCAAGCACAGCCAACATGAACAAAGCCCTAAATATTCATTTTCAGGAACACTAATGCCATAATTCAATTTGTTATATTGTTGATTTGCTATGAGACCAAGGTGTGCCCTGCCCCTTGTCCCAAGTCCGCCAGGGTAGGCTCCCCTGACACAACATAAGCGTTGTAGGATATTGATGGATGGATGTAGGAAGGGGAAAGCTTAAAAGCAGAGCCAAAAAGGCCTGTCCTAAGCTAAGCCAAGTACTCTGGTCGCTAATTAAAGCGAGCATGCAGCCAAAGCCCAGGTCTTGTGTGAGTTCATGTCTCGGGCCAAAAGAGGAGATGGAAATAGTAGCGGGGTTTTCTAACAGGCACTCTAGGCGGCCAATCCATCATCTGCTGGCTCTTAGCACTACCGGCACGCGGACGCCTTGCGGTCAAACAACCGACTGACCCGGTTCGGCCGCAGGGCCACAGTCCCTGCTCGCTGCAGTGCCATTCTGTCGGTCACGGCGCCTGCCAACCTTCAGCACGCTTCCCCCAGAATATTTCATCACCCACAGGAGGAGAAAAACACCAAAACATAGAGAGCCAGAGAGAGAAGGCGGAGCGAGCAGGGGAGAGTCGAGAAAAGCAGTCGGACTCTGTTCTCCAGAGCAGTGGTCTGCAACCACGGAGCCGCACGCCGAACCCGGGCCGTGGGTAGTTCGCTACCTGGCCACAAGTAAAGAAAAATAAGCTCCATTATTTTTTCCAATTGTTGTTTTACTGACACTCCCACTTTTCAGACTCATCTTGAACCAAGGTTGAAGTCGTAAGCTTGAAATCAAATCAGCCTTCAGAGACTGCAAGGTCTTCCGTGCTGGCCTAAAAAAATTATGAATCAAGTGATGTTATTCTTTTTTGTCCATCAATAATTCTTAAATAATCCCAAATCGTCCGTCAACTTCCTTTCATTGCATCTCACTGGTCGCGCTGCTTCCAGATAAGTGCTTTAATATTTAAGCATTTAACCATTATTATTTCAGCCATTATTTGTTGTTAGGCTCAGAAATCTGCTTAGAGGCCTTCACAAAATATCCTGCAAGCCGTGTTAAAAAAGCTGTTGGTTAAGCCGATCAGATTCCAAGTTTGTCTCTGATAGTTTGCAAGCAGTCATAGGAAATATGTGACCGGTTTTACAAACTATACTTGGCTAGGTGGCCGTAATCCAGCACAGCAATCACGCAAACAGCCGTTAAATTTGAGGAGACCAGACATGGGGACTTGAGACTTAGTGACTTGGACTCGAGTCGACTCGAGTCGCTGTTTTTATGACTTGTGACTTGACTTGGACTTGGCAATCTAAGACTCGGGACTTGACTTGTGACTTGACTTGCCCAAGAAAAAAATACTTGGGACTTACTTGGGACTTGAAGGTGAAGACTTGAGACTTACTTGAGACTTGCACATGTGTGACTTGGTCCCATGTCTGGAGGAGACTGAATTGCACGGAAAGGTTGGACAACAAGTGAGTAAGCCTTTCGCAAGTTGTAAATATTTTGTCTGCCACTTTCAGTCTAGAGCAGGGGTCAGGAACCTTTTTGACTCAAAGAGCCATAAAAGCAAAATATATTAATTTTATTTTGGGAAAGAGCCACAAAATATATTATGAGACAAATTTACTAAATTGCTAAACCCGCGCCCCAGACAAAAGCTTAGTCTTCAGCACATTTATTTTTGATGATTTGATAAAAATTATGAAAAGAGAATAATGCCAGAGCCCGTGTCGCAAAATCAACAAACATACCATTTTAAACTTGTGTCTTTCTTGCAATTACTCAAGATCGGTTAAACTCATTTTGACCCTTTTTTTCATACATATTGGTTTCAAAACCAGATGTAAGCTGTTATTTTGTAAAAACGTCACAACATTCTGCAAACAGGGAGCCTGATGTGCTTATGTATGGCGCAGACGGCGTAGGGCGAGAGATGGGAGGGAGTGCTTGCACTTTTTGCATAGCTCCACCCATCCCTCCCACTCACCCAATCAAAAAACTTTAAATTCTCTTCCGGTGTTTTGGCGTATTTACAGTGTGTTCTGTGGATTCATCATAAGGTATCTGAACACTGAAGACAGATAATATAGTGAGGTTTTATATAACAGATTCTTTAGCGATGTACAGCCAGAACGAGTTTTTTTTTTTTTTTCGTGTGACACCTTGACTGTAAATTGTAGTGAAAACATGCCCTATATATTTTGCCAAGCACTACTTCAATGTCAGCTTTGGTTTGGCTTTGTGTGTATCTGAACAGGATTAGTAGCTTACGTTTTGGACGAGATGGAGAAAATTTGCATGCAATCATATTTGTCTCCGAGCCACAGGTACTTATAGAAAGAGCCATATATGGCTCGCGACCCATAGGTTCCCGACCCCTGGTCTAGAGGTAAGATCTTAAGCACAAGCCCAAGCCCATCCCGACACAATCCGAATTTTGGGCCAGGTCGGGACTTAAAATGTTAGTCATTGTGTTTGGGTTTTATTATGCCATGTCACTGTTCTATTTTGTCTGTGTTCATACAGTTTTGTTTAACTTAGATATGGTTATAAAAGACAGGCTTTATGTGTCACGTCCCCGCGGCACGAGGCCCTTCGCGCCCCTCCTGCTTATTTTGTCACCGCCACCGAGTGGACCCGGCTGTGCCAGGCGGCGTCGGACCCAGAGAACCGGGCGTGCGGCAGGATCTGGGGTCAGCCCATATCACTTCTCCTCCACTTAAGTCCTCACAAATAAAAAGGAAATTTCACTTCCAGGAACCGGCTCAAAGAGCCAGTAAGTTCGCAAATAACACATCACACTACTTAAGACTGGAGCTGAAGGCCTAGGTGTAACCTGTACAGCCTCACCTCTGAAAATTAGTGTTGTTTCCACGGGCAGGAGCAATTGACTGTCAAGCAACTGTCACGTTGGAAACAAGGATTCTTGCCCAACCAGCCATTTAGTGTGGAGAATGGTCAACTACAGAACGTCATGCTAGAAAAGGCAGGTCCAAAGTCCAACCTGAGGAACAGTAAAAGCCTGTGAGCAAATTTTTACCGGCCTGCGGCCTCTCATAAAATTAATAATGCGTGGCCTGCCAGTAATATTGACCGCAGTATGAAATACATTTAAACAACATACAAAAAAATTCACCATTTCACCAGATGATAGCAGTAGTCCTACCTTGCCCTTGGCTTCTGAAGAGAATTCTACCCCACCCCATTTCTCACACGGTAAATAAAAAAGGAAAGTTGACTCTGAGGGCTGCTGCTTCCTGGATAAATGGAAAATGTAGTGTGTAGTATGATTTTACAAAAATCTGAATCAACTGCGTCTTCCCAATTTGCCAAGAGACTGTGGCTGTTTTCAAAGACTATAATATCAAGAGGCACTGTCAGACAAAACATGCGGACTGCAAAAAGCTAACTGGAAACAAATGCTTTTACACGAGACTGTGCCAGTCAAATGAAAATACTGCAAAGGCGAGCTAAGAGGTCAAGATGCTAATCACAAAGCACTGCAAACCTTTCAAAGACAGTGGATTTATTAAAGACTGTTAAAAGAATGCCAGGAAGAATAGTTGGCCCCCACACATTTTCAGCTTCCGAAAACTGGCCAGCTTTCTGAAAAGATTGCACACCCCTTGCTTGAACAATAGTAAACAAACCGCTATAGAAAAATATTTGGGCAAAGGAATTTGGGGATGTATGGGTCCCTAATTCAATAAGACGACACGGAGACCATACAACATCAACTTTTTTTCAAAGGTTTGGTTCATTTTGTGAGTTTGTGTTTCTAATTACTAGGCACGTGGATGGACGTGACTTTTTGCGTTAAACATTACAATAGTGACCATGGTGTTTTGGTATTAGCATGTCCGCCTCACAGTTCGGAGTTCCCGGGTTCAATTCCAGCTACCGGCCTCCTTGTTCTCCCGATGCCCTAGAGCACTTCGGTTTCCCCCTCACATTCCAAAAACATGACTGGAATGGGCCCAGCGCTCCCGCAATCCTCGTTAGAATAAGCCAGGGGTTGGTATCCCAAAATGCTGAGAGAGCCATATTGGACCAAAAAAAGCAATTAACAAATATGTCCAGCAACAATTCTGGAATGGTTACAGTCTATACCACTAGGAAACACTAAATGTTACATACTGTCTCTTTAATGAATTGCAGTATGTTTCATTGCGTTGATAAAATTACAGGAATCCAATTTTTAATGTCACTTTTATTCTGAGGAGTCAAAAAAAGAAATAGAACATAACATAACATGCATTTTATCTGGGCAACAAAAAGAGTGTAATAAAATGAAATAGTAAAAGACACCGCACAAAAAACTGAAAAACTCTTGGAAAAACACTACCTCATACGAATGTAAAATGGTACTCATGTCTATGTTTCTTGCACATAGAATAGAATAGAATAGAATAGAATAGAATATACCTTTATTGTCATTGCTACAAATGGGCTAACATATTGTGACAACGAAATTGGGCATGACACTCCAGTTTTACACATTCATAGTGAGGTATGAGCAAGAAGATAAAGGAACAGAGAAGATAATGTTATAAGACAAGGGGGATAAGGCTATAGTTATAATTTACATGGTATTTACACAAGAAATGTCGGCATGTGGGATGTTACATACAGGGTTGTCGTGATAACGTTGGTATCGTAACGGTTGTGCAATATTGCATTTGGTGCAAAGTCATCATAGTGCAAAAATAGTCAGCATATGCATTGGTGCAAACATAGACATCATAGTGCAGAAACAGGAAATGGTCAGACATTGTGCATTTTGAGCATTAAACGTAGTGCAGTCGACATGTGCAAGAACAAGACATGAGTAACATTATATTCGTATGAGGTAGTGTTGGCACGAGTTTTCAGGTTGACTGTACTATGTTTACTGCTCACCTTGCACAATGTTGACCATTTTTTTGCACTATGATGACTATTTTTTGCACCAAATGCACATGTTGACTATTTTTTGCACTATGATGACTATTTTTGCACCAAATGCACAATTGCACAAACCCTTACGATACCAACTGGATTACGATACCAAACTGTATGTAACTTTCTACATGCCGACATTTCTTGTGTAAATATTGTGTAAATTATAACTATAACCTTATCCTCCTTGTTTTATAACCTTATCTTCTCTGTTTCTTTATCTTCTTGGCTTTTTTACCTCACTGGGGATGTGTGAAACTGAAGTGTCATGCCCAATTTCGTTGTCACAATATGTTAACCCATTTTGTAACAATGACAATAAAGGTATATTCTATTCTATTCTAAAAATAGCAGCTTGTGAATTTTGAAAGGGGTGACTTTGTGATACTATAAAAGGGGCGGAGCTTTGACCGCACAGCTCTTTGATTATGGAACAGTGAACAGAAAGGAAAAGTAGCGGAGGAGACCGGTATTTGTTTTTAGCATTGCAGTTAAGTTCCCCAGGCAGGAGTTCAAGCCTGAGAGCCATGACTCCCTGTCAAAATATAAGACGTTGCTGCATTTAAGGTAACAACCTTGATCGGATGTCTTTTCAACCTCAATTTTAGTGAGAGAGCAAAACAAAAAATACATTTCCCTTCCCGACCGTTTTCAACTCAGAAACATTTTTGGAAAGGAGTCTCTGCAGTGCTAAAAAGCTGCAGACGGCTTCTGAGCTGCGGATCGCCAACTCACGCATAATTGGTTCGAAAAATTAATGAATGTGATTTTGGTGTGATATTACTGGGACATCTAAATGTTCCACATGACAGCACAGTAATAAAAGGTGGTGTCTGTTACTTCAAAATATTCTACTTGCTGATTCCATCTTCTGGATTAAATCTTTAGGCAGCCTTTGTCAAACTGCTTCTATAGCGTGTGCAAACTGTGCATGTATGTGTCTGTCTTAGATGCGCTGGAATAAACTCTTTCATCTTTTGGAGGGTTTGGGTTGAAATTTGAACTGTATTTGATACAGTCATTTTTCTTACATGTACTATTTTAATCCAGGAATAAAAGGAACCCGCAACCACACACGCAAACTCACTCTCCTTTCCCCATTCCCCCAATACCCCCGGCCTCCTCTCCTCAAGCATAATATCTCGGGTGCACCCGAATAAACTCTTCTTGTTTCATTTTTTTGGGCGTTTAGGTCTAACTGTATTTGAAACAGTCCTTTTCTTACTTTCACTATTTTCATCCTGGAATAAAAGAAACCATCCCCCCCCACACACACACTCCCCCTTTCCTCCAGGGTATTGTGCTGCGTGGCGAGAACACCAATAATAAAAGTGAAATAAAAGCAGATAGGTGCCGTGAGAAAAAATATATAATTCAGTTTGAACTTTGAACTCAGGTGGGCATTTTCAACACATACTTAATAGAGAAAAGATTATATTTTAAACTTTTCAAGGACACCTCAAACTACGTTTTTGTTGCTATTTTCATAAAATGTTTTAATTGCTTTTAGGGTATTTGTTAATATTTTTTTAGAAAACTTACAAATATGTTTAATGAAAATATTGTCAGACAATGAACCGCTCCATGTTACAGAAAAGGTTGCGGACCACTGCCCCAGAAAAAGAAAACTTGTTGGTGGTACTTACATACTCAGGCTCCGGTTTGATCTCCAGGGAGAAATTCTGTTGGTCTGTCAGAAGTGGTCCGGGCAATTCCTCCATCTTAAAGCTTTTAATTCTCTTCTGCTGCTCCCGTCGTAGAATCTCAGCTTTGGCCGAGGGGAGGAAGGCATTAAACGGTGATCTCGGGGGTCCCGCCAGTCTGCTGTGCATCTTTTGGAAGACAATGCTGCTAGAGTTGCGCTCCTCTTCCTGAGTCTCGACGGTCTCTGCCGGTGTTTTGAAAGAACACGTGGTTGTTATCTGTGCTGTGTTTTGGTTGAACCACCTTCGGATAGTCGTCAAGAAATGATAAATCGAATCCATTGTTTACATTTTCAAACTAAAAAAACAACAATATTTTCGTAAACCATCCACTTCAAACTATCAGGGCACAAAGTACACCAGCTTACCCTCCTCGTCTGGTGTCAAAGGAATTGAACGGTGATCCTGGAACTACGTCCTCACATTTGGCATGGCTCCCCAAACAATATCAGTGACCTTGCTCCTTCCCTACCAAAAAAACAATTTTTGACATGCCCAATTACATTTTAGGTGCAGCTCTCTTTGCCTTCTGTCAAAGCCAATGGCGACCTTTCAGCAAGCACGTGATGATGCTGAACCTTGTATACTGCAGACCAGTGTTTCTCAGCTGATGGGACCTGTTTTGATTGGGTCGTAAGCCTTTGCCTTGGCAGAATAATGCTACGAAAATGTAAAAAAGTAACTAAGGGTCAATTACATTTAAAAGGGGCGGAGCTTGGCCCGCACAGCTCTTTGATTATGGAACAGTACATTTCCAAAAGCATCAGTGGGGGGATTTGGCCAAAAACGGTGGTATATAAATGGAAAAAGCGTTGAGAAAAACAGTGTTGCACAATAATCGATGGCTCCGCTCCCAGTAAGATCTATAATTATCCATCAGTTCTACAATATGGGGTGGAAAAACTCCCTGACTCATGTCAACAGTGGTTTTTTTGGAATCCAAATTTCAAAAATAGCTCATCATAACTACTTTGTCCAAATCAGGGATCAGCCACCAAACATTTTGACAGCACCACAACAGACCCAAAAACAAAAGAAAAACAAATTTGTTGAGCCTCAAAACAAAAGCCTTGTAAACACTCTTCTCAAAATGAAAAGATGATCGAAACATAAAAGTTAGTCATTTGATATTTAGGATTTATTCTTTTTTTGCCCCGCCCCTTTTTGTGCTTGTCCCCTTTATAAGTTGATAGTTATTGGTTTTTAAAAAATCTTTTATAAAGTACTGCTCTTTTATTTGTTAAACAAATACTTGAATCCGTAAACTGAGTAATACATATGTTGATTCACTGTTTAAGAAATAAATAAGGGTTTCTGCCTTTTTGATGATTACGGGACATATTTGGAACACCACCCCGCGAAACACCAGGGATGACTGTTTTTCTCTCCCCATCTTTTCCAAAATTCAAACATTTCTCAAAAAGCTAAAGATTTATTTATTTTGAAGCGCTTTCCCAATTTTGAGTCATTAGGTGAACAAGCCCCCCCAATTCCGATGGGTAGCAATGCTGTAATTCTCAGGTATGACTCGGCCGAGGTTTGAATCTGTGACTGCCCAGTCCCGGGGCGGGTACCCTACCTCAAGGCCACCAAGCTGGTCCGGGTAAATGCTAAAGAGCTGCATGGTGCTGCCCACCGATCAAAATAAAGCCCCTTAAGTCAACCCTACACAGTTCCTTAGCACTAGGTTGCTTCAAGAGAGTGTAAAAGGAATTATATTGTTACTTCGGCATACAACGAGAAAAAACTAAAAAGCATGTACCATTTATCGGGACACATTTTGCAAATTTGAAAAGGGTGCCAGCTCAGTCCACACGGACAGCTTAGCTACATTCTCACTTTGGCAGCTCACATTGAAGACCCTCTTGTCCCCTCACCTCTAGCACTTAATTAGAAGCTTATAAAGGTCCACTATGGGCCATAAAGACAAGCCTGTGCTCAATTCACGCGCGGTTCCAAAGTTTTCAATGCACGCCAGTGTGCGCGTGCGTATGCCATTAAAGCCAGCCATCAAGGGGTGAGTGAGACGAAAGTTTGGGTATCGATCCGAACCAAGCAAATACAGGATAGTATTGATCGATACCGATCCAATACCAATACTTTTTGCTTGAAAATATCATGAACTTTGAATAATTGAACCCTTCACTTCTTGAGTTAGCATATAGTTCCTGTTAACACAGCACAAAGAAAACTTCAACACTATGAATAAATAAATCAATATAAATATTCATATTACAACTGTCTGAGAACAAAAGCCAAGAGAGTCAAACCAAAAAAGAAATGCATACAGAGACCAGTGTTTCTCAACTAGTCTCAATTCACCAACACAAACACACACACACGCCTTAATCACAAGTAAAAGGATATATTCACATTTTACTTTAAGGAAAATGACCAACCCAATCAACTCAACTTGAAGTCGTAATATTCCCTACATATTATGTAATACTCATCTCATCTCATCTCATTAGCCGTACCGCTTATCCTCATTAGGGTCGCGGGGCGGCTGGAGCCCATCCCAGCCATCTGCGGGCAGTGGGCAGGGGACACCATGAACTGGTTGCCAGCCAATCGCAGGGCACACGGGTACAGACAACTCATTCGCTCATTCACACCTAGGGACAATTTGGACCGGCCAATTCACCTGAAATGCATGTTTTTGGAACGTGGGAGGAAACCGGAGTGCCCGGAGGAAACCCACGCAAGCACGGGGAGAACATACAGGGAGTGCAGAATTATTAGGCAAATGAGTATTTTGACCACATCATCCTCTTTATGCATGTTGTCTTACTCCAAGCTGTATAGGCTCGAAAGCCTACTACCAATTAAGCATATCAGGTGATGTGCATCTCTGTAATGAGAAGGGGTGTGGTCTAATGACATCAACACCCTATATCAGGTGTGCATAATTATTAGGCAACTTCCTTTCCTTTGGCAAAATGGGTCAGAAGAGGGACTTGACAGGCTCTGAAAAGTCAAAAATAGTGAGATATCTTGCAGAGGGATGCAGCACTCTTAAAATTGCCAAGCTTCTGAAGCGTGATCATCGAACAATCAAGCGTTACATTCAAAATAGTCAACAGGGTCGCAAGAAGCATGTAGAAAAACCAAGGCGCAAAATAACTGCCCGTGAACTGACAAAAGTCAAGCATACAGCTGCCAAGATGCCACTTGCCACCAGTTTTGCCATATTTCAGAGCTGCAACATCACTGGAGTGCCCAAAAGCACAAGGTGTGCAATACTCAGAGACATGGCCAAGGTAAGAAAGGCTGAAAAACGACCACCACTGAACAAGACACACAAGCTGAAACGTCAAGACTGGGCCAAGAAAAATCTCAAGACGGATTTTTCTAAGGTTTTATGGACTGATGAAATGAGAGTGAGTCTTGATGGGCCAGATGGATGGGCCCGTGGCTGGATCGGTAAAGGGCAGAGAGCTCCAGTCCGCCTCAGACGCCAGCAAGGTGGAGGTGGGGTACTGGTATGGGCTGGTATCATCAAAGATGAGCTTGTGGGGCCTTTTCGGGTTGAGGATGGACTCAAGCTCAACTCCCAGTCCTACTGCCAGTTTCTGGAAGACACCTTCTTCAAGCAGTGGTACAGGAAGAAGTCCGCATCCTTCAAGAAAAACATGATTTTCATGCAGGACAACGCTCCATCACACGCATCCAAGTACTCCACAGCGTGGCTGGCAAGAAAGGGTCTAAAAGAAGAAAAACTAATGACATGGCCTCCTTGTTCACCTGATCTGAACCCCATAGAGAACCTGTGGTCCCTCATCAAATGTGAGATTTACAAGGAGGGAAAACAGTACACCTCTCTGAACAGTGTCTGGGACGCTGTGGTTGCTGCTGCACGCAATGTTGATCGTGAACAGATCAAAGCACTGACAGAATCCATGGATGGCAGGCTTTTGAGTGTCCTTGCAAAGAAAGGTGGCTATATTGGTCACTGATTTGTTTTTGTTTTGTTTTTGAATGTCAGACATGTATATTTGTGAATGTTGAGCTGTTATATTGGTTTCCCTGATGAAAATAAATAATTGAAATGGGTATACATTTGTTTTTTGTTAAGTTGCCTAATAATTATGCACAGTAATAGTCACCTGCACACACAGATATCCTCCTAAAATAGCTAAAACTAAAAAAGCCCCACTCCAACTTCCAAAATATTCAGCTTTGATATTAATGAGACTTTTGGGTTCATTAAGAACATGGTTGTTGTTCAATAATAAAATTAATCCTCAAAAATACAACTTGCCTAATAATTCTGCACTCCCTGTACAAACTCCGCACAGGAAATCTGGAGCTGGATTTGAACCCACGACAGGTTCCCATGACATGAACTGTGCCGCACAAGCGCTAACCACTGCGCTGCCGTGCTGCCTTATTATGTAATACTAAAATATAATATAATATCATATCATATAATATCTCATCTTATCTCATCTCATCTCATTAGCTGCACTGCTTATCCTCAGTAGGGTCGCGGGCATGCTGGAGCCCATCCCGGCAATCAACTCGCTCGCTCATTCACACCTAGGAACAATTTGGACCGGCCAATCCACCTGAAATGCATGTCTTTGGAATGTGGGAGGAACCCGGAGTGCCTGGAAAAAACCCACGCAAGCACAGGGAGAACATGCAATCTCCGCAAAGGAAGTCCGGGATCTGGATTTGAACCCACACAGGATGTTCCCAAGGCCTTGGAACTGTGCCGCACACGCGCTAACCACTGCGCCACCGTGCTGCCCTATAATATAATATAATATAATATAATATAATATAATATAATATAATATAATATAATATAATATAATATAATATAACATGGCAGCACGGCGGCGCAGTGGTTACCGCTTGTGCGGCACAGTTAAATGTCTCGGGAACCTGTCGTGGGTTCAAATCCAGCTCCAGACTTCCTGTGCGGAGTTTGTATGTTCTCCCCGTGCTTGCGTGGGTTTCCTCCGGGCACTCCGGTTTCCTCCCACATTCCAAAAACATGCATTTCAGGTGAATTGGCCGGTCCAAATTGTCCCTAGGTGTGAATGAGCGAATGAGCTGTCTGTCCCTGTGTGCACTGCGACGGGCTGGCAACCAGTTCAGGGTGTCCCCTGCCCACTGCCCGGAGATGGCAGGGATGGGCTCCAGCCCCCCCCTGCGACCCTAATGAGGATAAGCGGTACGGCTAATGAGATGAGATGAGATAATATAATATAATATAATATAATATAATATAATATAATATAATATAGCAACCAGTCCAGGGTGTCCCCTGCCCACTGCCTGATGATTGCTGGGATGGGCTCCAGCATCCCCGCGACCCTACTTAGGATAAGCGGTGCAGCTGATGAGATGAGATGAGATGAGATAATATAATATAATATAATATAATATAATATAATATAATATAATATAATATAATATAATATAATATAATATAATATAATTTAATAAAATATAATATAATATAATATAATATAATATAATATTCTAAACTGGTGAGGAAAGCGAGCTCTGTTGTGGGCATAGAGCTGGACAGCCTGAAAAACAGTTGCTGAGAGACAGGCACTGAAAAAGCTGCGGTCAATCATGGACAATTCATCACATCCACTAAACAGCATCATCTCCAAACGGAAGAGCAGCTTCAGCGACAGACTGCTGTTACAGTCTTGTTTCACGGACAGACTGAGGAGATAATTTCTTCCTCATGCCATGAGGCTCTTTAACTCCACTCGGGGGAGTAAAAACCCACATGAAACCACACCCCCACGTTGCATATTACGGTATTTTTATTACAGTGTGTATTTTATGTAGCACTATCTAAATACTCTATATCAACACGTTACATTGTGTATTTATGTATTATATTCCTTTTACTTTATTATTGTTTTATTTTCAACTCAAGGATACTGCTGGAAGTTTGAATTTCCCTACGGGGATGAATAAAGTATCTATCTATCTATCTATCTATCTATCTATCTATCTATCTATCTATCTATCTATCTATCTATCTATCTATCTATCTATCTATCTATCTATCTATCTATCTATCTATCTATCTATCTATCTATCTATCTATCTATCTACATAACACACTGATATTTTTGTCCTCCTTTGTCTTCAAAATAGTTAAATCCATATCTCATATATCTTTCACTGTATCTGTGTTTGGTTATGTTCAACATGTGCAAACAAACTTAACCTGTATTTTTCTGTGGTGGGAAATGGTGGATGTCAAATCGCATTTGCAAAGCTTTATTGCCATCTCCTGTTAAGGAGTGTAATTGACAGTGAGTTACTTTTTTTCCCTTAGCATTATTTGACCAAAGACCTTTGATAAAAGGTCCCCGGCCCGCTTTTGGGTCCTAACCCACCAGTTGAGAAACTCTGATCCAGATAAATAAAATACTGTCCATTGCACAATCTTTTGAAAATTAAGTCAGCAAAACAAATAAACTGTCAGTTGTCTCTAAGCTTTGTTGCCATAGTGACACAAGTTTTTGTTCAGGAACAGTAACACATGCACATTTGAGTTGCAGCTCATTGCTTTCTGCGAGGTGAGCTCTTGGTTTTTCAAGTGCTCATGCCAATTTAGGTTGTTGCTACAGTAGGAAACTACTTTACTGTACAAATTATTGTCTTTATTTTTAGTCGACAAAAAGTCCACACCTTATGCTCGCTTCTGTAATTTTCAGCTTCTGGTAGGTAGCTTTGGCCCTTGTGGCTGGCAGGCAAGATTTAGGTTAGGTTTAGAGAGAGATGCTAAAAGTGCGCCTTTCAGTTACACACTCTGGCATAAACTTAGAATGGCCGAGGGTGAGAGAAAGGGCTGTGCTATCAACAAAGAAATATGGCACTATGAGGAAATTGGTGTAGGAGCGAAGTATTAACATATCTGTCAACCTGTACGGTTTTGCCGTACAAAGTACATTTATTATGCATTTTAAGACGTGTACCACGTACAAGAAAATCTGTACGGAAAAACGCAAATTTGTCAATTATGGGTACCATCCGGTATACACCGACTATCACGAAACGGCAAATCCATCAAGTCAAACGAGTTCGAGTTGTGTCCCGGCTTCTCCGTGTTACATGTCGAAGTGTCCTTGGGTAAGACACTGAACCCCTAATACCCCCAATAAGCAGGTTAGTGCCTTACATGGCTGCACGGACGCTATTGGGAAATGTGAAGCACACTGTAAAGCGCTTTGGGAAGACTTGACTTGAAAAGCGCTATAAAAATGCAGATCATTTAATTTCATAGTGAAAGGAAGTCTGTCTCTTTTTAGAGAACTGGCTTTTTTGGCTCAACTCGTTAAAGAGAGCCGGCTCTCAAACGGCTCACTTGCTTTGATGCATTATATTACGAATTATTATGTTGTATAAAGAAGTTAAGAGAAAAAGGAAGTATAAAGGGAGAAAATGAAAAAAGACAGGTTTGTGGTTATCCCCTTTAATCAGTACATTACCAACAATAATCCAATGCAGAAAATGAATAATTTGAATAAGAAAATGTATTATTCTACTTAATTATATTTGCATGTATTTTTTCCTTCTACAGTGAACGTCCAAGCTACCTCATTTTTTAACTTTTTTTTATAATAAACCTCATTCATGTCGAGAGACTAAATGTCAATTAACGATATATGTATGTAACGAAACACATGCACAATATAACATGTTAAACTACATAAATAAACACGTTTGGAAAAAAAATATGGTTTAAGATTATTTTGTATTTTGAAAAGGAAAATACGACAGTTTGTAAGGGCATGGAGCCGTGGAGGTTGACAGGTATGTATTAATCCCTGGGAAATAGTATCGATCCAATCCAAATACGTCCTTATTGTCAATAATATCGGTATTTGGATGAATCCGCCAGCCCATAAACGAAGGTGCACGGCGCGCATACCTGGCAGTTCATTGACAGGAGGCGTCGGTTTCTCTGCGAGGCGCCGGGCGACGGTGGCGTTGGCGCAGACGCCGCGTCCCTCCAGGAGCGCCTGCAAGGGTCTGGTCTCCCCGGGTTGGTGCTGGCACGAAAACCCTGACCCACATCTGCCGGTATATACGCCGCACGGCTGCCCAAAACTGAGCGCGCACGCCAGGCAACAGCCGCAGCCGGGTTCTCGGACCCGTTCGGAGCAATCCTTGGGTAGCGGTTTGCAGGCCAGACGCGCTCCGTCATCGCAAGGATCGCACTTGATCACCGGACCCAGCGCACCTGACCCGCAACCCAAAGACGCCAGCAGCAAAGTCGCGCAGATTGCGCGCAAGCACGAATCCATGCTGGTGGCGTACGTGTGCAATCCTACCCTGGAGACTCCTCCCGCTCTCTCATTCGCGTCAATCCACCGAACAGAAACGTCTCAATATATAGACCCTGGGACTCTAGTCACTCCCCTCGCTGATGAATTGCCTCCACTCTTCTCTGCCTTTTCTAATCACAGCAATGTACATGACTTTATGACTAAAAAGTCGGTCAACTTCAATTTTTGTAGCTCTAAAACAACGATGAGCAATATATGGCTCGCGGGCCAGATGGGGTAATTTTCATGAGTATATTTGGCTCAAAAAGACATACCTGTCAACCTCCAGGGCTCCATGCCCTTACAAACTGTCGTATTTTCCCTTACATAATATAAAAAAAAATCTTACACCATATTTTTTTTCAAATGTGTTTATTTATGTAGTTTAACATGTTATATTGTACATGTGTTTTGTTATATCATATATATTGTTAATTAACATTCTGTTATGAAATACTGAGTTGCTCGACATGAATGAGGTTTATTATAAAAAAGTTCATAAATTAAGTAGCTTGGACGTTCACTGTAGAGGGAAAAAATACATGCAAATATAATCAAGTAGAATAATACATTTTTAAATTCAAATTATGAATTCATTTTCTGCATTCAATTATTGTTGGTAATATACTGATTAAAGGGTTAACCACGAACCTGTCTTTTTTCATTTTCTCCTTTTATACTTCTTTTTTTTTCTTAACTTCTTTATACAACACCAATGATTTGTTATATAATGCATTAAAGCAAGTGAGCCGTTTGAGAGCCTGGTCTCTTTAATGAGTTGAGCCGAAAAAGCCGGTTCTCTAAAAAGAGACGGACTTCCTTTCACTACACAACTCGAACTCGTCTGACTTGATTGATTTGCCGTTTTGTGATGGTCGGTTTATACCGGATGGCACCCATAATTGACAAATTTGCGTTTTTCTGTACAGATTTTCTTGTACGTCGTACGCTTCTTGAAATGCATAATAAACATACAGGTTGACAGGAATGCTATTTTAACGCATTCAGCCCGGGAGTGCAACACACTAACAGTGGTAGGTAGCACTGTAGAGCTTTTCTAACTTTAAAGCTGGTAAGAAGAAATGTCAGTGAGATTTTTCAGTCGGTTAGCCAATGACAAGCATCAGAAAACAGTAATCACTTGTTTTTTGTGGGAGTTGCATTCCAAAAATGTCCTGCAATAGTTAAAACCCACAAAGTACAAACATTTATTCATTAATTAGATATCAGTGACATATAATGTAACATGAAACATACCTCGATGGCCTTTGGAGTTTGCTGGTTCGAGCTTGGGCCGAGTTAAACCTAGGACTTCCTGCTTGGCGCTTGGCATTAGGGATTGGAATTGGGGGGTTTGGTCACCCAGTGACTCCATCCGACAAGTGTTGCAGAAGACCCCTGGTTAATCTGTGATAAGGTGAGGAAAATGGAAAAAAAAGGAGTAACATATAATACATATACGACTCTAACGAAATAACATCTATAGAGCCACAAGACCACAGAACTGCAGTTGAATAACGGTCTTTGTTGTCATTGTACAATAGTATAAGAAAATTGGAGGAATTCTCATTTCAATGTAAGACAGCAAAGTAGAGAGCAGCCGGCTAGCTGCACGTTAGCATCAGGGCTTTTCAAATAGAGCCAGGTGTTCGTGAAAATTAAAATACAAACATCAAGAATGTAGCGGTTTCCCAAATGTTATAGTTATAGGTCATTCATTTTATGGGCAATTGATCTGCGATTCGTGAGGTACAGGCTCTGCAGGGGTTCCTTGAGTTGTTACGTAGCAGAAACACTAGGCCGGACCAGCAGCACCGCGAGTGCCTTCTCCCCAGACATTGACTCAGTCTCTTCCCGGACCCGATAACAATCCGCGGAGCATCTGCTGGTGATCAGCATTACATTGCACTCTTCTGACTTTCCTCAGAGTGCAAATTTACGGAATTCCTTTTCAATGCAACAAGCCGTTTAAATATTAGCTGTCGCCGTCCTTCACAGTTTTATTTGCTCCTTGTTTTGGAACCATTGTTTAAGACCACAATAATGGCCAAAATTAACCTCAGTAAATGCCAGAGGGAGAAATATTTTAAGAGTAATATTTATTATTATAATTATTATGATTTCATGTATTTCATAAAATGATCAAACGTCACACAGTGAAATAAATTGCACTGAAGGATTAGCTTTTGTTTGGCGGCTTTGTTGAATTTCTTTCTTACAATATACTGAAAAATAAGATATGTAACGAAACACATGTACAATATATAAGTGTATATATATGTGTATATATATATATATATATATATATATATATATATATATATATATATATATATATATATATATATATATATATATATATAAATTGTCCCTAGGTGTGAATGAGCGAATGAGTTGTCTGTCACTGTGTGCCCTGCAATTGGCTGCCAACCAGTTCAGGGTGTCCCCTGCCCACTGCCTGGAGATGGCTGGGATGGGCTCCACCCTAATGAGGATAAGCGGTACGGCTAATATATATATATATATATATATATATATATATATATATATATATATATATATATATATATATATATATATATATATATATATATATATATATATATATATATATATATATATATATATATTTGGTTTCCTGGCTCTTCAGGTCAAAAAGGTTCCCGAACCCTGTTCTAAAATATAACCACCCTCATTTGTTACTCTGCGGCTGAGATAATTCAGCCCCTGGATCGAATCTTCACACTCACGGCCGAAATAAAACATCTTATCTTTAAGTGATACAAGAACCACAGTGCATTTGATTGTTCAGAAACACTTTCAAATTAAGTGAGCCTTGTTTGAGGAGAAATACCCAAATTCACCCACAGGGTGCGCCAAGTATGAGTTCGATTCAGTTAGTGTTTGAGTAATAAGTTCAAAGACCCTTTGCTGTCTGGTCTAGCCGTGGCCCCTCCTCATCTCAATTCATTTTTTTACCAATGGCACTTAATATCACTATTACATCCAAACAATTTGTTCTGGGGGCCACATAGAGAATATTTAAAATAGATACAGGTCACGTTTTTTATTATTATTATTATATTAATAAAAATAACAAAAGTAATAATAATAACAATAATTATTGTTATTGATTAACCAATGTTTTCCCTGTAATTTATTTAACTACAAAACAATTATACAAATAAAAACGGTAGTGGGTTTTTATTTGAAATATGTTTGATTAGTTGTTTTGTAGTATTTCGGCTTTAATTTGTACTCTTTAGCACCTCATGAAATATAAACAAAATATACATAGATATAAATAATGAGCAAAAATACATGGACTATCATATAAATGTGCATTTTTAAAAAAATACTAGTATGTTGGGAAATTTGCATTTATTTTACATACAATGAGTCTCACCTGGGCAGCACGGCGGCGCAGTGGTTAGCGCATGTGCGGCACAGTTCATGTCTTGGGAACCTCCTGCGTGGGTTCGAATCCAGCTCCAGACTTCCTGTGCGGAGTTTGTGTGTTCTCCACGTGCTTGTGTGGGTTTCCTCCGGGCACTCCGGTTTCCTCCCACATTCCAAAAACATGCATTTCAGGTGAATTGGTCCAAATTGTCCCTAGGTGTGAATGAGCGAGTGAGTTATCTGTCCCCGTGTGCCCTGCGATTGGCTGGCAACCAGTTCAGGGTGTCCCCTGCCAACTGCCCGATGATTGCTGGGATGGGCTCCCCGCGACCTTAATAAGGATAAGCGGTACAGCTAATGAGATGAGATGAGATAAGATGAGATGAGATGAGATGAGATGAGCCTCACCTAGAGGGAGCGGTGATCACTGTCGGCCATCTTGCTGCTATAGGTAAAAAAAAAAGAAAGAAAAAACACCTCATAAAAGGCTGGGCAAAAAATTGTGCGGTTTGGTTCCTTTGAGTCTCCGTAGTTTGTATTCTTCATTCCACTCACTTTAGATTGCCCAACACAAAACAGCGACAGACACAATGTCCCTTCAAAAGTTTATTTTCAAGAGTTGTTTTTATGCATTAGCAATTATTTAGGGGGTTGCTTTTTCAAACTACAAAATTTAAGTTTAAAATTCATCTCTCATCTCTCATCTCATTAGCCGTACCGCTTATCCTCATTAGGGTCGCGGGGGGCTGGAGCCCATTCCAGCCATCTCCAGGCAGTGGGCAGAGGACACCCTGAACTGGTTGCCAGCCAATCGCAGGGCACACGGGGACAGACAACTCACTCGCTCGCTCATTCACACCTAGGGACAATTTAGACCGGCCAATTCACCTGAAATGCATGTTTTTGGAATGTGGGAGGAAACCGGAGTGCCCGGAGGAAACCCATGCAAGCACGGGGAGAACATACAAATTCCGCAAAGGAAGTCTGGAGCTGGATTTGAACCCACGACAGGTTCCCATGACATGAACTGTGCCGCACAAGCGCTAACCACTACGCCGCCGTGCTGCCCAAGTTTAAAATTGTATGTATTATATATTTCTTTATCTCTTCATGGGTTATTTCAAATACAATTAACCATTCTTGGGTGTTTTATTGCCGTTTTAGTAACTAAATTGCTTTATTTGGTGGGTTGTCCAAAACAAAATAGATCCAAACAAAAAAAACGTTTTTCTTAGCTTCAAAAACTGGTAGCCTCTTTGACTATTTAACACTTAAAAACGATATGGCGACTGGCTTGCTAGGGTGCTGGTGTTCCTCTGATGATGTCACAGCTCAGGATGACAAAGACAAGACAAGCTCTCTTTAGAAGGCATTGTCTCAGATAATAAATGGAATACAGTAATCTCTCAGTTATCGTGGTCAACGAGGACCAAAACCCCCTGCAAAAAGTTAAAATCCGCAAAGTAGCGTCGCACCTTCATCAAAGTCCCCGAGGGTCAAACTTACCTCGAGATGACGTCCTTACCGAGGGAGCGTATACGACTGCGACCAATCAACAAATACAGATCTACAAATTAAAACACAGAACACGGAATTGCAGTTAAACGAATGGTCTGTGTTGCCATGATACAAAAGTTAAAGGAAATCTGAGGGCTTTCTCAACGTAAGAAAGCAATTTAGAGAGCGGCTGGCTAGCCGCACCTTGGTCAAATTCAGATTGAGCCAGGTCTCTGTGATGATAAAAATGCAAGTCTTGTATGTAGCTGTTTCCCACGCGTAAATGGCATTGGTGGGATACAGGATCGGTAGGGGTGGCTTGAAAGAGTTCCTAGCAGTCGGCTGAATCGGCAACTTCGGTTTTGCCCTCTCCCTAAGTCGCTTCCCGGAGCTGATAACAACCGCCTCGGATTTTCGATTCATTGTAGTTGATTCTTTTTTTTTTTTTTTCAAAATGACCTAGCGGTCAAAATGCTTCCCAGTTTGTTTTGGGTGACTACATTCAATTGAATTGTTTGACTGACAGCACACACCAGCTTATCACAGTCGCACAGACAGTCACTCCTACCTGACACATACAACCCCCGTGCCCCCTGTGCTGTGTGCTGTGTGCTCTGAACACAACGCACAATCCGTTGATATCAATGACAATAAAGACGATTCTATTAAATTCAAAATCTGTGAAGCAGTGAACCAACAAGGTCTCCGTATCGGTCCAAGAGGGGTCTCTGTATACCGATGAAATATATATATCGATTTTACGAAGAAAAACACTTGGAGTATTTCCTCACATTTTCCATGTAAAAGAATTCGTCAATGCCTTCACCGGCTTTTGTCCAGGCAGATCTGGCACCATGCCCGCCATCCCTCACCCCTTCACGGGCGGCCCTACAGCAGAGACCTTCTGGCTGGAATTCCAAACATGTTTCATATTCAGGGAGCGAGCGGAGGGGAGTCGAGAGTCAGGAGGGGGGCAAGCAGATTTTCCTCGCTGGCCTCTTTAGGACGGGGTCTTTTCGGAGCCACCTGCACATTTTCTGCATAGCAGCAGCCAACATGGGCCGCTGCTGGAATGTCATCCCGTGGAGCAGCCACTCAATAAAGGGGGAGTGTGAAGAATGTTGATAGTGCGCACACAGGATATTACTTTACTGTACATGTGTTCGACACGAGTTGCCGACTTGACACATTTTCATCTGGTGTAATTTGAAATGTTTTTTGGACCGTTTGAGCGGCGCTAGCTAGGCAGGTGTCGCTAAAAATAAACCTGGCCGCAGGGTGTGCTTCAAGCTTAATATGCCACATACGTCCATGCCATCTATAATACTCTCAATTCAATAGGAGTGGAATATCGCGTATATTCGATGTAGATGTCTTTGAAATAGTTTAAACCGAGACAAAATATTAAATATACAATATTTTGGAAGGTGAAGAAAGCAATCATGAAGAATAATAAAACAGCATCGCCCTCAATAGATCATCAAAATAAATGACTTTACCAAGTTTAGACATATTGTGAGTGGAGACGTTGGATACCACGTTTTTTCAGACTGATATCAGCACGATTATCCATCTCTTGAGTAGTAGTCAATTCCGATTCAATGCATCTTATAGCATGGGTGTCAAACTCACTTTAACTTTTGGGAAACATGGGAGAAAAAAACTGTAATGGGGGCCGGATAAGTAGATGAAAATAAGAAAGAGAGGCAGAAAGAGAGAACAAGAACAAGAACAAGAGAGAAAGAAACCAAGAGAGAGAAAAGGAGAGAGAGAGAGAGAGAGAGAGAGTTAGAGAGAGAGAGTGAGAGAGAGAGAGAGAGCGAGAGAGAAAGAAATAGACAAACAAAGAAACAAAGAAAGAGTGAGAGAGAGAGAAAGGGAGAGAACGAGAGAAAGAAAGACAAATACTGGCTTTGTTAATTTCAAGTAGACTTTTTTCATACTGCAGCCGATTTTCCTCTTGTGCTTCTCTGGGTGTTGTCTCGCGGGCCAGATTAAAACCTTTGGTGCGCCTAATCTAGAGCGTGGCAGCATGTTTGACACAAGTGTTTTCAAGGGACTCAGTGTAATATTTGACCACTAGATATCACTGTATCTCGTAATTCAACCCCACACTTCTATTTCAAAGCACAAAGAAGATTGCAAAGTACGGCAACTCAAATTGGACAAACTGCACTGTTTTTATTTTCTTTTTTTTTCCTTAATATTTTGGGTTCTTGCTGGTACCATGAGTAACAAGGTCGCAGACAATCATGACAGGCGTGCCCTATGTTATTTCAAATGAATACAAAATTCTAGACTTAAAAGTACTTAAAAAAATACACATTTAGATGATAATTGTGTATGTGTGTATGTAAATCAATCGTTTTTTTATAAAAGTTTTTTAACCACTAGGACACACAAAATAATACATGTTGTCCCTTTATTTAGGAAAAAAACTACATTCCTTCTGCCAAAAAAGACTATTTCAAAAAAGGCTTTAAAATCCTGGCAACATAGTTTTCTCTAAATGGACATTATTTATTATTTAAGCTGTTGCTGTATGGTGTAGTGCAACATAAAAACGAGTGCTAAAAAAACAAGGCAAAATACAAACTACGAAGGTTCAAAGTGACTGAAACGCACCATCTTACTTCTAATTATTTTGCCCTTTTTGAAGTTTTGGGGTGTCTGTGGCAGCAAGACGGCGGACACTTATGTCAGCTCCTTTTTTAGTAGGGCTCATGTTATGTAAAATAAATGCTAATTTCTCGACCTACGAATATTTTTAAAAAATGCACTTTCGTACGATTCTTTAGGTATTCTTGTTTATTTAAATCAATATTATTTTTACAATGATTTGAAAATAACAATACTCCTCAAAGGAGCTAAATAAAACACTCTCTTTAATCTTTTTTAATGGTTTTATACTATTACCTTAACCTTTACTTCGTTGTATTGCAGTTTACTTTTCGCCGTTTCAATAATTTGCAGATTTTCATTGTGTATTGTGTTCTGCATTTTAATTAACTAAACAGCCACCCCACCCATTTTCTGCCTGTGTCTGCCTGTGTGTCAATAACATAGCTGTCTAAGATGTAAAGAGCTTGACCAACCTACACGCAAATATCAATGTCAAATTTTGGGCAAAAGCCATGAAGGCAACAAAACCTTCTGGACCCACAAAAGCACCAAAAGACAGAGGAAGATGCCTTCTATTGCCCACATAGTTGGACTTCTCCACATGCTTAAGGAAGGTAAAAGCATTTTCATACCACATTTTTGTTTCACCTGTAACGAAAATGGCGACAAAATATCATCTTAAGTAAGGTGGATCATTTTCTAATCAAATCAAATCAAATGTATTTGAAGAGCACTTTTCCGGAGAAAAATGCCACTCAAAGTGCTGGATAAAAACATTCAGCATGCAACAAGAATGTAGATTACCCCCCAGACCAACAAAAAAATAGAAATAAAAAATAAAATCAACTGCAGTACAAAATATAAAAGTATCAAATATATATAAAATATTATATGGTAAAATCAAAAATCAAAAATAAAAATAGAAAATAGAAAATATCAATTCAGGGCCATATTGAAAAAGTGGGTCTCCTGAAACCTTCAGAAATCATCTGTAATTTATGATAATATATCATTGCACGTGGCGGCATGGTGGTTGGGTGGTTAGCGCGCAGCCCCACGGTGCAGAAGTTCAAGGTTCAAGTCCAGCTACTGCAGCCTCCCCGTGTGGGGTTTGCATGTTCTCCCTGTACTTGCGTGGGTTTCCTCCGGGCATTCCGGTTTCCTCCCACATTCCAAAAACATGCATGTCAGGCTAATTGGCAGGTCCAAATTGTCCCAGGGTGTGAATGAGCGATTGAATGGTTGTCTGTCTTTTCATGTCACATTTTTGTTCTACAATCATCCACATGATGCCAACTGAATACAACCCCTCGCAAAAAATATGGAATCACCAGTCTTGGTCAAGCCATCACTACGACATTATACTCTGTTGAAAAAAAACTCAGATCACAAACATGAAACAATCGAGTCGAAAGAGTAGAAACAATTGAGTAGAAAATAAGGACAGACCAAGTAAATTTCCTTTCCTCAATTGGGCACCTGGCTTAGAATAAGACTGATTTTGGTCAGTAGTACCAAACAGTGCAGTTATCACACCTTGGAGTGCTCCTGGACTAAGTGAATTGGCAAAAATCATCGCTCCAACAAGAGAGATGTCTCTTGAGACCAAAGACAGGATTGTCAAACCTCTTGAAGAAGGTAACTCTGTTTGTATGGTTGCCAAAGATGTGGACTGTTCACAGTCAGCTGTATTTGAGTTGTTTCTTCAGAATAAAATGTCTGAGTGAGGGCTTGCCCAAGACTGGTGATCATATACTTTTTGCTAGGGGTTGTATAATCTGAAGTAAAGTTGATATGACATAAATACAGTACAATAGCGCAATATAGCAGTAAGATTAATTCTAAAATAATGATTTGACAGTATAGAATGATTTGTTGAAAAAAAAAAACCTTTTATAAAGTACAATACTTAGTGGGTTTTGACTATCACGGACCTTTTCGAACATAACACTAAGCAAAAAACGAGGGATTACTGTATGTGGAATAATAAATGGCACCTGGCACCAAATCCACTCTTTTGCTGACTGGAGTTTTTCCAAAAATAACTTTTCCAAACACTTTCTATCATGCTGAGTTTTATGGTGTGTAGGTGCAGCTCCATCATCCATTCTTCATGCTTTGAATCCAGTCCAAAGAGGAAAATGTACAGTTTGTTATTTTCAGATAATTACCTCAATTTGAACCCGGTTCCCCTAAGCGGTGTTTATGTCTCCGAACACTTACATACTGTATATAATGTGTAGGTGTGTTTGGGTGAGACAGGAACGGGTGGAGCCCTTGAGGAATGAGCCCGTCCTGCGTATCACATGACTACCCGGGTAAGGTCAATGTTTTTCTTTGACGTTCTTTCTCTTGCTGATCTTATCGCAGACAGACTTTGTGCTTTTTTGAACTAATATTCTCTTTGGGCGGTTGAATTTGCCTGTGCCTGCTACTATTGCAAATCTTGTACTGGCTGTTGCTGTTTTTCTTTATTAGTCTCTCCTTTTGTTATTCATCTTCTTTTTTTCATCCTGATTCGGTTTCTCCATTTCTTGTTCTTCCCGTCCTCTTGTTCTTGTTTCTCTCCTTTGACTCCTTTTGCGTCTTCACCTTCCTCTAATTCTTCTTTTCTGAGCCATCCATCCATCCATCCATTATCTGCACCGCTTATCCTCAGTAGGGTCGCGGGGGGTGCTGGAGCCCATCCCAGCCATCAGTGGGCAGTGGGCAGGACACACCCTGAACTGGTTGCCAGCCTGTCGCAGGGCTTCTCTGAGCCCATTTTAATAATTTTATTTTGATTCGTATCCATCTTTTTCTATTATTTTCTTTTGTAGTTTCTTCTTCTTATTGTCCTCTTTCTCTCCTCATTCTTATTCACCTTCCAAATCTTTTCGCCTCATTCTTCCTTTTATAATGATTTTTAAGGTTGAATCTTCTTTGTTCCCTTTTTCCAAATTCATGTTTACCTTCTTTTCCTTCCCCTTAGTCTTCATTGAATTCTAATTCTTCTACGTCTTTTTGTATTTCCTTTTTTATTCCCCTTTTCTTAATTTTCTTCATTTTGCCTCATCTTCTTTTTCTTTTCCTTCCTTGTGTTCTACTTCCTCTCTTTTCTTTCATTTTCTTTTCTTTTTCATCTTTTGTACCCTTTATTTGCCAATTTCTTCTTCATTTTTTTTCTTAATTTTTTTCTCCTTCTTCTCCTTTTTTATATTCCTCCTTATCCACGTGTTTTATAATACCCTTTTTCTTCCTCTTCTTCTATTTCTTCTTGATCTTTTTCTCTATTTGTTTGCTTCATCATCATATTCTTACTTATTTTTTCTTTTTCTTTCTTCTTTTTCTCCATCCACTTTTTGTTTTCCTAACCCATTTCCTTATATTTTTATTCTATTTTTATACTTCTTTTTTCTCCTTCATTTTCTTCCTCTTCCTCTCTGAAGTAGACATGGATTGTTGTTTGGACTGAATGTGAACATTTCTCCCATTCTGATCTAAGTCAACAAATATTAGAATATACATTGCCTATAGAAAATTAAGGAGAAATTTCCCCCAGCTCTCTCTGTAAAACCCCAAATCTTTAAGTTGTTAAATATTTACTTTTGCTAATCCGGCACACGATAATTGTGCAGGGACATTTTTAAAAGACCTGGAAACAGTCAGGCCTTTGCTGATTGAGTCTTATGGGGAGGGAAACATTTCGGCTGATTTTAGTAACCTGCATGGAGATGTGTGTGTGCATATTCGGGCTGAACTCCCACCCCCCAGAATCAATTGAGGGTGCATTTTATAATATAGTGCAAAATACATGAAATTATGCTGATCCCGAACATGTGTTGTGATTTAAATTGGTGATTTACGATAGTTAGCTGAGCTGGCTGTCATGAGCTAGCAAGTTTGGCTGTGACACTTTGTGCTTGGTCTGAAATTCTCCACAGTCACCCCCCCCTCCTCCACCGGTCCCAGACAACATGGCTTCCTATGTCCACACAAGGCTGTCTGCTCCAGACTTTTTAACATCTTTTCACACATGCACGTACATTTCCTCACATGTGTGAAGGAGGTCTGAGCGCTCTGTCAATGGTGCGTGAGCGGACGACAGTGAAACACACAAAGTGCCTTTTCATTCAAGCTTCATTTATATTAGTCTGTTCACACTTCACTGCAGTAGGCCTGGCTTTAAACACACGGCGAGTGAAAAAGCACCTGAACCAGGTGGCCCCGGTGGTGCGCCGTATCATTACGGACACAACATTAGTCATTGTGAACAAAGACTCGATTAGAGTGGTGATATCCCTTACCCGGCCTATTTATTATCTTCTCGTTGTTTTGTTAGCGCTGGTGGTCTGCGATTATATAATGTGATGTCAATATTGTGGATGGCGGGTTAGCACTTTTCATTGTCAGCACCAGGAGTGGATGGAGAGTAGCCTTCAAATCTAGAGGTGACCTTTGAGAAAATGTGTTATAGACCAAGGGTCTTAAACTCAATTTATTTGGGGCCCACCGTAATATAATAATGTGATACCACCCACAGTGACTGGGTCAAAAATGTAGGTGTTATATTTGATCCCAATTTGTCATTTCAGTTACACGTGAAAAACATTACTTGAATAGCTTTCTTCCACCTCCATAATATTGCGTAGATTCATCCGATGCTGTCCCAATCAGATGCAGAGGTTCTAATTCATTACCTCTCGGCTTGATTACCATAATGTATTGTATTCTGGTCTACTGATGTCTAGCATCAAAAGTTTGCAGCTAAATCAGAATGCGGCAGCGAGACTCTTTACTAAGACTAAGTTTGACCATATCACTCCTATATTAGCTTATTTGCGCTGTTTCCCTGTCCGCTTAAGATGTGACTTTAAGGTTCTCCTACTAACATTCAAATATTTTCATGGACTTGCACCCTCTTATCTCTCTGATTTGATCTCCCCCTATGTTCCTACACAGAGCATCCGCTCTGAAAATGCCGGTCTACTTGTGACTCTGAGAGCCAAGAAGAAGTGCAGGCTCGAGAACGTTCTCCATCCGGGCCCCGGTGCTGCGGAATACTCTGCCTCCAGAGATAAGATCTGCAACCTCAGTGGAACTTTTTAAATCTAGACTTAGGACCCACTTCTACTCAATAGCTTATTATTGATGCCTACTTCATATTTTTCTTTTCCAGTCTTTTTCAGACTGCCTGGCTGGTAGTGACCCAACCTTAAAATTCAAGCATTTTCAAGGATTTCCAGCACAAAACCTGAAAGTGGATGAAAAGTCCATCTCATCCCAAATATGGCTGTTTTTGATAAATAGTTGCACCAATCATAATAGATTAAATGGAAGATTGAGAAGATGAAAAAAGCAAGAAAAGGAACACGAGGAAGGATAAAAAAAGAAGAAAATTGAAAATAATGGAAGAAAATTAGGAAAAGGAAACACAAGAAGACGTGGAAGAATGAAAATTCAGGAAGATTAAGGGAAAGGAAAAGAACATAAACATGAATTTAAAAAAACGAAGGAAGAGGAAAATGAACAATCTCAATGTTCATTAAAAGAGGAAAATACTACTACAGTAATACTATAATACAAAAATACTCCTACAGAAATTAAATCAGAAATACTACAAAATACATCACTGTGATATTAATAAAGGCGGAAAAGATTATGAAGGGAAAAAAAGAATGAGAAGAGAAAGATGACGATGGAGAAGAAGAAAAATGTGTCCCCATTTATTTTGTAGGTAAAACCTGGTTTCGTGAGAACGGCCAGCTTGGTGGTCTCCGTCAAGACACTGATGAATCAGGAAATTTACATAACAAAATTGGAATTTATTTAAACTGAAAAATGGTGCCTCTTTTTTTCACCCAAATTTGGACATTTAACATAAAAAAGTCAAACAAAATAAACGAGTTATCCCACACCATTTCTAACTGTCTCATTGCTAGCTCATGACTCTCACTAGCGAAACAAACAGAGCTCACAAGCCAAATCAAAAGTAAAAGGGAAACAAGAATATAGGCTCTGATATTTACTCCCAAAACAAACTGCAGTGGTACTATTTATTGCCCCTGCTTGCTGTACAGATTAATTAAAATTGGGCCAGTTCTCTCGTGTATTTTCTTTGCAATTACCTCTCCTGTGTCATTAATCCTGCAGTTTAATTTATCAATCTGAGAAAATTGCTCGCATAAGTCAACAACTTTGGATGAAATATATTCAACACCGATGCATTCTTGCGTAAAGTACCAATGCTCTCTTTTTCTGTTTATCTTCTTCTATTTCAAATAATACAGAAAGAGACCAAGCTCTCAGGTCTGTTACGGTCGATGCACCTGTGGGCTTGCACTTCCGTCCTGCCCACCCAAGAAATTCTCAAATTTCAACACCAGCAAACAGACAAGTTTGAGAAGGATGAAGACATTTTTCATCACTACTGTATTCTTTCACTCTAGAGTTTGAGCCGACCTGCCCCGGCTCGTGTTGCAAGTTTAAGTCTACTGTTTTTCTCCCTAAAGCTAATGTACCATATTTTCCAAACTATACGGGCACCCCTCAAAAATATTCGTTTGTCATATGTTTTTCTTACAGAAGGGACACTAGACTATAAGGCAAATTAAATTAAATTACAGTAAAGACTATAGTAAGAGCCTCCGTGTTTATTCTATATAAATGAAATGAAATGATCTGCATTTCTATAGCGCTTTTCAAGTCAATAGAAATGTGTTTTATTTTCATATTAATTCTTAGTGCTTTACAATGTGCTCCACATTTCCCAATAGCGGCCTTGCAGCCATGTAAGGCGCTAACCTGCTTATTGGGGGTATTAGGGGTTCAGTGTCTTACCCAAGGACACTTCGACATGTAACACGGACGAGCCGGGATTCGAACTGGGATTCCTTGATCCCAAGACGAGCGCTCCACTTCCTGAGCTACTGCCGCCCATATATAGGGTTGGTACATCTTTTCATGGCCAAATCCAAGCACTTTTTAAAGACTTTCAAAGCCAATTTCTAAATATCCCCAGTACCACTTAATCGGGTTTGGTGCCAACCTTGTACCCACTGTCCTTTTGTGTGTCTGCAACAAAACTAGTATAAAAATACTACAAAATGACTACATCCATTCATCCATTATCTGCACTGCTTATCCTCAGTTGGGCTGTGGGGTACCACAAGACATAATATAAAATTTAGTGTTAAAAATCATTGACCTAGAATATTATTTTGTCTTCAGTCTGAAAAGAAAAAAAATACTCAAAAATACTAGTGCAGTAATACTATGATTTAAAAAATACTATTACAGAAATGTTACAACATAAATACAAAAATACAACCACAGTAATATTAACAAATTCTAAAGAAATACTACAAAAATAATAGTATGGAAATACTTCAAAATACCTCTACAGAAATACTAACAAATACCACTACAGTAACACTTCTGTACAATAATGCTACTACAAAAATAGCGTGACAGAAAAACTACAAAAGTACTTCTGCAGAAATATTATGACAGTAATACTCCAAAATACAACCAGAGTAATACTACAAAGTACCAATACAGTAACACTGTACAAAAATACTGCTACATAAAAATCGCGACAGAGATAATACAAAAGTACATCAACAGAAGTACTACAAAATACAATGACAGTAATACAACAATAATACTACCGATATACTACAAAAATTATACAATAAAAATATTACTGTTGGGATTTTACAAAATTCTTCAAAACAAAAGTACAGTAATACTATATAAACACTACAAAAATCAGACTTCAGAAATACTAAAAAAATACAACAAAAATAAAACTACTGTAACACTACAGCAAAACTACAAAATTATGACTAGAGAACTACTACAAAAATACAACTACAGTAATGTTAGAGATATTTTAAAATCTACTAAAGAAATACTACAAAAATATGACTGCAAAATAGGAAAGGAAAATATTTCTTTAAATGACATAATTTTTATAATTAATATTATAATTTTTAAGCGTGCCCGGGTTGAGTTTTGGGTGCTCTTAAGTGTAAACCTGAACTGGTGAGCAACGATTTTCATTCATTTAACTTGCTGCCATAAAAGTATATTTCACTCGTTACTCATCCACATAGGGAGGGATGATGCTTTACATAACGCCATACATACTAATACCAGCTGCCGTTAATCACCATGGAAGAAGAAATGCAATGACAAAGCGAACCCACCAGAAAGCAGTGTCTATGTTGTTTTTAGGCAGACATGATTTCATTTTCTTCATTTAATGCATGGTCAGACTACCAAGATATATGGCACAAATTTGCAAGCACTACACCCAAAATTCGAGCACTTCTCCAATTATTTCAACACAATATTCAAATTCCAGCATTTTTAAGGACTTCAAGTACCCGTAGGACCACTGTAGATAGCCATTAGGCTCTTTTAACCTCTTTGTACAGTAACAGCAATGATGAATCAGTTTGTATTGCTGATTATCATTGCAACGGATAAGGAACCCAAATCGCCGTGGTGAGGGTGCCGACACTTTACCACTAAGACCAGTGGTGCAAATGACATGCGAAAAGGCATGGGAGGTTATTTCATCCTCGCAGTGTATTTACTCACAAGGAAATCAGTCAAGAAGTCACAGAACCCTCAGATCAAGTTTGAACTCGATTGATTGAAATACCCACAGGTGGTCGAGAGCTTCCAGGTCTTTATCAGCAGGAAGTTTGCTTCTTTGCTCGCCTTGGAAATCCGCACAAAAAAAAAAGTAATGATCAACAATCCCGAATGTATCACCACAACAATAAAAAATAAAAGATATACATACAGCAGTGCTAATATTGTGCCAGTTTCACTTCAATTAGGTGCTTTTAGTAGCAATCTTCAAGCGTCTGGTTGAATCTTTGACCACTCCTCTTGACAGAATTGGTGCAGTTCAGATAAATTTGATGGCTTTCTGACATGGACTTGTTTCTTCAGCATTGTCCTCAAGTTCTCAATGGGGTCAGGACTTTAGGAAGGCCATTCTAAAACCTTAATTCTAGCCCGATTTAGCCAATCCGTTACCACTTTTGATGTGTGTTTGGAGTCATTGTCTTGTAGAAACACTCAACTGCGACTCTGACTTTTCGTTATCTTGAATAATTTGAAGGTAATCCTCTTTCTTCGTTATCCCATTTACTCTCTCTAAATCTCTCCTTATCTTCTTTGTTTTTTTTATCCTCACTGTAAAATATGGACTGGAGTGCCACATCCAATTTTGTTGTCACAATATATTTAACCCATGTTGTAACAATGACAATAAAGGTATATTCTATTCTATTCTATTCTAAAGCACCAGTTCCATTGGAAGCAAAACAGCCTCACAGCATAATACTACCACCACCGTGCTTGACAGTAGGCATGGTGTACGCAGGGTTAGGTAGGGTTACTTTAACTGGATTACTTTCAATTACTTTTGGATTACTCAAATACCAATTATGCTAATAAAAGACAAAAGAAACTAAATATAAATAAAATTATGACTCACAACACGTGGTAAGCTTTCTCTCCTGGCTTTGATCTCTTTGATCTCCGGCAAAACTAACATAAAATGCGACAGAAACAAAATGAAAATAAATCCAAACAGCTTGCCAACATCATTTTTGCCGTTCCATGTATTTCGTTACCCCCCAAGCCTGCACAAAATTTAGTAATTTTATTCATATTTAGTATCTTTTGTCTTTTATTAGCATATTTGGTATTGGAGTAATCCAAAAGTAATTGAAAGTAATCCAGTCAAAGTAACCCTACCCAACCCTGGGTGTACGTGGGGTTAAAGGCCCTACCTTTTCTCCTCCAGACACATTGCTGGGCATTGTGGCCAAATAGCTTGATTTTTTTTTGTCTGACCACAGAACTTTCCACCAGAAGGTCTTATTATGACACATTCGATTTCTTTTATTTTATTATTATTTTATTTTCAACACAAGGATACTGCTAGGAGTGTTAATTTTCCTACAGGGATGAATAAAGTATCTATCTATCTATCCATCTTATTTTTTTCCATGTGACTAGAAGGAAACTTCAGTCGAACCTTAAGGTGTCGCTTTTGGAGAAAGGGCTTCCTTCTTGCACAGCAGCCTCTAAGTCCATGGAGATGCAAAACACGCTTGACTGTGGACACTGACACCAGTGTTCCAGCAGCTTCTAATTCTGGGCAGATCTACTTTTTTGTGATTCTCGGTTGAATCTTCATCCTCCTGACCAACTTTCTGTCAGCGGCATGTGATAGCTTTCGTTTTCTTCCTCATTGTGACAGTGACAAAAGAGTGCCATGTACCTTATACATACAAACAATTGTTTGCACTGTTGCTCTAGGGACCTGCAGTGTCTTTGAAATGGCTCCAAGTGACTTTCCTGACTTGTTCTAGTCAATTATTCACTTCTTCAGATCCATGCTGAGCTCCTTTAACTTACCATTTTAGGGTTTGTGGGCGTTTGCATTTAATAAGCCCTATTTAATCGCCTCAGAGAAGTCACCATCTGTAGTTACTCATAAATGCTCACAAGAAGTTAGGAGGCTATGCTATTAAGCTCATTTCATTAACAAATATTTCGAAGTCACCAAAATTTGTAATTCGTGTTGCTATACAGCAGATTTGATCACTTTATCTGTTAACCCGTAATAAAGTCATAATAGAACCAAATCTCATGAATGTTTTTTTGTGACAAAGAACTATCGGTTCCTATCACTCTTAGATAAAAATCAGAGTTGTAGAAATAACTCTAAATTCAAGAGAGCCATGACATTGTACTTCACAAGTGTATGTAAACTTTTGACCACAACTGTATCATGCCAAGTAAAAGGGATCATGTCCTTAATACAGTTGTGCAATAGAGATGGTGGTAGACTTCAGGTGAACTAGAACTCACCCGGTTCCTCTAACTATCAAAGGAGAATCTGTAGAATTTGTCCAGACCTACAAATACCTGAGTGTGGATCTGAACAATAAACTGGACTGGACTGCCAAGACAGAAGCTCTATGCAGGAAAGGACAAAGCCGACTGTACTTCCTCAGAAGGCTGGCGTCCTTCAACATCTGCAAAAAGCTCCTGCAAATGTTCTGTGAGACTGTTGTGGCAAGCGCCCTCGTCTATGCGGCAACGCGTTGGGGAGGCAGCGCTAAGAAGAAGGATGCCTCTCGTCTTTATAAACTAATGAGGAAAGTGGGCTCTGTTATAGGTACAGAGCTGGACAGCTTGACAACTGTAGCTGAGAGACGGGCACTGAAAAAGCTGCGATCAATCATGGACAATTCATCACATCCACTACACAGCATCATCTCCAAACGGAAAAGCAGCTTCAGCGACAGACTGCTGTCACAGTCTTGTTTCACGGACAGACTGAGGAGATAATTTCTTCCTCATGCCATGAGGCTCTTTAACACCACCCGGGGAGTAAAAGCCCACATTAAACCCCACCCCCACGTTTGGATATTACCTTATTTATCAGGTTCTGCACGGTTGCCCTGGCGCCCAGCTGGCACCGCCCCTTGACACCAGCTGACTCGCATTTATCGATTACTTCTGTGGGTACTTAAACGTACTCTTTTGAACTGCGCTTGGCCAGATCGTTGTTGAAAACTTGTTTATGCTTGGTCATACTTGTTGGACTTTGTTGCACTTCGGTGTAACATTCTGAAAGATTCCTGCAAGTTCTGTTTAATTCTGGAAATGGCTAGTTTGTTTTTTGGTCTGGTCCGTTTGTGTTTTGGACAACTTTTCTTTCTCAATTAAAGTGTGAGGACGTCTATGCAAATGAGTTCCTACTTCCTGCTTCCTGTTCTGTTTCGTGACACTATTTTTACAACAGTGTGTATTTTATGTAGCACTATTTAAATACTCTATATCAACACGTTATATTGGGTATTTCTGTATTCTACTTCTTTTATTTTATTATTATTTTATTTTCAACACAAGGATACTTTCGGAAGTATGAATTTCCCTATCAGGGATGAATAAAGTATCTATCTATCTAGAGCAGTAAGATTATTTTTAAATTTATAACATGACATGCAAATGTTATCTGTAAAAAAAGTTAATGAAGTACAGTACTTTTTTTCATCAAGCAAATACTTGAGCCTGTAAATTGGGTTTGTTCTTTGGTTTCGATATGGAATAGAGTAATAAATGAATAAATAAAGGTTTTGACTATTGCGGAACATTTTTGGAATGCCACCCCCGCGAAAAACGGATTATTCTAATCCTTTTGCAGGTGCTTTCAAAACAATCCACGTCATAAAATAAAAAGGGTTTGCATGTATTTATTTACAGAAGACATAAAAACAATCCCATATCATATTTCCAAATCAACTGATACACAGAGGTCTAGTCGACATGAGGTACACAAACATGCGGCCAAATTTACATTGTGTGTAATTATACTGACATTAAACAATTGAAGGTGGAAATACATACTTGCAATATTTTCAGAGCTTTAACACAAAATTACAACGGTGTTTTTTTCGTATATCCGTCAAGTTTAAGACATTAATGCATAAATCCATAATCTTTGAGAACAGCAGTTTTCAAAATTTGTGGGAAGCACTCCCCCTGGGGGCAGCAAAAGACATGTCTTGAATGGAGGTGCGTTAGCATACAAAATCAGTGAACACTTATCATCCTACCTTTTAAAAATATATTTTTATTTCGACGAGCTGCACTTAAAATTACATTTAACCAAACCTCCAAATCGTATAATTTGGCAATGGGTGGGTGCCACGGACATTAAGATGACATTAAAATATATATATAATTTGGCAAAGAAGGATCACAAAATTAATCACTACTGTGTAAAAAACCAAAACAAAACAAAAAACTTTACAAGAAAAAAACAAACAAGTCCATTTGCCATTGAGGTCACATCCCCGCTAGGTAGGACTAAAAAACTTCAGGGAGTTTCAGTGCCTGAAAAAAGAAATAAATTAAAATAAAACATTTTTTTTGTGGACAGGCAAAAAATTGTTTTTTTAAAGACTATAATAACTACAATAATAGCAATATGAATATGTAACAAAGGATGATGATATAGCTTTCATATTTCTTATTCAAATGTGTTTTACATTTAAGAATTTAAATAGAATTGTTTAATTTCATTTTTGATTTGGCTCGGTGACCAACAAAAACATTTTTGGGGCTGAACACTTAGAAGTCAAACACACATTTCACAATATCGATTTGGTATAAATGAATAGGACACTACTCGGAACCAGAGGTAAGATCAGGTCCACAAAAAATCCAGCCCGACCCGACCCAGGCCTGCGGGTATAAAAGGCGGACCCAGCCCGAGTCCGATCGATTAACTCGGTTTGCAGGACCAAGCCCGAAGCAAACCCGAATCTTTGGTAACAAAATCGAAGCTATGTACTTTATGTCTACATAGGATACATTACCCGACAATTTCCACCATCAATGGATTTTTTTAAGAGTTGACGGCAACATTTTAAGGCCATCCGCCATTTTGACAGGTTTATAATTGGGCCATAAACCACAGCAGCAGTACGTCCTTAAGAATCTAGCACAGCACCTTATGAGAGAGAGAGAGAGAGAGAGAGAGAGAGAGAGAGAGAGAGAGAGAGAGAGAGAGAGAGAGAGAGAGAGAGAGAGAGGCAGAGCGACAAAAAACAACAATGATAGGTAGATCATTTAAAAAAATAAAGCAGCCAGAGAGAAGCCTGACCCAAACATAATGATTGATATTTCAGGCCCGACATGGCTCAGTCTTGGGCTTCAGATCATATCTCTGCTAGGAGTTTGTGTTGAGGAGGTTTGGGGGTATATCATATATATATTAGAGTTTACTTATAGTCTTTTTTTAACACACGCACACACACACATTTACCTACAAACACTCTTTCCTCATTTGAATGTTGACAGCTTTTGTAAACATTAAACTTAGACTTGCAATGTTTTAAGTTTAGAAAAATATTTTTTTTTACGTTGCATTGATCATATATGCACGCTATCCGTCCCATGAAACACATTTATATACATGCTCACCGCTTTTGCGCATTTTTCATGACGCAAGAATTGCATAAATGCATTTTACTAATCAGAAGAAGTAATGCCCTTGCCGTTTAACATTGAAATAAGAATAAAAATATTAAGAGGTGTGATCATGTAGGCACGAGACTCCACGTTCAGCTGAGAATCTTGGTCATGATCTAGCTTTGATCTCATGGTCCTGCTTCTTTTAGGAGGCGCCGCTCCTATTTACTCTTCTGCGAGCCGATCATCACCTTAGACACGAAATTGACGATGGCGCTAGCCGGCTGCTCGGGGTCGTGCTCGGCAAAAAGGTGGCACACGTTGTCCATGGAGGTGCCGCTCTTTCGGGCCACAAAGCCAAAGATTCTGCGAGGAAGAACAGAAAAGCGTAAGGGAAATGTCCTCGCGTTTCAATAGCGGGTGTAAATATAGTTCTTACTTTGCTGACGTGCAGCCATCTCTTTTCCACCTGTTGTGGGGGAAAATGACCAATTATAACAAACACCTTCAAACGTTCTTAAGAAACGTGCCTAGTGTGGAATATATTTTCCACCAAAAAGACAATAGGTAACTACGTCAGACTCATTGTCACCTCCGCTGCTCGCTGACTCCAAACTATATTTCTGATTAACGTTTTTGGCTGCATATTTTACTATTTACAGTTTACTATTTGCAGAATATGATTTTTCCCCCCCGTAGACGTCTGCGTTGTATGCTGGTAAAAACGTTTCATTTCCTAACCAACTGTTCAATCATCATTTGAATCGGTCAGTATTGGCTAATGTTAATCAGAGGTAAAGGAGGCGGGTCTTTTTTAGCATTTATAGGCTCACATAGGAAAAAGCAGGGCAAAACTAGACCTGCAATTGGCCGACAAAAGATTTGAGTCACACATTTGGTTGCTCTACTGCCTGGAGAAATCATTTTTTACTACTGTAGCCTGTATTTGTAAACAGGAATTATGGGGCTAAACAGACAGCTAGCAACAAGCAACGTCAATCGATGCAGATACTTCTCGGCTGATTTTTTCCTTTATTTGTCGGCATTATCGCGTGTTTTGGGGTGCGCAAATATTTTACGTGGTTGGATTTATCAGCGCGGCAGGGCAGTGGTTAGCGTGTGTGCGGTACAGTTCTGAGGTCATGAGATTGAACCTTACCGTGTGGAGTTTGCATGTTCTCCCCGTGCCTGTGTGGGTTGTTTTTCGGGCACTCCGGTTTTCTCCCACATTCCAAAAACATGCATTTCAGGTTAATTGGCCGGTCCAAATCGTCCCTAGGTGTGAATGAGCGAGTGAGTTGTCTGTCTACGAGTGGCCTGCGACTGGCTGGCAACCGGTTAAGGGTGTACCCTGCCCACTCCCCAAAGATAGCTGGAATCGGCTCCAGCACCTTGTGACCTTACTGAGGATAAGCAGTGCAGATAATGGATGGATTTACTACACTCACGGATGTAAGAGGACCATGGTTGCGTATTATTATTGGAACGTGATGGCTGCAAGACGACTTTGGTGAGCTACCCCGACTTTATATTTTACCCGGTATCTTGTTTCAGACAGATTTTAATGTTTTTGTGAAGAGTCTATTCTTGAATTCAATTCAAGTGTTTATTGTCTTATGCACAGTAGAGAACCACGTTTCCCCGCACAATGAAATCCTTACTTTGCTGTCCACACGGTTGCCAGCAAAAAAGAAAATTGAAACTAAGAAATGGATGGCATTTCTTGAATCCCAAGAGTTAAACCTTCCTAATGATTTGTGGAATGACGCATTTAAGTGATTGGTGACATCAGACAGACACAGTGTCCGTACGTGACACGCATTTGCTTCTTTGAAAGCCATCACAATGGCAAGGGGTTAATACGTTTGACTGAACTAGGACTTGTAGACTGTAGAGCCTTATACTCCTGTGGGCTTCATGTAAGGAAAATATAGGACAAAAAAACTATTTTTGGGGGTGCGCCCTATAGTCCTGGAAATGTGGTAATTTTAATTACTTCATATTAGGAAAATGTGCTTGTCACACGGGCAATTCAGGCTACAAGCATAATCCTGAAACGAATTAAGCTCCTATGAAGAGGTAGCAGTGTGAAATTTGAATAGTAAGGTTACCACACGAGTTCCTTCACATTCCCACAAGGGAACACAGATCCCCACTCGATTAGAATTTGCACATATCTTACTCACTTTCTATCTTGAGGGTCCAAAGCACAGAAAATCACCGTGTTGACATTGTAGTGCCTCCTGAAGAAAAGCCTGAAAAGCACCCACATGTTAGGAACACGTGAAGAGTGCTGTGTTTCTCTTTTCCATGCATGTGTTCCGCTCACTTTCTCTGGTTATCAGTCAGTGTGATTCCCTGCGAGGAGACTTTGAAATGGACCACGGTGGAAATCGGAGGCGGCTCGGCGCTCAGGGTCACGCCAGTGGCTTTCTGCACCGCCTGCACCCCCGTCAGGGACTCCATGTCCACCGAGCCAAGGTACCATACGTTACAAGCTACAAACGGTACACCACACACATTTGATTTTACTGGAAATGATAAAGGCCACATAATAAAAATCAGGGTTTGTACACCTTTTTCATGACCAAATTCAAGAACTTTTTAAGGACTTTCGAAGCAATTTTTTTTTTCTATTTAAATTTCTCCAGAACAATTAGAAGAAAAAATCCGGTACAGGTCAATCACGTAGTTTGCTCATCCACAACTATATCTGCTATTCACATAGGATTATTAATGTTGCTTGTGCATTTATCAAGTTATTTGAGTTTTAGATCTTGAGTAAATCGCAAATGTTTTTGTTTTTTCGGACAACTCTCTCCCTTTGATGGTGTTGGGTAAAATGATGGTAATAGCTTACATTTTCAGTTGCAGGAAGTTCTTCCCATAACAATTCCCCAATGGGAAATACTACCTTGAATTTTTGCATTACCCATGATTGATACGTAATCCTTGCACTCATACTTAGGGCTGCAACTCATGATTATTTGAATAGCCAATGAATCTGTCAATGATTAATTGATGAATCATATTTTTAAAATAAAAAAGATTTTTAATTTCCCCTATATATTTAAAAATTGAAGGTATGGACGGATAGCAAAATAGTGCAAGAAACAACAGATTATTCTATAATATAAAACAATCAAATATACAAGTGTTAGTCATATAACTTAACAATAAACAAATATACATACAAATGCAAATGTATGACATCACCTGCAGATGTGTAAGATACCATACTAACACCTTACCCAAACATCATATTAGGGCTGCAATAACGAATCAATAAAATCGATTAAAATCGACTATTAAAAGCGTTGGAGACGACTTAAATCATCGGTGTATTCGTCTCTCTCAGCACATCAATTCAATGCAAATAAGTGTGCACGCTGATAGTACAGTTTAGTCCAACAGAGGGCGTCCTAAGACCGCATTTTTCACCAGGTCATTTACATCCAAATCCAAATTTGCACTTTTCAGACATTGAAATCTAACTAAATGTGCTATATAAACAAAATTGATGGTACAATAAGATGCATACATTGCAGTCATAAATAAATGAAGACATATATCTGACCAAAAAAACGTATATTATATACAGTGTATTGATTTGACTTATTTAATGTATAGAGATTTGGGGAAATACATATATGCAATATAGAATATTGATTCGTTATAGAAGACAGCTATTTGGATTGTGCATGATTGTAGGCATAAAACATACAGTTAATAAAACCCAACATGTTAAAATTTGAAGATATATTGTAACTTAAATCCCTACTATTAGTATCTAAAGCAAGTAAGCAACGAATATTCAACAGTTGTTTCTCAACAAAGCAGAGACGTATCATCTCAGGGGAATCCAGAACATTAAGGTCGAATATTCTCGCACAACATTACAAAGCTATCTATTTACGGAACTTTTTAAACGATGACATTAAAAATCTGCCTTATTGACATATAAACATCATAAACTGTACGTATTCTGGATGAATATTCTAGAGAAGATACATTTCTGTAGATATTCCATTTTATACAAGTCCTCCTTATTTTCTTAAGTTTGGTTTTCTTGTTATGATTTTGAATTTGTCTTTCCTGCATCTTTTTTCACTTTATTAAAATGTATCTTACATATTTACAGGCTTATAGCATTTATTCGTATGTATTTCTCTTTTTTTTTCATTTTCGTTTTTTTTCTTTTGTAAGCTATTTTTTCTATTTTCAATCCGTCCAAAACATTCAAATATTGAGGAAACAAAAGTAATCCAAAATGATAATCATCCGATTCAGCCATTATTAAAATAATTGTTAGTTGCTGCCCTAGATCATAATACATGTAGACTTATCATACAAAACAAAAAGAAAAAAGAGCGATAAATTACATTTCATGTTTAGCAATATTTTTATCTGCCAAAAAATATCTAAATGTGATCAAAATGTTGCCAATGAAGGCTGTATGTTTTATGCCTACAATCATGCACAATCCTAATAGCTTTCTTCTACAACGAATCAATTTCGTTAGATCTTTGAATATGATACCAACATTCCTGATGCACAAATGATATATAATATGCTAAAGAATCTGGCCCTTGTGTTGAGATAAACATGTCGTCATTATAATTTGTCTTTTTACTTTTTTATATTTTATTAATCTATTGTAAAAAAAAAATCTGCAGCACTTTCTGTTCCCTTAAAAATAGTTAACTCTCTAGTGGTTTACTGTTTCTTGCCAATTTGGTTTGTAAAGAAGTAATGTTCAACAATTCTTTTTTTTAATGTAAAATACTTTTATAAAAACGTCCTCTGTCGGACCAAAGGGGTACTACAATCTTACACCTTAACTCCAAAAATGCAATGACCTTATTTTCACTTATTTAAGGGATTACCTCATGTGCAGTCCCTTCTCAAGGTTTCTTCATTTTCCTCATGTTAAGGTTTTTGAGCTTTTCCTTGCCATCATGTAGGTTATAGAACAGGGGATGGTGTAATAATAGTTTGTGGTTTGCAATAATCTGTGGTCTGTGCAGCCCTTTGAGACTCTTTGTGATTAAGGGCTATACAAATAAACATGACTTGATTTGACTTATTTAACACACTAAGTGGCTTATAAATGATAAGACAATGTCATACAAACTAACTCAGCAAATTACAAGGGGACGAAGAAATGGAATGGCAAAGCGAGGCCAACAGAAAGCAGTGTCGGCATAATTTTCAAGCAGATTTGTTGTGAACAATGGCAACAATTTCAACAATTTACAAGCAATTCACGAAAAATTCAAGCACATTTTTATCATTGAAAACAGAACATTGAAATTCAAGCATTTTAATGGATTTCAAGCACCTGTACGAACCCTGAAATGTCAAATGTCTCAAGTTTTGCCCTATTGTGATCTGAAGAGATTTAAATTTTTGTTTTATTTTCTTGAGATGTATAACCCACATCTAAACTGAGGATCAGAAAAGTGTCACCTATCACTAAATGTACCGTATTTTCCTGGACTATAAGGCGCAACCCAAAAACCCAAATTGCCCAGGAATTTTAACGTGCGCCTTATAATCCAGTGCCCCTTATAATTCAGTGTGCTTTATGTAGGTAAACAATTAGCAATGCATACCCACTTTATTACAATATTTGTTCAGTCTTACCAAAATTGCATGCCAATGGTGGCAACGGGAATCAAACCCAGATAGCAGCAGTAAGAGCACAGAATTCTATCCACCAAGCTACTGTGGACATATATGATGAAGGAAATGGCAAGATGTTTTATATCATCATAACACTATTTTTGGTCATGGTACCAGATACAAATGTTGAAGAAATGACAAAACAGAAAGTGATTATAATCGATATTGTGAATTTCCCTATGGGAGATGAATATAGTATCTATCTATCTATTCAACTTTTTTTTACGTTTTCTTAGCCAGTAATGTAAGTGACTAATGTTGTTAAATTCGTGCAGCCATGCATTTATTCATATCTTTCAGGACGACCAAATTACTTCCCACAATGCCCTTCTCTTCATTCAGTTCGGAATATTGCACCGCTCAATGAAAACGTTTCTAGTAGTTGATAAAGTACTGTATCTATCTGTCTGTCTATCCATCTATGAAACCTTTTTTTACGTTTTCTTGGCTCTAAGTATTGTAAGTGAATAAGGTTGTTAGATTCGTGCAGCCATGCATTTATTTACATATGTCAGGATAACCTAATTACTTCCTACAATGCCTTTTTCTTCATTCAGTTTAGAATTTCGTACCGCTCAATAAAAACTTTGCTAGTAGGGGATACAATTCTGTATTTTGGTGGTCCCCAACCTTTTTGTGCACTGTTTAAAGTCTGACACTATGTTTGCCGCCCGGTCCCGTAATATCATCGACACGTGGTACTCTGACTAAAAATAGTTTAATGATGACATAAAACCTAATGCCTTTTGGTGTATAGTCTGTATCCCTGGTAGGTAGTATCCGACACTGTCAGATATAACGAAATTGTGAATATGCTTAATTGCTGTTAAAATTGTTGCGAAAAATTGTTCAAACCTCACATTGTTCATTTGCTGTTAAAAGTGTCAATAAAATTGTTCAAACCAAAAATTCCAGGTTTGATCCCTGTGATCAGTAACATATTTTGACAAATTCAATCAATGCTCAAATATGGTAATTATTTTTAGTTCAAGCCTAACCCTTTCTCTAGTTTGAATTATATGCGCAATATAGTCCGGTGTACCTTACATACGAAAACATATCACTAAAGAAAAATCTTTGGGGGTACGCCTTATAGTGCGTAAAATACGGTAAATGTAAACACAAGCATTCTTCTACTTTACCTGCTCCTTGTTTGAGAAGTTCCGCAGCAGAATTAGTGACAGACTGAGGCGTCTTCTCAACCACGTCTTCGAGAGGGTCTAAAAGAAAGTTAGATGGGAAAATATAACTCCCGTAACATTTTCAAAGTATGAGATTTTGGCGAGCTTGTGAACGTGTTTACCTTTGTCGGGTATGATAAGTTTACAAGGCAGGGCCAATGGAGTTATTGAATGCTGGCAAACCAGAGCAGGTAAACTTCCTGTAAACCAATACAGTGTTTTGTTGAGTAATACACACACAAGATGAGTCATGCATTATAACCAAACCAATATTTTTCACTAAATTCTTGTTTTCTAAATCACATTCGAGTCGCCACTTAAGGTTTTTATTGGCAGTAGAGTTGTGAATAACACATTAGAAATAGAAATCCGAGATGTCGAGTACTGATGGACATTGGACTAATAGGTAGACGGATGAGTACTAGTTCCCCAGGATGGCCTTCTAGTGGTCATTTTATAAATTAGGAACGAACATTTCGAAGATTAGTTTATGCCAGGGGTAGGGAACCTTTTTCAGAGCAATAATAGCAATAAAAGCCAAAGTATTTAGATTTTTTATTGGGGGGGAGCCACACTATATATTTTAAGACAGATTTCAACAAAACTTCCAAACTGGTTCTAAAGACAAAAGCTAATTCCTTAGCACATTTTATTTTACTGTGTTACATTTGATGATTCGATTAAACCTGTGAAATAGTCAACTTTATTGTAAATTCTTCAGGATAAACAGAAAATTGAAATTACATTTCTCTCAGCTTTTAGTGTCTAGAAGATCAAATATGCCAAAGCCTGTGTCCGCATCTCAATATTATTATACCACTTAAAACTTGTCTCCGTCCCGCTGTGTTGATTCTCATTTTGACTGTCATTTTTACTCTAAATAATGGTTTCAAAACCACGTGCGAGTGAAGTTCTTTTGTAAAAGTGTCACAAAATACTGCAACATATTTACTTTCAGTGCAGACGGCACTGGGCAAGGAGAAGGAGTGCACGCTATGTATAGCTCTGCCCATTCGTACCGCTCACCCAATCAAATTACTCTAGGTGCTTTGCTGGAGTTTTGGAGTGTTTACAGTTTGTTCTGTGGATTTTGACCATAAAGTGTTTCAACAGTGAACACACACTGTTTAATGAGCTTCCATATAAAAGATTGTACAGCCAAAAGAGTGTCTTTGGTGTGACAACTTGACTGTAAATTTTTGGTAAGACTGTGCCCTACATATACTGCACCAAACCTGTTCTAGCGTTGCAATTGCTAAATTTGGCTGTGCGTGTAGCAATACAGTAATTACTTGTAAATATCTTTCCATTTGAAAAAAAAAAACACTGATTTAGGACTTTTATCTATTCATACAACTAAATATGTGTTGTTAATTGGATTTTACAGAACTCTAAGATGACTTACGTATTCCAAATTGAAGTACAATATGTAAAAAAACACTTACATTTTAGCCAGTCTATAAGCATTACTTTTAAATATTTTATTAAGCGTCCACCCTGGAGTGCCACGTCTAATCTCATCATAAACAATATTCAGTACGTAGTTATCAATTAGTATGAAGATACATTTTATTTCTAAAAACTAAAGATAATCTAATGAGTTACTTGGGTCATGCCAACAACAATTAGGATGATTTTTATTACCCAATGTTTTGGGGGGACATTTTCTGTTAGTTATTATTCATGCTATGCATTTGATAAGGAGTTATAGAGCTTTCTCTTATGTTGGGAGTCGTGGTTTTTTTCGGCTCTGTATTATGAATAGCAGTTTTTGTTGTTGTTACAGGTATTGGGGACATTTCAAGAGTTACAGAAAATTCTAGTACAAATTTTGATAAGTGGTGTAATATATCATTTAAAATAGGGAATAATGGAATATTTAAGTGTATATTAAGAAATGTAGTATGTCCTTTATCGTACCTGAATTTCAGGAATATACACACAAGTAATGGTGAGAATAAGTGGTTGGGTGAATCAATGACAAGTAGTCTTAGCAAAATGTGGTAGTTTTGGTGAAAGTAATATATTCAAATGACTGTAAATATTAACACACAATAAAGTCCCCCCCCCCCAAATGATTTAATTTGTTAGTGACTCCAGCAAAAAGTAGTGGAATTTCCATTCATGTGCTAAGGAAATGACTCTTTAAATATGGTGAGTGATGAAATGTAGGATATCCTGGAATGTAAAATATAAGTGTGAACTATGAGGCATCATTTGAGCAGTAAATCATACTTGCTCTCACATATTACACATTCACACAAACACAACCATATTCTCATAAAGCCACGTCCATGCACAAACAGTGCCATCCTTTCTCATACACACTTCTAAACTCTCTCTCTCTCTCTCTCACACACACACACTACTATACACTCTCATACACACTACTTTACTCACTCACACAAGGTACTTTACTCTCATACATACACTACTATGCTGTACTCCCATACAAACACCACTACAATTTAATGCATACTATTATACTCTCACACACAAACTCCTATAGATTCTCAGGCACACGCTATTATACTCTCTCACAAACACTATAATTTTTTTCTCGAAAACCAATAAACTTAATATTACTTCAGAAGTTTTTCACACCTAATTTGATGATCACCTCAACTTTCAGTTTCGTTTTACTTTAGTACTCTTGGTTACCAAGGCGATGCACACTTCTGTGTGTATATGTTGTACAGTTTGACGTCATACTGGAGTTGCTCCCGTTATAGTGGTATGTGTGAGAGAGTATAGTAGTATGTGTATGAGAGTATAGTAATGTTTGTGCAAGAGTTTAGCAATGTGTCTGTGAAAATACAGTTATATAAGTGAGAGGGTATAGTATTGTGTGTAAGGGAGTATAGTAATATTTGTGAGAGAGTATAGTATTGTGTATGTGAAAGTATGGTAGTGGGTGTGAGATAGAGAACAGTAGTGTGTATGGAATAGTACAGTGAATTTTGTTGCATGAGTATAACATACCTGTCAACCTGTACTGTTTTGCCAGACAAAGTATGTTTTTTATGCCTTTCAAGACGTGTACGACGTACGAGAAAATCTGTACGGAAAAACGCAAATTTGTCAATTATGGGTACCATCCGGTATACACCGACTATCATGAAACGGCAAATCAATCAAGTCAAACGAGTTCGCCGCGGAAGCCTCTATCTCTGTATCGTTTTTTTCATTGCAAACGAAGCGAGCGGTTTGATGTAGTGAAAAGAAGTCCGTCTCGTTTTAGAGAACCGGCTTTTTCGGCTCAATTCATTAAAGAGAGCCGGCTCTCAAACGGCTCACTTGCTTTGATGAATAATATTACGAATTATTATGTTGTATAAAGAAGTTACGAAAAAAAGGAAGTATAAAATGAGAAAATGAAAAATACAGGTTTGTGGTTATCCTTTTAATCAGTATATTACCAACAATAATTTAATGCAGAAAATGAATTCATAATTTGAATAAGAAAATGTATTATTCTACTTAATGTGAATTTCCCTTCGGGGATGAATAAAGTATCTATCTATCTATCTATCTATCTATCTATCTATCTATCTATCTCATCTAATTATATTTGCATGTATTTTTTCCTTCTACAGTGAACGTCCAAGCTACTTCATTTTTGAACTTTTTTTTATAATAAACCTCATTCATGTCGAGCAACTCAGGATCTCACAACAAAATGTTAATTAACAATATTTATGATATAACGAAACGCATGTACAATGTAACATGTTAAACTACATAAATAAACACGTTTGAAAAAAAAATATGGTGTAAGATTTTTTTGTATTTTGTAAGGGAAAATACGACAGTTTGTAAGGGCATGGAGCCCTGGAGGTTGACAGGTATGGTATAACGGTGTCTGTATAATATAGTTGTGCATGTGCAGGATGATTGATTCCTCGAACAGCCTTTCATAGTGAACAGCAGATGGCAGCAGAGTGCGGTACGAATTGGCAAGCCCTGCGTTGACAGGCAAAGTGATGTGACTGCTCTTGTAACTCACCAAAATAAGGCTCATTTGGGCAACCCTTCAAGCGAACACCTTTCGGTGTGCACTCAATCAGGAAGTGACGAACTAACTCATTGGCGAGATCTCCGGCTGACAAACACAAACACACAAAAACAACATCAGGACTTCATCAGAGACAGGTCAGGCCACATAAAACAGCAGTTAGCTCCGAGCAAATCAGGTAATCCCCGCCCACCCCAAACACATCAAGTTGAGATGAAAAGGATTATGAATACGCAGAAGAGCCTCATAGGCAGGCGGGAAAATCTGAGGAATGTTACGGACACAAAGACTTGGAGAAAGACCCGTTCCTTGAGATGGGTTGGGTTTCACACTAATAAGGAACCACAATGGGCTAAACTGAGCGTGCGGAGGGTGAGGGGGAAGACCGTGTCATGATGTCACCACAGGTAGCTTTGGACCGATTTGGGTGGACGGTGAACAAAGAGGACAGGTGTGCGGGTCCAGGGTTCAAATAGGCAGAAAGGTATGTCCGTACTTTTGTGCCATTAGGAATACGTTTTGGAAAAAAAAAACAAAGGCAGATCTTCAGATATCTGCTTTATTATAGTCCCTTGGAGCTAAAGTGATATCCAACTCTGTGACTTTGTTTTATGGAATGTTTGGTTTCCCCCAGACGACGGATTTGACTCCAAAAAAAACCTGTTATAGCTCAACGATATCGCTTCTATGACATCGCTTTCCAGGAGAATGTACCTTGACGGGAAAAGGCCTCTGGATGGAGAGAAGCCTTTATAAAGGTTGTAAATTGAGATGCTTGTGTTCTATATTTTGCTTCATCACCTGAGATAAACCTTTGACGAAGGACGAGACGCTCCGGTGGCTGTACAAAGGCTGGTACAGTGAATGGTAAATTGAAACGGCTTTGGGTGAGGCCCAAGATGTCCCTACGAACTAACTTTCTGGGATGTTGGGGATTTGTTGTAACAACACAATAGGGAATTCAAACCTAACAATTTCATGTATTCGTTCTCATTAATAAGCAATGACAATTAAGGAGCGAAGGTAAAACTAATACTACTTTTTGGTTGTCCCAATAAATTAGCTTATTTTTTATTAATTGTTTGAAATAAGACGAATTTAGGTGTGTTTAAAACAATGATATTGTTATAAAAAAACAATTCTTTTTTGGTGGGCAATACGTATAAAACTACACATACACATTTTTAAGCTTTTTTAAAGAAATGACTCATTTTCTGGTGGTTCAACTTTAACTTAAGAATTTGTTGTTGTCATTTTCAATTAAATAATCATACTTTTATCATTTGCATTAAAACAAATGCGATAATTTTGGGGTGTTTCAAACCAAATTACCAAACCAATTACATTATTATTTTAATTTATTTTCAAGAAATATCCCAAGTCTTAAGGTATAAGGCAGAGGGAGGCAGGTGATTTGGGGTCGCTGTGGTTCGTGGTTGATAATTAAAGCTGACCAACATTTTCTGTTTTTGTTAGGTGTTGCTTTGCAGAAAGTGCCCCAATCAAACACAAAAAAAATCAAATTGATCCAAGAAAGGGATCAATCTTGGCCCGAGTTTGATAAAAGACAAAGGACCTTTGTTCTTTCGTTAGTGAAACAGCATGGTTTGCTGCATTTTCCGGTATTTTGAAATGTCCATTTTTGTAAATGAAGAAAACTTTTGTCGGAGGGAGTTAATGCACGATGAAAATCCGCAAAGTTCTGCAATAGAGCAAGGGATTACAATATTGAGAAATTTGCTCTGCATCTCTAGCAGTTCGTTATTGTAAGTCATGAATTAGACAACCATCTCACAAAGCTCAACATTTTTGAGGATTTTTTTGGTCTACCTAGCAATCAAAGTCATTATTAGCTTGAGTATATAATGCATCTGCTAGAAAGAAAACAATCTCAATTAACGATTTTAAATGTCAAATGGGATCCATAAACATGATATAATATTAGCAAGTCGGCCTTTATGAATTTGAAGAGTTCAATTGGCTTTACGTTCTCTTCATGTTGCCTCACTTTTAAAAAATATAGTTGTGCAAATGTAAACAGTATGCATGTGGCTACCTTCATTTCAAGAAGGACATAAGGATTGCCAAAAATACTACTTTCCGGCAATGAGTGAACACAGTAATGTCTAACCTTTTTTACTTTGCTGCATAACAGAAGGTGGGGGCGTGGCCACCTTCATTGCCAGCCCGTAGGCGCCTCTAAAAGAATGGCTGTCACGCACGATGAAGCAGCCTGGCTTCTTGTCCTTTAAGACTGAAATGGCTGTGAGACAAAAGAACAAGGATCTTTTTTATCGAGAGAAAAAAAATAATAAAAGCTGAAATCAGATGTGAAAATTCCAGAGTTCTTGATCTGTGTATGTAAAGCAATTCAAATGTTGTGCCCGTAGTGGGCACTTGTTTTCAGGTCCAGCTTGACCTTGTGCAGGTGAGTTAATCTGTTGTATTCAGTGTCAACAAACATTGCCTATTTACTCGCTTACAGACAACCATAACACTGCAAATAACTCAATTCCCAACTCATTATTATTTTTTTTTTCTTTTATCATTTGCAGGAATCATTTTCTCATTTCACTCAAGAAAAACAGAAAATATTGTAAACTATTTTTTTTCTTTATATTTTTAGTATTATATTTCTTATTTTAGTATATGTTCAGTGTATTCCCCTAGATAAATAAGAATTCAAATCCTTAACCCACCTTTGTAAAATTACAATATTTGTATTTTTTGCAAAAAGTTGTAAAAACATTTTTGGGATGCTGACTTTCTTCACATCAACATAGTCATAAGGTGCTATTGTTCAGGCTCACAATGAATAAATGAATGCATGGATTCACTTTATTGTCATTATACAAGTACAACAAAATTGAAGGGATTCTCCTTTCAGAGCAAGTTAACAAATTAAAAAGGTAAACATGTGCAAATGTTAAAAAAACAATGTTATTTTTTACCATTAAATACATTATATAGTATTTTCTCGATAGGAAATTTGTTTAGAAGCCCGGCCTACAGGTGCAGAATTGTGTTACCTTGGACTGTAATTATCAGGCTTAAGTAAGTATAATAACATTCTCATAAACTCTACAAAACGAGATATTTTTTTTTTTTGCCCAAACATTTCACACCAAAAAAAGCACATTTCTTTTCTCATTTATGGGAAGTATAATGTATAAAAATGGACAGAATTTTCTGCTAAAGGGATAACATTTTTGCAGCAAAAACTTTAAAGTATTGAAAGTAATTTTTCTTTATGCCACTACAGATTTCATTTAAAAGTGTGCAAAACCCAGGAAAAGCAAAACGACCAAGCAACTGAAACTGCAAACTCAACCGAGCATGAATTATTCTGTTGGCAAATCATTTTGTCTCAATGACCTTATACTAATTTAATTCATAGTTTTGCTTATTTATATATATTTTTTTAATATTGGTATTTTATTTGTATTATTATTCATTTTTGTTTTTATATTTTTATATACATTTTTGATGAATATTTTCTATATTCTGCTGTATTAATAATGTTTTTCCTCAACTTGGAACATGTATTTGAAATGTGAAGGTGCATGAATTGAGGGGAGTAAAAAAATCATATCTAAAATGAATATAAAAAAAATAATAGTAATGTTTAACATGAGCAAAGCTGTCTGAAAGCTTAACAGTAAAGATTTTACCCGGATTTCTTTCCTAGAACTTTTTTAAAATATTACATTTTTACTAAAATGTTTGCAGCATAACAGGTTTGACTCAATAAACCTACCCTGATCTCTTGAGATGTCTGCCTTGTACCAGAATTTGGATGTGTCTTGCACAAATTTGACAGTAACCTGCTTGCTTACGAGCACATCTGCAAAAAACAAAAACAAAAAAACAGCTTAACACATTCTCCGTGTTTATCAAGTGCAGTTCCTCTTTAGGTGCTTCTAGTTATTTGCTCACCTGGTAGAGGTGATCCTGTTCTCAGCATATGAGTTGACAGGTCAGGCAAGACATTGGGGAAAGGAATACTCAGCAAACTATTGCTGTGCGGACTAGAGAACCCACTCATAGCTGGGGAGGCAGTCCCTCTATGTTCCCCATCAGACGCCCTCTTCTTCTCTGGCAGATGTGGGGGTAGGATGTGCCTTTCCATGCTCCCGTTTCCGAGCAGTGAGTCGGGATTGGGACAATGCGACTCGTAACCCAAAACCAAGTCATCCTGCTCGTCAAAGCTTTGGGCGGGACTATGGCTGTGGGCGTAAAGTGCCATGCGGCTACGTTGGCTGCTACGGGGCGAGCTATGGCCGTTTGGTGCCGGATGAACATGTTGGCGGGTGTAGTCCAGTGGCGAGGAGTGCTGGGTGGCTTGCCTGTTGGAGGGGAAGCTGTTCAAAGAAGCCTGGCGGCTCACAACGACATGTTCTGGCCAATGATGGTTCACTGATGGACTAAAGATGAGGAAAAGAGAGAGATTTTCAACAATAAGAATGCGAACATTGTCGGATTAAAATCAGAATTCAGGTTTTCGGACCACCTAGAATAATTCATTCACATAGACGTAACTTTGTATATCAGGGGTCAGGAACTCATGGCTCGCAGGCCAGATATGGCTATAGATTGTAAGGAGCAACCCCCAAAAAATAGTCTTTGGTCGGACATATTTATAGTGTAAGGCGCACCATACTATAAGGCGAATTAAATTGAGACTACAATAAGAAGTTACGTGGTTAAGGGTACATATAAATGCAAAAATATGTGCTGTTAACTCTAATCACAAATCATTTGCATTGGTAATCAAGCCTGGATAGTAGCAATGAGCGTAACGACACATTACGACTAAACTACCAGTAGTGCAGATACCATAAGAAAAGGTATTAGAGCTCATCTCATCATCACACTATGTTTACTAATGGTGCCACAGCACTGATTTTCATTGTGTGTTACCTTTTCGTCAATAACATCTCGGTTTAATATGTAAAAGAGCTTCTAAAGTATTTTATCGAAAGACTTTCTAAGGTGAATAAGTGGAGAACTCTGTGTGATTAAGTGATAAAGTCTCATGCCTTGTCGTATGTCAGTTAGACCAATGATAATCTAGTCTAGTGGTAATGTGTCAGCGTTTTCAATGCTAATACTTGAATTTAATTCCTTTGCATGCAATGTTTGCCTGCATACGGTATTACTGTAAAATCTTGTATTCCCAATTTGGTATATAAGGCACACGATCACATTTCTGGCCAAATAAGGTTTTTTTGGTGCTCCTAATACAAAAAAGAAATATGGTAATTCCTGTCTGGACTACAAGCCCAAAGTTCTTTGAGGTACGATAAAGAAGATAAAATAGCCGAAGGAAAAAATAAATTAGCCAAAGAAGAAATTGTGCATCTGCATTAGAAAATACAGGAGTCAAATGGGTTTATAAGAAGTCCATGTATTTCGACTATGACCAGATTAACCCAACCACTCTCCGTTGAAGGATTAACAGTCTGAATAAGATCTATTCCCTGCATGTAAATGCACAGAATGAAGACACATCTCCATCTATATATTAATCAGGGCTTAATCTTACCTATCTGTCCGTTGATGAGACCCAAGAACAGAGGCATGTTGTGTCACATTTTGGCCTGTGTGGCAGTTCACAGAGGACGTGTCATGATTGGTCCTCTCTGAAAGTCCTCGTGATTCTGTATGGGATTTAAAAATAATGAACTTACCTTAAATTAGTTTTAAGTTATTTTGGAACACAACCTATTTCGGAAGCCAAGAAACAGCCAATAAACGGGAAAATACTGTCTCTGATGATTGGGTCAATCAATACAGTATTTGGGTTTACAGGAAATGAAAATACGGCTCATCAATCTTCATTCTATCATCACCACGTAGCAGACTGAAATCTGTGATGTGAAATAATTAGCTATAAGCTATGTTGTGAGGCTTGAGGGGATTTTCGTTTTTAAATCAATTGTGCACCGATGTAGAGTTGCTGGTTTTCCAATTGTGTACACAGAAACGCTTCAAAAAGGAAGGGAAAAAACGTTGTTGAAGTGTCATGCTTCCCAGTCCACAGTAACCATGGCAATAAAAGTGAACTGAATGTAGCTGGGATTCTGGCCTTGGTGTCTGGTTTTAAGAGGCACAGCAGGGGCAGGGTTTGGTTTCCCAGGCATTCCGAGCCAAAGACCAACAACCGTAGGCCGCAACAGCAGCGAGTTAAGGATAGAGGGAAACAGAGACAACGTGATATAGCCGAAGGCAATATCATCTGTCTGTTTGTGGAGACTATTAGATTTACATTGCCAATTTGACGTAGCACACTAAAGGAAAGGCTCCAGCGCGACATGATGAAAGGATTAAGTTTCATCGAAGTAACTTCCCACCCTCTCATGGTGGTATGATTTCCTATTCCAGAGATCAATCTGAACTGTCTGCCACTAAATTTAAACCTGTATAAACAAAATAGTGTATTTGGGTAAAAAGACATGTCTCGTGAAGTCAGACAAATGAATTCCTCGTGATTTTTGTCTTATCTTGCAAAACACGAAGAGTCTTGTGAATTTACCGTGGTTTGTTCTGAGGCCTTCCAAGGAATGGATGGTGGGTGATGGTGTTTGCTGGAACGATTGACTGAACTCCGACATGTTTTTCACTGAAAAGAATACAACTGTGAGTTATTAAACTAGCGCATTACCTACTTAACTCAACATCAGCCCCAAAATACACTAAGAAAATCTCTAACAGTTTTATCACTGACATCACGCAAGCGGTAAACCTCCAATGACAATGAGCCAGTCCTAATAGATAAGCTGCTTCTGGTTGATTGCAAATATGACTGGGAAGTAGAAAGATCTATCCTCGTAGCAGAGGATGATGCTAGCAAGGGTTTGGGAGGTTTCTCTGCTCCAATACAAGTAATTGACCAGACTCAAAAAACTCCAAATCCAGATTTGGTAGAAGTTAAGATTTTTGTTGTTGTTTTGTTTTTTAAAAAAAAGATTTGCGGGTGGTTAATACAAAACAATCTTTTTCTTTTTTTTTTAAATAAAGTTTTTATCTCAGAGAGGGCCTGTGTATTAGGTTTTTAATAAACAACTTAATTATTTTAGGGTTGTTTGAACTAAAATGCTCATACAAAGCAGTCTGATTGTTGGTATTGATCTTTGAAAAATGTCAACTAGTTAAGTTTTAGAGTTATTTAAAAAAAACAACTACCCAATAGTTGGAGCTATATTAAATAAATTTAGATTATTTATGCCAAACAACCCAAGTCAGAAAATTATCATTGACACAATTGTTTTTAGAGGACCAGATTTGTTCACACCTCCTGCGGAAAAGCCTGTAGCGACTGGATATATTTTGTTGCTACTTTATCTGGCTCCTAATTCAGTATTATCCAGATATGCGTGACTACATGAGGACTTTTGTAAAACGAATATTTGTGAACCACCTAAAATAAGCATTTCAGGCCCCCTCCCCTGAAATCTCAAATTCACTTAGTGGTTCACTCAACTCACCATAGGGTGTAGGAGGAGAAATTGGAAATGCAGGCGTAGGTGGTGTTGTGTCACTTCCAGCTTCAACTCCACTGTCAGTATCTGGACCTTGTGTCCCGTAGTCAGCACTGTCACTCCTGCACAGTACGCTCTGCTAGAGCCCAACATATTTCAAATAATGTAAAACCATATGAGATTTAAAAACGTATGCCGTTTAAAGTACTTGTGACTGTGGTGAACAAGGCGAGTATGTCCTCTGGCTCCTGTACTCTTCTGATGCCATCCACCCCGTGTTGCAGAACCTTGAGCAATCAGAGAGATTGCTTTCTTGATGACTTAGACCCTGTGTGACATCCCCTTCTTTGGACTGGACAGCTGGGCACACACAATCACAATAGAGGAAGTTATTGAATTGAACTAAATGTTTGGATCCATTGAGATTTTTTTCTCATGTCTCTTGAGCAGCTGTAGCGTTTTTGGGGGGGAGTTGTTTTTTCTGCGTGCTTGTGTGGACTTGTTCCCATCACTGTGGCCTCTTGGCTCATCCTATATGTGTGTGAATGCTTGCTTAATTGCGTCCTATGCTTTGCTGGTGAGCATTCGGGTATATAAAACATCTCACTCAAAATAAACTGGAAAATGCTCCAGTTACCACCTTCCTGTTACCTCTATAGAAAATAATGTTAGGTAAAGTTTAGTCAGCATAATACTATTTTCCATTGTAATTTGATCGCCTGGTTATCAGTCAAGGTTGTAGTTCCCATCCGTTACAACCACCAAAAGCAATGAGTAGCCTGAACATGGCAGTGGTAGGCCGTCAGGACCTGCAATGCCTTCTCTGCTGACTTAATATTATCTGAATCATGTGAGGTTTATATTTGGTCTATGAACACTTATAAAATAATTCCAAATTGTCTTTCAGCTTCCTTTCATTGCTTCTCCCCTGGGTGTTGCACTGCTTCCAGTTATGTGCTTTCATCTTCAAACATTTTGGTTAAATGATATTTCAGCCATTTCTTGTTACAAGGGTCAGCAATCTTCCCGGATGCGTTCACAATGAGCTCTGCAGGCTCTGAGGTCTAATATCAGTGTCGAACAAGCTGTTGGTTAAGTCGATCAGATTTCAAGTTGTTGGGCCAGAGCCTGCTAGCGGTCCTTGTAAAATGTTACCGGTTCACAAACTCTGATTGGCTACGGGGCTGTAACACAAGTATGACTACGTAAATGTGAAGAAGAAAAATCCCTGTGTCGAAGAAACTTTTTCAGCCCCAAATCGAATAAAAACGTGAGACAGAAATACGACAGGACAGGCTCGACTTACAGGATTAGCTTCGATGGTGATAAAAAAGAAACAAGGATTTATGATGAGTAAAATGTGGCTATATTCCTACTTAATATTGCAATATTAATCTAAATTTTTATTGATGCTTTTCATGCAGTATGTCACAGCTGTAGCTGCAGCAAATGTTTTACAGCTATAAAATAGTAGATCGTATTAATTCAGCCTGCTAAAGACCTAGAAGTGAAATGCACAGCCCAGCACTGGGGAATGATAATAATAACTAAATGCTGAACTACCTGGGACAAAGCAATGTTGCATGTGTTTTTTAACACACGACGTGTTAAGGTAGTGGATATGCGCCGAAGTCACCAACGTGCGACAAGCAGAAGCTGGAAGCAAATGGTCAGGTTGCAACTCTGTCAAGCCACAAAGATCTTCCCAGTATCGTATAAATTCCAAAAATAAATAATCAAACACACAATTTGGTGCGACTTATGCCACAAAAGCTAGCCTTTTAGCGTGCAGCACCAGAATAACTGAAAAACGAGTTTCACAAGTGAAAACATTGATGATCAAAACTGTTACTCAAGGATAGAAATTGATTTGGGGCATTGCAGATGGAATTTTGTTCATTTATCCCTGGAAAAAAAAAGTGGAACGGAGACATTCAGACGGGTTCTTCAATGTGTTCCTGCAATGGTGTTGAGAGAGGACAGCTGAGGAATGCTAGAAAGACTGGGTGGCCTAATGTGTATTGTTAAGAGGGGCTTGCTTCTCTGACTGCTCTCAGGAACATCACCATTCAGCACCAGGGTGTTAATTTGAACCCTCCCAGTGAGCAGACTGTCAAACCCGAAGAATGCTAATGATGCCCAAGTGCTAATAACCAGGGTCATTAGTCAAATTGTTTGGCAATTGACCATCGCTGTCATGTTGCACTGTTCAATTTTCTAAGCCGTGTGTGCTGAAGAGTGCCGATTTTTAATTACGATTCATTACTGGAAGGAGCCTTGACTTTTGACCCAGCATGAGACTTTGTTCCAGTTTTATTATTCTTATATGTTTTAACTGTTTTCATTATCCTATGTTCGATTTAAGTTTTTTTTTTGTTAACTATACTTTTAGCAAAAAATATTGAATTGAGCCATTTAGGAGTAAGAGTTATGATTATTTAAGTTGTAATTAAGCTATCAAGCAATGTCTGTGTTCGAATTTATTAAGAAACTCATGACATAAAATTTTACGAATTGATCACAGAATTTTCATCATGCCGTATTTTCCGCAGTATAAGGCGCAACGGATTAATAGGCACACCCCCAAATAACAATTACTGTGTTTTTCATGTATAACCGTTGGGAACTTTAGACACAGAAAATAATAGTGCAATGATTAATTAGTTGATAAGCATCACTGATTTAAATGTTAAAATAAAGGAAATATTTTTCCTCTTTGTTTTCCTATTTATTTTTGTCTGCTTTATTGTCTTTATTAGACATTTACCCAGGAATGCCAAGTCCAATCATGTTGCATTCTAATTTAATTTAAACAATCATACCCAAATGGCAGCAGTGCAATCACCAATATTTTACCACACTCCAATGATACAGATGCTATGTAATTAACACACTATTTTTACTCCCGGTGCCAGAAACATCAGATTCAGATTCAGATTCAGATCTACTTTATTGTCATTCTAGTACACGTGTATACAGAACGAAATGTCGATGCATCTGACCCCCACAGTTTCCTTGAATGTACAGATATAAATAATGTTGTATTGTATTTTGGCTACGTATAGTATTTTACCATAGTGCCGATAGTGCAAGAAGAGTAGCTAACCAGATGTGCAAAATGGGCAGTCAGGTTAACAAGTCAGGTACACAGTAACATTAACACTGTAACAATAACGCTGTAATTACAATAGTGCAGAGAGCAATGTGCAAGGAGGAGTGGCAAGCTATAAAAAAAAACTGCCAGTAGTGCAAAAAGTCAGATTAGCAGCCGTTTAGATTTAAGATCGTTGTGCCTTGTGCATTCTGATTGGTTAGACAGTCACTCCACCTCTTCAGCTGTGCGTTAATAATTTCCTAGCCTAATATGTATAGGTATGTAAAAGAGTATTGTCTTTGAAGAGGTGGAGAGACTGTTTAAACTATCAGTATGCACTATGCAAACCAGTGTAACCAGCACCGTAAGTTAAAAAAAGTGTGATAATGAGATAAGCTCTTATGCCTTTTTATATTTTTTTACAACATTGGTGATTTAGTGGAAGAATATCAATAATCTCAACGCCACAACCTGGGTTCCAATCATATTGCATACAATGTTCTGCGATTTGGGCCAGCAATTATTGCTCAGATACAGAAGTATACCATAAAAAACTTGTATAGTAATGCATACTTAGGAATATTAAATGCATTTCTAATCTACCGTATTTTGCAGTATCTCAGGAGCAATTTAAGATTTTTAGGTACGCCATACAGTCCAGAAAATATAGTACTTGGTACTCAAGCTCAATTATACAGCTGGATGAGGTGAATAGCAGATGGTTACGTGTCGGGCAGGTATCAGTGAGGAAAAGAGAACAATCCAAAACGTTCATTCTAGAGCTTGGCGCACTCCCACCCTTCCACAAAAGAGGCCTTCGCATAGCTGATACGCACAAACAGGTATTGCTTCTTTGGAATCAAATACAAAATATTTGCCTGCAGGCCCACAGTTCCTTCTTGGAAATTCCTCTGGCCAACCATCATCTTTACCAGCCCTATCTTTGCCAAGCGAAAAAACACGCTGCAGATGAGAATCACTGTCAACCAGATGGATGACTGTCTTCTCTCTCTGCCTCATTAGTTTCCTGGTCAAAACAGAGACTTAAGTGCACAACAGCTGTCATTGCCTTTTCAAATGTTGAGAGAGTGAAACTAAATACTCTTGTTGTTCTTCAACACTTGAATCACTGAAATTCGATGAAGACTTACTGTATTTATTCGTGTATAACGCAGATTTGAGTAATACAGAGACTCCTAATTTCTAAGTAAAAATCGGTATACACTTTTGTTTCACTTTTTCTCAGCTCAAACTAAGCATAAGTGACAAACGTGGTTGAAGTGGTCATGATTAAAATCATTAATTGAACTGTTAACACAATACCAACATCACAATTACAAAATATTTATTTTTTATGTCCTTCTAAGTCTGATTGATCATCAGATACACTAAAGAGTTTGCTTCCCCTTTTGTTCTTTTTTTTGCATTTATTTCAGAACGATTTTTAGTCTACTCCATTCTCAATTATTTGTCTCTGGTACTGTGAATAAAAATAGTGTGACAGTGCGATCAAATCGAATGCTAATTCTTACGTCATCTATATCACTGGCGTTCTAGAGATTAGTTTTCACTAGGACAACTTGGATTTGATTGCCGTTGCTTTCAATGTTTTGCGATGTTGCTCAGCAATATTTTCAACAGATGATTGCACAAATACGGTAATATACTACTCTACACAGTACTGTTCAACTTTCTGTGCCAATCAAAGAGTCATTGTGTCTCTCAGCAGAACATACACAATGAACAGGCTTCTATAAAACCAATAATATTAATATAACTTGTATTTTGCAATGGTGTAAACTAGTGTTGCAACAACGAATCGACAAAATCGATTAAAATCGATGATTAAAAAGGTTGGGAATTAATTAGATCATCCATTAATTAGATCATCCATTCCTTGTATCTTGTGATTTATGAGCCATCAAGAACGTTAAATCAATGCAAACCATTTCGTTGTGACGCCGGGAATTGTAGTACCGCTTTGGTCTGGCAGAGGATGCCAAGACAGTTTCTATAAAAAAAGCTGTGTAATTTTTTTTTATGTTCTACATTTTGAACATTGTTTACAAACAAAATTGACATGAAAGTTTCAACTTTGCAAGTTAAGACAGAAATACAGAGAAAAACAATAAGAAAAAAAGTATAAAATAAATAAAGTAAAACGAAAAATAATGATAATGACATGTTTAACTCTACTCAAGGGGCAAATTCTTGAGGATATAAAAATGTAAATGGTCTGCATTTATATAGCATTTTTCAAGTAAATGAAGACGTCCCAAAGCGCATTACACTTTTCCCTTTTACACACTAACTAACCGATAGTAGCGTCAGCCATGCAAGGCAACTACCTGCTATCGGGGGCATTAGGGATTCGGTGTCTTGCCCAAGGACACTTCGACATATAACACGGAAGAGCCGGGAATCGAACCTGCGACCTCTTTGTGCCAAGATGATCGCTCTGCCTCCTGAGCTAATGCCGCCCATTTTCATATAGGCAATGTTTATCATATTCCAAAATGTAACCCCTAAAAACAAATTTGTTGACAACTTTTTGAAAAGTGTTATTTTTCAACGTTTTTTTTTTTTTTGTTGATGAAAAAAAAAAATCTATACAAATTCTCTATTTGTTTTTTTATGATAAGTCCAACATTAATATTATCCTTGGATAAGGTGGTAGGAAAAGACTATCTTACATATTTGCAGGTGTATAGTATATATTTCTATGTATTTTGTGGAGACTATTAGATTTACAATGCCAATTTGACGTAGCACACTAAAGGAAAGGCTCCAACGTCTATGTATTTTATTATCAACTTAATTAACAAACACTTATCATTTTTTTATTGGTTTATATAATAGAATATTTTGTTTTGTGCATTATTGTCTATCTGTCCAAAGCTTCGATATTTAAAGAAATAGGAGGGAAATTAGAAATCAGATTTAGCGATTAATCAAAACAAATTATCGACCGATTCATCGATTATGAAATTAATGGTTAGTTGAAGCCCTGGTGTGAAACATATTTTGACTTGTACCAAACTCTGGTCAGTGTACAGCTACATAATCAGTGACGTGATAGTACACAGTATACCTCTCAAGAATTTCCCCAAATGTGACTTCAAGAAGGTTGCATCTCTCAATGTGTTTCATCTTGGTGTGACCCTTTAATCCCACGCAAAAGTTTTGCTTTCTCGTTTTATTTATCTTGAGTGCTATAGGCTGTTATGGATCAGCTTTGATAACAGCAGCCTCTGTAAAACCTTGTCGCTCCTTATTTGTAAATTATACACATAAGTCATTTTACTTCTGTAATGTGCAATTTAAAATGTACGTGTATACACTTTAAGGAACAATGTTCAAAAAGGTCCTCCCTCCCTCTTCTCATGTAAAGTGCTGATCCCCTTACAGATAGTTACACGGGCAAGCCTCAACAATTTGCCGAACTCAGAAACATACTGAGAATAGCTAAAAAAAAAAAATCTGGCAGCAACTCTACTATTTCTGACACTCGAACACGCCAATTTGGGATGGGGGAAAGAAGTAGAGGGTTTTTTTGTAATGAAAAACAATACATGGAGTTGTGTTTACCATTGCATGCATACATGCATGCATGTACCTGAGCCTTATTCCCCGATTGGGAGGTCGCTAAAGTCAAGAACAAACTCACATTCCTGACTCTTTTTGGGAGATTGAAGCAGGGGAGGGGATTCCCAGCCCCCTTGTTTAACCCAACTAATGTCCTGCAACGCTTTTCATTGGGAGTTATTAGGTGACCATGAGACCATTTCCAAACACCTTCAATACTGTGTGCCTGTCTTACCTATTTGCTGCTTGTTGTTGTTGCAGAATCGCAGATCGATGCCATTAGGGCTCTTAGGCGCTGTGCCGTTTACAAGCGGGCTGCCGTTTCTCTTAACGGAGCTACTTTTGCTTGAAAGCGGCAAGAAAGTGGGGTCCAGGTCCATGATGAGTTGGTTGAGCTGATCAATGGAGTTGTCAATGTCCATGGTGAGAGATTTAAACTCCTCATCTCGTTTATGGTTGTTTTTATTGTTCAGCATGGCTTGTTCCTTGTGAGAAGCTCTGACACTCAGGGACAGTGTCCCTGAATCCTCATGTTCCAAGCTGATGCCTCTTTTAGGTGAACCACTTCTCTGTTTGTTCCCTTGGTAGCTTTCTGCATCGTTTCCATCATCTGGCATGTAAATCAACTGTTGTGCAGCAACCATCTGTTGCTGGCGGACCCAGGACTGTGTGGAATAGCTTCCCTTTCTGTAGACCTGCTGCTTTGTCGCAGAAGCACTGCTGGGGTTGGAGCTAGCCACAGAGTTGCTCCTGAAACCAATATGACCCCTTCTGGACTCACTATAATGTCTCTCATACTCCTCCATGGAGGAAGAAGGTGTTGGAGGTTGGAGGTGAGTCTGGGTTTGGCCTTGCTGTTCTTCACCTCCAGGACTCCCAAAGCCATCTGAAAGAAGGGAGTTTTGGCTACTTTTGTGGCAGGAGGATGACAAGGTCCCAAAGCTGTCCACACTATGCAGATCCTGGCCAGTAATGACCTCATCATCCAGGATGTCTGTTTCCCGCTCTCGTGGCCCTTTTAATGCGTCGCCGTTAATGTGCACTTGAGCTGGAGTGATCTGATGGATGCTCACCCTCGGGGCTGGATCATCCATCTCCTCCAGCGAAGGGTCCTCCACTCCAAACCCACTTAGCAGTTGTTTGAGCTGGACTTTCTCCTGCTGGCTGGGCCCTTTGTTAGAAGGAACAGGGACAGAGGGGATAACGGTAGATGGAGCTGGGGGTTTTTCGGCCCAGAGGGATGTGCTGGATAGTCCTGAGTCGCTGCTGACAGACAGGGTGTGGTCGCTATGGTCGGGGCTGGAAGTCGCCGAGGTCGTGGAGATCCCCCGACCAAGAGTAATCTCTCCCCCAGTGAGGGTCTTATAGGTAATCGCTTTGTCTTGGCTTAAGCTTTGCAACCGCGGCACTGTAACATAAGAAATACACATTTTGGATATTGAATGTGTCATCATTAGTTAACACAGTTAGTGCTATTGATGGCTATACTTGTTGATCCACTATTTCCCTTAAACAAGGCTGGGAGTGAATCAGTAAATGAGAAAAGCAAAATATGTGAAACTAAAGATGATCACTTCACATTTTGCTTTTATTATGTTCTCCATAACGATAATGTACCCTGTGTCATCTTGGCGCTGTATTAATAAATGCACAATAGTAAAACCGGTTATACTTATTTTCTGAAAGAGTTTTCTATTGTTGTTACAAGAACAAAACCTCACCTCCTATTACATATCCAAGTGTTCATCGAAGAGCAAATGAAATGCACAAAAATTATGTGTCTCAGATTATACAACAAACCAAGTGTTTTCTGTGTGTCAGACGGCTGCACATCTTGACAGTTCTGAACCCCTTGCATTCCTCTACCTGCTGTGATCAAGTAACCCTTCTCCCTGCCGCTTGCCTTTTGACCCCCAGCATATGTTCAAACAACCTTTTAAATCCCATAGAAGCAAAGGAGTTCAGTCATTTGCGGCCACTATCCATCACTACTGAGACGTTAGGAGCATTACTCGAATCCCGTCTCACTGTTCGTTAAACTTTATGATTCCACCGGGGAAACTGTAACCGTGCTTCCAGCTCAATCTGTCGCCTTAACTTTAAGCCTTTGCCTCAAACCCTGACCGAATCGAAATACCAGACACGCATGATAATGTGTGATTTACCCCCCTCCCACATGCACGAACACTATTAAGACTGCTAACATCCAACTGGGCCATGACGAGGCCTTCTCTCGCAACGTTCCAGTAAACCCCTCTTTTAACATTCCAGGCAAGGTGCGAGTAGCAGACCATCCCTGACCAACTCTCCAACAAGCAGTCCTACCTTTTCTGTGAACTAGAAGATCACCACCCTCAAGTTGTTGCAGATGCAAGGCAGTGCAAAGGCACAGCAGTGGACATGGCTTTTTTCCTCAGGCGGGCAATGTTCAGGTTCAAATCACTATAGTGAGTTCTTTCTCCGCCGAGAAGGTGAGTGTGTTTGCACTCCACACAAGGAGTGTAAAAGGTGGGTGGGAGAAGGGGGGGTACTATCTCCAAATAAGGGCACTGGAATGTAAACACGTGAGGCGGTGCTAGGTTGTAGAGGGCGAGCCAGGGGAAGGCAGCAAATAGACCTATTGCCCTGCATCAAGGGGGACTGCACCACCATGGGATGGGAGGGGGTTAAAAGGCAGACCCTTCATGGATCATAGAATGAAAACAACATTCCTTCCTTCACTTTTCACTCTTCAGAAATATACTTTTTAATTAAAGAAGTTCACAAGAAGTGGCAGTCCCTCTTTTACTTGTGTGTCATTAAATCACATTCCTGCCCTCTTCTGTGAACAAAATCGCCCAGAAACAGATGTGACCTACACTCAATTATGGGTTCCGGATTCACATTTACCTTAATCATGGGTGGGAAGTTCTAAAGTGCGGATTCTCTTATGGGTGTTTTTGCTCGGTGGCTTGAGGACAGCAGGTCATAAACATGCAGTTATTCACGTAAGACTATGTTGACATCAATAGTTTCCACTGTGTTGTGGAAATATGAAATCATTTAAAGAGGGATTTAGCTTAAAGGGGAATTCATTTTCTTTTTTAAAAATTAACAATATTTTTATGTGTCTCCAGCAGTCTAAATAAGGGATTATAGGATAGCCATTTAGCCACTTTATGTTGAATGAAAAATAAATTACTGTTGCTCAATTGGCTTTGTTCCATATAAGGTTGTTCCATGTCTTATCCGAATGCAATTGTAATGTGACGGTATTTTAAAAATAAAACACGATAAGAAAAATGGCATCCACTTTATGGTTAAAAAAAACAACATATCTTATTTTTAAATAATTGCTAGATTAACGGTATAGTAATACCTTGTTTCTTTTACGCTCCAAAAACAACTGTGATACATTAAATACATGAAGTAGTAACCTTTACTTTTATTAGTAATAAACAATGAAATACTTTATAATATATTTGAATGAAAGAACTACATTAATTTACAGACCCGAGTAATTGTTGAGCAATTAAAAGTACTGTATAAAGTACCTATAAACATTTATTTATTTTTTACCGATAACTACTCTTGGGGACAATTTAGCCAATCAGAATGCAGATTGCAATTTATGATGAATATCCATACAGCAGCGAGACCAAACATTAAAAGTAAACCGGGTTATAGTAAGGGATTACTGTAGTGCCAAAAAGGCAACGGAGGAGCCCATTCAAACGCTAACGGGGATTGAATTCATTTAAAAAGCGATTATTCACACACAAATGCCATGGAAACAGATACCCACAGCTTGTTTAACATGTTAAAGAAATATATCGTCTCAATCTGTTGAACATATTAAACTTTAATGTGAGATATTCAACATCAAACCAGATAGGATTCCAGAAGTACCAAAAATAAGACCAAATTGTAAATCACAGTGGTCTGTGGTCAGTTCCACAGCAACCCACAAGTGCCATACAGAAAGCTTTTAAAAGTTGATCTGATCTAGCATATGCAATTAGCAGATGCCATTCCTCTGGTCAAAAATTCCTGCAATTCCAACATCCGGAGTGTTAAACTTGGAAACATGACTTGCAATAGGAGGATTTTTGATCTCTATTTAGGAAATATTCAAAATGCAACAATTGATATACAATAGACCCTAAATTTTGATAAGTGGCTTCAATTTTATTTATAAGAATAAACGAGACAGATATTTTTAATTGATTTACAGTTTGCCAATCTGGATAAAAGTTGGGACCAGGGGGTCTCCAATGTGGTGCCTGTAGGCACTACGGTTCCCTCTAAGGACAGCTGAGGGGCCTGTTCTAATAACCTAATAAAATATATTTTTTAATGGTTGACTGAGTCTATTTTACATAGTAATAACAAGACATGTTTGTTTTTTTGGTGCCCTTTGCGTTGATTAAATAAAAAAAGTAGGTCTCAGTTTGAAAAAAGTTGCAGCCCCTTTGTTTAGACATTTATAGCCAAATAGTATAATGCACATATGAACCACGACTTCTGAGCCCTACCATTATTCCATCTAAGAATCCACTAACATCAAAAACATATTTTTTATCTCAATTTCATCCCCGCGCCCCAAATGATGTACTTACCTTCTGGTGAAATTATATAGAACGTGATGAGAGAATTGTACCTATTCACTTTTTGTCTTTTAATACCAGTCTTCCAAACGCTTCCAGCTGTACAAACTCCTCATTTTGTCTGTTTTTAAATCCATCTCTCAATTCACACTTGAAGATAATCACACACATAGGTACTGACTAGATCAAAAAAGGGGGATTGAAGTAAATTAGTTCATTTTTCCCGCCTCAAGATCGTGGTTTAGCACTTCTGAAGTGAACAGTTTTTAGTTGTCCTTTGCCCGTGTTGCTTTTGAAGCTGCCAAATTAGGTGACGCCGTGTCTACCAGGCCGCTGGGAAGAAGATGTCGAATTCCCGCAAAGTCCCGTTCGGATGTAGTGTTTACATGAGAAAGTGGGGTAGTAAATATCCCACATGAATGCTTCGAAATCAAGCGGCGGAGAAAAAAAGGTCCTTCTTTGAGTCTGCTTTTGCCATGAGCATTATGATTGGTGGATGTTTATGTGAATGTATCACAGCTCATTTTCATCAGTCGTTTCATAAAAGCGTGCAGTGACTCATGGGAACTGGGTGGATTTGGATTTATTCTGGGACACTGTTGTGAATGGCGCGGTTGCGTGGATTGCAGGGACCACGGAGAGGACAGCGTGCCGCCAGTTTCTGACTGCCGAGGCGCTGCTGAGGGTTCAAGCGCCTATTCATTTAACGGATCAACGAAATAGAAATGCCCTGAGAACTCAAATCTTAGCCTTTGAAGCCGACGCTCACACAGCGCGACACGCCTCCCTTCCACCTTATTGAAGTTGTTGTATGTCAAGCTCGCTTTTTTTTCCCTTTTACAACCTTCCATTTTCTTTAGTGCTTTCCCTCATTAGGGCTGCAAATGATTTTTAGGCAACAAGGAAGATTTGAAACCCAGTCAGGTCTTTAGCCAATTACAAACAACATACAGTCCAGAAACATCTCCAAAATTAACAGTGACTTATGACCTACTAACAGATCAATTACATTTATATTATTTCCTATGAGAAAATAATTTTGCAATCCAAAAATCTAAATTTTCGAGTGTATAATGAACTTTTTGGGGAAAAGGACCCAGGCCATCAACAGCGAGCAATCCAAGCATACTTAAAGGTCATTATAACTGCATCAAATCTACTCACATTGAATATTTTAACCTGGGGGTGCACCAGGGGTGTAACTAAAGTATAGGTAAGATCTTGGGCCCGGGCCCGAACCTGACCCAAGCTTAAACTGTCAATAATTAAGTCGGGCCGGTCGGGCTTCTCTCTCGCCGTTTTTTTTTCTTCCCCTTTGTGGATGATCTACACAGCATGCACTTACTTTTACTCAAATAATTATTTAGATGAATAAAATGCTTATCAAACTATCAGTTTACCTTAAAATGATTAAATCCAAATACATTAACCTCCTTTGTATTGGGGTAAAAGACGCACGGCTTCCTCCTTCCGCTCCCCCTACATCAGATGTCATTTCTGCTTCTTGCTAACAGCTTACAATTTTTTTTCCCGCTTTTTGGCCAAATCTTTCATTATTTACAGCTTGTAATCTGCAGAATTTGTTTTTCTCTGTGCCATTTAGTTAAGTTCCACTTTCGTTCGTGGCACGTCACCAAGATGCGCACTTCGGAATAAAAAAACGTTCATTTAGGCCAGGGGTGTCCAACTCAGTTTTACAGAGGGCCAGAACTCAAACCAGACCTTTGGTCGCGGGCCGAACAGGGTTAATATTTATTAAATACACTTTCCTTTTTTTAAAAAATAAATAAAAATGAATTTAAAACAGTCAGGAATATTATTTCAGAATAAACAAACTTAAACATTAAATGAATTAAAAATCGTTGCTCTCCATAAAAATATCTATAAAAATGAAAAAAATGGAAAATATAAATACAATTTGTGCTTTTCACTTTGGGAATTTGCTTATTGAAAAACATCTTCATATTTTTCTTTAACTCTTCAACTTTCTGTATCTTTTCTCTGGATTCAAGGTTTTTCAGCTTACTCTGAAGTTTTGTCTTGTAGTGTTGTTTTACATTAAATTCCTTAATTAAGGCCACAAAATCTACACAAATAAGACACACGGGTTTACCGGCAATGTCAGTTAACATAATTTTCTCGGCCATTGTGGTTTTTAGTCACTGAGTATAATTTGAAAGTTATCAGGGTTTCATAGACCCGGGCCATTATAGTAGATGTATATAAAAGGATTTCACGGGCCGGATATAATTGTACGCCGGGCCGGATGTGGCCCGCGGGCCGTGAGTTTGACACCTGCTATTTAGGCCCTGTGCTTGCAGTGCACTCTTGATATGAGAGACTCGGCCCCAAGTAATCCCTAAACTGCATAGTCAGCCGGATCACACAGTTTGGTGCTGAAGTACGCACGTCTTAAGTAAAGTTCGTTAAAGCTTTGGGTTTATTTCCGGCTAGTTTTTTTAAATCAAGTTAATCCAACGGATTCAGAAGGGTTTGGGTTTATATACTTGCGACCCGGGTTAGGTCGGGCTGAATTCTTTAGGTCCGATCTTACCTTTAACCAAAGTTTGTTTTCAGAGATGGCTAAAATCACGCTTCTATCGCACAAATAAAATGTGAAAATTTAGGTTTACTTCGGGCTCTGTCCCTCAAATCAAGTTAATTGGTTGGCTGCGGGCTGGTTTGGACTTTTATATCCTCGTGGGCTGGGTCGTATAGGGCTGGATTTTTTTAGGCCCAATCTTACCTCTACTTTAAGCTATGTAACAAGGTTCTGACCTTGGGTTCAAGTAGGTATTTTTCCCTCTCTGTTCAGTTTAACAGAAGTGAATCTTTGATATCTTTGAAAACTAAAAACTTCAGTCTTAAAAGTCCTCATTGGCTTTACTGAAGTTTCTTGATTTTTTTTGACAACTTGTCCAAACATTATTTGAAAAAATATCCAGGATAGGTTGAAAGCAGACGTCACACTTGAAAATATGTTCTCGTGTATCTCATTGGCTGAGAGAAATGGAATGACATTTCTTCTTACTAGCCCTTAGGGTAAAAAAGTACAATATTGCTCCTGCTAGCTGTGATAGAAACACGGTATTGCACTACAAGCCCGAGTGCTTTAAATATATTTTTAATTTTATCTCTGAGCCAGATGTACTCACAAAAAAGATGGATCGTGAGACCTACATTCCGAACCTCTGTTTCAAAGCATGCTTGCAAAAATAAACCAGAATTGCAAAAGATAGTACAGAGAAGTACTTACTTGTTACAGTACTATCAGCATCGCACATGTTCTGGTAGGAGTCCCAGCGGATCAGAGGGTCAGCAGTGTTATAGTCCACTGTGACATCCACGCCGTTATGCCATCTGTCAGCACCTGAAGCCAAAAGAAACATCAAACATCTAGAAATTGTTTGTCTAAATCTTATTAAGACATATGGATTTGACATCTGGTTGGAGCAAGAGGACTGTAGCATTCCTGACAAAGACTAGTATAAATCTATTCATGTAATCAGAGTACCAACTGTATGTTAGCATTTTTTTCAGTGTACAGTACTGATTGAAATGGCAAAACATGTATTGTCAATGGAACCGTCCCAACACTGTCCAAAGTAATTACCCACACATCGGATCTCTTACGTTAAGTCTTCCTAATTTTTGTGCGCGGATGCACATAAACACACTTTCTCTTCATCTAGGCTCCAAGGAAGCGCATGCTGGGCGTCTGTACCTCTCTTTCAGCAGACACTTAAAACTGCTTTTATCATCCCCCCTCTGCAACATCCTGCCCCCCTTTGTCCCCTCAGGGAAGAACAAGGGGAGTTTGTCATAAGAGAAATGTTTTTCTTTTAACATGTAAAAAACGATTTTGGAAAAAAGTGACAAAATGTCGTAAGACCTGTTTGGATGTTCATCAAAGGTCAAGCAAAATTGCAGTTCATGTCTGAACTATTATTGTTTTTTTTTTTTTCGTTTTAACTTGTCAAATACAGAAAAACAATAGAAGTGGGTGACAGTCTGAGACTAGGATCAAGTATTTGAGTGATTAAAAGAAATATATTTATTTTTAAATTTATAAGCCTTTAGAGTCCTAAAATGTTACTAAAAAGTGTATGGAATTTGGAAATGTTTTTCTGGTTGCCGCCATCTCCTGGCTTGCGTCATCATTGCAGCCTCTGTCAAGCTTCTAATGTGCGTGCAGGTATGTCAATTTCTTATTTTAAATAAATTCTTCTTTTTCGTCTTTTTTTATGTTTAGGTTGGCGTTTCGACTGTACTTTAAACAGGCCTTTTCTTACTTTCACAATTTTCAGGCTACACTAATAAAAAAATTGCAGTGAAGAGCATATGGTCAATTTCCAATCCCCCTTTCCTCCTACCTAATGAATTCTGCAGCCTAAACAGCTTTGCTAATAGTAATATAAAAGCAGATAAGATATAAGGGCTCTTTGAACTCAGTGGGGCATACCCCCAATAAGCAGGTAGGCGCCTTGCATTGCTGACTCCCTATTGGTGTGTGAGTGTGTGTGTGAATGGGTAAGTGGGAAGCACATTGTAAAGCGCTTTGGGAGGTCTTCATTGACTTGAAAAGCGCTATATAAATGCAGACCATTTACCATTTGTTAACACGTGCTTGATAGAGAAAATATTCTACTTTCAACTTTTTAAGGACAACGCAAACAACACACCCATTTTTAAAAGTATGTCTTCATAATAAAATGAATTAATTAAAATTACTACAGCCTCTCATGATCCGAAATTTAAACACATATTTCCATCTGCACTCACACAGTCGCCGCATCATGTCGCATCTCCAGACAAAGCATGAGAACTTCGGAATTGGATTGTTTGGTGTGTGTTTAAACAGCTAAAAAAATTCTAAAAGTGTTGAAAAATACCTGCCAGAGGCTTTTTACACAGAACAGCTTTAAAATCTGTGCAAAAAAATCCAATAAATAATTCAAAGTAATACATGTTTTTGTAGGCAGAATTGTGAATGTTTTTTTCTTAGTTTTTAAAGATTTTTGGAGTCAACAATATCATATGTTGTTTTGGTTTTGTACCTGGAGTTTTTGCAGGGCAGAGCTAAAATGTTTTAATGATATAACAATAGGTATCAACAGATTGATTCAGTTTGCAAAGCATTATATGCAATATTACTTGTCAACCACAATAGCTACTTTGAATTTTTTAATGTATTTTCTTAAAATCCAACTTACCAGGAATCTTTTCCGGTCCCTCTGAGAAAACCAGCTCCACTTTGCCATACTCGGGAAATCTCGTATCTAGACCAAAAACAAGGGGATGATTCTATAAGCATGTTGAGTTGATGTTGTTATTGAGACTATTTTTTTGGAGAGGATTATTGGTCATAAAGTGCCAAGTGTCAAAGAAACATGCCATTTGTCTTGAAAAGCCAGACAAGCCTAGACCCGCTTTTTGTTTTAACCTTTGTTGGCGGCTTCCATGTCTTCTTTGTCAAACATCAACTTATAGCCCTGCACTGCTCCCGTGTGGAACTGCAGCCTGAAAATCACCTCGCGTTCTGAAGAAACTTCACTCTTGTGGTAACATTTAATCTAAAATAGGAGAAGAGAAAAATACAGTGGAGCTGTAAAATAACGTTGATGTCACTTGAGTACATAGTGAGCTGTTTATTTTCCCTACCATAATGTCCCCTTTGAGAAGCTGGGCAGGCTCCAGCGTGACGCAGATCCGCCCCCTGTGGCCAGGACCGATGTGACTGTAAGGGCAAAATATTTCATTACGTACTCTGGATAACTATTAAATAAACAGCAAAAAATACTACTTACTAAATTCCAGACGAATACACCGCTTGCATTCCCTGGTAGACTTTGACATACGGTCGACATACTGTGAAAGAAAAAAAGTGTTTTCACTCGTTTTGTTTTGAAAATGGTCTTCTTGCTTGCTTGGTTTCTCTTTTCTTTCTCTTTATTTGTATCTCTTTCTTTCTTAGTCCCTCCCTCTCTTTCCATCGTTTTGTCTTCCTTGTTATGTTCTTCCCTCTCTCTTTGTCTTTCTCCATTTTTCTTTCTTTCTTTGTCCCACCTCTCTCTATCTTTCGGTCTTACTTTGTCCCACCTCGCTTTCTCTCCAACTTTGTTTTATCTTCCCTTCCTCTGATTATTTCTTTATACTTCCCTTGCAGTGGCTCAGATAGAGCGCTCGTCTTGGGATCAAAAGATCGCAGTTCGAATCCCGGCTCCTCCGTGTTACATGTCGAAGTGTCCTTGGGTAAGACACTGAACTGACACTGAACACTGAATACCCCCAATAAGCAGGTTAGCGCCTTACATGGCTGCACGGCCGCTATTGGGAAATGTGAAGCACACTGTAAAGCGCTTTGGGAAGTCTTGACTTGAAAAGCGCTATTTAAATGCAGATCATTTCATTTATTTTTTCTTCCTTTTCCCTTCCTTTTTCTTGCCCCCCTCTCTTTTTTTCTTTCTTTGTCTCTCTCTTTCTTTCTCTTTTTATCTTTCTTTCGTTGCCCTTCCCTCCCTCTTTCTTGTTCTCCCACTTTCTTTTTAGCCCCTCCCCCTTTCTATTTGTTTCTTTCTTTCTCTACACTTGCAGTATTGCTGTTACCATTTTAATTGGTCCATGGATCTCCAAAACAGTTGGCACAAAATAACCCAATTCCTTGCACTACTTGGGTTGATTCGGCACAGCTTCCTGTGTTATTTTAGCTGGGTAACAATAAAAATTTGCGATCTCCCAATCCAGAGATAAAAACAATCGGGCATGAAGATTGGTATCGGCCCCAAATAATCAAACAAAAACACATTTTAAGGGTAAACAAGCTAATAACTAAATATAAATCAACATACTATTTATTGTACACACATATTTGTCCGTATGTATACTTTCATATGCCGTTGAGAAAAATGAAGGTGTATGTATTTTTTACTTTTGCATTGCTGAGGTATTGGAATAGGACTTGGTATAGGTAGTTCGGTAACATCGAAGACTAGGACTCAAGAGACTAAAGAAAGTGTGTTCAGGACATACCCACTAAAAATTGTTTTTACGTTGTTTATGACAACCGAAAAAACAAAGACAAATACACGTTTTACACATTAAAATAACTGTTCTTTTTTTATAGAACAATAAACTGGGTCATTATTTTTTGAAACCCACTAACTCATTATTCAATAACACAAAAATGGGCTTTAATATAGATGGGACGTCACCTAAATGACTCTGACTCCTCCCAGAAAACTTTAAAATAACCACAACGATTCATATTCTGTGTAAAACAACGCCTAAAAGGTTGTAATCTTTGATGTACCCAAGTAATAGAATGTTCCATACTTGACCCATATTGTTATTTTGGACCCAAATACAATTTAATGAGTGTAGGTCGGCTCTAGACTGCATCGGTCTGAGCATGTGCACACATGTTGCGACTCTGATGTGGTCACGTCTGAATTCTTTTAAATGCTCTCCAAAGCGCTGCAGCTGTATGAGGCGGTAAACAAAAAAGACTTTTAACCTCCAGAGGACTCAAAGTTGGGCATTCCGTGGAGGATGATGCAGTGCAGGAACAAAGGTGAAGCATTGATCTTCATGGATCCACTCAGGAGGCTGTTCAGGATCCAAACGTACCTAAAAACAATAAAGATTGGCAGTTGGGGATGAAATGCTTTAGGGATCAATGGACTGTAAACGTTTCCATGTTCCTAATACTTAGTCATTTTACTTTTTAGCCTATTTTTGTCTTTTTGCTGAATTTATTCAACATTTAATGGTAAATAAACAGTTAATATTTTTACTTTTTGTGTCAGAAACTGATGTTAGAGAACGGAGAAAACTGTCATTTTGTCCTAAGATACAAATAAACACAGTCAGATTCATCATCAGGTACACCAGTTATTTCCCTCTTCATGCTTTTTTTTGCATTTATTTATAACTCTCACGACAACTCTCTGTTTCCTTCATTCTCTAACATTTGCTTCTGGCACCGTGAATAAAAATACTGTGATAATAAGTTAAAATTGAATGCATTTTAAAGTCTGTATCACTAGAGTTCTAGTGGTTAGGTTTTGGCGCCGCAACTGCTGTGACCTGGGCTTGATTCCGATTGCAATCATTTTTTTGAAAATGTATACAATGTGCAGCAGTTTTATACAAACAAATACATACTGTAGTGTAAATTCCATCCACCTTATTGTCCATTGTCCCTTATGTATGAAAAATATATGACAAAAGACTATTTTTGTGCAGAAAATAGGCTAAGTTATAATAAATGCATTTGCTAAATGTATTCTATGTTTACTAATGAACGTGGTTGTTATTGTTTTCTTTTTTAGTGTTACAGAATGTTAGGGTAGGGCACACCAGCCACATTTCAGTAGCTAACAGTTACTGAAAACTATCATGGTCCTTACCGCTTTTGTGATGGCGTCATGAGAGCAGACACCTTATCATCGTAGTATTTCCTCATAGCAAAGCGGTCCAACGCCTGATCAGCACTTTAAAGGAAGATGGGTGGGTAACAAAGAATTTATTAAACACTTCCAGGAGGGATGACACAGAATGTTTCAACTTGTGCTGCCTCTGTAATTAAATTGTGTTAACCCTGACTCGTACAAGGTCAACAACGACACACATGCATACACATGCATAATGGAAAAGAGTGAAAGTAAGCGGAGGGACAAGGGATTCCCGTGGAGAGGAAGAGAATGGCAGCTTTAAGTAAACAGGGAGGCGGAGACAAGGGAGTGTGTGCACAGCCCAGGCCATTCAGGCATCCCTAAAACCAACAAGCATGGGGGCCTTTTCACCCGGACCTTCGTGCCCCCCCCAGAGCCTGCCACGGAAATCAATTCTATTGTAAATCTGACGCATTGTTTTCCCGTCTCTTTCTCTGACTCTATTTTTAGGACTCCTGTCTTTCACATTCACCTTGTGGATCGCTTCCTAGTCATGGGATGAAAACTAGGGACGCAACAAACAATTATTGTAATATTCAATTAATCGGTCATTTATCTGTAAAGAGTTGGGAGTCCTGGAAAGCAATTGCTTTTCTCTGTAACGAGTACTGTAACACGTTATTAATACAAATTTGTAACTCAAACATCATCAACAACTCAACTACTTATTGAAAACAGTTCACAATTTTCAACGTTGTCTAATCGGTACATGTTAACAGTCAGGTTGGATTACTTAACCCTTAGTCCAACAGCAGCACAACGCTAGTCACGTTGAAAAAGGGGAGTTGGCATTTTTTTATGGCCCTACAAAGTACAACTCAATACAGTTACAGTAGCACAGTGTCAAGCACAGAGGAGTGAGAATTTCTCCTAACTGATATTCTCTCTACCATATATGCTCACATCTAAGCTGCATTTACAACTATAAAATAATAAATTGAAATCAGGGGGTCATTTTAAATGTACAAGTTTGTTTGCTACCAGTAGCGAATGGGAGGCAACACGTGGGGAGGAGGCGTGGCTTTAACAGGACCAATAAACCAACGAGAAATCAATGTAAGCACAGAATTTACTGTCAACCTGTTCCGAATTTTGGTCTTTTTAATTGTTATATCTTATTTACACCCTGCTGTGAAAAATAAGAAAACGTCTAGGACGTTACTCAGCAATGGAGGAGGAAATCTTGAAGTAGTTTGAAGCCCATAGACAAAATGGATATGAAGTCTCCCAGCTAAGTGTTCGTTTGCAGGGTCTCAAGATTACAAAAGAAATATGAAAGCTTCACTGTTTCCTCAGGTTGGTGTACATGTTTTATTTTATCACTTTTATTATGGGGCTATTTTTAAGCAGTTTAAGGTGGTCGGCTTTAGTGCGGTAGTTTGTAACTAGAATTACTTTCAGAGTACAGTAATGCACTACTTTTGTGTGTCAGTAATCGAGGGGATGATAAAATTACCTTCTAAATTAGGTCACTGTAACTAATTACTTTTTTTCAGTAAAGCATTTAACACTGTTAATATTACTTTGTATTCTAAGACATAACATCATTTCAAATTACATTCTGAAAAAAACAAATGTTACTTTCATTGTGTATTTTGTTTTCTTAATGTCAGAAAAAGTAAACATTTTAATGATAGAATAAAATTGTGTATAAAAGGCAAAGGTGGATCCTAATAATCGGTCTCTTTCCGGAACAACATCGAAAGGCCGAGTTAAATCAGCCACAGTGACTCTCCGAGATGAATAGACATCATGAAAGTAACACCGTGACCAGCAGCTATTTTTTTTCACTCTCTCAAGCTGATTCATGTAACAGTATATGGGGTGATTCACCACTTAAATGGTGTGGTTTTCATTTTTTTTCTCTTTGTCAGACTCTGAATCCCGGTGACCTTGAGTAACAACGAGTAAACAAATCACTTGACTCTTTTTGTGGTCCATGGAATGAGTCAGATAGAATTGTTGTGGTTTGTTCAATGCCAACAGGGAGGAGGTAAATGATGATAAACGGTGTCTGGAACACAAACGTAGACATTTGTAGACACATGAGCGCTTACCTGGCAGACACATCCGTGAAATGGACAAAGGATGAAATGACAACACCGATTCGCCCTTTGCCCCCCTAGGAAATAGGAAGAGAGGAGACAATTATTCACATTAGACATAACATTGACATTTTGCACTTTAAGTGGATCTTTCCAAGTAAAAACATCATTCATAAATTCCAGAATTAATATGTTCACTATTACACACTGAAGATTACATGTTTTACTGGAAGATAATTTTCTTCATTTTAAGAATGATTTTTATTAAAATTTAAAGCACCGTATTTTTCGGACAACGTAGCACACCTAAAAAAACAAATTGGCGAGAAATGTTTAAGTGTGCCTTATAACTATAAATCACGGTGGATAAGATATAAAATCCATACAGCATTAATACGTGTGCGCACCTAAACAAGGTTTTACAGCATACTACCTAGTTTGTGCATCTCATTATCACATTATTTTTACTCACGGGGCCAGAAATGAATGTTAAAGAATGGCGAAAACAGAAAGTCGTCCTTAATGTTATGAATAAACGCCAAGATCCATTCATTATCAGATACAACAGAGTTGTTTCTTTTGTCATGCTTTTTTGTATTTATTTCTATCTTATATATATATATATATATATATATATATATATATATATATATATATATATATATATATATATATATATATATATATATATATATATCGGGCAGGAGCAGCTCTGGAATTAGAGCGCTAAACGTGGGACCGAGAGGTCGCAGGTTGAATTCCCGGCTCCTCCGAGTTATTTGTCGAAGTGTCCCTGGGCAAGACACTGCACTCCTAATGCGCCCGATAAGCCGGTAGGAGCTTTCAATGGCTGACACCGCAATTGGTGTGTGAGTGTGTGTGTGTCAATGGGTAAGTGTGAAGCACATTGTCAAGAGCTCTGGGAGGTCTTAAGTGACCTGGGAAGTGCGTTGTAAATGCAGACTGCATCTTTAAGGACAAATGTATCATTTCTTCATTCCCCATCATTCTGGCACCGAGTAAAAGTAGTGTGACATAGAGATAAAACCTAATCTGTATCACTACTGATCTAGTGGTTTGGTTTTGGCGCTCTGAACGGCACGACCCGGGTTCAATTTCCGTTGCGCACAATGATTTAGTCAGTTTTGGCCTGTGCACGAATATTTCCCAGAAGTGTATAAAAATTTACAAGGAAAATATGCTAGCTCTTACAGCAGTTTGAATCATATGCGCCTTATACAAGAAAAAAATATCCGATAAAAAAAAATACAGGGCTGTGGTTTATAGTGTGGAAAGAACGGTATTCTAAATTGACTAAATTGAAACTTTTTTTTTAAATTGTATTTTTTTTAAACAAGCAAATGCTATCAGCTACTGAAACATGAAACAATTACAATTTGTTTTTCCATTTTAGTAAAGTAAGAAAATTAATTAATGGAATGAGCAGGGTTGTCTGTTTTTTGTGTTATTAGTAATTTTACTAGACAAACTACATAAAACATGGTACATATACAGCAAAAAAAGAAAGATAATTCAAAACTACACACTGCAAAAAAATCTCATTTATTTTTATTTTTCTTATCTGTAACAACAGGTAGACAAGGCAATCATTCAAAAAAAAGTTGTTATTTTATAATATGATTGCAATATGTAAATTCCAGTCAGGTCAGGTGAAGTTTTGTGTATCTTTTAAATTATATACTGTATATTGTATTTTCGAGACCATAAGGTGCACCTAAAATCCCGGAATTGGCCATACATTTGAGAGTACACATAAGGCGCACTAAAATTAGAAATACTTACCATATTTATGCAATAATGAATCAATGGATACATTTTATACCAGATGGAAATGGTAAGAGCACTGAATCCAAACCAGCAGGTTCCAGGGACATGGATGGTTGTTCAAAATAGCTTAACATTGAATGCAACAGGAATCGAATCGAGAGCACGAGTGTTTATTTATAGCTTCGAGGAAGACCGAATTACTTACAATTATGTTTTCTTTATTCAGTCAAGGACGACCAAATTTTATTGTCATCTAGTTCAAAATCTCGTGCATTTCGTAAATACTGTATTTTCACAGACCGGTTTCATGTCTGACAATATTCTCGAGGCCCGGCCCAATAACAGCTTAAACAATTTGGTACCAAGACTAAAAATAGTGTGATGATGAAATAAAAGAGAATGCCTTTTCATGTGTTGTATGCATTCGTAGTGGTCTAGTGGATAGGATTTTTTGCACTTCACACCGCAATCAAGGTTTAATTCACGTATGCATGAAATATGCATTTGTGACAAATGCAATTATGCTCTGTGATATATTTGAACTAATAAATACTCAAAACAGCACTTTTTGAGTATTTTTTGTCCCATCCTAGCCTTTATATTAGTTTTGATCCTATGCGTGTTGTATATGAAAAACACATCACTTTAGTTATTTGGGGTGCGCCTTTATAGTGCCGAAAATACGGTATTTCTTTCGAAAACACATTTCACATTATATTAAAGTTAGGACATTCATTTGACATACAAACAAATAGAAATACCTGTGCAACTTACACACCCCACAACAATATGATATGAAATCAAGTTTTTCAGGAAAGAAAAACACGAAGCAACAATCCTAAATAATGAATAAGCCTTTACGATCATGAAGCCAGTTTTGTGAATTTACCCTGCAGTGGATCACTACCACATGCAGCGGGTCGGCATGGAGCCAGCTCTCCATTGCTTTACATATGGTGCAGATCTTATCTAGAGGCGGGGCATGCATGTCAGGCCAGCCTGTGTCCAGAGTCTGAAAGCACACAGCAACATCATTATATCACAATATAATTCAAACATTATTATTACATTATTAAACAAAAAAAAAAGGAAATCATGGATATCAATGCATTTCTGTATTTTTCTTAATGTATCGATTAGATTTAAAGATACCGAATTATTAATCTAATACCAAGAAAAAGATCACCTCCTACGTTTGTATCGCTGTCCCAAATTTTGAGTAATATGTTTGTCAAGTCATATTATTATTACAAACCATTATTACACCATCCCCTGATCTAAAACCTACATGAGGGCAAGGAAAAACTCAAAAACCTCAACATGAAGAAAGTGAAGAAACCCTGAGAAGGGACTGCACAAAAGAATAATAGATTCAAAAATTAATTTTGCTGAATCATTACAAACTGTAATTTTATTTGTAGCATTTATTTTGATTAATATCATTTATATTTAAGGAACTTACATTTTCTTAAAATGTTTTTAGGTTTTTTTCTAACGGTTAAAGGGACACAGTGTAATATTTTACCGCTGTATTGTGTTGTGCAACTAAAAACAGATGTTGTAAAGCACAAGGAAGGATACAAACTATGGAGACTCAAAATGATGAAACTGCCCCATTTTTTAATTATTTTTCTTCTCGAAAAAGTTTTTGTGTGAAAAAGTATTTCCAACCCCCCCAAAATACAATTAAACCAAAAATGTATTATTTATGGTGGACTATTCTACTGGGTTACAACCTAAAATTTTGAATAGTGCGATTTGTCTGTATCCCACAGCTGTCTTACAGCTTTGTCACTAACTCTTTCTAATGTGTTACAAATGTTTTCTTAATTTGTTTTGATTATTAGTAGTTGACGCCATTGAAGCAGGGACATTTTGAACATGTTGGACTGCCATCAATTAGGACAAGTCACGACCACAACTGCTAGAAATTACGAACACAACTGTGGCACAAAATTTCGACAACTTTTAAACACCCCTGAAGAAATGCAGTACACATGGTTCAGCAACGTTCGAAGCTCGGTTATTTTCGGGATTTACGGACAAAATTACTGTTTTTGAGGCGATTGCTTTATTAGAAAAATTGCAATTTTACTATAGTTTAGTAGTGGACTTTTAGATCTTAGACCAGGGGTTGGGAACTTTTTGACTCAAAGAGCCATGAAAGCAAAATATTTTGCATTTTTTCCTTTTATTTTTATGAGCTACACCATATATTTTAGAACAAAAGCAAATACAACCACAAAACCCTTCCCAGACAACAGGTAATTCTTCAGCACATTTTATTTGACTGTGGGACATTTGATGATTTAATAAAATCTATGATAAAATGATAATGCTAGGGCCTGTGCCCCATGTCAACAAATATACTATTTCAAATGTGTCTCTTTACAACAGTTACTTAAGATCGTTGAGGCTCATTTTGACCATCATTTTTGTCGTAAATAATGGTTTCAAAACAAGGTGCAAGCAAAGTTCTTTTGTAAAAATGTCACAAAATACTAGAAACCAGACAGAAACGGGTGTATATTGGGGACTCTGCTATGTGTGCATAGCTCCGCCCGCCATTACTGCTCATCCAATCAAATTTATCTGAGTGCTTGGCTGGCGTTTTCGGATGCTTAAAGTTTGTTCTGCAGCTTTTCATCACAAAGTGTCTTAAAAGCAAACACAGATTCTTTGTTCTAACATAGTGAGTGTAAATTGCAGTTAATTGGACTAACAGTTGGTTTACAGTGTCGCTTTGGCTTCATGCACACTAAAATACTAAAGTCAGAGAAGAGATTACTTTGGACTTTAGTACATCTCTGAGCCAAGTGTACTTATAAAAAGAGCCATATCTGGCTCGCAAGCCATACGTTCCCAACCCCTGTCTTAGACAGTCTGATTTCAAACTGCCCTGCGCCACTACAACTAAGTCTGACATATGACGACAAACTAGGAGAAGCTCAAAACTGTACCTTTGGATTCATTCTTGACAGGTCATGTCTTTTCTCTGACAGGTTGATAATCTGTCGGAAACACGGGAAGTAAATCAATCTGCTTATTTTGGAAACATGATATTATACACTTTAATAGCACTTGTTTACAACCCAGCTCTTTGACACAAGTGCAAAAAGCAACAACTAATAGTTGGCATTTGATTATTATCACTGACCAGGTAATTATCTGCATGCTTCGACTTGAGCATCCGCGTGACATCCTTCAGGTTGTGTGTGTAGATCTCCTCCAGGCATCCCCGAGGAAAAGACACAGCGATAATGCGCTCCGTGATATACGTAAGGTCCAGCTCATATCCCTCCTCCATTCTGAAACCTAGACACTCTCCTGTCACAAAAGGGAAATATACCGTTGCAGCCACTTCACACCACCATCAGTTGCGACAGGTGACTTTACTCTAGTCAATATTTGACGGTCAAAGTCCTAAACGCTTGTGGCTGTATCCAAGTGTCTCGCCGATACGCTCGGAGAGTGACCCTAAGAATCAGATTGCGAGTGTTTGCAGAACAACCGCCGTCAGTTTAACGCCACGACGAAGCGATGCATCAGCTTGTTTCTTTGGATAGATTAAAGGCAAAGAGATATACAATACTAGTTAGAATGACAACAACATTTCCAGTTACAACACGTTGGTCTGGGTTTATGGCGTGTTGTACTGAGCTCATGACAAGTGACTTCCTGACGTGTCAACTTAATTAATAGATAAAAAGACCTTGGGCAAAGAAACTTTTAGAAGTTGTCCAAACTTTAAGGTCTGAAGGAAACGCATGTCACCATGATGTATTTTGGATTGTTTTGCAGCTTCCTAACAAAAAGGCCCTGTCAATGTATTAATTTCCCGGAAAATAATTACACAAGAAATCCTGAAATTGAAGGGAATGCAAGGAAAGTAATATTCATTTTTGGGTAATTTGACTGACAATGACTATTTAAAATTAATTTGACATTTAAAAAAATATATTTGGAAATTTGCAAAATGGTCCAAATATCAAAGGGGTATTTAAAGGTTTACAACTATTTCAATCACTGAAAGCGGGCTCTGATTGCTAAAGTGCGTTGTTCTGGAGTTGGGTCTCATCCCAAATTTGCTTTTGAGTTCGAAACTATCAGACTTTGTGATTTTCATGATAATAATAGTAAATAATACTTACAACTGATTGCCTAACCTGCATTGATGCAGGCTAGGCAAAAGCCATTTACAATTACTACTTGCACAGGCAATGAATCTTTTCCATAAAACGTACCGATATTTAAAATCAATTTTTGTTGTCCGAACATTTTTCACAGGATGTATTTTCAAACCTCCTTTAATTAAATGTCTGATGAGTTGAACTGATTTTCTTGGTTAAAATCAATAAAAATTGCTCTTGGCTAACACTTTCATTCTTTCACTTGCTCTCTTCTAAAGGTTTTTTGGGGGGCCCATATTGCCCTAGTTTAAATATTCACTGTTGAGTGGAAAACTCCCAAGGACAACATAACCGTTTATTTTATCGCTGCATTTTAAGTGTTTGAAATGATTCATTCCTTTTATTATGTGTTGCTGATCATCTTACAAAGAAAGAAGTTTGGTCATTTAATTAATAAGTTCTTAACAGACAGATTCCCATATTGATAATATGTTGATGCTGAGTTCGCAATCAGTCAACAAGTTTAAAAAAAAAAAGTTATTCCGTGTACTTTGAATTGTTCATTTTATTGTGCAGTTAACATGAAGAGATTTTATGACCAAGATTAGATTATTAATCCCATGGCGCCAATAACATTTTCTTGATAAGTGAAATTTGGGATGCGGTCCAAAGACAAGCACGCAAACAGTTTCACATTTCTAAACGAGGTTAAAAGACATCATCATCCTTCTCATATGACCATCGGATTGTTAGGTGTGATTAAACCATTGACAGTCAAGAATGTGTCTGACAGTCAATTGTGAAATGACTGGAGGCTACATCCCAGCACTTTGAAGGGGGCCCGAAAGGGAGCCATGGAGCTGAATGAAAGAGGTTATGTGTCTGGAGAGGTCATCACTGGGGGAAACGAAGCTGGGGTTTTCGGGGAGTGTGCACGGAAGCTTGTCCGTGAGCCCGCTAGGGATTGCACAAAAATAACAGGTTTAGCCCACTTCACTTCAGACATCTGGAGAAAAAATGTTGACTAATGGCAAATTAATGAACGGAATAGCCCGTAGTTAGTCCAACTATCTCCAGGGCAGGGGTGGGATGGAGAAAGGTCTTTGTACTGTTTTGGATGTGTCAAAGTGCTTTGTTAACTGAAGATTAGATTGGTATCTAACCAACACTTAACCTGTGTGTGACCCAAAGTTGTGAAAGTCTTGGTTTATTTGGTGTGTCATTTGTAGATAGATAAAAGGGATTTTAAAAGACAAGCCGTGTAAGGTTGGATCAAATCCTACACTTAAACCAGCAATAGAGCACTATTACAAAGCTGTTTTGAACACCCGCATAGACAAGAATACCATTTAATACCTAACAAAAAATGTTTTACCACCTTGAATGCTTGTAAAGCCAACAAATACACATCATCTTTTCATGTTACACATGGCTTTCTAGAGGGCATGATACTTGGTCCCCTTCTATTCAGTGTTTATTTGCTTTTGTCAATTGATATTACTCGCAAGTCTAATTCGTTTCCTTTGCTATGCAGATTACACGCAAATGTATCTGTCACTTAACATCTTGCGCCTCAACCCTGAAAAAAATAAAATGTTATTAATTGGTCCAGTCAATGCGGTGATTTGTTCTCAAGCACTGCTCTGAACCTTCGTAAATGTAACTACACCCCGAGTGAATCAGTCAAATAATTAGGTGTCACATTTTACCCTTATCTGTTGTTTCACTTACACATTGAAACATGACTAGAAAATATTTTTCTATCTTCACAACATTGCAAAAATTATATGGTGTCCCAGTCTGATGTTGAGATTATAATCCATGTGTTTGTTACCTCCTGTCTCTATGACTGGAAATGTACAACTCTCAGGTCTCCCAAAGTCTAGCCTCAAAAGCCTGCAGCTGGAACAAAATGCTGCAGTCAGGCTTATAACTTACACAAGAAAGTTTTATAACATTACCCCGATTTTAGGGGCCGGTCACACAGCCGTTTGCGGCTGAATCACGGCTAAACTTTTGCGTTTTTTTTTTGCCCGTGGTTGCCCGCGATGGAAAATGCGCAAAATTGGCCAACCCGCTGTTCATCGGTGGTATGCCCGCAAAACAGACGCCGGCGACTGTTCCGCTTCCTCATCGCGTCATTTCTGCGTCATTTTCTCGTGTGGACCACGGGTATAAAAGCTCCCGAGCCGGTGTTGTGCCCAAATCCGACTCCTACGCAACACCCCCACCCCCCACCCCCTCGCGTGAACGCGCATTCTGCCGCGATCGCTTTTGACTTTTTCATCCGCGTTAACAAACGCATTTTGTAGAATACGAGCGCACTTTATTGTTTAAATAAACGCGTTATATAGACTAGGATCTCCCAATTGTTATAATTAGCTCGCTTTATTGTTTCAATAAGCGTTTTATATAGAATACGATCGCTTTTGTTGGAAGCGCAGCAGAATGCGCGTTCACGCGAGGGGGGGAGGATTTAAATACGGTGTGCATTACCGTTCGATTACGTTTACAACAAAAACAAAGACGGAATGGTTTAAGTTGTATTACATTCCCAACAAATGCAAGACGAAGTGGTTTTGGTTATATGTTCGCCATTACATTCCCTAAAAGTGAGATAAAACGAGGTAAAAGTGGTTGTAGTAGCGAGGGGATGCAAATCTCGGCAGGGATGCATTTCTCGGATAACACCGGGCTGTAGAAATCATAACCGCTCAAGACACAGTCCCGTGAAGATCAAGATTTCAAGCTATGGCATCATTTTTATTATATTATCTTGAAAAGAAAGGTCAAGAAATAAAAATGGATTAAGACGAGGTCACTACGCTGACGGGGATCCATGTTCACCCCCTTGACGTCTCGAGCACAACTGACGTGTGCTCGGCAAATCGCGCTGTATATACGCGGAGAAAGGCGTTTGACTGTCACACGCGTAACACGCTAATTTCACGTAATAACACTGCGATACAGGCGCAGAACATGCTATTACCATGCTCCACCCACGATTACCTGCTGAAATTTCCCGTCCTAGCCATGTGTAACCACGCCCTGGCCGCGGCCAGAGCACGTCGTTCCGCGTCATTTCCGCGTCATTACCTCGTGTTGACCACGTGTGCGGCACGCGGTTTAACACGTGCTCAAACTTTTGAGCAGCTCAAAACTTTTTCGCTTGGCCAACTGCGTGCGAATTTCCGACCGCGAGTAAAGCACTGCTGTATCTCGTCTATATGGCGGTCTCAAAACGTCCAACAGCGCCCAACAGCGTCTGCTTCACGGCCAGAAATTTCCGGCCGTGGTTCAGCCTCGATACGCTCGTGAAAGGCTGTGTACCCACGCTCTGAAGAATTGAGCAGCGCGAAAAAGTATTGCGCTGCCACCCGCGCGCGAATTTCCTACTGCGTGTTAGGCAATGCTGTATCTCGTCTGTATGGCGATCTCAAAGCGTCCAATAGCGTCCGCCTCACAGGCAGAAATTTCTGGCTGTGATTCAGCCGCAAACGTCTGTGTGACCGGCCCGTTAGCTGACCTGCACTGGCTCACTGTCAATTTAAGATGTGCAGTAATTCAAAGGTTATGTTGGTATTATACAAAACTTTTTAAAAATACAAAACTAATTGACTGGCCCCTTCATATTTTCAGATTTACAACGATGCGTCTATTTGAAGCTTTTGCTCGGAAAACGCTGTTCTATGAGCGATCCCAAGAGTCAAGAAGAAATCAAAAGTTTAAAAACATTCTCAATTTTGGCCCAGGTGCTGTGGAATGCTCTGCCCACTGTGAGTCGATCTGCAACTTTGGTGGAAGTGTGTAAATCTAGGCTTAGAACACATTTATATCCAGCTTATTAATGATGTTGACCTCAGGTAGCTGTCAACCAGACATTCTGTTATTACCTATATTTAGAATAGAATAGAATAGAATAGAATAGAATATGCCTTTATTGTCATTGTTACAACATGGGATAAGCTGTGACAACGAAATTCATGTTATTGTGGTGTCTGTACAACCCAGAAATGGCGTTCTTGTATGTAGATTATGTGTATTACAGGTAAATACTGTAAATACGCTGGGCAGGTACGATAGCCAAAAGAAAAGGAATCAATTCCTTTAAATTTAGCAAAGCAATGGAGCATGGCTAAGAATTCAGCAAATTGGCAATTGCAGTCAAAACAGGTGTTTCCATTGAAAGTCTCCATCTTTTAACAACACAATTCTCCACTAAATCTGCAACATTAGAACTTATGTGACATGTTTTTTTGCACTCAATTATTATTGTATTATTTTAGAGCAATATTTGGGTCCAGAGTTCCTAGGTTCAGATCGTGGCTCCTGCTCCAGGGTTTTCTATAGGTAGTACGCATTTTAAAATATAAACAGAAAGTTCAAAATCAAAATTGCATCGATGTCTTAAAACATTCACTGTTGTTACAGAATACAGCAATCCAATAGTAAATAGTTAGATATTACTGACTGTGAACAACATAGAGTGTAATACTTTAGAAAACTACTGATCTTTTCCTGATCATTGCTTTCTGTAAAATGCTTTAGTTTCATAGTACAAGTTTTACAGGCGACAAGAAAATACTGTACACTATGTCTAGATGTTGAATGGGGGCTTGATGATGCTTAGGGAAACAATATGTGCAGCCTTTGAGAATAAGCTTTATCCAAGACCACGTTTCTCATTACCGTTCAAGCCAAGTTGAGCGACTTGCCCAAGCACGCACTAAAAGGTAATTGCTCTTTAATTTGCTATGCCTGCATTGTTCAGGTATGAGACACGACATTAGCTCACAAAATCAGGAGGGATAAACTTTATTAAGGAGCTCAAATGTCAAGGCCACCCATGGCAGAGGATCCAAGATAGGGGGGTGTCTTTGCAATACTGACAAACAATATTTGGAAAATCTAGTCTACTCTGAACAAGCTGGGACAGGTTTATTAGGGTCAGGATGTTTGGGGGATTTGTGTGTGTCTAGATCACAAAGCTCTTACGCCCTCCAGGTAAGAAATTGGACTAGGTCCTTCTCAATACATTAACTAAAAGGGTTTCTAAAAAACCTTTAGAAGAGAGCAAGTGAAAAGTGTTAGCCAAGAGCAGGCCAGCAACTACAGTATTTGTGGAGACATGCCCTTTTAACTGGCCGACAATTCAGCCGTGACATGAAAAAAGAATTTGATTCTAAAACGTCTTAGACATGGGTTGAATAGCGGCCTATTTTTGTTTTCCTTCTTTGGAGTTCATTGTGATGACAACACTTGGGAAGAATCTTGCACCTAGCTGTCTCAATGAAAGAGGGGGTTGAATCGTTCAGATAATTGTCAGTGTTTTATTTTGCCCGTTGCTGTCATGCTTTGACAAGCTCCCAGGCTATGTTTTCCATGACTGACGGTGATGTGGTCATCATCACTGAAGATTGTTAAGACAAAAAAATACTGTTGAGGAGGAAGATGAGGAAAACAAGCTTAAGGCATTAAATGTTTTAGGTAATGCATCACTCATGATTCGGGATCAAATACAATCCAAATCCTTTAGCCTTTCATGGGCAAAGAGAGGGAACAACTAAACTTGTTCAGCTCAAAATATATGCATAAATATTTTCCTGACACAAATCTATATAAGAAAAGTCTTCCATTTATTTGAATTGTTGTTAAAGAATCATGCAAAACTAGTCTGGCGTGGGAAGACACAATAATGAACTCAGATACTGACTCGTGGACTGTTTTGAATTTTATTGTTTAAAGTTTATGGCCCTTCGGACACATTTTACTGCACTTGTGTTTCAACTACTGCATTAGCAACAGCCTAAAGTTCATTCAGATGGATGTGCAAATTCATGTTGTGTTGCTACCCTATGAAAATAAATAAAGCATTGTAAATTAAGGAACATTAACATTACACTGCAAATTCATAGCAAAAAACAGCTTCAGACCTTGAACAAACATGAAGCAACATGATATTCAGTTTCCAGCAATATAAGCATTACGCAACCCTCACAAAATGTACCTGCAACATTTTTAACCAACCAACATGAAAAATCTGGATCGAAGTATGCCATAGCGAAGGAAGCCAAGAACATTATCCCAACCCCCCCAAATACATATAGTTTTACAATGTAAGCAATCGAGCGAGGGTTACCAGTTGCCCATTTGTGAGTCATTCAGTGATTTTAGCCCGGTTTAAGAAACCTCAATTACTACGGAAACGTCATGCGTGCAGACATATGAATGCAATCTAAGGGTTTCATACCCCCAAAACTTCAATCCTCCCATGTCTAAGCTAATTCTAAGACAACAAATACACACGCTGCCAATTAATGTGAGCTACGTCAGTTGTAAACTTTGCTGACATACTGACCACACGTTGCCTTTAAAGGTATCCCCAAATAGATTTTTTTTTCCAAGCACAGAACATGTAGTGTTCCTACCCACAATTAAATAAATATGTTGGATAATATTCCACGGTGCGGGAAACACAAGAAATATCATCTCCAAATTGACTCATCTGGCTTGTTTGCTGTAGAGCTGTGACATGATGGGGGAACACAACGATATGGCGGATATCATTGACACAACATGTGACACTAGCTCAAAAACAAACCCCTTTTAAGAAGGCATTTTTGGTGTTTTGTTTGTGTTGTTCTTCGCTTGTGTCGTGGTTGGTATATTTTTGTTGAGCCAGCTCCCCGCTAACATCGGGGCTGCCAAGGGCTTTCCGGTTTTGTTTGCGCCCAGATGGTGCTCGTTTGGCCAGCTAGCCTGCCGTTAATGCAGATATTACCATGTCAATAGGATATTTTCCGTCATAGCCGTTGGAGCTTTTTCTTCCTCAGCGTGTTATTGATCGTCTGGCCTGGCGTTAGCGCCAGTGTTGCTATGTTCCTTGGATTGTTTAATCACGGCCTGCTCCGCTTTTGTCGCCGTAGTTGTTGACACTTCTCATTATCACGAGGCAGGGGAGGCAGCGCCAAGAAGAAGGATGCCTCTTGTCTTAATAAACTGGTGAGGAAAGCGGGCTCTGTTGTGGGCACAGAGCTGGACAGCCTAATAACTGTAGCTGAGAGGCGGGCACTAAAAAAGCTGCGGTCAATCATGGACAATTCATCACATCCACTACGCAGCATCATCTCCAAACGGAAGAGCGGCTTCAGCGACAGACTGCTGTCTTGTTCCACGGACAGACTGAGATCATTTCTTCCTCATGCCATGAGGCTCTTTAACTCCGCCCGGGGGGAGTAAAAGCCCACATTAAACCCCACCCCACATTTGCATATTACCATATTTTTATTAAAGTTTGTATTGCACTATTTAAATACTCTATATCAACACGTTACATTGGGTATTTATGTATTATATCCCGTTTACTTTATTAGTATTTTATTTTCAACACAAGCATACTGCTGGAAGTGTGAATACCCCTACGGGGATGAATAAAGTATCTATCTATCTATCTATCAGTTCCTGGTTAGCCTTGCTGCTCACTGCATGTTTTTGGTCGGTCAGCATCGTGTTTTACCGCCAAAGCAGTGGCCGCCTTTCGTCAAATGGTCCCGGTTAACCCCCCATTGGCAGTTCTTTGTGTGTGTTATACCATTACCGCATCCACCTGCGACACAATTTCTAGGCATTCTCCGCTTGTGTTGACTGATGAATAGGAATCTGACTGCTATTTGGCAGTTCAACTTGCTTGTTCTTCAAGAGCTACACATTTATGAAATTTTAGTGAAAACAGTTGGATTCCTCTAGTTTGTCCAACTCAGTTGCTGAGATTCAACCATGGCACATTTATGTTGACGTGGTTAGCCAAAGAGTTGCCATTGGTCCTTGAAACTTTGGCACAGGGCTGTTTTTTACAGGTCAGACTTGAGGTGACAGAAGTGTGTTGTGTCACCCTGACCTGAGTGACATGGCCGCTTTCTCGTGTCCCGTTTTACCTGGAGGGACGAAAGCATGACCAACTTGGGTGCTGAGATGCTTGACTTGTTTGGGTGTTTGGGCATTTGGGTTGGCCATGGTCATTTTTTTTGTGTTTTTGTTACTTTACCCTTTCTTTGTTTTTGTGTATGTTTGTCTTGCTGTAGGTCACCCCTCTCGACTGATATGACGTAGCAACACGAAATATAAAATCACTAGGCCACCAAGCACCCACCCCCAAGAGGCCCTAATTAGGATAAGCAGTTCAGAAAATGGACGGATAGGAAACGCCGAATGGTATTTGACTCCTTTTTGATATCAATACTGCAGGCCAGACTGTTGCCAATACCGTGACGGATCTGATAAGATACCAGTGATGTGTTATTTCTATGTTTTTTTTTGCAAATCCGAAATGGGCATACTTAAGTTTTAATTTGGACATTTGCAGTTCTTGTATTGTGGATCCGATAATTACAATATCATACTCTTAAATATAAAACTATTAATATATTCTTTGGCTATATAAATATATATGAATGTTGTACATCTCACTGCTGTTGTAACATGGATGCAGTCATTTGTTTCCTTAAATTTACAGTAACAACAACAAAGGGGAAACAATAAAATGTTCAATTGTTCCTTGAATTAAGGCCTACTTCCATGACTCCTCTTGGTTGAAATCAAAGAACCACACAAATAGCAGTAAAACCATCACACATCCAAATATTTTCATTCTTGGCAGGAGCCTCTACCTCAAACTGTAGAAAAACATGTCTTAAGTGAAAAAAAAATCGAATCATAATAAGGTCGAAGTCTGGTCTTGCCTTTTCCTGTTATGTCCGCGGGCAAGCTCACATTAAGCCTATGACACCCATTTGACATAAACAAAACCGTAAACCCAAGGAGAAAAAGCCATGCATTAGGAGAAGTTTGTATTTTTAGCAAGTTTATAGGGTAGAGTTGGAAGGCAAACATGTATTTGTCACACTTTTTTATGAATTGTAGGAAAAACAACACAGCCCTCCTACTGGGTCCGAAAAAAATAGAGCCCAGAGGCTGCTGAGGCAAACCCTCATTACCAATTCCTATCCCAAGGTCATAGATGGAATGTGTCCCAAAATGGATTGCATTCCCACTTTTCATCTCAAGCATTTCTCCGTCCTTCCTCTCACTCTAATGGTTTGCACATGGCAGCCGAGTGGCGACTACTCCCTTTTGCCAAACGTTCTGTCACAAAATCGGCACCTCCAATCGCCACTCAGCTACTCAAAACAAAACCAACACAAAAGCCATAATTGGCAGTTTAAAACAAACAAAAAAAAAATCTTTTTTGACCTGTAATTAATGTTGAAGCTGTTTTGGGGATGACCCACCGCATAAGAGGGTGTCGATAGAGGCGTGCGGCTCAATCTAACAACCACGCAGCAAAAGATCAACAAGTGAAAGACTGAAGGGCCAAAGAGCTGAGAATTTGCCCGCTGCTTGCTCTTGCGACGGAAGTGGGCTGCTACTTGCAGTCCGAATGATAGCTGCCCTGAGGCGACACTGACAACACAGCAGATGTGTGCTACAAAGACAATCTCAGATTGATCAGAGTAAACACTGATGCCCAAAAGAGAGAGAGCGAGCCTTGTTTTGTTTTTTTTGATCCTTTAAAAAGACTCCCGGCTACAATAATGAGGGCATGTGTTTCGCGTTATGAGCTGCACCATAGTGCGCCAAACAAGGAACCGGTGCAAAAGACATAAAGGCAACGCAAAAGCCTGAAATGCTAAAGCTTTTGTTCTATCTATATTTTTAAAAACATGGTTTACCAAAAGGTTATGAAAAAATATATATTTATATAAGAGTGTGAAATGAATAAAGAACCTTGACGTCTAATCACACTCCATGGGTTCAAACTAGAGTTGCAAAAAAACATTATAATTATTTGATTGATCTAGTCATTATCTTGTCCATTAGTTAATGAGCTGTAAAATGGTTTGCATTTCATTTCCTGAATTTTAGAACTTAACAATCGTTAGGGACTATGACACGCAGGTAAATGTTTAAAAATTATTAAGTAAAATCACTGTTTCAAGCCAAACACTTTCTACCATCCAGTGTCACGTTATCTGGAAGAAAAGAAATTGCTCTTTTGTTTAACAGTTAGCAGTTAAAATCATATTCATAATTTACTGAGCAAAAACAAATTTAATTTACCAAAATTATGACTCATAATTTTGTCGAAATATCCACATTTTTTCTGCAATATGAAATCGTATTTAAAGTCAGTTCATAAAAATAGTTGCCTAGTAATTATACAATCAGTGTGTTGCTGATCTATCTAGTAGTTATACAAGTATTTTAAATTATTAATTGATTAAATTTGATGAACATATCCAACAAATAAATTCAATATTTTGACCATGTGAGAATGACATGTGATGTACCAAAGGACCAAACTAAACGGTCATTAAGGGCACACTCGCCATAGTTTTCGAACCAACACTCGAAAAGTTCAGCCTTTCCAACAAGTTCTTTCAAAGTACTTTCTCTGAGCGCTCAGTTTGAATGACTCCCTTCTCTGTTCTCAGATTCCTGTTGAAAGTAGCAAACGAAAACACACACATGAGTGCATTGGGACACAGGTCTAAAGTAAATACTGGGTGACTTATACAGTAACAACAATCTAACAGGAACCAATCGGGCAAATGTGAGCACGGAATTTCTGGTAAACGTGTGCTGAATTTGTTTTTTTGTATTGTGAAAGTTTTTTTTTTTTTGCATGCCTGGAAATAAAAGAAAATGTCATGAAACAGAGGAAGAGATCTTCGAGTGGTTTGATGCCCAAAAACAAAATAGATATGGAGTGTCTCGGCAAAGTGTTTGTTTGCAATCTCTCAAGATTTCACAAGCCAAAAATATGAAGGGTTCACTCCTGCCAAATGTTGGTATATTCTATTTCTTTATTGTGGTTATCTTAAAGCAGTTTATTGCAATAGATTTCAGTATCTTTGTTGAAGTAAAGGGCCACACTAAATGCTCATGAATGGCCCACAAGCAATAGGTTTCAACCCAATTCTTGAGAAGGTCGGCCTGACTGGCATCATTTCCAATAACAAGTTTTTTTTCAAAGTACTTTAACAGAGAGCACAGTTAGAATGACTCCCTTCTCTGTTCTCAGTCTCCCGTTGAAAGTAACGAACGAACACACACACGAGCGCATTAAGAAACAGGTCTAAAGTAAATACTAAGTGAAACTTTGTTTTACTTCTCAGGGGCCAATGAAATGAGTCTGCAGGGAGTAAAGAAGCGCCACTGTGCGCCACTATTAAAACCTCTCCCCGCTGCTGGTAATGATTGACCAGACGAAGGGAATAGGAAGAAAGAAACGAGGAAAGTTCAGCCTTACTTTTGCTTTGGCTGCGAGGACGAACTTCCTGAAGACACACTCCTTTGTCAGTCAGAGAGGCAGTAAAGGCGAAAAAACTATTTGAATGAGGTCAAAGAACCCTCAGCCCGTCATGAAGCACGTTCATCCCAACCTTGATGTTTGAAAAAAAAACGGAGGGGATTCAAGAGGTCAGCCCAGTGAGACCGATTGTAGTCGTAGAGTTTTTTGCAATGTTCCACTAAACTTCTACTCGCTACCCCTGCACTCTTTTCTCCGTTTTGAAGCTCCACGCTGCAAAAGCCGCAAGTCCTGGCATGGGGATGGTCCTCCCACCGCTCCGCAGGACCATTTCCCTTCCGTTACCCACGCCCCCCAATCCTCTCACTCCAGACCAGCCCCGCTCCAGCCTCCTCCCCCCGCTTGTTCACACGCACATTTGCTCCAGACACTCCTCCACCGGACGAGACCTGTCCTGCACGCCCCCATACCTAAATCGTACCGTGTGCAGCCTGGTCTAAAATTATTTATGAATGATACTGCACCCTCAAGCGGTCATTTATCATTTGTCATATAGTCCCTTAACACGTTGCCTTCTCTGAAGGACAGAGAGCCATGACGGACGGTGGGAGCCACTTGAGCGCATGGCAGTTGAATAGGCAGTTGAGTTGAAACAAATACCACGACAGAAGGCTACATCCGCCACTTTTTACCATGGTGATTAACTCCTGCGTAGAGAGCAAGCTTTTATGATCGATTTGGAATTGCATCTCTTTTGATGAAGACATAAGACGGCAATGTTTATCTGCAATCAAACGGAGGAACTGGTGTTGTGCGGAGTCACAACACAGGCAGCCCTCAAGTCTTCCAGGATTTGCAGCGAACAATTTTTACAAAGTATGTTTGATTTTTTTTCGAGCAATATTAGGTTTAGTAGGAACAAGTCACAACAAAGACACTCAATATAATAAGTTAGTGTCTTACCATTGCTATTTCTTATTACATAGATGAGCTTTTTTTATTGTGACTAACCAGGGATTAAAAGCGGAAATGTTCAGAAAATTACATGTATTGAAAACTGTTATGTGCTCTACCAAATAGCTTATTACGCAAAAATGAACTGCCAAATTACCAATGGATAAAATGAGAGACAAAAATTCAGAAGAGGAAACATCATTTTGACAAAATAAATATGTACAACATGTTCAACAATGATATCTATAAAAGGTTCAAATGCCCTGTGCTTTACTGTTCTATCACATTCCCCCAAAAATCAGACAGGAAGTCATTTTAGTAACAATCGCACGGGAATGCATTTTTCGGCACAAAACCGATAAGAACTGGTAAGCATCCAGACTATTGTATGCTCTTAGATCATCACAGGTGTATGGGGATACTCTATTTGCAATGAAGTGGCACATATCGTGTGGAATCGGAGTAAGGCTGTCATTATTACGGCCAACTGCCTCAGAATCGGATTGGGTCTCTGTCCCTATCAAACCCACTCTTATCTGTCCCCTTTTGTCAGTCCGTCTGCGAACCTCAGTTTACTCTAGAAAAGCCTTTTTCGACCCTGACTCCCACATGTTTCTTGCTCCCGTCTGTTCCCTGGCTTCGATCCGTTTTTTGATCCTGACCACGTCTACTCTCCTCTCCTGGCTTTCGACTCGTTTGCATCCCGCGCCTAGCAAACACCGGACTTTAATGTCAGGCAACTCCGGATCTCTAGAAAACACACAACTAAATGTTCAGTCAAAATATTGACTTTTCAGTGCAACAACAAATAAACCATCAAATACAAGAATAAACTTTTCATTTGTTATTTAAAACACATTATTCCTAAAAACAGAGGAAATAAAAAAATAAAATATTTACAGATGTACAAAAAGAAGATAAAGTCTAAAACGATATGAACCATTTTATGCCAAACAAATTCAAGTCAAAAACACCAAATCCATGAAAAAAAAACATGCATATTGACCAATAAAAAGAGAAAAAAGTGTCTCCAAGGGAGTTGGCTCTTAATTGGTGGGGAGTTATCTCCTGTCGTTGACTTCCAAGAGCCAGCTCATAGAGACGGTACATTTATTTAATAAAGACCATCACTGAAAGCCTAGGTGTGAAGTGCACGGCCCTATCATGATTGCCCATTGCCCTCACCTGTGCCCGCTCCTTTGGCACCAGCTGCTGCTCGTTTCCTGAATGGTTCCCCTCCTATTTAAACTCAACGCTTCCAGTCACTCCTGTTCGGTCCGTCAACGAACCTCCGCACTTGTAAGACAAGTTTTTTGACTCTGGCTCCCGTTCTATTCCTGACCCATCCTTTATCTGGTATTGGTCTCATATCTTGTATCGATCCCTGATCCAAGCACCGTTATCCTGCTCGTCTGCCCATGGCTTCCTGTTTTCCCGCGCTTGACTTCTCTGCCCCGCTTCTATTGTCCAGCGATCGCCGAATTGCTTGCATTTGTGTTCCTGCGCATGACTGCTCTGCTTCCGGAAATAAAGCTTGGTGTGAAAACGTTACGGGTTTGGGTCTACAGTCTGTTCGGACTCTGACGGGCCCACTACTGGTATGTTGAATTGTCTTTTTTGAGTCGCAATTTACAAAAAAAAAACATGCCCAACTGTTGTGTTTACAGGAACAATAATTGCAATTTTAAGGAACACGGTTTTCTTCGAAGAAACAAGCCTTCTTTAAGAACTGACTGGAGCCAGGACATACTTAAGAATGTCCACATTTGTGGTTTCCATTTCATATCTAGTAAGGCTATCTGATTTTGATTTTCTGGAATGTAGAATGCCTTAGTGGGCGTTGTGTTTGCTACTAATGCTTACCATAGTATAGACCAGGGGCCGGGAACCTATGGGTGGAGGTATGCATAGAGCGCAAGCACTCGGTCCTGTCTCTCGCCCTGTGCTGTCTGCGCTGAATGTAAATATCATCAGGATCCTTGTTTGCAGAATTCTGTGACATTTTATGATTAAAATAACTGCTTGCACCTTGTAAATGTAAATGGTCTGCATTTATATAGCCCTTTTTTAAGTCATTGAAGACCTCCCAAAGTGCTTTACAATGTGCTTCACACTTTTCCCTTTCACACACTAACCGATAGCAGTGTCAGCCATGCAAGGCGCCGACCTGCTTAGTGGGGGCACCAGGGATTCAATGTCTTGCCCAGGGTCACTTCGACATATAACACGGAGGAGCCGGGTATCGAACCTCCGACCTCTTGATCCCAAGACAAGAAAACAATGAAGGTCAAAATAAGCCTCAACAATCTGAAGTAATTGCAGGAGGGAGACATGTTTAAAGTGGTATATTTGTTAACATTTGGGAAGCAGTCTCTGGCATTATTCTCTATTATAATTATTATCAAATCTTCAAATGTTACACAGTCAAATAGAATGTGCTGAAGAATAGGCTTTGTCCAGACAGTGGGTTTTGCAGTTTTGTTGAATTTTGTCTCAAGATTTATGGTGTCTTTCTACAAAATAAAATCAAAAAATGTTGCATTTATGGCTCTTTGAGTCAAAAATGTTCCTGACCTCTGGTATAGAAATCTGTAAGTTTGCTGTTACTGGTGTTTGCTAGTAGATATTTTATAATAATGATTATAACAATAATTATAACTTTATTATTAAGATACATTTAAAGGGACAGTGTGTAATATGTTGAGCCTCCTAGTTGTACAAAAAAAACGTCCATTCAGTCAAAAAAAACAACAACATTGGTTTAAACCCCAGGTAAAAAAACCTGAACTATCATAGCAATGTTCATATTACATAAAAGAAAATCATAAGTCGAGATATGTGTATTTCTTTTACTCTGGAATTCCCATTTAGGTTGGCCCCATATTTGTACGGCATCCTACAGCCACACTGTGCCGTATATCAACTAAGTTCCATCAAGTGGTCAAATATTACACATTGGGGCTTTAATGATAACATTTTCTTATCCATCCATCCATTATCTGCATCGCTTATCCTCAGTAGGGTTGCGGGAGTGCTGGAGCCCATCCCAGCAATCTTCGGGCAATGGGCAGGGGACACCCTGAACTGGTTGCCAGCCAGTCGCAAAGCACACAGACAGACAACTCACTCGCTCATTCACACCTAGGGACTATTAGGACCGGCCAACTAACCTGACATGCATTTTTTGGGAATGCGAGTGGGAACCAGAGTGCCCAGAAGAAACCCACGCAGGCACGAGGAGTACATGCAAACTCCACACAGGTAGGCTGCCATAGGACCCTTTAGCTTTTGAACCTTGGGGCTGCACCCTAACCTTCCAGCCACCATGCCGCCCTATATTATTAAAGATTTGATAATAATAATTATTGATTAATTGTCATTATCATTATTATTATTGATCCATCAACACTAACGAGCCAAGTAACCATGCATGAAAGCGACTGTAAATACGACTTGGGTATCTGAGCCACTATTTTTGTGCATTTAACTTGCCTGCGTAGAAGGGTATGTTAATCATCATACCTGATATGGACCGGCGTTGTTTATGAGGCAAAAAAGTGCAACACAAAAGCTCCATGTATAGCACCAATGGAAATAACTAGGTTCTTTTTCTATTCTGTTTACTTTGATCACTAAAATAAAGTCACAAACTAGTTGCTTGCACATACTGCTTGTGCTTCTTTGAGATTATCTACAATCTGCAAACTTTTTTTGTCAATCGGCTGGTAAAAACTGAGATGAATCTCGCCGTTCTGCCATAACTTGGCTACGTCACACTTAAAAACACAGAAGGGCTTTAATTTAGGCGTGAAAAGCAATTGAAAGTAAACAGTCGGCCTTACCGGATGGGTCCAACATACACAGTGTAATGTTGTCACGGGTCTATCAAGTATTGTTTAGGCTTTTCAGATAAAAGTGGAAGGTAAAATGTGTCGTTCTTGTGCAGTTTTTTCAAAGTCAACGTCATGTTTTTTTTACAATTATTGTTAAGCGGTAAGTGACCCGACTTGCAGTCAACCTCTAAAAAGATATCGGTACTTGTCATTAAGCCTGGCCAAGAGTAGTGTGCTGTTCACTGAGCAAATTGAAAACCATAACTCCTACTCCCCAACCTTTTCTCTAGCACATAATAGTCCTGGTTGTTGTTCAATAAACATTTGCCATCATAACGTGGTCTAGAACTTTCGTTTAATGTCAGCCTATTGCATATCTGTCAACTTATATGTTTTCCTCATATATTATGTTTCTTCATCATTTCAAAACATGTACTATGTACAACAATTCTTGAATACGATTTTTTAAAAATAAATGAATTTAAATACTTGTTTTTGTTAGAATGTTCTTGTCTTTCCCATTTCAGCTCTAATATGGATCGTCAAAATCACTGGTAGCGGAAGAAAACGTCACCGTGGATTGCTAAAATTGTCGAGGTGAACTAGCAAATGTTATCTTCGATCCACCATTTATTTGGTAAAAAAAATAAACTTCATTACACATGTTGTCTTTGTTTTTAATTCTACATAGTCTGTCTTGCTGTAAGTGATAGGTGCGTGATGTGTGTGTGAGGTTTATTATCGCTTAATAAGGGGAATAGGAATCATTTATAAGGGGAGCAATTGGCTTAGGTGGACATGCATGCTATTCTCAATCAGACTTTAGCTAGCCATACTTTTCAAGGATGATCACAAGAATAAGCAACTATGTGAATGTACGCTTACCCATCCAGCATGGCCGCCACAACACAGGTTACCCTGATGTGACTCATGTGACAACAAATGTCTGATTTATATTATTAAAGATGGAGTAGTACAGATACCAGCACTCTTGTCATTTCCACTTTTCAAAAATGTAACCCCACTTTTCAAAATGGGTTTTAATATTTTTTGTGTAAAATATTTGAATGTTTTAAATATTCCCAATGTACAAATGAATAAAATCTACTTAAGGATCTCCCCTTGTGTTGAGTTAAACATGTCATATTATAATTTCGTTATTTATTTTTTCCCACGTTCTTCTGCCACATTTATTGTTCCCTTTGAATTTTTCAATTTTTATTGTTGTTTGACTTTTATGCCAATTATGTTTGTAACGATGTGATGCTCAATGAAAAGCAAAGATGAAAAAGTACCGATGTTTCGTCTGCTGTCTCGTTTCAACAATCAGGAACCAGAAAACAAAGTGTTTGCCCAGAAATAAACATTGTATTGAAGGTGGGTGCGTAATAGGTGTCCTTAAAAAAAGTAAATTTATTCCCTATTAAGTCTTTGTTAAAAATGCCTAACTGAGTTCAATGAGCCTACATTTGTTTTCCTTACAGTGTCATGATTACGCGTTACACTCACCTGTGCCCACTCGTTTGGCGCCAACTGCTGCAGGTCCCCCCTCCTGTTTAAGCTCAGTGCTTTCACTCGTCCGTGGTCAGTCCGTTAGCGAACCATTGTTTACACAAGGCAATCAGTTTGACTCTGATTCCCGTTGTGTCACCCGTTTCCCACTCGTCTGTTCCTGATTTCCCCGTTTGTCTCCGGCTACAACCCGTTTTTTGACCCCAACCACGTTCTGATCTCCCGTCCCGGTAACGAGCCGTTTTTTTCCCGTTTGATCACATTACGATCTCCCGCTCCGCAATATCCACTTCCACATTCCGAACACGCTCCGATCCCATGAACGGCTTGCTTCCCTCGCCCAGCGAGCACCGGATCGCTGGCGCTTGATTTTCCTCTTATCTCAATAAAACTTGTGAGTGAGCGTTATGCATCTGGGTCCTCCTCCTGTTCTGGTCTTGACACACAGTGCCTATTTGTTTTTTTATTCATCTTACTTTGACCCTCTGGGTTCTGGCAACGGAGTGCATTACGCTGGAGGAAAGGAGGCGCAGGGAAGGGGGATTGGAAAGTGATTTCATGTGTGTGCTCGCGGTTTTCTTTTATTCTAGGATGAAAATGGTGAAAGTAAGAAAAGGACTGTTTCAACTACAGTCGAAATGCCAAACCATACCCCCCAAAATATTTAAAAGTACTTTGTTTGCGTGCCTTTAAGAATCTCACACACTGGTACGCAACAAAAAGAGCTTGACAAAGGGTGCAATTATGGTTCCAGCCAGAAAATGACATCGGAAAGAAAAATATTTTGATGTTACGAACACCACCTTCAAGGAAATATTTTATGTTGAGATTCAAAGGTATTAATTTGAAGTGTCATCAATTCAAACCACCTAGGTTCAATGTAGACGTATTAATAATGTGCACAAGGATTAATATGGCATCATAAACAGCTTTTGTTAACTCACATGTCTTTGCAGCTTAAAAGTAATGCTGGCCTTCAATGCGTTTCAATTTTTGTTCTTGGAGATTCATTGACTGTCATTCATTTAAGAATTGTTTGATTTATTTAAGACGATCCAGGAAATATAATACTACATTTATTAGGTGCTTATCTTTAATATTCTCATATCATTATCTGCACCGCTTATCCTCAATAGGGTCGCAGCAATCATCGGGCAGTGGGCAGGGGACACCCTGAACTGGTTGCCAGCCAATCGCAGGGCACACAGGGACAGACAACTAGCTCGCTCATTCACACCTAGGGACAATTTGGACCGGCCAATCCACCTGAAATGCATGTCTTTGGAATGTGGGAGGAAGCCGGAGGGCCCAGAGGAAACCCACGCAAACACGGCGAGAACACACAAACTCCGCACAGTAAGTCCGGTAGCTGGATTTGAACCCACACAGGAGGTTCCCAAGACCCTATAACTGTGCCGCACACGCGCTAACCACTGCGCCGCCGTGCTGCATCTTTAATACTGATTTCATCAACAATTTATTACCTTTACATTTGACTTAAAACCTTATTATAAATCCTACTTTATGAAAATGATACTTTCCGCTGGCTTATTATATAATGAAGCATTTATCTCATGTCCCGAGATTATAAAATCACAGACATTCTATAACTTTTTGTGATAAAAAAAAATCTAGTGTGTGTTGTAGAAATAATTACATATTTTGAATTGATGCAGCTATTAAGATTGCATACATTTGAAACTTTTCAAAATTGTTTCAAACTTGACACAGGATTTTTAGCCCAACAAGTATAGCTTTTTTATTTTCATTTTTTTTAAATTTCGCTCCCTTCAGACATTTTTAAATAGACGTTTAGCGCCACTCATAGGTAAGAATGGATATTACGCGCTTGTATTTTCTCTTTTTTACTTCACGATTAATTACTTTGTAAACAAAAAACACAACAAATGATCAAACGTGGGTATAGAATAAGGGCTTTATTGTTTTTCCAAAACACTTTTAATTACTATTAAATGGCTGTGGTAATTTTACATCTAATACAATTTTTTACCAATCCAGTGTCTAAACACATAACATTTAAATGTAGCATTTTTTTTTCTTGCTGAAGATAAACACATCAAAAGTCATACAATAGCGAGCCATTATCAAACGTTGACAAGGAAAGATACTGAATTGATCATGCATCAAAAAAAAGACTGCACGTAAAAAAGCCATACATTAAAATGAGTTATGAGTATTTTCAATTATGCAAAACGCTGCAAATTTTAGTAAGCCTACCTTAAAAAAACACCAGATCCAAACACTCTTTAAACAAAGAATCCTATTCTTTTCTTAAACATCCCATAATTTGCACATATACCAGAAAAGCTCTAAACTGTTAAACTGTAAAATAGTTAATAAAACATCTGTATTTTTAAAAATGCCGAGTAATTGCTTGAATGTCATTCATGTTGAATTAATAGTTGGCACTTGTGTTGTTTGACGAGAAGGTGTAGGTATACGTGGATGAATAATCCACGCTGCCTCTGCGAGACCCACTTCTGGACCCAGACCTGGAGCCAGACCGAGATCCTGGGTTTGAGACGTTGTAAGGGCTGCTGAGACCTTTTGATGACACTGAAGAGGCCTGAAGCATCTTCATACCGTTGCTCTCCTCCACCATGCAACTATCCATGGCTTCCTTGTAAGAGATCTTCAGTTTAGTCTTGGGACAGGTCAGGTTTTTCGGATAGCTGCGAGTATCCTGTAGTTTCTGTGCCCCGAGACCGTCCAGCCAACTTTTGCGGATGGCCTCTTCGATAGTGATACGTTTTCCATTGCTGGGATCTACCAGGCCTCCAGTAAGATACTGGAATTCCAGGAACCTCTGCCCAGCATCATAAGGAAGCCATGTCTCCTTTACGGCCTCTGCTGCCGACATCCTTCTCTTGGTCTTCACATCCTCAAAACCAAGATAGGCTTTCTGTGCAGCCTTCAACTTATTAGCCATTGATTCATCAATCACACACTGATGGACAGCATCTTGCAGGGTTAGTCTCTGTGCGGTGGCGGGGTTGATAATTCCTCCTGTGCAAGCCTGGGCCTCCAAGAGTCTTTGCGCTGTGAGGGTATCCACTATTCCTCTTCTTTGTGCTTCTGGAATAGTTATCTTCTCCAGAGTCTCTGTGTCAAATATGGCCGCTACAGGGCTCTGGTCATCGAACAGCTCAGGTGGTGAGACTGTTATGGAAATACTGTTGAAGCGTTTACGGACGGTCGGAGAGGATGGTGCGGCCTGTGTGGGGCTGCTGCAGGTGATTACGTCGGCAGCGCTACTGGTTTGGATCGTCAGCTCGGTGCCCGAACTCCTGCTTGAGATATGGTCAGCAAACTGTGTCAAGGTTACCTTTCCAGACCGATACTGATCTATGGAACTCTGGTCAATGATGCCACGCTCCATGCAATCCTGGATGTCATACTGCGTGCCCGTCTTTCTGTCGACGATCACTAAGCGGGTTGAGCCATCCGACCCTTTGATCGTGATTTCTTCCCACTCGCATTCCTGTTCTGATAAGTCCAGAAAGGTGTCGTAGTCTATTAACTCGCGATGGTAGGCCTCTCTCACAGACATCTCTAAACCGGTGTCTGGGTCAACAATCACCACCCGCCTCTTGCGGAGGACATTACTGCGGCTCTCTTGTAAAACCTGGGCTTTCTTCTTGTCTTTGAGAGGCAGGAGTATTAAACCAGTCTTGGCATCTGCTATACATCTCTCCTTTAGTTGAAGGTATGTTAAGTTTTCCTTTGTGTTTGGGTCAAAGAATCCTTTTGTGTCATCCCCTTCATAAGTTAGGATCTCATTCATCTCTTGGTCAAAATATCCTCGTTTATATGCAACAGAAACATCTATCCGATGGCTCTCCTTCGGGTCAATAATACCGCCGCTAGCAATCTGAGCTTCAAGCAGACGTATTCCATGGCCTTTCTCAATAAGACCTTTCTCAATTGCTTGGAAAAGGGAAATGGTCTTTCCTGTGGCGGGATCAGTGTAGCCAGTTACTGCTCTTTCTGCAGATAGCAATTTGTTCTTAAATTCTTTTCCAATCAAGCCTCTCATCGTGGCTTCCTCTACTGTCAAGAAGACATTGTTTACTGGGTCAACAATAAAGCCAGATGCAGCTTGGGCTTCAAGAAGTTCCAGTGTGGTTCCCCTCATAAGAAGACCTTCCTTCATTGCCTGGTAAAAGGGCCATATTCTGTCATTGACTTCATCATAAATCCCCGCAATACAGGTAGATCCATAGAGGTAAGACCTCAACTTATCCTCAATATCTTTGCTGGTAATCTCCCCTTGCCTGAGCTTTTGCAAATCAGTTTCGTCAAGCAGTTCAGAGTTGATGAGCTCCGTCACGGAGACTTGTCCACGGAGCCCCTTGACAGTCATGGGTTTTTCTGGGCCATGAAGCAACAGCAAACCATGAACGGGTTCTACTGTACACTTTCTCCTAAGGTCGACATAGCTCACCTTTTCTTCTGTTGTTGGATCCAAGTAGCAGGCAGGTTTTCGGTTTAAAGCCCTGTAGAGCTCCTCGTCAATAAGATTGCGATCCAAAGCCAAATCTTTTGGCAGGAACACACTCAGAACAGGATCTAGAATCCCCCCAACGGCCTCCTGAGCCTGAAGCAAGCGAAGCGCTGTTTCCTTGTCGATCCGGCCTTGTCTGCAAGCCTGGCCCACAGATAGCACCTTTCCCGTGTAGGGATCCTTGAAACCAACACTTGCAGCTTCAGCTTGCACCAACACATCCCTGTCTTCCGTGTCTACGATCCCCCTGGAACAGGCAGTGTCTACAGGCATTTTGTCATTAAAAGCAGGGTCTGCTATGTAGCCTGTTGCCGCTTGAGCCTCTAACAACATGAGCGCACTCTCGGAGCTAAGAAGGTTTCTATTTTTTGCTTCTGTGAATGGCATCTTCCCTTGAGAACCTGTTATCATGCCGGCAATAATGCCTGTACCCTTTAGATTCACTTGGATGTCAACTGCTACCTCGTCCACTGTCTTCTTCCCTTGAAGAAGCAGCTCTAGAGTCGCCTTGCTTATTACACCGCAGTCACAAAGCTGGTGGGCAGTAACTTTCCGACGCACTCCGTCAAATACAAGCTTAGAAGGGTCAATTGTTGCAACTTTCATATCTGTCTGGGTCTGTCTGCTCAACGTACTTGGTCTTCTCTGCAACCTCTCTATCTCTCTCTGCAGGGCATCCCTCTTCAGGCCAAGGTCGTGAACTTCCTTCTCGGAACTCATAAGCCTGCTTTTGTAACGTTCTTCAACACTTCGAAGCTCTCTCATCAACCTCTCTATCTCATTCTTTAGACTCATCCTATCTTGGTCTGTCTTAGACCTGTCTGACTCCCACTGCCTTAGTTGGGTTTCTTTCAGCTCGTACTGGCTTTTCAGAAGGGTGAAATCCTTAAGAACTGTGTTTTTCTCATCAACCAGGCGTTGTTTGTTACGAAGCTCTGTCTCAAGGGAGTGTTTGACACGAGCCAGTTCCTCTTCAAGGCGCTTCAGACGGTGTTTGTCCTGGTCAAGTAATTTTAACTTTGATAGCAAATCATCCCTCTCCAGCAGAACCTCACTGTACTTGCTTTGAGACTCGTGCACCATGATGGACGTCTGCGGAAATACAAGCAAAGATATAAAATTAAATATGCAAATGGACCCCCACTCGCCGCAAAAAAGCCACGTGAGCAGCAGGTACAGTAGACTCTCAGAACTTAGTTACTTGAAAATAATGTCCAAAGTATTTTTTTTATGTTTTATTTGTTCCTGATTTTTTTGTGCTACTGTACTTTGAACACTTGTTTACAAAGTAATAACCATTAGTGGCCAAATATCGCACAAATCACTTTCAGACATAAGTGAGAGTGTGCAGTTTTTTTTCTGCCTTTGCTGGTTTTTTGCAATTGAGACGGGGAAAAAAGATGGCAACAGCCAACAGTGGCTGGTCCAAAATAGATATGTTTTTTTTTGCTGTGTGAATGTTAGTGATGACTTCATTTTTTTCAAAGGCTTTTAAATTTGAGGTATAACGGTTGCACTAATCTGCCAGCCCTTAAACAGAGCCACAGCAAAATGCACCCAAGACTAGATACGGCGAGGCAGGAAAAGCCGATGTCCCAATGACTTCAAGGGAAGCTAGGGGGGTGACTTAATGAGACGTAAGATAGGAATCGTTTTATCTCCCTATGTTATACTCACCAATTAATAAAATCATGTCTGTTGAAAAACTGTTATTGAAATATATTACCATTCATCGAGTCCACTGTGATTATACTTCAATGTGTATGTAATTAGTATACAGCAATAATGAGTTTCATTCTGTGCTTAGTTATAGTTAAAGGTACATGCAGATGTGAGTAGTAGCACACATTACTTACACAATTTCCCAAACACAGCATTTTGTGTTTCATAATGTTACTTACAAAATTGTTCAGTCCTGTGACATAATTGTTAATGCAAAAGCTTAAGAAATGAATTAAGCAGAGGCGATCCTTCAGTGCAATTAAAAATACCTCAAAGGACTGCTTTTGGAATTTGTCTATTTCGACCATAAGCTTTTCTCTCTCCTTGGTCAGATCGTTGATGAGAGCTTGCAATTCCGCTGTCCTCTTGTTGCTACTCTGAAGCTGGACATGCAAGGCTGAAATCTGAGATGCGTTTTCCCCATCAATGGCGTCCCTGCTAATCTTCAGCTCATCCCTTTCATGCCTAAGAGCCCTCATCTCTTCCTCCATCCTCATTTTCTCCTTCGTCATGTTCTGCATCAGAGCCTTCAGGCGTTCCATTTCAATGGTAAATTCCTTGAGGTTGCGGGTTTTGTCTTCAATGGTTTTGTACAGACTCTCCTTTTGCTGGTTGAACTCTACGATCTGGAGCTGATCGTGGTAGAGCTTCTGTTTCAAAGTCTTTAGCTCAGCTGTCACATTGGCCAGTTCGTCTTTAGTGAGTTTGTGCTCCCTTAGAGTCTTATCCCGAGCTTCCATCAGAGCTCTAAGATCCTGCTCGTGCTTCCTTTCAGAGTTTGAAGCCTCCAGCTGAACTGACTTGAGGCTCGTGATAGTGGTGGTATATTCTTTGCATGTTTGTGTCACCCTCTCCAACTCCATCTCCAGCCTCTTTCTGCGCGTAAACTCCTCTTGAGTGGCCTTCTTTTGCTTCTCCACTTCAGCTCCCATGGCATCCAGAGAGCATTGGAGTTCCCGGATACGGCTCTGGAACCTCACAGCACTCTGCTCGGCCTTGTTCCGGTCAATGGTCTGTTTCTCCAGCTCCACCCGGGTGATGTGGATCTCTTTCTCTGACATTTTAAGCTTGCTAATTGTGTCAAGAAAAGAGGCATTCTTTGCCTTTAGTTCGGCCTCAGATTGTTTCAGAAGATTAATTTCCAACTCCAAAGACCTCCTCTTCTTCCCTTCTTCGTCAACATCGCGTGTAAGCATGCTTATCTGCCGGCCTTTTTCCTGAATGTTTTTGTTAGCCTCTTTAAGTTTGAGCTCATCCTCATCCCTCTGGTGTGTGATCTTCCTAATTTGCACCTCCAGCTCACTCCGCATTCTTGTCTCCTGGGTCAGAGATGCCTTCTGCTGGTTGGTCTCCATCTCCGCTCGGTTTTTTTGCTCTTCAGCGTGGGCAATGGAGAGTTTGAGTCTGCGGAGCTCGTCTTCAAGATCCCTCTTCTCCCCGGTGAGGATTTCATATTGTCGCCTTAGCTCAACAGAGTCCTCTTCTTTTTGTTGTGAGGCTTTAAGGACGGTGGTCTTGGTGACGTGGATCTGGGTCTCGTACGTTTGCTTAAGTTGATTGATCTCCTGGGTGCACTGTGTTCTTACCTTTGAAATATCTGACTCAGCACTGCGACGGCGAGCTGCCTCCTCTTCCAGAAGAATCTTTAGCCTCTCAAGTTCGCGTTCCTTGTCCTTGACAGATTTTTCAAAGTCAATCTTGAGCCAGTTAAGCTCATCCAACTCCTTTTGTCTACGGCGAACAGCTGCCTCATACTCTTCTTGCTGGCTGGTGTAACGTTCTTCAGCAAGCCTTTTTTTCCTTTTTTCTTCCTCTAGTTGGTACTTGAGGCGGTTGAGCTGGTCAGTCAGTTCTTGGATCTGACCGTGGGTGCCCTCCAAGCTCTCCTTGGCGGCAGTTACTTGAATGGATGTGGTTCTCTTCACTTCCTCCAGCGAAATGAGCTGATCTTTTGACTGGCTGAGCTCAAGCTTCAGGCGGGCCAAGGCATCTTCTAGCACTTTATTTTTACCGCCAGAATCTCCAAGTTGTTCCTTGAGGCGCCTAATTTCCTCCTCCAGCAGCTCAATCTTGGTGTTTCTTATCTGAAAGTAGACAACTATTTTAGATTTCGGGTTTATTATTTCTATTTTTATCAAACATAATAAATAGCATTTAAAAAGGTACCTTCAGCTCTTCCATATTCTTCAATAATTCCCCAAGAAACTTGTAATAGTCACTTGAACGAGTGAGGAGCTCAATGTAGTGGGATTGGAGGTCAGATGCCTAATGGGAGGAAATACGGAATTATATTTCTATTGGTAACTAACTGATTAGCTGAAAATACAAATGAATAAAAATCAGCAATATCAAGCTCAACATACAAAAGCATGACAATATTTCGAATACTTTTACTGCCATTTCTGTTCTAGGAGTCACGCCATAGTAAAATGTATATTGTAATAGGCCAAAAATGCAGTTATACAAATCATAGAGGCACATTTTTACTCAGCTCATGTTATGATTGAGTTAAATTATTGAAAAAAATGATGAGTCCATTTTTATTGCATACGAGGAGGTTAATTTTAGGCGCAGAATAAGATGTTGATAGGTGATGAAATAGGCAAGTTTTAGGTGAAGAAAGTTTCTAGCTTCGACAGAGATTTTTTAGTGTGTAAAATAAATGTTCCTATGTTTCCTGCACTCAAGAGTGCTTGTCACAAATTAACGTGCGTCCGTGAATTAATTTTTATCTGTTCAAGTATTAGTTGCACTGGAGTACACAACGTGGAACTGAAGTAGCACTTACAGTATATAAACACGAAAAACATATGTTAAAAAAAACTCGCCTGAACAGCTCAGAGGATGATAAAATCTAACTCTTAGAGCTGGATTTAAAAGGAACAAATACAAGATTATTCAAATTGAATAAATCAACAATTTCACTGATTAATATTGATTCATCACACCACGAAAACCTTTTCTAAAATAACTCACTTCTCAAATGAATTCAAATTTAAAATATCTCCATTTACTGCTTGATGGAAATCAATTTGCATATCTGATTGGATAACCAGCTCTACAAAAAAACAGTACAATAATCAAATTTTATTTTTATAATATTATTTTATTATCCGATATCAAGATGTTTAGAACAGTACTCCCTTGTTTTTGTGTAGAATGCGTTCCAAAAACGTCCCGCGATAAACAAAACCCGGCGAAGTAGAAACCTTTATTCATTTCTTACTCAAGAACGAAAACACTTTACAGACTTAAGTATTTGTTTAACAAATGTGTACTTTATAAACTTTTAATTTATGAAAAACATTCTTTCTGTCTAATTATTATATTGAAAGCGAGCAGAGCAATGCAGAAGACGATGCACGATGAAAATTCACCAAGTAGCGAAACCACGATAACTAAACCACAATACAGCAAGGGATTGCTGTACAATGCTTGCACGGGATTTCATTATTTTATCCAAGCTAACAAAATTAAGTGACATTTTTGAGAAAAAAAACCTCAATGCTCACCTCATGCCTAACAAGAGCAGCAGGTGACTTGAGCATGGTCCTCTTGATCGGAATATTAAGAAGTGTTTCTAGACCGGAACTATAGGAAGCCAGCTGCAGCTCATAGTCCTGGGGAAAAAGAACATCTTTTAAAAACCTCATCAGAAAACAGCAGGATTTTGAGGGTTTATATATTCAACATATATATAGATAAATCAAATGAGTAAAGCCAGACCAACCTTGATAGAGGCAGCACAGGTGTCTGCATCTTTTTGCACACCCTCCACCGTCTCCTTCTTTCCTTTAATCTCACCGTGAAGAACCTACACAGTAGTTGACCATGAAATCAAACATTTCCCTTTCAGATATACGCAAAGAAGGAAGCAGGGATGAAAACATGCCTTCTGCTGGTTAAGGTGGTCCATGACCATCTGGATGTTAGTCAGCTTAACATTTTGTAGGACGTCCTGGCGCTTCCGGGCATTGTTTATCCACTGGTCTGTGGAAGTAAAGTTTTGCTGATAATTTTTCAGCTGCTTCTCGTGCTTCTCCAGATCCCACAACCTGAGAAAGGAAAGCGTGGGAGGAGGAAAGACAAATGAGCACATTTCTGTCTTGTTCCAAAGAGAAAAATAAGGATCTGCGTGAAGAGTAACCAACCGGGTGTCGATTTGGGCTTGGATGCGGCGCCAGCGGTCAGACAGTTGACCCACTAGCTCTGAAAATTTGGACAAGTCCACATCACACCTGTGGAAAGAATCTGAGACTTGGTTGTTCCACTGAACTGCTTTGGCCAGCTCTGACTCCATTGCGTTCAGAAGGTCTTTTTTGAGGTCCAGTTCGATCTTCATTTGCTGTAAGGGAAAAAAATGTCTGTCTTATATTGATGAACATCTGAAAAATATCTGACACTCTATAATAGATCCCTTTCCAGCCTATGTTGTCAGTGGATTACAACAGGATGCGTGCACATTATTGAACAAAAACAGCAGGAAGAGCAGTACGAGTTTGAATTAAGTGAGGGAACATTCGGATGTTGAAATGTGTTTTTAGAGTGGCTATTTATAAACACAACATACCGGCTGTTGTATGCACACTTGTATGGGTACATAAGTTGCAATTTTAAGGAACACAATACTTTTGCAATTCCCATCAAAAAACAGGCTTTTTCAAAAGCATTGTAAGAGCCTTTGGCTGCAAACCATTAGAGCTAGGCGGAAAACATCGTATGCTGCCCATTTCCTCACGGATAAGTTATCAGTGTAATCTGGTTTGGATTTACTTGAATGTGCAATTCCTTAGTAAGTGTAAGTTGGTGAATTGAAAAAGTTTGCTCCTAATGCCTACTACAGACTGTAAGATTGCTTGTACTGGTGATAGCTAGTAGGTATTGTGTAATACTAATAATTATAACAATACTAATAACAATGTTCACATTATCATTTAATATATCCATCCATCCATTATCTGCACCGCTTATCCTCAGTAGGGTCGCAGGGGTGCTGGAGCTCATCCCAGCAGTCCTCCGGCAGGGGCCAGGGGACACCCTGAACTGGTTGCCAGCCAGTCGCAGGACATACAGAGACAAACATCTCACTCGCTCATTCACACCTTGGGACAATTTGGGCAAGCCAATTAACCTGACATGCATGTTTTAGGAATATGGTAGGAAACTGGAGTGCCCGGCGGAAACCCATGCATGCTCGGGGAGAACATGAAAACTTAACCAGGGAGGTTCCTGTAGCTGGACTTGAACCCTCAACCTCTGCACCGTGGGGCTGCGTGCTGGACTAACCTACTGTAAATAATAACTGGTCATCTGAGCCAGTATTTTCATACATTTAACTTGTTGTCATCAAAAGGTATTTTACTTGTTCCCAGCGTTGTTCACGAGGAAAAAAAGTCACACACAAAATCTCCACAAATTGGGGCGTCGAGCGAGATCCCCATTTTTTTTGGTTGACTTTGATCACTAATATAAAGTCGCTATCTTGCTGCTTGCACATACTTTAAGCGTATTTGAGATGTTACTGTCTACGATCCATGATCTTTTTCTGTCAATCGTCTGGTATAAACTGACATAAGTTTCGCTGATATGTCTCTGCAATGCGCGCAAAGGGGTCTAAACACCATAATCAATGGACAAAATGTGCAAAAAAAATAAAACAAAAACCTTAAGAGTGCTCTGATAGTTGTCCAGCTCTCGTGGGTCGAGGGAGGTGGTTTCTTTTTCTGTCAGGCGGGCTTCGTGGACTTTAACGACATCCTCAACTTGAAGAAGTATCTCGAGCAGGGACTTGAGCGCTGACAGTCTGTCGGATTACAGTATTGAAAAATTGTTTGGAATGGAACCTTGAGTTATATGTTTTCTCTAAGAGGAAAGCAAACCTTTGGATGTAAGCTGAATAGAGACCCTGCAGACCTCCAAGTTTCTGGCTGATAATTTCCAGTTCAGAACGGAGGAACTTGGCTTGTTCCGAGTCAGGGGGGATCCCTTCCAGCTGCTTCAGAATCTTCTCTCTCAAGCGCAGGTACTCATCGTGAATGGAGTCCAGATCCTGGTGCACCATCTAGACATCCACAATGTATGAGGCAATCGATCTAGTGTTTCCTTAAGCTACACTGCATAAACGCAAGTTAAAACATTGGAGGGGGCAAAAAATTAAAATAAAATACACATATATGTATATATATATATATATATATATATATATATATATATATATATATATATATATATATATATATATATATATTATTTTTAATTAAAAATGTCTTGTTTTTTTTGACAAATTATTTTGTTTATTACAGCTATTATTTTTCTTTCTTTACCAAAACTATACCTTTAATATTGTAAAATAAGCTAATAAAGACAAGCAAATTTTTTGCCATTTTTCATTAGATCATTTTACTCAATTTTTTGTTTTTTTAAAGAAAAAACTATAAGAATATTGTAAAATTAGCAAAAATAACATATCATTAGCTGCCATTTGTGTTCAAATATTTGTTCTTCACAGTATTTTTTCGCAGTCTGCTGAAAAAAATTCGCAAATTTAGCAAATTTACCTCATTTTACTCAAAAACAATAAGAAAGTAGACATAATGTACTTAAAATGAGCAAAAGTACATTATACCGTATTACTCCAAAGCAGAGTCTGAATAACAAATACTTAAAATAAATTTAAAAATAATTTTAAAAATGCAAGATCTCCTTTCTTTTTGTCAAAATGTTAACCCTTACCTCACTTCTAGTAGTTGTCTCAGAAAATGCACAAATTACTGCTTTTTTTTCTAAATGAGATTACTTCAATTTAGTTTTTGTCCTCAAAATGGTTAAAGGTAGTGTGAAATTATGCACCTCTCTACTGCCATGTCCTGACTTAATGTCATAATGACCGCTTCAGTTAGCTCATTCCTCAAATACAAAAACATTTTCCCCCTTTATTTTGTATCTGTATTTGAGTCCGGTCTTTTCTTTCAGGTTATACTAACAAAAAACTGGGAACGAGCATGAAGTCATTCTCCACCCCTCCTCCTTCCTTTCCTTTTCCTAATGTGTTGCATGTACCGCAACAGCGGTGCCAAAAGTAAGATAAAAACAGAAGGGAGAAAAATGACAGAGGATCTTATAACTTAGGCGGGCCTTTTTCACCCACACCTAATTGATATATATGAATGAAATAATAATATATATATATATATATATATATATATATATATATATATATATAGGGTGTCCTGGTGCCAAGTGCACAAAAAAAAAAAAAAAAAATATATATATATATATATATATATATATATAAATATATATATACGGTATATACATACATTTACATAGACAAATACATAGATATATACATAGATATAAATATATATATATATATATATATATATATATATATATATATATATATTCTACTTTTAACTTTTTAAATATATTCTACTTTTAATTTTTTAAAGACACCTCAAACGATGCACCCCACCTTTAAGCAGAACTCGTCCTGGTCATACATTTTGCTAACAGCTGAATGTGCGAATGTATATAGGTCAGTATTTCGTGGTTTAATGTAAAGATAATTTTAATTTGTCAAGATTTTGGAACATTTCAGAGGGAAACAGACCAAAGGAGAGCGAGCAAACCGGTCATTCAAATCAGGATTATTGAACCTGAATTAGAAATCGTACATTTGCTGCTCTGGCATCATGAAAGCGATGACGATCATACCTGCAGTTTTTCAATGTGCAGCAAACATTCCTGCAAGCTGTTTTCACCCGGGCAGACGTGCAGGTGGCCTGTGAGCCCTGACTCAGCCAACTCCAGCCTCCGCCGGAGCTCTTGCAGACTGCTCAGCAGCGTGATGCTGAGGGCTTGAATTTTAGGAGGTGCGGGTTTGCTCGGCTCCTGTTTTTCTTCTTCTTCGATGCGCAAAAAGGGGATTTTAATCACTTGATCATTTAAAACGCAGCACTCTTGTGGTGAAATGGATAACTCACTGTGGCCGGTCATCTGGATGACGAGGGTATCGTAATGTGTCTGAGCTTTATCAAAGTGGCTCTGAATGGTGAGTTTATCATCTTCTCCAAAAAGGTCGCACCCTTGACTGGTGCGAAGGAATTCTTGGTAGTGGGTCTCCAGTCTCTTAATAATACTGCGGTATTCTTCTGGACGCATTTTTGATATCTACCATGTAAACAAGGTCACAGGAGGTAAGTGTAGGTAGTTGGGTTTGCGGATTTAATGATGCAAACAGATATAAACACCATCATTCTCAACAAGGCTGGCAATATATGAGTTAAGAGGAGTCAAGGTTGTAAGACATTACCATGGAGAACGTGAGAGAGTTGATGTAGTTGATGTCTTTGAGGCAGTACTGCCACGAGATGAGGCTCTTGATATTGATGTACAGCTGATTCCAGATTGTGAGGATAGCCTCGTAATATTGCTCATTCCTAGGGAACAAAAACAATGCAAAAAAATGAATAGAAATAACAACTACAACTAAATCCAGGGTGTGCTGCATGCAACTTTCTGGCGCTCACTAGTGGCTCCCTGGCGCTTTGTGAAAAATGTTTGATAATGGAAAATGATATGATTTTTGTCGGAGGCAAATCATGAAAAAAAACTTTCCTAATGTATTCAAAAGAACATGGTTTGGACACCTTTTTCAAGGCCAATTTCAAGTACCATTTAAGGACTTTCAAAGCCAATATTCCAATGTCTCCAGTACCATAAAAAGAAGAAATATAGTGGGAACCACGTATTTTGCATGTGAGGTTGATTGGCCGGTCCAAATTGTCCCAAGGTGTGAACGAGCGAATGAGTTGTCTGTCTTTGTGTGCCCTGCAACTGGCTGGCAACCAGTTCAAGGTGTCTCATGCCCACTGCACGAAGATAGATGGGATGGGCTCACACGACCCTACTGAGGATAAGCGGTGCAGATAATGGATGGATGGATCATTTTATTCTATGCTGGTTTTGAGCTTTAACTACTAATATTGACACTGGTATATTTGGTATTGGGTTAAACTTAAAAATACTGTTGTATGACAAGATAAAAGTATAAAATATATCAATAATCATGACACCTGTGAATTGTCTGGAACAGTACTCGAAAAACATCAATGATTCTAAATTATAAGACAAGAAAAGGAACAATTTTCCTCTTACTTGTTGGCGAGGCCGATGCTGAGGGGATTGGGTGGGGGGATCAGTAGGCAGACGGATGGAATCAGCATGTCGAGACCACCAGGACCAGTCACAAGCCACTTGCTGCGCTGGCTGTTGTCTTTCAGAATACCCTCATTCCCTTTAAGGATCCCTTTCTGAAATGACGAAACAAAATAAATCGTACCAGATAGTCGTAAATATACATAATGGATATTGGAGCTAAGGGGGAAAGTGTCCATGATTTAATAGTAATTTGTAGTTCAGAAGTTTGAAAAGCAGCAAACAAACACCAATGTATTTTGTACCTTGTATTTTTCAGAGATATCTTAAATGGTTTTCCATTTTTATTTAATGTTTGTGTGGGGGAACAGAATTGTCAATTTTCTTGATGCCCCAAAAAAATCAATAACACTTTTTAAAAGTGTTCTTATAAGGCAGGAGTGTCAATCTCATTTACCTCGGGGGCCACAAGGGTCGAAAAAAGATTTTTACGGGGGCCAGACTAGCAAATGAATGGCATTAGCGGTGTGGAGGACTTGGGGTCTTTTTCGGAAGTTCACAATCAAATTATGATTCAGGGATGTAAGATTTGATTTTAAAATGATTCATAAAGTGTTTTTAGTTGAGTGGACTATAGAAACCACCTGTTATTAATTTTACTCTTGGAAGTCAATTTAACCCACTTTTGCTAAAATTATAAACCATAGGCTACTGATGGTGCAGCTAGCGTCATTGAGGCAGCTTGTAGCATCTATCTTCTCGATTAAAATCATAAAAAATTGAGAAGGAATGCATATACTGAGTGAAAATAATCATTTCAAGTAGTGAAAACATATGTCTTCAACAGGTGGCTTTAACGCCTGTATTGTCATTGTTTTAGATGTCGCTATCTGCGACAGGCACAACAATAGCAAATAGCTTTGCTTCAGCAGGTGACATCACAGATGCTGTCACTAGATTTAGCTTTAGCCACTCGCATTAAAATCTTTGATTGGCATCTAGTGTTGCTCAATTTAGTCAAGTCAAGTCATGTTTATTTGTATAGCCCTTAATCACAAAGAGTCTCAAAGGGCTGCACAGACCACAGATTATTGCAAACCACAGACATCAGAATTTTATTTTCTTATTTTAAGTATTGTTTTCTTATTTCTGGTGTCATCAGCCTGGACTGGTCGCATTTTTAGCTTTAATAGTTAGCTGTGAGCTTTAGTAACCTCAAGCATTGCTTTAGGGGTTGCAAGTTGCAACAAGTACAACATTAACTACTTCTTTTCAACATTCGATCAGTCCGCCCTCAGTTTGTTTTCAAATGTTGGATTTGGCCCCCCGTCCATTTGACTTTGACACCTCAGCTCTAAATTATAGAGAACGTGAGAGGGATTGTTGAACTATTCGGCGGTTGAGGCCCGACCTGGTCCTGCTTGAAGTCACACAACGCTTCAACCATGATGGGGTTGCCGGTTGATGGCGGCTCCCCTGGGTTGCGGGGCTTCAGCCTCACTATCGTCTTGGATTTGTTGACTAGGCTCTGAACCTGTCTTTTATTCTCCAAGATACGCTCCTTCTCTTTCTGTAAACAGAAAAGTGTGCTCAGTACCAAACCCTACACAACATACCACACAGAACTCCTAAAATCTTATATTCTCAACTGGCTAGCACTGGTTCGTGCAGTGATTTTCAAAGGGCTTTACTTATTATTTATAACTAAGTCTAGAACAAAGCTTCTATATCAGGGGCCGGGTAACTTTTTCATTTTAAGAGCCATAAAAGCCAAAATATTTAGATATATTTTAAAACAACATTCAACAAAACTGCAAAACCTGCTGTCCAGCACATTTAATTTTACTGAGTGACGTTTGATAATTTCATAAAATCTATTAAATAATAATGCCAGAGCCTGCGTACTGTATCAATTTTAAATATAATGCTTGAAATTTGTCTCCCTCCCCCAGTTAAAAGTGTTAGGGCTCATTTTGAACCTCATTTTTGTCCTAAATGATAGTTTCAAAAAAAGCTGCTAGTGAGGTTTTTTTGTAAAAATGTCACAAAATACGGCAACAGACGGCGCTGGGACCAGGAGAGGAGTCCGCGCGCTGTTTGTATAGCTCCACCCATTGCTAGAATGTTGGGGTGTTTAAAGTTCTTTCTGTGAATTCTTATTATAATGTGCCTCAACCGTAAACACACATTGTTTACTGTTGAGCTTGAATATATAATAAATTTTAGCGATGTACAGCCCAAACAGTGTCTGTTGGTGTGACACCTTCACTGTAGACTATAGTTAAGACTGGGCCGTTTATATACTGGACCAAACACATTACAATTTCAGTATTGTTCTGGCTTTGCACTTGCTAAAATCGTGTGTATCAACACAGTAAATAATTGGATGTATTCATGAACAGAGACATATACAGTATGGCTGGAAAGGCATAGGTTCCCATACCACCCTATATTAAGAGTTTAAGAGTAAATCCCAAATGATGTCAATACCTGGTCATTAATTGAGGAAGTATGCACACAAAAGTGAATATATTTATATTTCTAAGGCTGCACTCTTTAGCCAAATTTTCAGATTTTCTTTACCCAAATCCACTACTACCAAGAATGTTTTTTCCTTAGAATAACAAAACAAAATGTTTTGCAATCTAAAATACTGTCCTTTTTGATTTGTCATCATCATAGAACCAGATGCAGACACTTTGAGTATACATTTCCTCTCATAGAAAATGGTTAAAAAAAAAAAATAAGGATTACAGTATGTATAGATAGAATATATTCACTAAATTTAATTAATGGCAATTTATTATTCCTCGACTTTTAAGTACTTGATAATTCTATTGGATACCATCACAAGTACGATACCTTAAAACCAGCCTATAATGGCACCAATATTGTTACCTGGTGTGAGGACCTGCTTATCACACTTTAAAAATTACCCATCTTGTTTCATTTGATTTTGTCAAAAGTAGTCTATTGGCCCCTTTTTAACGTAATTTTGGTTCTTTTGTTCCCATTTTTTTGAGTTTAGTGAATGATTTACATTCCACATTTTCTATATCATTAAACAAAAAAACATGGTTAGAATAATCTGAGTGAAAAAAAAATGGGCGGCGCATCTAATTAAGAATGAGAGTCAGTCATTTAGTGGATGGGTACGATAAGAATCAAATTCGATTGTTTTTTTTTTTCTTTTCAAAAAGTAGATGATATAGCTACCTCCAGGTGCTTCAGAAGCTCCACAAGGTTTTCCAATGGGGTATTCTTGTTGCATGTGAACTTGGTTTGGATGTTCTCTCTGTCCTTTTTCAGCTTCTCGTATGTCTCATTCGCCTCCTTGAAAAACTGAGCAAGAGATTTTGTATACAAGGATATAGTCGGAATCGGTTCCTGTTTCAAGGATGGAATACTGTGAGATCTTACTTGGCTGTAAGCCGCGTTCTCCTTCAAATGAATGTGAATACATTTAGTGATCTGAAGAAGCCAACTCCACTGGGTCTGCAGGGTGTCCATGTAGGCCTTGAGGAACAGAAAGCAAAATTAGTTAAAGAAAAAAACAACATGTTATTAACTATTAATCATCATGCAAGCTCAACAACTCACTTCAATTTTATCTGAGGCCGGGTGGTTGTTGTTAAGGAGGCCGTCCGCTTTCACTTTGAGCTTGTTCAAGTCTTTCTCCTTCTCTTCCAGATCTTTCATCAGCCTCTGTGCGAACAATAGGACCAGGGTGAACATTTTTTTCAAAGGGTTCGCAAAGCAAAGGAAACAGGAAGGGAGGAAGTTTACCGAGTAGCTTTCTTGTTTCTTTGGGATATACTGCTCGATGTTTTTGTCCCCCCAGTCGAAAACTAGCTCCTCTTCCTCCTTCTCGTTCACCCACATGATCGCACGGGAGATTTCCTCAATGATGCTTTGCAGTTCACGAAGCTGATTGACTCGGTTGTGGGACATTTTCTGAGATTAAATGCACATTAAATCAATTCCATCCTTACTCTTCAAATACCAAGCGTGTTTTGTTTACCTGCAGGCTGTCCCAGTCTTGTTCCATGACGTAAAGGTTGGACTTGTCTCCTCTCATGCCCTGGATAAAAGTCACTCTTTTAATAGCCTTTTCTTCACCTGACCTCACTTAAGGGGCTTCAAAAGACACACACTGAAAAGGTCACTGTTGAGTGATGAAAAGCAAATCTACGTACCAGTTCGTCCCGGGCACGGTCCACTTCCTGGCTCCTTTGAATAGAACTGTGGAATTTGTTGTGGCTCATAATTTGTTTCTCAATGGTTGCAGAGTCGTCCCCCCATGGAGCTGTTTGAATCATGCGCTGCAAGTTTGACAAGAAAATATCAATTAACTTACTATTTACTGAATTATCCTGCTGCAAAAGCCGACACGATGCAGTTTCTAACAATTCAATTGGAAAAATGAACGATTCAAGTTGGTTCAACTAAGTGGGATAAGGAATCAATATGGTATGGCTCAATTAGCCAGATTTTAATCAATTTGATGGTCAATACCCAATCTGTATTCAGTGGACAGAAAAAGGATGTAAATATTTGGTTTCATGACCCCAAAAAATCAAAAAGCTATGGACCAAAAGTAGAACACTATGATTCTGGGCATACATTACATTTGATGTTTACGGAAGTTGTTGTTTTGGTAATTAAACCTTAATTAATTATTCCATCCTGTTTGTTTGCTTCTCTATTTTTTCAACATATTCCGGATAATAAATGTTTTATCCATAATTACAAAATGTTATTCATTTTTGAGCAAATTCTTTTTTTTTGAGAAAAAATAATCTTTAAAGCCAGAAAAACTGTTTTATTTGGTAGAATATACTTCTTTAAGGAATTGTTTTTAATATTGAATTCAGAAAAATAAACTTATAATTTACTGTGTCTTACATGATTGCCTTTTTCCAGTTATATTTGAAGTAGCATTTTTTCTTTTTAAAAACAAAGCAGCAAACAAAAAACGTATATAATACATTATATATAAATATATATGTATATATAAATAAATAAATATATATATATATATATATATATATATATATATATATATATATATATATATATATATATATATATATATATATATATATATATATATATATATATATATATATATATATATATATATATATATATATATATATATATATATATATATATACACACACACACACTTGTATGCTGTGTTGTTGTAAGGCGGCCGCAGCAGAAGGCACCCGCGCCCTATCGTGTATGTGTTAAATACAGAAATAGAAGAAGCATTTGGTTCAGATTAATTTTAGGAAGAAGAATTTTTGACAGAAATGACCAAGAGACTCACTTTTTTTTCGTACCCAAATATTTTTAGCGGGCTGGATAAAATCCTCCAACTGGCCGGGTCAGGCCAGCAGGCCGTATGTTTGACCTGCCTGTACTATACAAATGTATTAAGTACTCCCCCCCCCCCCCCCCCTCATCTGTGGTAATCCCTTACTTGTCATCTAGATGGCAGTCTATCTCCATCTAATACACAGGCAGGAAACTATTCCAACTATGCCCTTCTTTGTTCAGCTCTGGTCTTTTGATAAGAACAACCTCTGCCTGTCCCTGCACTTTACTCCCCTTTCTTCCACTCTCGCTTCTCTTTCGAGCCTTTGTTCACACGCCACTCCCTTCAAGCACACTTACTAGGCTCAGGCCACACATGACGTCTTCTTTCACCAGCAGCACTAAAACTTCCCCCCAAAAAAGCTGCCAGATCGGATCAGGTGTTATGTTAGCGTCAGCAAACAGCATTTTTAAGGGTGAGGTTTTTGTCACCATAGTTAAGGGAAGGTTATGAGGGCATTTTCCCTGCCCCGTCCTTATTACATCTGACTGTTGAGTGTCAAATTTCACACTCATTTACGGTTCTTTTCGCCCTACCTCTTGCACGCATTTAGACTAATCAGTCTTATTCCTCCTCACACGTCAATGCTTCACTCTGAGGCCTCATTCACCAGCGGATCAGGTTTTGGCAGTGTGTCAAGATGGTTTCAGTTACCATCAGGTCAAAGGGAGTGATAGGGAGAGTGCACAATCTCCTCCTCCTCCATCTTGACTCATGCATGCAATTATACGTGTTGCTCCAGCAACCGGGCAACTTCAGATATGCCCAACATGTCGCGACAATGCCGTGTTCAAAACAAACACACAAAAAACACAACCTAATTGAGGGCCTTTTTGTTGGAGTTTGTTTTTGCCAATAATCAGATCCTTCTTTTTCCAGACTTTGAAAGTTGTGCAAAGTTTAGAGCAGCTCATAGTTTTAGACCTTCCCCCCAGGACAGAAAAAGTAAAAAACATCTTGGTGTCTCATATGGACTAAACACGTCATAAAATCTTTGAATATAATAAATCATTACACCCAAAACCGTCATTTTAGAATGGACGAGGGGACAGGTCACTTTCACCCCCACCAATATCGACCATATATTGTTGTGTCCCCACCAATAGTGTGTTATCAGTTTAAAAAATGCAACACCAAAACAAAACCAAACCTGTGCCCTTGGTTACCCCTTTGGCAAAAAATAGGCTGTTTAGGTATTCTTTTCAAATGTTAGTTTATAGGCGAAATAATTAAAAAATTATGTAAAATGAGCCTTGCAACTGGCTGGCAACTGGTTCAGTGTTTCCACTACCCACTGCACGAAGACAGCTGGGATGGGCTCGAGCACCCTAACAGTGCAGGAAATGGATGGATGAATTGATTTAAAATGAATAAAATCTAAAATTTAGGGATCAGTGTTCGATTTTACAAGAGAGGCAATCGAAAATATAGTAGAATACGATAAAATATGGTAGAAAACGATTATCGGTCCAAAAATTATTTTATACTAAGATTTCAAAATAATGCCTAAGATGAGCGAAACAATTTTCCAGGGAAGATATTTTGCGTATTTTTAGTGTGACTTCTATTATTTTACCCCAAATACAACTACAACTATCATAAAATGGGAAAAATTGCACTTAAATTAAGCTATATTTTTTTGCCAACTGGTTAAGATTTTTGATACACTGTAGACTGTGTTATTTATCAATAAATAAATCTGGATACAGGTTTGTAAAAGAGTAATGGCTAACCTGCAATAGCTTTATGTTTGTTTTTCTTTTAAACGTGAAATTGACTAATCAATTTAATTCAATATACTTGTTATGGTTTTACACATTGACTTAATTTGTTAAAGGGTGGGGGTTTTGGTTGACATCTCTGTCGTATGTTAGGACTGTTGAAGGAAAAACAAGCGATAATTTTTATATACTTTTTTCTTTGCAAACAATAATACCACATAGAAGAGTAATCTCAGTGTATTCTGAAAGTGGATCTATTGTGTTTTTCTTAAGTTTATCGTAAACCAGCTCAGTAGCCTAGATGGTAAGGCGCCCGCTTTGAGACTGGGAGGTTCGGGTTCGCGCCCCGGCCGAGTCATTCCTAAGACTTAAAAAGTGGTCGGCGGCGCCCTCTGTTGGCTGCAGCTGCATCGGCTCGCTACAACGGGTCAGGTGCAATCGACATTTCGTTCTGTGTACATTGTTACACAGAATGACAATACAAGGAAATTATTATTATTATTATTATTAAAGAATCTACAGCTTCTCTACTGGTTCCAATTATATTGGACACTCTGTTTTCAATCTGGTGTTTCATGACATCATTTGTCAAATTCCAACAGCCTCATGTCCAACTAGGGATGTTCAACACTATAATTCTTTTGACACAGAGACGATACTTAACTCATAAGTGGTCATCGATATCAATACCAGTCAATCAATAGGACTAAGAATAATAAAAATAATACTAATTGATTATTCATTTTAATTCAACCTTACATGAGAAAATGTCCATTAAAGGCCTGCCAATACTGGTATCTTAAAACGAGGCTGGTATCAACATTGAGACTGATACATAATTTGGGTACTTTGGGAATATGTAAAAAATAAAAATAAACATAATGAATGTAAAAAAAAAGTCTCACGAGACTGTCATATATATGTATAAAATCAGGTTTATGATGTATGAAGTACTATTCATGACGGAATCAAGCTTGTCAAGTCACTTTTACATAATAACCAGGATGCAACAACAAATAGTTGACATTTGAATTCAAAATCTACATTGTATTTAGGTATTACTGCACACATTCAACATTCCTAAAGCATTTTTTTGCATCTCAAGTCTAACCTTCTGCTGGCTTATCCAGGCCATAGCGTCTTGAAAGAGCCTGCCACCTTCGGATGCACCCAAATTGACAGCCGTGTTCCGTTTGACGGTCATGGTGCCCATGGACCCCATAGTGCCTATGTTCCCCATAGTACCCATGGTGCCCATGGTGCCCATGACTTGCTGTTGGATACCACCATACATATGCTCCAGCTGGTTCAAACTGCAGGTTTTGAAACCAAACAAACAAGCAAGAGTTTTCAAATGATTTGGTTCCCATCTGAGGTCGCTACTTTTCGTGCTCACCTGGCAAAGGCGTCGTTGGGTATACGCATCTGCTGCAGGTCCATCCCGTACGTTCTCAACATCTCCATGTGGTCAGCCGCTATCATTAGCATCTTCTCGGCTTCCGCGGGAGAACCGCCCTGCGTAAACGTTAGACACACCCATGTTACGTCAATAAGTCGCGGGAGCGAAAATGAGCTTGTTTCTTATTTCGGAGGGGAGGAATGCTTACGCTCTGCAGGATCATCTTTGCTCTTTGCAGGTACTCGTGACTCATGGCTTTCAACTGCATAACTTTCTCCTGAATGTCTTCCACACTGCAAAGTGAGAAAACAATAAATATTCTCGTTTTGACAGGGTAACTTTCATTAAAATGCCCAGAAAGAAAAATGGCATTTACTATTTAAAGTTAGAGGGTCATACAGAACACTTCATCTAAGTAAAAATTTGTCAGCCTATATTGGCGCAGTTGGGAGGGGGGAAAAAATCACGAAACAAAACGATTTTGTCATCTAGAAGGAAAGCTTTGGTTTTTCTTTGAGTGCTGGACTGGTCTAAGTGGAAGAAAATAATAATGACAAAGTTGTTTCAATTGAATAAAACAGAAACACGTGTAGGTTTATTAAGGTGAAAACATGCATTCTCGCACATGCATACATTACCTTAATTTATGTAAAGCCCAAAGCGATAACAAAATATGAACCATTACAGTATTATAAACACAATAAACTCATGGGTTACATAAGCAAAACCCGCCCCAAAAAACGTTCACTTTTGAAGACTCATAAAAGTATGCTGTAATTCAAAAATTTTCAAAATTATTATTTAATTTATAGAGAAGCCAGCTTTACTTGACTCTACTGTAATGAACAATTGAGAAAATGTGTTATAATTTATTAAATCCATTGATTGTGTATGTATGTGAATATTTGTGATTGCATTTTCAATTCCTTTCACAGAGAAGTTACAACAGTGGTTTCCTTATTTTGTCCTTGGAGACGGTTTGCAGTCTGTCGCCCATGTTTCATATAGTTAGAATCAGTTTTACTTTGAGTAAATGTGTTTTATACACGGTGGAGTTTTATTTTGTTATCATCCAACGATGATAATTATCTAATAACAGTTATAAATGGATTTCATTTTTGTAAAATTCTAAACTAAATTGATACAAAAGCTTTTTTTTTTTTTTTTTAGATAAAACAAAAACCAACATTTTAATTTGCTTTGTAAATTGTACAAAAAAAAATGTGTTTAAAACAGTTTAGATGTCCCTTAGATAGAGCAGTACTTTTTAATCAGTGTGTTGTGCCACACTATACTGTGCCGCAGGGTATTGCCCAATTTTGCCTTTGCAAGAAAAGGCATGCCATTGTTCATTATATTTGATATTTTCTAGTGATCATCTGAGTAGCTGTACCATTCATCCATTAAAGTAGATGGCAGCAGAATACTAATTTTCTTTTTCATTTTTACAAACAGGTTTTCTACTCATGTCATAGAACAGAAAAGTATATTTAATAACTTATTTTGTTTGATGATGCTGTTTAAGATTGCACTTCAAAAAATACGACAATAAATCATATAAATTATCTATTTTTCTGATTTCTGTCTTTGCTTGTTTTTTTTTATTAAAAAGAAAAATACAACATTATAAAAACAATTTACTCCTACTGGCGGATCATTTTTGCTCCTTTTAATTACTAGTATTCTTATTTTTTTTTAGAAGATACAAATTTAGTTAATGTGGAAAAATAAATTTAAAAATATAGTAAAATAAAAAACGACAAAATATTTTCTACCATAAATAAATGAGACATGGTGACCACAAAAGACAAGAAAATATTTACACCAGGTGGTCTTAAACTCAGGCGAGGTGTCTTAATGGGCTTTTCCACAATAAAAGCTAAAAAAAAAAACATTGCACTGTTCTCAAATATATTTTTAAGATTCAACACACAAAATCAAAAAATGAGAAAATATTAAACATGAATATAATAATCAGTTAGTAATGAATGAATCAATAATTTACGTGGGCTGAACTTACATTAAACTTACAAAATTAAGGCGAGGGCCTTATCTACCATCCCGGTGGCCACAAATGGCTTGCAGGCCAAAAGTGTCAAACCCTTGCTTTATACTGTCACTTTAGGCAACATAATCATCACTAAATTAGCTGGACGAATTTTAAACCTTTGTTACTCTCTGCTGCCATCTCCAGGCTAGTGTCGTCATTGCATCCTCAATGAGCTCATTTATGATGCATGTGCAAGTATGTGCATTTCTTCGATGTACTCAAATAAACTCTTCTTTTTTTTCATTTTTCTTGGTTAGCTTTTCCATACTTTCACCATTTTCATGCTACACTGACAAAAAAAGTCCTGCAGTGACGAGTGATTTCACATGTATGCTTTCTATTTTCTTTTATTCGAGGATAGAAATGGTGAAATAACAAAAAATACAGTCCAAATGCCAACATGAATCCCCCCAAAAGAAGAGTTTATTCGAGCGCATCTAAGAATTCACTATACTTGCATACACAACAAAAGGAGCTTGTCAGACACTGCAATGATGTTTTCAGGCAGTAGATGGCGTTTGCATGGAGAACAATTTGAAGTTATGGACACCACTCTTAAGATAAAAAAATAAAATTGGAGTCATGGATTATTTTTTTCAACTTTTTGCACGACGGTGACCCTTGAGATGATAAAAAGTTATTCTAGTTTTATGTTCATCATCACGAAAACAGTAAAGGATGAAGTTTTGGTTGACTCTTCCACCAAATCAATAGAATATAAAACAATGTCACTAAAAACCACTTGCGCCAGTTGTCAACCTTATTAATAACAGCAACTCTCCTTATTAAACGATAATAAACCTTGCAAACACAACGCAGCACCTATTTACTCACCACAAGACAGACTATGTAGAGTAAAAACAAAGATAATTTGCGTAAAGCCTGTTTATTCTATCTACCAAATAAACAACACAAACAATTATTGTAGGATATTTCTGAGTTTTTCCCCCCACTTTCAGTAGTCTATATATTGAGTGTTACCTTTTATACATAGAAGCGTATTTTTAAAAAATTGCAGTACCAAAATTGCTTTACGGCGCACACAATTTGAAACGAGCAAACAACGTACAGAATACGGGGGGAAGTTTAGGTTGACGGGTATAATGTTACCACTGTGTAGTAACAAAAAAAAAAATAGCTGACGTTTGCAATCGTCCAAAGTGCGATTAGATCACCCTGGAAGCGCAGAGGGGAGTTTTGGGAGGGTCGTTCCAAGCATTTCCTCTGTTACGGTCAGAACCTTGCGCAACGGAATCCCTTAGAAACTCGGTTTCCATAGTCATTATTACGATAATGATTGAACTTTCGTCCTTTAACTGGCACCATTCGCAAAATTGAATTGGAATTCCATTTCCTTTCCAGACATGTTTGTGACGACGCAACAGGTGATCGTGCGGGGGACTTTACCTTATCCCTCCGCCAGCAGCCACGCTCATTTGCATTTTGCGTCCGCCTGTGCCTCCGTGCATGGACGACCTGGAGTAAGTGTTCTTGTAGCTGTAGCCGCCGTCCGCCATCTGCATGTCCCCACCTTGGAATCCGTTGCCAGACACAAAAACCTCGTTCCTCATGTAGCTCGACGACGACAAGTCCGGACGGGAATTACTCCGCTGGCCCATAGAGGCCAACCTGGACGTGGAGCCGCCAAACATGCTCATTTCGCCACAAAAGGGCTGGGTTCAGCTTCTTTTGCAGTGGGGGGAAACTCGGGGGTGAGTAGCCAAATAGGTTTTTGGGGTATTTTTTGTGGGACAGACCGTGCGCGCCCTTGAGCCCCCTGTGGCCGTCTCCTGGTGCGCTGGGTTCGGTCTGCTGTGAATGGGCGGAAGCTGCGCGCTTTTGGATCGCAGAGAAACCACACCTTTTGCCTGTGCGCGTGTGCGCACGAGAGTTTTTCAGCGTTCTGTTTGTGCGTGTTTGCAAAACACTCCCTCGCTCTTTTGCGAGCTCCCCGACAGAAAAAAAGACTGAGCTCACTCACTCTCTATATTCTACTGAGTTGGCTTGCTGCACTTCCACTACTTTGGCAAATTTAGGAAGGGCAAAACTGAATTGTTTTTGCTTTATGGGCTTTACCGTTTCCGTTTTTTCAACAAGATGTGGCTAAAAGTACAATAAAAGTAGTTAGGAAATTTAAGAGTATAGGCTATTTGAACTGAGTTGGGCATTTGAAAACATGCTACATAGTGAAAATATTTTATTTTTCTAAGGACCCCTCAAACACACCCCACCTGTAAAAAGTTGTTTTTTTAATACCAGCTTGCTTGACAGGTACCTGAAAAAAAGCTTGCGTTTGTGCTTTTTAGCGCTTATTTTTGGTTGCATTACACCAGGGGCTTCCAACTTTTTTTCAAGCGGAGAGCTACATTTTGTTGGTAATGAAATCAAAGGGCACCTAGTTTGGTATGCATTTCTAAAATAATAACTTTACTCTTTTGTTACTATGTTGTTACTATGTTATTACCAGGTTACTTATGAGAAGTTGTGTTAAATAGACTCAGTCCACCACAAAAAAAAAAAATTACTAGAAAATCACACTGACCCAGGGCTTGTGAGTTATTTTGAGAACAGGACCGCTGGCACCTCAGCTGTCCAAAGAGGACACCCTGGCGCCCACGGGCACCTTAACGGGGACCCCTGCATTACACAAGCATCGACTTCTAGTGGTCAAAGAATGTAACAGTGGCTGAGGCTGAAGGAATTGACAGATTGCTTCAATATGTATTTTTCAACATGCATCATTTTACTTGTGGATCATAACTAAAGACTGGAATTGCAGAGTAATAGAGCAAAGTGACAGAACCAGAATAGACAGTAAACCCAAACGCGTAATGTTTCACACCAAACTTTATTGAGGAATCGGGGAAGTCAGACGAGAGGAAAAAAACAACAACGATCCGGTGCTCGCTGAACAGGAGAAGCAGGAAGCCTTTGAAATCGGAGCGTGGACAAAGAACGGAAACAAGTCAAGCAGCCGGGAAGGGAGATCGGAGCGTGGTCAAAGGACGGGAGCCAGAGTCAAAAAGTGCTTGCCTTGCATGTGCGGAGGTTCGCTGACGGACTGTCAAGGAGTGAATAAGAATGATGTGTTTAAATAGGAGGGGAACCAATCAGGAAACGAGCAGCAGCTTGGTTACTTTTCTCAATACACTGAATGTGCACCGTAAAAAGTCAGATCATTGTATGGATTTGGTTGATTAGCTTCAAATGTCACAATGATATATTTCGAGGTTTCATGTGTCAGACAAACACAATTTTCCAGTGTGGGGACTTTTCTGTTGACACCAATTAAACAAAGCAGCAGTAGTGGTGGGGCAAAATTAAACTGATAGCAGTGGTTGCAAATAGAATGTGTCATCCAAAGTTCCACATTGTTGAGGTCACAAGGTCCAGTTGAGAAAGTTGAGGGTGTTGAAAAGCAAGTGACACTTGGGATCGGTCCTTCCCTGACTTTCGTCTGTGCGCTCTCACGCTGCATAATTGTGCCGTTTACATGCGCCCACATGCGGGTAGGCGTGTCTGTCCCGGTGAAAGGCAGTGAAGAGTGCTAGGGTGGGTATGCAACTCTGCATGCATTTATGCAATACAAGTGTCAAGAAAGTAACTCATTTGTGCACACATGTGTGTTAACATAAGCATTTATGTGCGCTGCAGTATACATGGCCGCCAAGAAGGTAATTTATGATCCACAACCAAAACAGAATCTTACCTCCATCTACAAATCTCACACATGTATTGGAAATCGTCTTCCAAAACGTGCCATTATGTCATTCTAAAACAGGGGTGTCAAAGTCAAAAGGACCAAATCACCAAATAGGTGCAAGGCCAGACTGACCAAGTGTTAAACATTTGAAAGAATGGCGTGTATACTGTAGTTTAGTGAACCTAATTAAACCCGCTGAAAACCATATACATCTATATCAATATGATCAGATAAATAAAAATAACTTTAATTTCCAACAGGCACAAAAGACAAATTACCTTGATATAAAAAGTATCATAACATGAACATTGTTAAAGTCCGACACCTCCTGTGACCAGAGAGCCCCAACCCGTGTTTGAATTGGGCACAGATGTGTCCAATCAAAGGACATTTTGATTTACGCACGTTTGCTGGAACATTGTCATTTTTAACTTTTCTCATTTAGGCTGCCGTTGTCATCCTGGTTTTCGCTTTAATTTTTATTCCACCACCACGCCTGGCTTGTTTGTTTCTGGTTATATTTGTTACTTTAATCCTTGCATTTTCCATTTCCGGTTTCGGGCTTTCATTCCTGTTTGGACTTGGTCAGGTTTGATTTTGTATGGACATGCTGTTTGCTTTGAGAATCCTTCTTCCGTTGTTACTTTGATTCTAGTTTTGAGCAACCCTGCCTCTAGTTTCTTCCTCCCCCGCATGGGTTCATCCTCCAAAATCATTACAAACATCAAATGAAAGAAGTCTGTATTACTCAGGCTCCACCAGTAGCCTGTTTTAGCAAAGTGGGCTAAATGTACTTAAAAGAAAAACCTAATAATCGCGATTTGCTGTCATTCGCTCAACTGAAATATTTCTTAAAAATATAATGTACTGTAATTTTAAATACAATAAAGTAAAGTGAAAACTTATATTTTTCAAAAACACTTTCTTCAAGCACAACCAAAAAATACACAACATTTATGATAAAATACGTATCAAGAACATCTCAGGGCACATAAAAAAACCTTATTCGGCCCACAAGCCTTGACTCAGTATATGTGTTTGTGAATTAAAAAATGTTATCTAATATAAATCTAAATTTCTTCACCCATGAGTATTTTGGAAAAAAAAATGCTTGTTTGTTTGATGATCTGTGTGTTTTTTTAAAATAACATTGTTTTACAACTAGAATGCGCTAAACATACACACTGTCTATTTAATCCAAATATATAAATGGCAATTAAGTGGTGTGTGAATTAAATATATCCAAAATCTGTTTAAGACTGTTTCAATTGTGTAAATGTGAGTGTTTTAGTGGTGGTGTTTGGGAGATTGGTTGTTTCCTTTAGTTAGTATCTTCTGGTATTTGCAACCAATCAAGTTTTTTAGTGTGTGAGAGTATATCAGAAGTGTTATGGCATTTATTTTACAAAATCTCAGGGTTTTCAAAGCATTTTGTCACTCAAAATGATACAATTCTAGTAGTATGGGTGAAAGCAACTGATATTTCTTAGGAGTATGTTAGAGTAGAATAGTCTTTATCATCATCGATAACAACATAGTTAAAATTGTTTGCAACCAGATTAGACATGGCTCTCAAGGATAAGCAAGATAAACACATAATAAAGACTGAAAAGCGAAAAATAAGTGTAGGGTATTCCTCATTGAATATGATCAAACAATGTCAAAACATGTGAGGCGAATACTGTGTTTCAAGTCAATCACATAGATATGCTATCTGACTGATAATGGTGGAATGTGAGGTTGGGGAGGAGGGCGCTAGCTTGCATTTGTGCATCAAAGGTTGCCATGACAACTCCACCACAGGGAGTCCGCCCTTCCCAGGAGACCAGAATCTAGAGATGGTAAGCTTCTCACCACGCAAGGGCAGTCTGAATTTGGCCAGCAAGGAGGCAAGAGGACATATCCTAACAAGAAGAACTGGATCAAAAACCTCGCTGGTTTCAGCTCAACAAGCAGCCGGCGACCCTTGCCAAGTCAGCAGCCAAGCTTGATCAAGCAAGCGGCCAAACCGGTGGGACAAAGCCAGCAACCTCAGAGAAGCCTCAAGTCACCAGCAGTCAACCTCTACTTCAACACCCTGCATCCTGAGGTCCTCATCCCAACCGTCACTCAAGCCTATTAGGATTAGGAACCGAGGACACAAAGACTGGGCCTTCATCTTGATCAAAGCAGAACGTCGCAGAACATCTTGTTATTGCTAGGTATTGATTGCTATTGGTGTGACATTAAATGGGGAAATTCTATCAAAATAAAAATACAACATAATAATCAAGCCAACGTTGTCCATCCAAATGCTGCCAGTTTAAGTTCTCAACTTATAGTTTTGTTTTATTTTCTTATTAGTATTTTCTGTTCTATTCAAGCTTCTTCCGTAGATGATTAGTAAAAGAAAAGTCCATAAATCCAAGAGTGTGTGTGTCTTAATCAAAGTATATTAAACCATTAAAACGGTAAAAATAACTCCCCTAAAGTGTGTGTAGCCACCCTTCAGAATATATAAACAAGGTTTTTTCATCCATTTTCCTGACATAATGATCTCAAAACGTATGTGGTGCTCGGAAAAGGCGAGACAAGTTTTGAAAAGAATAGACCCCGCTCTTTAATTCAATTGGTCAATAAATTGTTTGTACGAATAGTTTCATTTACCACCCATATTCGCTACATCAGATAGCAAAAATATTAGTAGTGCTTGGAGACCCGCCGAAGATGTAAGATCAATTCATTTTCATAATGATATTGCAATCTAAAGCAGTGCATCTTAACAACAGTACAATGATATGAATATCACAGTATATTAAGCTGTTTACAATAAATATGCTTAAGAAACACTAAGTTTTGTCAAACTTATTTAGTTATTTGATCGAAATGTCGTTTTCAAGAGGTCAAAAATAAAATTCAAATGACTTTCTGGGGACTGAATCAGAAGAGAGCACATAAGATGATGTAAACACAAAAACAACTACGGTACTTTTGGATCAGATTTGTTCGAATGGGCAAAACACAACCCTGTTTTACACATCTGTTTTTGGTCCAAATCAGGTCTAAAGCACACATGACAAGATTTAGCCCAAATCCATCGTCCAAAAGTAGTCAGTCCGATTCTGAGTTGTGCATGAGATTATTATAGAGTGGTCAGGGGAGCATTAAGGTATTGAGTAAAGATTTATTTTTTATTCGTAGGCAAAAATATGTCGTGAGAGTATTTAGAATAGAATAGAATATACCTTTATTGTCATTGTTACAAAATGGGTTGAATATATTGTGACAACGAAATTGGACGTGGCACTCGAGGTTCACATTTAACAGTGAGGATAGAAGAAAACAAAGAAGATAAAGGAACAAAGAATTTTAGGTTATAATTTACACAATATAAAGGAACAAAGAAGATAAAGGTTATAATTTACACAATATATACACAAGAAATGTGGGCATGTAGGATGTTACATACAGTTTTGGGATCGTATTAGTGCAATATACGGTAGTGCAAAAATAGGCAACATTGTGCAAAGTGAGCATAGGCATGAATACAATTTTACATCTGTTTGAGGTAGTGTGTTTGCAAGAGTTTCAGTTTTTTGTGCGGTGTGTGTTAAGAGTGGTAATGGCTCTGGGGAAGAAACAGTCTCTGAGTCTGTTTGTTTTTGTTTTGTGTGACCTGTAGCGTCTTCCGGAAGGCAGCAGGTCAAAGAGGTGGTGGCCAGGGTGAGAAAAGTCCTTGATGATGTTTTCTGCTCTGCTGAGGTAGCGAGAGCAAGCAATGTCCTCCAGACTGGGTAGAGAGCACCCAACGATTCTCTTGGCTGTGTTGATGACCCTCTGTAGTGGAATGAGTAAAATAAAAAATAGAAATAAGAGATTTTATTAGTTTACATGAGAGTGTGCGTTTAGTTGTGTGCTTATGTTGAGAGCGGTATTTCATACATATGCGAGCAAAGCATGTTTGTATTGTGTGTGTACAGTATAGTAGTAAAGGTAATTCAGTAATAAAGATGGATGTTTTTTGTTTTAAGTGTAGTGTGCTTGAGATCATTTCAATTACGTGCTTGAAAAGCTTTAGAGAGGGGACAGGTAGGACCTCAGGAGCAGCAGTCAGAAGCAAGCTTGAGCCCACACAAAAATATGGTCGACCTGGCCTCGATTTTAAGCTTCTGGTGTCCGCATAGAATGTCTGCTGTGACAGCAAGAGACAATGCAGCCTGTGGGTACACAATCGCTGATGTACTGCAGGCTGCAGCGTCCTGTCGTAAACGTGTGGGAAAGAAAGGAAAGATGGGAGGCATGGCCGTGCATTAGAAGTTCTTACAAAACCAACACCCGGAGGTGGAATTCCCCCCCCCCACCTCCATTTCACGTGTGTGTGTGTGTGTGTGTGTGTGTGTGTGTGTGTTTGGCCTCAGCTTCAGCGTAATCTCCATTTCCAAATAATGATGACAGTCTGCTATAAACCACCATTTCTGGAAAGGCCAGTCTCAGACTCTGAACACACCTACCTGAAGAGACACACCCAACATTTTTCCTCTCTGAGTTCAGGTGTGTGTGAGTTGTTTTTTTTTTTTTTTAAGGCTCCAAACTAAGCTTGACTGAACCCGTCTGAGAACTCTGACAAACAGCAGAGGCCAATGCACTTTACTGCATTTTTTCTGGGCTCGTGTTGCCAAGACTTGAAAGCCTTCGTCGTATAGTTCCTCCCTCGTTAAGTCTCACTAGTGAAAGTTAAACCTCCCTAAGGAAGATTCTTTCTCTACAGCGATGGTTCCCAAACTTTTGCAGGCTTTTGCCTTGGCCCCCCATTGTATTACTCGCGCCCCCCCAATAATTCAAACCCACCATTCCTGCTAAGTTATTAACACTACTGCTACTACTGTTTATTACTCTTATCATACCACATACCTGTCAACCTGTACGGTTTTGCCGTACAAAGTACGTTTATCATGCCTTTTAAGACGTGTACGACGTACAAGAAAATCCGTACGGAAAAACGCAAATTTGTCAATTATGGGTAGCATCCAGTATACACTGACTATCACGAAACGGCAAATCAATCAAGTCAAACGAGTTTGAGTTGTGTAGAGAAAGGAAGTCCGTCTCTTCCGCCTTTTTCGGCTCAACTCATTAAAGAGAGCCGGCTCTCAAACGGCTCACTTGCTTTGATGCATTATATATTATGAATTATTATGTTGTATAAAGAAGTTAAGATAAAAAGGAAGTATAAAATGAGAAAATGAAAAGAGACAGGTTTGTGGTTATCCCTTTATTCAGTATATTACCAACAATAATTTAATGCAGAAAATGAATTCATAATTTGAATGATGAAATGTATTATTCCACTTATTATTTTTGCGTGTATTTTTTCCTTTTACAGCAAACGTCCAAGCTACTTTATTTTTGAACTTTTGTTATATTAAACCTTTCATGTCGAGCAACTCAGAATCTCACAACAAAATGTTAATTAACAATATATATGATATAACGAAACACATGCACAATATAACATGTTAAACTACATAAATAAACACGTTTGAAAAAAAAAATGCCGCAAGATTATTTTGTATTTTGTAGGGGAAAATACGACAATTTGTAAGGGCATGGTGCCGTGAAGGTTGACAGGTATGATAACATCTCACTTATTAACTTGCATAAATAAAAAGTGTTACCTCTAATCGATAATGCATTTTTGCGGTTCCACACTATTAGACACTTTTAGCCTGAGTCACTACATTGGTGATTTCCTTGTGCCTTTGCGAACTTTTTTGGTACGGCGTGAAGGTCGCAAATGCTGCTTTGAAGGAGGTTTGTTTACCCTACAGTCCACTTGTAGATGCACCTTCTTCGTCTTTTACTTGTAATCCTTTTTGACATGCCGTGTATTGTAATATGTAATTATTTTTAAGGTGCTGGTACAAATTACTTTTCTCTGGACCTAGCGACTACGCGGAAGCAAATTCTGCAGCGCGTGTTTTCGTCTGTTCCACGTCCACTTTGTCAAAACCAAAATAGGTCCAAACAAGCGATGTACCGCCCCTTCTCCGGTGCAAGCTTCGTTTCCTTTTCGTTTATTGACTCTGGGACGATGTTTATGGAGTCCGCCATGACACTCAATGAGCTCACACGATGGGTGTGGCTTAGTAGGGTGCTTGCAAACTTTGAATCGTGTTTATTGGCTTGTGCTATTATTAAAACTTGCCTCTGATTGATCGGCGCTTTTAAAACTCGAACAGAAACAATTTGTGGTTGGCCAAAACTCCATCACTCACGACAAAACCTTTACAAAAAAGCGCAGTGCTTTGCGGTTTGACAACCACACTTAGTTTAAACTTCTTACTTCGACTAGGGACTGCCGCCTTCCTGCCGCCCCCCTACTGCCCCCTTACCGCCCCCCTACCGCCTCATTCTTCCTCACCGCCACCCCCAGATCTTTCCACCAGGGATGCGGTACCGCCCACTTTGGGAACCATTGCTCTGCACACAACTAAAACGCACACTCTCATGTACTCTGCCTTAAAAGACAGACAACTTAATGTTGTCCTCTTTTACGAGGAAGTGAAACGCTCCGCCACTTGGGTTGGGGGGGGTGTAAATATTTAACTGAGTATTTGCTTTGTAATACGGCGTAGCTTGTTTTGCAAGCCAGTGAGAAGTAGCAGCACATGACACATGCCGCATCAGACACCTGCTTGACTCTTCCAAGTTACAAAATGACGACCGGGACAACACCTTGTGTGACCTCATTTCCAGACACCAGTGTTGACATCATCTGCTGAGTAAACGCAAACTCCATTTGAAAATCATTGGGATCTGATAATCAGGGACGGGCCACCTAAACACTGAAGTATTCCTACATTTGTGCTACTTGTTTTCTGAAGTAGTTTAGAACTTTTCCTTTCCAACGTGAATATGTTTTGATTTTGTGGGTTGACTTAACCAAGATGATCTCTTCACAAGATGTGTTTTGAATCTGATTCTTATTAACTCTACCACATCCTTATTTTTGATCTGTAATCAAAGTGCGTCGACCTATTATGTGGATTTCATTATTTTGAAAGCGCATTTGAATTTTGAGTGTCAGTTTAGATACTCAATGAGTCGAGTTTTCCCGATATATTTCACAGTTGTTGTGAAATAATTTAAAAGAAACATTGTTATAAGCGGATCTTTATGGGTTCTTTCTTAGGGTCTGGTGCACCTCATTCACCAGGGGACACCGAACAGGTATGGAACTGGGCACAGGTGTGTCCAAAATCCACACCCCTGTCCCTAATTTTCCCCACCCTTTATAAAGGAATTTTGGACAGCACATTTTGTCGGGTCACCTTCATTCCAGTGCTAGTTTGTTTTTGGTTTCTTTTTTATACATTTTGTTAGTGGTTTAGTGCCCTTGTTCCTTGCATTATCCATTTCCAGTTTTGTTTTTTGTTTTTGGTTTGGGCTTTGTCAAGTTTTGTTTTGTTTGGACATTTCATTGTTTTGTGATCCATTGTTTGTTTGTGACTTTTATACCCCTTTGTCATTCAATATGATCTCTTTTTGAGCACTCCTGCCTCCAGATCCTGCTTCCCCCGCATGGGTCCATCACCCCCAAAACTTAACATTAATCACATGGACAGCACGTACCTCTTATAGACCTGTGCAAAATGGGAATTAGTATTTATGGTAGTATTTCTTTTCAATTGTCGATGAATATGTCTTCTTTATGAATTACAATTTTGCCAAAGATTCACAGAAAAATTATAATTTCAGAAGAACTATCACTACACGATTTTCATACCGTCACACTCATATGTGTCTAACTCGGCCAATAGATCGTTGCCTAAATCAGCCTCTCATAGAAAATTGCAAATTCTGCACTCATGCCCAAGATGGTTATTGCAGATAATGAAACAAACAGCATTTCTAACTCAGGAACTTGGCTTTTTCTCAAATCTTTCGCAAAAGTCCCAATAATGACTGGACTTATGAGTCATACAAAAGGGTAAAATAACTCAATGTTTGTAGGAAATGTGTGCTCCCAATAGTTCTTTGTTTTTAATGTTGTACATTAGTGTAGTGTACTCATACGCCTTTTTCTTCTTTTTATTGTTGAATTTATTCAAGCATTTTGTTGTGTTTTTTACCTAACCTCTATTTTAACTCAATAACAAACTAAAACACACGACGTAATATTTTTTTTTACATGTAGGACAAAACTTCTGAACAGTAAAGAAACGAACTATGGATGTACTCAATATTTATTTGCTTGCTTGCTTGCTATTATCATACCTATCCTTTCAAATCAGTAACGAATAATTAGACCTACTTCTAGTACATTGAATATAGTATGGCGGTGTATGTTCCAATTTCAGGTACTTCTAATATTTTCCTGTGTGGCACAGCGGCTGAGTGGGTGGCACGTCCACGGCACAGTTTTGAGGTCATGGGATCAAACCATCCTGTGTGGAGTTTGCATGTTCTCCCTGTGCTTGCGTGGGTTTACTTTGGGCACTCGGGTTTCCTCCCACATTCCAAAAACATGCATGTCAGGTTAATTGGCCGGTCCGAGTTTTCCCCGGGTGTGAATGAGCGAGTGAGTTGTCTGTCCCTGTGTGCCCTGCGACTGGCTGGCAACCAGTTCTGGGTGTCTCCTGCCCACTGCCCGAAGATAGCTGGGATGGGCTCCAGCTCCCCCGTGACCCTACTGAGGTTTTAACTGGTAGAGATAATGGATGGATAATGTCTTCCTGTCTTCCAAAAGTGTATGAAAAATTGTGAATGGATATTATGTTATCTATGATATATTTATGAGTGTATTTTTATTTGATGTTCATGTATTGCTAGATTTGTTTAATTGCTCTTTTCTGGAGGAAAATGATCATACTTAACGGCATTTCAGGGCGTAATGAGACAATAAATAAAAAAACGACATCTAGATTTGTCTTCTTAGGCTAAATAAGCCTAAATGTTGCAGTCGTGACTAATCGTCCCTTTGCACAACTACGGATAAATGTGTTGTCGTCTATGTGAGGGCAGCACACTGAACTAGCGGTTAGCACGTCTGCAACAGTTTTGTGGTTAAGGATTCAAATCTATGCATTTCCTTTTTTTCTTGAGTATTTCATATTACATCTAAAACTAGTCGAAAAATAGACCTGATGAAACTCTTTCTCTACTGTAGTACAGACCATTCAGTGTGGAAGCATAACGTCCTTACAGCTACTATTTTTCCCAGACATGTTTTTGGCTCATTTGCATAAAAAAAGTATTTTATTCATCATGTAGTTAAAAAAAACCTCAAGTTTCAGAAAAAAACCCAGTTATGTTGAAGAAGATAAGCAGGGAGTACGGTTTACTACGGTGTCAATTTAACTGCTTGATCGTAATCATGCATATGAACCTAAATAAACAAAAGAATTGAACCAAAGGAAAACATTACATAATACTTTATGAGTGGGTCTATAACATCCGGACTTTGAATTCAAGGGTTTTTTTCTTGTCGTTATCACATATTAGCCTGGATATCTGTATACTCAGTGAGAATGAATCCTGTTGGCTATCAAAGTCACTGACACACCCGAGAGATTTGAAAAAAAAAAAAAAAAAAAAAAAAATCTTGTTTGCAACCATCTACCCATAAGTGTCAAGCAGGTTTAAGAGTCAGAATCTCCCTTTTTCCGCATCCTTTTTTTTCTCTTTCGCTCTTCATCTCTCTCACACTCTCTATTCTCTCTCTCCATGTCCCTCTCTCTCCCTGTCACTTTCTCTCTGTCTCTCTCTATCACTCTCCTTTTGTCTGCCTTTCTCTCTCTTTCTGTCTTTTGCTCTCCCAGTCTGTTTCTCTCTCCGTCTCTTCCTTTCTCTCTTATTTTTCCTCTCTTTGTCTCTCACTTTCTCTGTCTCCCTTTCTCCCTGTCTTTCTCTTTCATTCTCTCTTTCTCTCTCTCTCTCTCCATTTCTCTCTTTCTCTTTCATCCTCTTGCTCTCTTTCCATCTCTCTCTTTGTCTGTAATGCTCTTTCTCTTTTATGTTTTCTCTCTTTTTTTGCTCTCTCTCTCTTACACACTTACTCTATCAATATTTTTATCATGTTTTTCCCCTGTCCCTCTCTTTCTCTCGGTCTCTTCCTTTCTCTCTTGTTTTTCCTCTTTTTCTCTCACTTTCTCTGTCTCCCTATCTCTCTGGCTTTCTCTCTCTACCATTTCTCTCTTACTCTTTCACTCTCTCTTGCTCTCTTTCAAACTCTCTTTGTCTGTAACGCTCTTTCTCTTGTATTCTCTCCCCCTCTTTTGTTCTCTCTCTCACACACTTTCTATAAATACTATACTTTCTATCAAAATTTTTATCGTGTTTTTTTCCCCTGTCCCTCTCTTCCTCTCTGTCTTTTCCCTTTTCTCTTATTTTTCCTCCTTTTCTCACACTTTCTCTGCTCCCTTTCTCTCTCTTCAATTGTCCGTTTCTCTTTCACCTTCTTGCTCTATTTTCGTCTCTCTTTGTCTGTCACGCTCTTTCTCTTTTATTCTCTCCCTCCCTCTTTTGCTATCTCTCTCTCTCACTTTCTCTCTCAATCTTTTTATCTCGTTTTTTCTCCCTGTACCTCTCTTCCCCCCCCCCTCTCTCTCTCTCTCTCTCTCACACAGACAGACACACACACACGCACACACACACACGCACGCGCATTTGGGGCGGCTCCTGACACACCTGCATTAGTTGCTAGGGAGGAGAACAATTCAGGTTCGAATAGTAACAAACAGCACACAAGTGTAAATGCAGGCACGACGGTTGACTGGTTTCTGTTGGAGCCCAGCCAGCTTTTTGACTTTTATGTGCGCGCTCCGACTTGCGCTAAAGGGTGTGTTTGCATCGGGAGAAGGTTGTAATGCATTTTTAATTGTTTCTCCACAGCAGCAACGTTCAAAATATGATAATAAAGAGTTTTGGATGCTAAAATCAAGATTAAAAGACTGCACAGAATGACATGTGTTGTACAGAACCGTTCCAATGCAAGGTACAGATAAGAAACTGACAGCATTTTTTATGTGAAACAAAGTCAAACTAAATCTCCTTTACGGTCCCCCAAACGTCCTAGAGAGGACGCTCGTGTGTAAGAAACATCCCTCCGTATTTTTCTCGCAAAACTAATTCAATTTCACGAAAACTCTTTGAGTCTCCAATTTCAATTTAACAATGAAATTTTGTAATTAGTACAAACCGCAAAATAAATCCAAATATTTGAAAATTAGTCGCATGAAATCTTCCACATGTAGGAGATTCTGTGTGTAGTGACAACTTTTGACCACAAGGGTGAAGCATTGCCGAACACAAACAGTTCATGCAAGTTAATAGCCGTCAAAAAGCATTATTAGATGTGGAATATTTAGTATTTTGGCAAATGTTTTGAGGCTACTCAATTGAAATCCCTGTTTTATTAAAATGGCTTTATTTCCATGATTTCCGAGTCTTACATTAATGCTTTAATCTCTTGACTACTATATGATATATTTATCTTGTATATAAATCAGATTCAACGAAAGCCCTAGCCGTAATTAACCACAAGTGTAGAATGTCCTTTTTATAGAAGATTACAAGCATAATGAGCTAAAACATTATGTGTTGGCAACATAGTGTGTAAAGCCACAAGCTATATGTCATAAAACGGAAAATATATGACATACTAAATTCAACTTGGATGAAAACCACCGACCCATTTAAGGGGCTGGCCTCATGTGCACTCTACTTATTTGGATGTGGTCGAAGCCAAACCTCAAATGAATTATGAACATAAACACTGGATGCATTGCTTCATTAATACACCGATCTTAGGGTTTTTCCAAACTTAACAGTAAAACTGTATGTGAGTTTGTATGATTTCTGAGATCAATACAATTAAACTGTCAGATCAAAATAATTTAAATAGTTTAGTTTTCTTGTTAGTAGAGTAAGGTTCTTCTTTTTTGCTTGTGAGACATCATGGCGCGTTAAACCATTGCCTAGCAATGTATATTTTTATGTTATGACACATATTTGTGTGATCCTTTGTTTCTCAGCAGAGTGCCAAACGAGAACAGGAAAACCAATTCATATCTATCAAAATATCAAATTCAATAACAGACACAATTCTCACATGTTTTTCTTTTTTCCCTATCATGCTGCATATTAGGGCGGCACGGCAGCTGGATGGTTTGCGCGCAGCCCCACAGTCCGGGGGTCCAGGGTTAAAGTCCAGCTACAGCATCCTCCCCGTGTGGAGTTTGCAGATTCTCCCCGTGCCTGCGTGGGTTTCCTCCGGGCTCTCTGGTATAAACATGCATTTCAGGTTATTTGGCCAGTCAAAACTGTCCCTAGATGTTAGTGAGCAAGTGAGTTAGTTGTCTCTCTCTGTGTGCCCTACAACTGCCTAGCAACCAGTTCAGGGTGTCCTTTGCTCACTGCTCGAAGATAGCTGGGATGGGCTCCAGCACCACCGGCGACCCTAATGAGAATAAGTAGTGCAGATAATTAATGGATGGATGTTGCATATTTGTCAAGTTGTAGCGAGCAGAGACGGGAGTCGTAGGCGGAGTGTCAAAAGAAGGTGCTAACGAAAGCTGCTTTAATGACATTTAAACTTGCAATCCCAAAACCTAAACAAGAGAGCGGCTCGAGCCGGCCAAATTAAGAGTCCCCCTAGGAACTCGCTAACTAAACAATGGTTCCGTGGGTGAATTATGTAAAACCCACTACACAAGCCCCCCCAGAATTCACCCTTAGTCAAAGTCTCTGTGCCTGGTTGGGACGCTGACCCAGCCACTGCGGGTACAAGGAGCTGGACCAGCGGGGGGGTGAGAGCTTGTGGACTCAGTTGGAGAGCCCACAGGTGCTGGGGGCGAAGGGTCAGAGTGGGTACCCACGGGGCCGGAGGGTCGTGTCGCAGGAGGACGGCCGCGCCGTGGGACTTGGGCCAGTTCCAATGGCTTCGACATATCCATGTGGGCAGGCTTAACCCTCTCCACGGAGACAGTCTCTGGCCTACCACCAATGTCCACGACCATGATCTTGTCACCATGCTGCAGGACCTTAAACGGTCCATCATAAGGAGGGCGCAATGGTCCGCGGTGGGCATCGTGGCGAATGAAAACAAAACCAGCCGAGCGCAGGTTGGAGGGAACCCGTGAAACTGGCCTGCCGTGTCGCGATGTGGGGATAGGCACAAACGCTCCTGCCGTGCCCTGCAAGATGGACTTCTCCCTGGATGCAGCCCAGGGTGTCGTTGGGTCTGGGATGAAATCACCTGGCACCCGCAGCACTCGACCGTAAACCAACTCAGCTGAAGAGCACTGAAGGTCCTCTTTGGGAGCGGTCCTCAGTCCCAGCATGACCCAGGGTAGCTTATCGACCCAGTCCCCATCGGTCAGGCTGGCGCGCAGGGCCGCTTTCATCGAGCGGTGGAACCGCTCGCACAACCCGTTAGCCTGGGGGTGGTAGGCAGTGGTGCGGTGAAGTTTGACTCCCAGGCTCTCGGCAACCGTGTTCCACACCTCGGAGGTGAACTGTGCGCCCCTGTCAGATGAGAGATCTGCAGGGGGTCCAAAACAGGCGACCCATGTGCCGATGAACGCCCGGGCCACATCGACAGCTGAGGTGGAAGTCAGCGGAACTGCTTCAGGCCAACGGGTCGTCCTGTCCACCATCGTCAGGAGGTAAGTGAAACCGTGTGAAGGGGGCAGTGGGCCCACCAGGTCAATGTTAACGTGGTCAAACTTCCGTTCGGGGATGGCGAATGGTACCAATGGGGCCTTGATGTGACGGTGCACTTTGGCGCGTTGACATGCCACGCATGAGTCGACCCAGTCCCGGACGTCCTTTCTCATCCCTTTCCACACAAACTTCTGGGCCACTAGCTTAATGGATGCTTTCCTGCCAGGATGAGACAGGCCGTGTATTGCCTCAAAAACAGCCCGACGCCAGCCAGCAGGGACAAGCGGCCTAGGCCAACCCATGGAGAGGTCACAACAAAGCTTGGCCCCTGAGTCTCCGACCGCAACCTCCTCCAGCCGCAAACCAGTGTCTGAGCTCTTGAGCGTTTGGCTGCCGTTATCAGAAGCCTGGTCCACACTCATACTGGAATAATCAAGCCCCAATTGCACAGCGCTGATGGTTGCTCTGGACAGGCAATCCGCAACCACGTTGGACTTCCCAGCAATGTGCCTGATGTCAGTCGTGTATTCCGATATGAATGACAGCTGGCGCTGCTGGCGGGCGGACCACGGTTCGGACGTCTTGGACATGGAGAACGTAAGAGGCTTATGATCAACAAAGACGATGAACTCACGGCCCTCCAAGATGAAACGGAAGTGGCGAATCGCCAACCAGATGGCAAGTAGTTCTCTGTCGAATGCACTGTATTTACGTTCTCTGGGGACCAGCTGGCGACTAAAAAAGGCGAGTGGCTGCCAAGCATTGTCAACCCACTGCTCGAACACGGCACCCACTGCTAGGTCTGATGCGTCTGTAGTCAGTGCGACTGGGGCTCCGGGGGCTGGGTGAGCCAGCATGGCTGCCTGGCACAGCGCGGTTTTTGTGTCCTCGAATGCCTTGGTCCTCTCAGCGGTCCATTCAACAGCTTGATTGGGTGACCTACCCTTGAGGGCCTCGTAGAGTGGGCGCATGACATCAGCGGCTCGGCGAATAAACCTATGGTAGAATGTCACCATGCCGAGAAACTCCCTGAGGCCCCGTGCTGTTGGCGGCTGAGGAAAGGTGGAGACGGCCTCTACCTTAGACGGTAGGGGGGAAGCCCCATCCTTGGTGATGAGATGCCCAAGGAAGTGGATGGAGGGTACGCCAAAAACACATTTCGCGGGATTTATAATCAGGCCATGCTGACTGAGCTTGGTGAAGAGGTCTCTGAGGTGCTCCAAGTGTTCCTCTTCTGAGGAGCTGGCAACAAGGACGTCGTCCAGGTAGACGAACACAAAAGGCATGTCCCTGAGCACTGAATCCATCAGCCTCTGGAAGGACTGAGCGGCATTTTTCAGTCCGAACGGCATCCTGAGAAATTCGAACAACCCAAATGGAGTTATCACGGCCGTCTTCGGTATATCTGAGGGATGCACTGGCAGTTGGTGGTATCCCCGCACTAGGTCCACCTTGGAAAAGAGAAGTTTGCCCGCCAGGTGTGCAGAGAAGTCTTGAATGTGCGGGACTGGGTAACGGTCGGGCGTGGTAGCCTCGTTAAGGCGGCGATAGTCCCCACATGGCTGAGAAGGTGGGCTTCGCCAGACTGGGGAACTCAGCGAGGAGCTGGTGGTAAATATCACCGTCCAAGAGAGAGCTCGACAGACCCTCAAAAATCCCTTTGTCGCGGAAACACGCGAGAGAGGAGAAATTCAATGCGTCAACGAGGCGGCCATTTTTCACATCGACGAGTAATCCATTGGCACACAGAAAATCTGCACCAAGAAGAGGAAAAGCAATATCCGGAGTGACAAAGTCCCATGTAAACTGCTGACCCCCAAATACACGTCCACTGTCCGTATCCCGTATGTGCGGATGGGGGTGTCATTGGCAGAAGTTAATGGAGGTCCATGTGTTCCCCCCCCCCCACATCGTCCACAGTGGCAGGGAGGACGCTCCTCTGGGCGCCGGTGTCACACAAGAACTTTTGGCCGGAGATGGCGTCCCGGGTGAACAGTAGCCGGTTTCTTGCGCCTGCACTCACGGCCGCTACAGAGTGCAGGCCTTGAAGTTTCCCGTCGCGTTAGAGGTGCAAGGGGAACAGCACTTCTTGGCCCTGGGCCCAAAACGTGCATGGTAGTAACACAGACCTGACACATTCTGATCGTCAGTGGCCGCGCGTGCCTTGCTGGCTGGGGGCGTCGCACTTGATGGTGTGTAGGTGCGTGTAGGGGCCAGCACCTCATGTGTGTATCTATGTGTGGCCAGGAAAAACCGGTCCGCTTCCTCTGCCAGTGCACGCGGATCTGTAATGGTTGTATTCGCAAGCGCCGTCTGGACATGCGGTGGCATGTGACGCAGAAAAAGTTCAGTGAAAAGAAAATTTGGCTCTTCGGTGCCAAGCAAGTTTAACATCATTTCCATGTGATCCGATGGCTTACTGTCTCCTAAGCCCTGAATAGCAAGGAGGCGTCGAGCACGCTCAGAACGCGACAGTTCAAAGATTCTGAGGAGATATGCCTTCAGTCCCTTATATTTATCCAGTTCAGGAGGGGATGTGATGAAACTCACCGCTCTGGCTGCAGTTGAGCTCCCCAGAGCAGACACCACGTGGTAATAGCGAGAGTCATCATCAGTGATTCGGCGCAGGGCGAATTGAGCCTCTGCTTGTGCGAACCATGTTAACGCCGATGACTCCCAGAACTCGGGGAGCTTGAGAACGGGCGCGTATGCCATGTCGGTATGCTCAGTATTATGCACAGCCTCGGAAACTTCCACGAGACTAATGTCGGGGTCACCAATGTAGCGAGCAGAGACGGGAGTCGTAGGCGGAGTGTCAAAAGAAGGTGCCAACGAAAGCTGCTTTAATGACATTTAAACTTGCAATCCCAAAACCAAAACAAGAGAGCGGCTCGAGCCGGCCGAATTAAGAGTCCCCCTAGGAACTCGCTAACTAAACAATGGTTCCGTGGGTGAATTATGTAAAACCCACTACAAAGTCATGTTTACAGACGGTGCCCGACCTACGACCGAGTCAGGTTCCAGACAATCGTTCGTAAGTTGAATTTGTTCGTAAGTTGCTTCAGTACTATGTTTTGTAAGGAATGTTTGTTTAAGGTTTGCATACGTATGTTTAAGGCTTGTATAAGAAACCTGTATTGTTTTGTACTAAAAAAAATCATCTTTTCATAAAATAATATTCTCTATAAAGATAAATAAAGTTAAGTGTAACTTACTTTTGGGACTTGAGCTTCAAGAGGTCCACCTTTGTGGTAAAAAGTGGCCAAAAAAGCATTCCGACCATGTTCTCAACTGCATCAAGTTTCTTATTTCTCTTTCGTTTCAAAAGAAACAGCTCGCCCCTTCTTTACACTTTACACCAACCATATAGAATGGATGCACGACATATTCAACAATAAAAATGTCAAAGTTCTTAGCGCGCTAGCGATACAGTACACGTTGTTATGATTACACACAAACTAAGAAATAGAAGCCAGATTTCTTCATCGGTGTGGATGCTGGGTGACCTCTCACACCACTACGTGGCGGAAAGAAACACTACAGTAATGTCCTCTACTCGGAAAAAGGTGCGCACAATACAAAATCTAACTCACAGCAATGTCCAGATATTTTTCGACATCACGGAAAAAATTATCGTATTTGCTGTTTTGTGTAAGTCGAATGGTCGTAAGTAAGGGAGCGTCTGTATTTGTATAGCCCTTAATCTTGTTCGGGCTATTGCTTTCACGAGCAACAGAACTGGTAACACACCAACAATAAACAATTTAATTAAACTAGAAATGGTTTTTTTAGAATACATGTATAGTACAATAAGAAAAAAGATAATACTTCAATAATACTTCCCCCAATGCAGTATTTGTATTTGTTATACAAAAATTCTTGCCACAAAGCTGAGTGAAGAAATAAATAAGAAAATACAGTTGGCAATCATGCATCGTTACCCAATGCTAAATCTATTGCACTCTGGTCATAATGGAAGGGATATTAGCACTTTTAAAGCCCCTTCTCAAGGTTACTTATTTTCCTCATGCTGAGGTTTTTGAGTTTTTCCTTGCCCGCATGTTGGTTTAAGATCAGTGGATGTGTAACTGTAACGTGTGCAGTCTTTTGAGACATTTTGTGATAAAGGGCTATACAAACAACTTTGATTTGACTTGACCGACTGGTGAGTTTAAACTTTCTATTAAGGGAGCAAAATGACGTAAATTACCTCAAAACATGGTATCAGAGGACAAGTTTATGTAAGATTCCTGTTTATGTCCCATAACTCATGTTTCCGAGCAGTAAAGTCAGTGTATGCAGGAAACAGCTCACCAAGGAAATCACCCTATATAAGAACTGCAAAACAAATTAATTTGAGATTGTATTTCCCCTTCATACGCCATCCTCGTGTTGCCAGGCAGGATTTAAACTGAACCTAATGCTCGGTGCGCAGAGAAGTTGTCTTTGTGGCAGGAAAGACACATTTTCAGAAGTTGGCAAAAGAAGAGGGAATACAAAATTAAAAGGAAAAAGTGCAGAAAAATTAAACAAATGCACACTCAATTGCATTCAAAACTATGATATCCAGGAGTCAGTGCATACCGTCAACAACTAAAAGTAAATAATTAACAATGCGATGAGATCAAATTTTCTGGTATGCTTTTCCAGATATTTTACATATTACACACATTACAACATGTTATCTTCAAATACATCTGTAGCATCCAAGGTCTTCAAAAGGTTTGACACACATCAAGCAGGTGTTGCTTTGAAAATATGGGCTTGACTGACCGAATCGCAAAATTGACAGCAAACGGATGCATGCATCCATCATCCGATTGTTTTTACTTGACGAAATGTTTCATTATTTGGGCTCCAACAAACTTTGGTAATTGGTATATATTTTTTGATTAATCAGTACTCTAAAACAGAATTCCTTCAATAATTGTATAATGAGGGGCCATGCGGTGACTGGTTAGCATGTCTGCCTCGCAGTTCAGTGTTTATTACTAGCTACTGACCTCCCTGTGCGGAGTTTGCATGTTCTTCCCATGCCTGCGTGGGTTTTCTCCGGGCACTCCAGTTTCCTCCCACATTACTAAAGCATGGCAGATTTATTGGTGCCTAGAAATTGTCCTTATGAAACGGTGTATATCTCTGAGTACTGTGTGATTAGGCGGCAACCACTCCAGGGTGTCCCTTGCCCATTGGCTGTCGGCTGAGGATAAATGGTTTGGAAAATGAATGATAAATAAATTATTACTGCATTGGTGGAAACATTTGTTGGCCTGGAGAGGGATGGGCGCCACCTGGCTGTACTTGCCCAAGACACATCACAGGAAATGGTGCCCCCACCACTCTAGTGGTTAAGGAATCAACTAACCAATCACATGAGGTTCGGAGTTGGGATACATGCAAAAAATGATCATTCTCAAAAGTAAAAGAAATAAAAGACTGGTAAAGGAATTGAATTGCTAGCATGAATGTTGAAACTTTTACCTAGTAAATATATAGACACATAGATGAGTAAATAAAGAAAAGCAATAAATATATAATTACATAGATAAATACATACATACATTGTGGGTTGATTAATATTATAGATTGATTGGATCCCTTAACCACTAGTATCATATCGGCACCATTTCCTGTGGTGTGTCTTGGGAAATTAAAGCCTTGTGGCACCCATTCCTACCCAGGCCAACATATGGTTCCACACAAAACTGGGCACCTTTTACGCGATAGACGAATCTTCTAATCTTCTTAATTGTGGTTAAAGACTTTGTTCTGACATTTGCAAAAAGTTTAATTTTGATCCAAATTTCAATATAGAAAGTCTTTGGCAAAGGAAATCAATAAGAAGGGTCAATATTTCCTTTTGGGAATTTGACATTTTCAGTATCCATAATCTGATAAACGATGAATCGACCATTTGAACAGTAGACAACACATTTGATAATCCACATGGGTCAGAATCATGGACCACAGGCCAAATGTGTTCCGCCATATTATTTTACGTGGAATGCGAGACAATGCTGAGAAGAGCACAAGAGGAAAATGACCTGCAGGTTTAAATATGTCCACTTGATATCGCCAAAGACAGGCGCCACTCGCAAAGCACCCACTTTATTGTATTTATTGACCAACCACAGAACATTAAGGAAACTCATTCCACATGGCCCCCGAGCTCAAACGCATTTAAAACCACAGTGAAAATCAATGAGTTGATAATAGACGAGTTGTAGCATTTATAGTAGTGATACACCTTTAAAATTAGGGGTTGGCGGATTGATCCAAATATCAATAGTAACTACTTGGATCAGATCAATAATATTATCTTGGAATTAATACTCCACTCCTCCACCAATTTCCTCAAAGGGCCACTTCTATTTGCAGAAAGCGCAGTCCTCCACTCTCTCACCCAGCCCCCTCAGCCACTCTCAAAGTTTATGCCTGAGAGTGTAATTGACAGGCACACTTTCAACACCTCTCCATACCTAGAGTACTGTTGCATTTGGCCTTCCAGGCAGAAGTAGGGGCAGAACCTACACACGCACCCCTATGAGAATTTAATATGACAAAAACAAACAGTTGCGTCCTCATTGGTGCTTTGATGACCCATGCGGTTAAGGGATGTGTTGTAAAGTAGTCCGCTACTGTGGCAAATCGACATAGACACACACAAAAAAAATCACCTTATAGAGACCTACGAGCCAAAAACCTAAATTTAAATATGTTACTGTTCCTGAACACAAACCTCCTACATTCAATTCCACAATGGCAACAGAGCCGAAAGGCCTTGTTCATTACATTGCATTTCTTTTGGCTTTGGCTCACTTGACTTTTGCTCAGTAACAGTTTTTGGAGTCAAATGTTTTTAAAATTGTATTTTTCACACTAATTGCACTTTCTAACTTGATTTTCAAAATATTATGAATCGGAAGGCAAAGTTGACATAGTTATATTTGTATTTTTGTTACATTGCTGCTTTTTATTTGATTTCCTTGTCTTTTGTTCTGAAACAGTTGTAATAGAAATATTTCTATGTTTTAAATACTCTTAGATACTTTGTGTGTAATATCCATCCATCCATGATCTGCACCGCATATCCTCAGTAGGGTCGCGGGGGTGCTGGAGCCCATCCCAGCTATTGTCGGGCAGTGGTCACCCTGAACTGGTTGCCAGCCAGTCACAAGGCACACAAAGACAGACAACTCACTCACTCATTCATTCACACCTTGGGACAATAAAAACCGGCCAATTAACCTGACATGCATGTTTTTTGTAATGCGGGGCGAAACCGGAATGCCCGGAGGAAACCCACTCAAGCATGGGGAGAACATGTAAACTCCACATGGGAAGGCTAGTAGCCAAATTCGATCCCATGACCTCAGCCGCTGTGCTGCCTTGTGTGTAAAATATGACCACTAAATGGCACTGGATTGTCTAAAACCAGTACCAACAGCACAGTGTAGCAGCAAGATGGCAGAAAACATAGCAGCCCTAACGACCCTCAATCATGTGCAACACAAGGGTTCACAGTCTCTTGGTTTATTGCCTGCATTCAGTAAACAAAAAAATACAAAAGTCAGGGCATCTGTGCACGACTGCAATCATCTTCAGCACGAGGTTATTGACCTGAAGGTTTGGCAAGCGCAGAAGCCCATAAAGTGCCAAACGAAAAAGACAGTCGCACACGTCCATGGCTTAACAAATGAATGCGGTACCAGAATTTAAACAGTAATGCAACAAAAACACAGATTTTGTGAGAATTAAAAAAACAACAACCTCAAAACAATCAAATGTCAACTCTGTTACACCAGTCTGTAAAAGAAATACGTATTTCTCGACCCATGATTTTTTTTTAAATAAAATTCACATTGGTATGAAAGTTTACGTATTTTTGCCCAATATTTAAAATACTGTTTTTTTACTGAATAAAAGTTCGTGTATCACAAGAATGCATTAAGACTTGTGACAACTTTAACTTTAAAGGGTCGGTGTGTAATACTTAATGATTAAGTATTACACACCGACCCTTTAAAGTTAAACAATTTTGGTGCCTAAAATCGTTGTGCTGGGTTTAAATACATATAAATTAACTTAAGGGGCGGTGGCATTTATTCACTGATCATGACATTTCCAAGCTAAAAGTAGCAATATTTGATCCGTATCCATAGTTCCCTGTATTTAGTTGTATCGGACCGATACCGAAATTCCGACATCGCCGACCCCTGCTCCCACTTACAATAACCTATACTTAACAAAATACATATGTAGTGGACTTTTCCCCCGTTTGACCTAAAAGAGGAAAAATCCATTTGTATGGCTCACTGAGAGCATTTCAGTGATTGAAAGAGGAGGACGTCCCTGGTTCGCTGCCATGTTGGGTGAGTCCGCCCCCACGCGCGTTTCGTGCACAGGTGTGCGAAGAGTCTCTCACTTCCGGGTACTGTCCCGCCTTGGCCACCGGCACGATGGGCAGGACGTCTTGGATGAAGGTCGTTAAATAGTTGGCAGCAGATGAAAACGTGTATCCTGACAACAGAGGAGTCTCCATTCCTTCCGCTCCGCTCAGTGTGGCTCCCCCACCGGAGCTAAGCGCGTTGACGCATTGTGGAGTCGACAGGGTGGAGGGAGAGAAGAGGGAGGAGGAGACAGCGGAGGAGGAGGTGGTGTTGGTAGTGGCGGTTGTTGGAGGGGGCGCCCGCTGCAACCCCTCCTTCCCCAACACAACCGAGGAGGCATCTACCGGCGGAAGTGCGATGGCCGACACCGACGACCATCCACCCGAGAACGGCTTCGTGCCCCCCGAAGGCACGTCGTCGACGCCGGGTCCGCTGATGCGCATCGACGGCTCTGTCCTGCCTTTCCTCGGCGGCTTCGGGAAGTACCAGAAACAGCTGATCCTGCTCACATGGATCCCGGCGCTCTTCATCGGATTCAGTCAATATTCCGACAATTTCCTGCTCGCCCAGCCGAACAACACATGCGTCCATCCCTTGGCGAACGCCACTTCTTCTACCACCGCCGCAACAACCGACAATGACAGGACCTGGGCCCGCTCCTGGACGTCGGGTGGCCCCCAGAACGCCAGCGGGTGGGCTCCTGGCGTCCGCAACGACACGGGAGACACACAGTGTATGTGCAATGCGTGGACCTTTGAGATGCACACCGGACTTGTGCAGAACGTTGTCACTAAGGTAAGCTGTTCTCCTTCATTTATTCCAAGGAGGGGGGATCCCGATGGGGGTGGTGCTCTGTGCCTTGCCACCTGTTTCGTTTGTTCCCCGAGAACCCCCAAACCCAAAACACGGCCACCTGATCGCCAACTCAATCTTATAATAAATAAGTAGTTCTTCTTCATACGAGGTCAATTCGTTCCAGGATCCTGCTCGTAGCTCGAACTGCACGCGTCACGAGCGAATTTTCCCCTTATGAAATGATTTTAAAATAATTGGTCCGCTGCTGTCCTCCCAAAAGCATACAAGTACAAGTGGCTTAAAAACCACATATTCCTGTTCACTATAAACACATTCAAATGGTAATCGAACAAAAATATCAAATACAGATAAGATCAATTAGATGATATTAACACAATAAAATGGAAGTTCATTTTGAGAGCCTTAACAAAGTCGGGGGGTGGGGGTGGGGTAATTTGCAAGGTCGGTGTTATGGAAATTGCATACCTGTCAACTTTTCATTTTTTTTTTTTTACCCCGTATTTTATCTTTAATTTATTTTTAATCGTTTCAAATTATGTCCGCCGTACAACAATATCTGTACGGGAATTTTTCTTGGAAAAAAAAACAAAACAACAATCTCGTTCTGCCCATTTCGTCTCAAATCCGGATCGTCTCGGACACTGGTAGCAGATGGCAATGTCATCGTAAAATGTTAATATTGTAGCGGTATTCTACATAGTCTGTTTTGCTGTGAGCTGGTGCTGTGTTTGTATGGTTTAATATCGCTTAATAAGGAGAATTTACAATCATTCCTAAAGGGAACATTTGGCACAGGTTGACAGGTATGAGATCGAGAAACTGTTGATATGGACTGACTTGCGGTACGCTTAAAAAGTTAAGGTAACGTGCACATCATTTTTTGCCCGCAGTAGTTTGCATGCACAAACTTGCCGAACTGATGATGGCGTTAAGCATTTACGAGCAGTTAGTTGTCTCGATCAGTTTGAGCGGTCTCTAGTGGTAACCTCTGGGACTGCTCGTGAACTGGATTTTCTTTCATATTGTGAGCAAAAGTTTTGTTCCAAGAAAACTTGCATATGAAGAGGTATCACCGTATTCACCATGTCCACTTTGTTCCCTCCAACAACATCTATCAGCCAGAAATAAGTGTCACCTTAACTGACAGGCCTGGTGGAAGTTGCCGGTGACAGGGTCACACCAAAAAGGACATAATAGACATGTTTGATTCAGGTCAAAGGTCTTTAGTACACGCATGCTCTGGAATAGTGTGACTCTCCAACATGCACACCTGCCCACCGGCTGTCCCCGTGACTCAACAAAATCTGGGGGAGGGGGACCGGTATTCCCCTGTCGAGTCATGTTGTTGATGGAATAATTAAGCATCGCTGTCATTTTTTAAAAAGCAATTAAAAACCCGTCCTATTTGTATGTAAAATAACCATGATTGGATAACGTAATCAAATCTTCCGACAACTCGACCGACGTGAAGAATCAATGAAGATGAAATTGCAATTTATTTAGCTGTCGGACGACGAGAGGAATGTATCCAGATTCCGCGAATAAATGCCGGTTGAGTTTTGCAGGCTTATCGACACACGCAGTCTGATGCTAAGCCAAGCTTTGAAGCGTCTCCGCATTAACGGTAGTTTGGGCAGCCTGGGCTCATGCCTGCGTTGGCTTCCGTGCCAACAGCCCATCTGCTTATCTCGAATAACGTCCGATTTAACTCAAGCAAATGAACTGCAGAGATCCTGGATGAAAGTACAGTAGGTGGAAGTCGATCCAATCTTCTGGTTAGAATGATTTATTTATTTATTAGGGAGTGTTTTATGGCATAAACACGGTACAAGTAGGCGGTAATCCATTTTTATATCTAACATCAAAGACACTCATAAAATGATTCTGTTACTGCCCCTATGCATGGTATTTTTAGAGTCTGGCTCAATTGATGACAAACACATCCAACCTTTGCACCACAACTGTTGAAATTCATATTACCGTACTTAATTATAGACATTACATTTTCTAACTATTGAAATTCATCTCACTCATTTAATCCACCACTAGTCCTCTTCTACTTTTATCTACTTAAAAGCTTGTACTCGCCTTTTTTCTACCGGTTTCCGCAACTTTCCAACATTTTCAGCCAGCAGCTACTTTGCTGGAAGCGGAATTTGTCGTTCTTGTTATAAAACAATGTCATGAACCTTGTCTACATCACTAGTAAAGTTAAAAGAGATAAATAGAACTTGTGGACAAATCGGTAATATGAAACATATCCGGGCGACACAGTTCTGAGATCATGGGATCAGTTTCATCTACCAGCCTTCCTGTGCGGAGTTTGCAAGTTCTCCCCTTGCTTGCGTGGGTTTCCTCCAGGCACTCCGGTTTCCTCCCACATTCCAAAAACATGCATTCCAGGTTAATTGACCGGTCCAAATTGTCCCTAGATGTGATTGAGCGAGCGGATTGTCTGTCTCTGTGTGCCCTGTGGCTGGCTGGCAACCAGATAAGATGTTCCTCTGCCCACTGCCCGAAGATATCAGAGATGGGCTCCAGCACTCCTGCCACCATACTGAGGATAAGCGGTGCGGATAATGAATGAATGAATAAAGTGTATCCACGAGCAAAGCAAGTATGGTTATTGTTTACATGTTGATTGGTTGGATCCCTTAACCAGTAGGGTCGTAGGGGGGAACCATCTCCTGTGGTGTATCTTGGGAAGGTTCAACCTGGTGGCGCCCATTCCTCTCCAGGCAAACGTATGTTTCCACCCGGTCTTGAACCAGGGACTTTTTGTGTCTTAGGCAAATGTGCTAACCACTGCACTATGAAAACATGTACAGGTACATACACACAGCACCATTGGCGTTACGTAAATTCACTAAAACACCCATGAACTTGTTGCATCCTAGGTAGAGATCTCCAGACACGACACACTCTATGTAAACTGAACACTGTACAGATTTTGTATGGATAATGCACTGCGTCATTTCTGCACTGGATTTATTTACCATACTTGTACCAAGATTGACCCGTGAGAGGCGTTGTCGTGCGACATGGATACAAAATGGCAGCAAATGCAAAGAAGAAAAACAAATTCGTTGTAAGACATGAGCACTATGTAGTTGTCAGATGTTTGGTAAAACAAAGTATTTTGCTGCTGGCTGACTTTGTTTTCTTTCCTGTTCACACATGCTATAATTTAGTCAAATCTTTGGTTAGCTAAGAAAATAATTAATAAATTACTAATGGTGAGCAGCCAGTCAGTCCTAGACTATAGTACAAAGTATCAAACTGATTGAGATTAACTCCCCGCTGTAAAATGTTTTCAAAAAATGAATGCACTCAACACAACGACGAATTGCTCAGGTTAATCTTTTACGAGATCGAACACTCGAACCCTAGATACTATTAAAGGGGCTGTCCGGAATTTGACACTTTGTTATTCTCTGCCGCCATCTTCTGGCATGAAGCCATAATCGCAGCTTATTCATCAAGTATGTGCACTTCTTGGACGTGTTCGAATAAACTTCTTTTTTTATCTTTTGAGGGGTTTGGGTCGGTGTTTGGAGTTTATTTGAAACGGGCCTTTTCTGACTGTTTCCATTTTCATGCTACACTAACAAAAAACTATGACGCGCATAAAATCACACTCTATCCCCCACCTCTCACCCCGCTTCTACTTAATGTGTTGCGTTTCCTGGCACACCGTATATATGAAATATGAAAAAATATCTAAAGGCTCTTTAAACTCAATTGGGCACGCTTAGCACATACTTAATGGAGAAACTATTTTTCTTTAACATTTTTAAGGACACCACCAATGCCGCACCCCGCTTTTAATTCAAATTCTTCTTAATTTATGGTTAAATCCTGGAATGTTTTAAGTTTGCCTTGCTTAAGTTACAAAATGGCCGTATTTCCACTCTGCAATATTAAATACTCTCATGCTGGTATCATCTTTGCACTTTCTGAATATGTACTAAATGAAAATGTCATGTTGTTGCCATTACATGCTTCATTGGTCAGAAAGAGCATCAACCATGCATATCACCCTTCTGTCAAGGTCATCATGGGGGAGATAAAAGCAGGGGTAGCACCAGCCTTGTACTGTATATGTTGTTCCCATAGATGCTATGACATACTCTAGTCATGATACACTTTCAAAATCTATCATCCTTAAAGATCATTTGTTTGTCATTAGGGAAAAAAAACATTTGAAAAAAGCATCTTTTGCACCTTCTAGAAATTCAGCTGGCCAAAAGGCAGCAGGAAGAAAAAATTATTTGTCATGTAGTTCTTGCTCATGTTATACTTTTAAATGATTTGTTACGTCTTGGGAAAAGCATCCGGCGCTGATTTTTACCCCTAAAGGGAAATAATATCTTACCATCTATGTTACTATACTAGCTCTGAACAAATGGTCAGCAGGAATAGAGGAAAAAGGCAAAATGTATTTTAAAAACAAACACCAGCCCCCACCTAAACAAAATCTATGAAGCAGTCATTTATGCTCTAACAGAAAATAGCCCAAACGTGGCAGTTTTGCAGACTGGGCTTATTGTCATCAAGTCAGCAGAGCAGTTAATACATTCCCCCCCCACAAGCATTACAGATAAGACTTTTCCCCTTCACAATTATTTCTCAATAGGACCTACGACAATGAGGCTTTAGCTGCTGCTTCGTTTCCAATGAGGACTGCCCCGCTCAAATGGGGCCCTCTCACACTTTTACTCCACTTTGAAACATGTGGCAATGCAGACAGTCTCCAAGTAGATAAAATAGGATGTGGCACTGCAGCAGGAACTGATGACTCTGCATTTGTGCCTGTGTTTGGACTGTGCCGGTCACAATTGAGTTCAGCTATCCGTGACTTTGTGTAAGTAAGGCAAGTGTCAACACGGGCCTAATACACACACAAACACATTCACACTCATGCCCCATGTGATTGGACTCTTATGATCATGCAAAAACAACTTGTGGCTACATTCTACTCTGCATTTGTTCTCAATCTTTAAACCGGGGATGGGGGGGGGGATTGGGGGATGGGTTTTGAAACCCTCGGTAAGTCTACAGAATTAAAAGAAAAGTTAGTCAACTGATTTGTCAAATTTATAATAGTCATTTGCTATGCAGCAATATTGTAATACGTTTTAGGAGGTTACTGAGACGGTTGTTTTCACCGACATGTTTGTTTTTCAGACTGACATCGTGAATTTATAAGCATATTTTTCTTTTCTTTTAGACGAAATACCAAAGATATTTAATAAGTTTAGTGGTTTTGTAATTTTTGAGTTGCAAACAAATTTCATCAATAATAATAAGAAAAATAATCAATAATAATATGTTATACCAATGTTTTAAAATTTAAATGACTTATTCGGCACGATCTCCGACATTGTGTATTCAAGCAGTTGTTTTGGATACCTTTTGGTTTAATGTTTAATATGTGAGTTGTCTATCTTTGATTGTATCCTGTCAAAAAACCTGGCTTACTACAGCTTACTCCTCCCCTCCCTACATTATGTTTTGTTTCATGTGATTAAATAGGATTTCTTTTTTCTAAAAACACATTCGCTTGTCAGTTGTCAATACAATTTGGGTAGGTATGCAATGCAAATGCAACATGGACCAACGTCCATATACATTTGATTGTTACTTTACCAAAAAACTGATCTGGGATAAGGAGAGTGCAGAATATACATTGGTTGAATAAGCAAAACAATATTATGTTTGTATTTTAACTAATCACACTTGATACTTAAAGTTCTGAATTGCAATGGTGCAATGGTTCAATTTGTCAAGTGGTTATCCCGCACCTCAATATCTTGACTCAATCTTTAATATATTAATATAATCTTAATTGATATATTCAATATTTAAATCAAATGAGGATGTTGCGGAGCATCGTTCCATTTCTTTAAACTTTGTTGTTTCTTCTGTTTTGAAACGTTATTCTGCTGACAAAAAGTCGCCCTTTGCACAAAAGATAAGTTTTAACTCATCTGTAATGGGAAGAACTTCCTGCAACTGAAAATGTAAGCGATCATACATACAGTACATACCGTTTTTACCCAACCCCTATATGGAGAGAGATTTCTCTTAAACGCATCATTTTCATTTGCACATCGATGACCATGTGCGTCACATTATAATCTAATTTATTTTCATATAGTGAGCAAGTATGTGCCGTATGTGCAGATAGAAAAAGAATTCAAATGGGTATCACCCATAACCTCAGAATTCTATATTTTTGATTTTAGATAAAAAAGCAAGTTCATACAAAATTTCATGCATTTTTGATTATAATTCATATATATATATATATATATATATACAGTATATATACATGGTAATCAGTTTTTTTACCACAACGAGACGCTAAATAATACACAATGTCCCTTTTTAAATGGCCAATCGCTCTAAAACACATGCCTCCCTCAGGTTACTTTTCTCACATAGTTAGTCTGTGCTTTGGCATGATCATATCTTATTTCTATAACTTTTTCTTCATCAAATTTTTGGGTGTGAATAGACTTTCAGAATGGCTAGAAAAAAAATAACATTCATATGAAACTCGACAGGCTATTTCATGCAACAATATTCCGAGAAACTTAGGATCTCCTACAACGTATGTTTTACTCCCTTCAGAGAACAGCACAAACAGACTTTTACCAGAGTAGATAGAAAAGTGGGAGGGCCCCACTGCACAACGAAGCAAAAGGACAAATACAATAGAATCTCTAATTTGAGGAAAAATACGACTTAGGGTTCTTCAACTAGTGGCTTGGTTGAAGACTACCTGCAAAACATCAGTGTCAACATTTACAGTGGAGAGGCGACTGTAAGATGCTGGCCTTCAAAGCAGAGTGGCAGAGAAAAAGCCACACCTGAGACTGACCAACAGAAGGAAGAGATCTATATGGGCAAAAGAACACAGGCATTGGACAACTTATTTGATAAAGGGCTGATTATTCATGAAAAACACAACATTTTTCTGGTGACCACAGACATTTGAACAGTAGTGTATATGTTTAATAAGTTACAGCTATAAGACTGCAGTTCAATTAAGAGCGATATTACCATTTTATGTAGGACATCCCTCCAAATATAATCACGATTATTAAGACATTGACATTTCTTCTGTTGATTTATTGTGTAACAATGCTTTATTATTTTGGAGCTTTTATTATATATTGTACTCCATACCTTTAATCACGTGCTTACTATGTTTAAGTTTGGTCCTCACTGATACTGAAAGTATCCTTTACACAAAGTGGCAAAAGATCCAAAGTGGTTCATGTGGAGAGACCCGCTATAATTGAGTCGGAGCCATCCTCAGGGGCCATCTTAATTGGACTGAGCCTCGAAAATGAGTATGTATCATTACCCGTGTGTGCAAGAGACCCTTCTCGGCTCACTTGCAGTCTGAAACATTAGAGCGAGCCCCAAGAGCATCAAAGGTCCTACGACTGCGTGGGCGGGTGTGATAAGGGAGACAGTTACGTAAAAAGCGTCCGGGCCTCAGATGTGAAAGTTGATACTGTAAGGATGAACACCCATGACGTGAGAGGCCCTTACTGCACTGAGTCCATTATTTTCTGTTTGGCCAGCTGTTCAACTGTCCCTGATCAGTGTGGGACATTTTCAAACATATTCAGCTGTCAAAAAGAAGGCCACCGTCGGCCACTCATCCAACCACCCGCCAGTGCAGCCGCCCAGGGCGCATACATGAGAGTCAGCCGCCAGTGTCAATGGGGTCAAAGACGCTGTGTTAGCAAGAGATAAAACTTAAATGAAGACCCTGCATGTTCGCTTTCTTTCTGATAAATGCTGTCAACATCTGGCAAGGCAGGATTAGATTAGCTCATCACTCAGTGCTCAGAATGAGAATATTGAAATTTTCTCGTAGAAATTGACATTTTTGCTAAACCTTGAATTTGAGGGTAAGAATGTAATATATTTTATATACTCAACACTGGTGTTGATTCATGAAATTTTTCTTATTAGTGGATTGTGACTTTTTTGCAACACTTATAAGTGTTAAATTTGCATTTTTGCTAGTTAAAAAAAGGTCATTCCTCTCTAAACATTTTAGAAAAGATTTCTTTTAAATTAAGAAATAAATGTGTGTTGCAGGGTTCATACGGGTGCTTGAAATCATTGAAAAATGATGTTGAGTGTTGTGTTTTCAAGAATTAAAGTGCTTGAATTTTGTGTGATGTGATTGTAAATGCACAAAATTGTTGCCATGTTTCTCAACAAGTCTGCTTAAAATTGATGCCGACACTGATCTCTGGTGGCTTCGCATTGTCATTGCATTTCTTCTTTCCTCTCGATTAACGGCAGCTGGCATTAGTTAGTACGACATTCTCCCATGTAGTGTCATCACCTTTATGGGTCTCGCCCAAGCGGACAGGTGCATGCTACATCCAAACAGGCCCAAATTAAATTTTTAATATCGTAAGAATTGCATATCAATTATGGACATTTATTATGGGCCATAAAAAAAATTAAGGTATTATTCCCCAGTGGTAAATTGTAATGGGAAGAACTTCCTGCAACTGAAAATGTAAGCGATCATACATACAGTACATACCGTTTTTACCCAACCTCTATATGGAGAGAGATTTCTCTCAAAAACAAATGTATTCGTTATTTGCTCAAGTTCAAAAAATCAAGTGTTTTGATAAATGCACGCGCAAAATTAATCATTGCATATCCGTATCGCAGATTTATTTGTGGCTCTGCAAAATATATGATTCACACTGGATTTTTTTCTCCTAATAGTACTGGAGGAATGAGAAAATTGGCTTTCAAAGTGCTTGAATTTGGCCATTAAAAGGGTTTACAAACCCTGGTTTTGGTCCGGGTTCTCAGGTTTAAATCAGATAGTCCAGCCTAAATGATTAAATAAATATTTTACATCAAATCTCCCAATCCTTATTTCAGTGTACATCATTAGTGGTGAAAGTCGTGCGTGCCATGATTTAATCAACTCCTAAAGATGATGCACAATTCAGCTGCATTTTAGTCCAGATGTCTTTTTTGGTTATAATAAAATATATTCATGAGTTAAGGTGGTTCTCTGGGTTGAGCTACCGACCTCAACACTTGGCAGTTTTCTTATTGGTTACCCAACCAAACACCGCCACTTGTTGTGATAGGAGGAATTAGATCAGAACAAAAGACACTGTTTCTCAAACAAAGCTCTTCTTCTTCTTCTAATAAAAATTGTCCATATAGCATGATGAAAGGACACGGCATGCTTCTCATCTTTTTTTTGATCACGTGTCGAGGTGCCATAAAGTTGTGTAATTGGCTGTGATCTAGTCAGTAAGGGCTTTACCATGAAAAATTAAGCAGCAGTGCTATGTAAATCCAACACTTTAATGGCGTTCTTTTTGGGGTGTGTGTGTGTGTGTTGGGGGTTGGTATTGTTGCTTGTTGAGCATAACTGTATGACCAAGAAGTCCCAGCTTTACATTTCCTGTCCTTTTCCTTTTAAAAACAAGCATTTGTAGTTGATGCTAAATCTATTACACCCTGGTCATCCTGGAAGGGGGATTACCACTTGTGAGGCCCCTTCTCCAGGTTACTTTTTTCCTCATGCTGAGGCTTTGAGTTTTTCCTTGCCCGCGTGTTGGTTTAAGATCAGACGATGGTGTAATTGTAATCCTGTGCAGTCCTTTGAGACATTTCTGTGATTAAGGGCTATACAAATAAATGTGACTTGACTTGACTTGATGAATGACTGTAAATTGTCCATAGTTTGTGTAAATTGTAATTTGTCAAATTACCTTTCCGTGATCAGGAGGTGACCAGTCCAAGTTGTTATTTTATAACTCTTAGTTGATAAACTGGTATTAAAATCTATTGTTACTTTGCTTATTTTGGCCTGACCTATAAATTCCACGGTAACTCTGCAATGAAAAAGAATATTTGATTAGTTTGATGCCCATATGATTCAATTGATTGTTTTTCAAAAGTTAATGGGAATCACATTTGAATATATTGATTTGTGGAGAAAACGTATCCAAATGAGATGATGATTAAGTCTTTAAGCTTCATTCATTAGACTATAAATTTTTTTTTGACTTGTGACCAGTCACGGTTCAGTCAGGAACCTAATGGCTGAATTGTGATAAAGAAAAATAAATTGGATTTACTCTTTTTTTTTTTTTTTTTCTCTCTCTCTCTCTCTCTCTCTCTCTCTCTCTCTCTCTCTCTCTCTCTCTCTCTCTCTCTCTCTCTCTCTCTCTCTCTCTCTCTCTCTCTCTCTCTCTCTCTCTCTCTCTCTCTCTCTCTCTCTCTCTCTCTCTCTCTCTCTCTCTCTCTCTCTCTCTCTCTCTCTCTCTCTCTATCTATCTATCTATCTATCTATCTATCTATCTATCTATCTATCTATCTATCTATCTATCTATCTATCTATATATCTATATCTATATATATATATATATATATATATATATATATATATATATATATATATATATATATATTTTATCACTGTATTAGTACAACAGAGTCCAGGTGAAGGAATTGTTCGCTTAGGTTTTTGACGAGATATTGTCTTAAAGCCTTCTCTTTACGCCCACCACTTCACAGTATTTTTCACCCATGGGTGAGGTAAAACTTGGAAGCTTCTGATTATCACTGTTGCCATGCAGTAACTATGCAGCAGCCTCTCTTTCGCTTTCTCTTCCTGGATTTGCTCATTTCTGTCTGTTCACGTTTTTCTGTTTGCAATTTATCCTTTTTTATCTACTCGGTCTCCTACTTAAGAGGTGTGCTTCACATGTGACATTAGGTTTTATTCTTCTTTTTAGCCGTTTCTCCTGTTGCAGAGTCTCATTCCTATTCCCCTTTAAGTACCCCGCCAAAGACATTAATGTTCAACTGGTTCAGAAAAGTACTAATTCAAATTTTAAAGCACTTACAGATTATTTATGTATGCTTTCACTATCATTATTATCTAAAGAAAAATAAATGAAGTTGATTCACCTAATAAACAAATACGTGACATGTTTAATGAGATAAATGCTTTCTATTTTATGTTTTTTTTTTGTCAGGACCCATTTTATCCCTGCACAAAAATCAAAATGAAAGCCTGCAACTGGTTTCTCACTAAAATGAGGTCTCAGTTGAACTCCAGCTTTTCCGGTATGTCTTTTCAAAGATCACGCTGATAACAATTGTCTGGTATCCACAATGTATACTATGCAGCATGGGGGCTCAGTTGTGCTTCAGGTATTCACCTTGTGTGCATGACATAACCATTGTTCCACAACAATGTCAGTCATTTAAGATAATTCAGCAGACATTTCAAGGATTTTGACGTATTTTCTCTCTTCTAGCCTCGCTCTGTAGCCTCTTCACGCTTCGCATTTCTGTCTGGCTAATAGGTTTATGTACGCGTCTTGCCTAACTCCGCACACTGCCATCTATTCATTATTCTCTAATGAGCAACACAATAGCAAAGCAACAGAACACAAGAATAATGGGATACATAGCGGACGAACCTTGCATGATTGGACTTGGACTAAAGTTAATTGTTTAGCGCTTTTGCTGAAACTACATTTATTATTTTTCATGTAATACAAGCTTAATAGCTGAATCCAATTTCACATTTCGCCACATGATCTCACACAAGATATGATGAAGTATGATGATTCTATTTCTGAATTTCAATTGATGAATACAGTGAGGCCATAGTTTCCCTCCGAATACTTGCTAAATCTGGTAATAATGGTTCAGACAGACTGTAAATATAATTCTTATTGATAATAAAAAAACAAACAACAGGAAGCAGGTTGGTTGTCATCCAGCTCTAAATACTATATGTAGTTTACCCAAGAAGAACAGAAGATGGATCCTCTTTATTATCACAACTAGTTTGTTTAATCGATAAACAATTGCATTAAGCTCATGTAAGTTGCTTTTTGTCTTGCATTCATTAGAACAAAAAATCTCCAGGAGTCTTGTTGAAGCAATCTGGATCTGTGGCTTGAAATAATAAATTGGGGTTGAATTTTGACAACACTATTAGCAGCATTCAGCCCTGTCAATTTACAAGCTTGGTCAGTGAGACACAGACCAAAAGTGTATTAGTAAAGCTTATAAAGAAAATCACATTAATGGCGTGTTGACAGGCAAAACTTTCTCTAATCTGTTTCCGTACATTTTGCTGAACTTTAACACTTTTGACATGTTGTTGCTTTGCCTCCATGTGACCTTAGACACTCTGTCGAAACACTGACCATTTTGCTGCGGTGGGTCTCAAGTGCAGCTGTGTCACTGCACACAATCTTATGCGGCCTCAAATTTTAGGTCTATGGGTTCACTTTGTTTCTTTTTCCCCGTCTGCGAACAAGCTATTGCACAACAAGAACATGTTTTCCGTTCCTGTGTCTTTTTCCACTGCTGACTTTGATGCCAAAAGAGAATGAGTAGCATTGCCGGTCTGCCTGATCATGTGACAACAAGGTGATACTGAGTAATCCTGGAACGTTCCTTTCCAAGTGGGTCACTGTGATTGAGGTCATGCCATTCCAAGTGCCCCAAAATACTGTAGTAATGGTTTAATTGGTGGCATTATTAATTTGATTTGCACGATACAGAGAATATCCTAATTGTGTTCACATTCTAAAAAAAAAATCTCAAACCAAACACTACAAAATTATTTAATTATACTAACATACAGTAGGTAATCACGATCCTGCAACTAAATATGTACCTTTATATAACTCATTTTTTAGAATTAAAAGAAACAAAGTGGTAGTAAACAAATAGTTGAGTATATTGTAACATTTTCCTACAGTGGTTACGGCTTTTATAATAGCTAACCTTCCAGTGGTTATTCACAAGTGGAGGTGGTGGTGTACACTGGGCTTGGTGTGTTGTCACATGTAATATATTTTGCAATTGTGTGATTTTTTTTTTGTATCAAGTGTATTATAAAATTAGGTTTAGATAACACTTGTGAAAAACTTTGGCGCGACCATGTTGAAGTCCCCCCCGCCTTCTTCATGGCATGTCTTGATCTTGATTTGTGAGCATTTTCAGACAGTGTTCGAGTAGTTTCATATGTCAATCAGTTGAAGTTGCACCTAACTCTCAATGTATATTTTCCATCTAAGTCTTCCAAAAACAAAGCACACAACCTCAACATTTACAATTAATTGTCAAGACTAAATAAAACTTGTTGACATGATCAACATGGAATACTGTGCATTTCTAACAGCTGTGTTTATTGTCTTCAGTGGAGTCTGGTGTGTAACTCGGCATGGAAAGTCCACATTGCAAAATTCTCCCTCTTGGTCGGATCCATCTTTGGATACCTGGTGTTCGGAATCCTAGCTGACTGGTAAGGCATCCAAATAATTTTACAGTCGTCCTAGTATTTTTTTATATTTAAGATGGTAAAGATACAGCATGCTTTAAACAATTGACATTGTTTTTTATTGTGTAGGTTTGGCCGTCACCCTGTGTTGATCATATCTGTGCTGTTCATGCTGGTGTTCGGCCTAACTGTGGCCTTTTCCGTCAACGTTCCCATGTTCAGCACACTGCGATTCTTTGAAGGTTTTTGTTTGTCTGGCATAACGCTGTCGCTCTACGTCCTCAGTAAGTACTTCCTCTTAATGTTATTACTGCATTATGAAAAACCGGATTAAAAAAAATAATATCGGTTCGTTCGTTTCCCACTCTTTGCTAATCGATACATTGAGATGACAAAAATTTGCATTGTCTTTCTTCATGCCAAATCAAGTCAAGTCATGTTTATTTGTATAAACACAAAAAGTCTCAAAGGGCGGCACAGACCACAGATTATTGCAAACCACAGTCTATTATGACACCATCAACTGATCTAAAACCTACATCAGGGCAAAAAATACACAGATACAAAGATATGGTCAACATAAAATATAGGTTATTCATATGCTATAGAATAGAAGTGTGTTTTAAGCTTGGATTTAAACATTTCCACTGAGGTTGCAGATCGAATCTCAGGGGGAAGAGCATTCCACAGCACCGGGGCCCGAATGGAGAAAGCTCTTGTTTCGTGCTGAAAAAAACCAAATACAAAATCTGCCAGGATCAAAGTCACGGATGTCTGACTTCAAAAGTTGAATTTCGGTCACTCTGATTAATTTCGCATACTTTTGGTGAATCCGTTTGATATAGCGGTAAAATTATATAACGAGAGTAAGCATTTTGCTAATGCCCTACAATTTGAATATTGTACTCAACAGTTCGTTATTAAATGTTTAGATAATTAAGTCAGATCATTGAAAGATCTTACAGGCTATCAACAGTGTTCTTTAGATACATCTATAAGAAAACTCGGTGTGTTTATATATTGTTTATCAAAGTATAAGAAAAAATTATTACAGTGATTAACACCCTGACATCCAACAAAAAAACATGCACATTGTAGCTGCAGTAAAAAAAACAGAAGTTCTTCATTTTTGTAAGCTATTTGCATTTTTACACGTTTTATGTTCGGAAAAGGCTCAATTACATGCTTCTTTAAGTTAATAATTTTTTGGACACCTGCTTGTGTCTTTGTCTTTTCCATGTGGGCCTACCTGTATTTCTGATGTGTTTTTGTGTGACACTTGATATTTACCCTGGAGCCAATCTCTATTGACAAAACTCCGCAAGCGGTCTGAGTGACTGTCATTCAATAACACATTAGCCGGGAGAATCAATCCTGTCTGACCTCTAGTCCTTCTTTTAAGCATTTGCTTAAAAACTAACTCGTAGACTGGCCATAAACAAAGCTGATTGCAAAAAAATGTCACGTCATAAAGTTAAGGCAAGAAACAAAATTTGACCTTCTTTTTGTGGTTGGATTTGTTTGCGGTAGCTCAAAAAGTCCCCTGTGGAGATGTAACACTAATCCTCTTCCTTCCTTTATCATCATTCCACGTGCAGTTAAATCTCCCTCATGTACTGCAGATTGTAGTACTGTACTTTATCCTCTGACGACAGCGAGTATGTTGGGCCAGAGCACATGGTGCTTTCGCAGTGCCTCTAAAAATCTATTCCGTAGCATCCACCTCAAAGTTTAACAAAACTGTAGTCTTCTACATCAGGCTGTCTAGTGGACCAGATATCTGATACATCATAGGACAAACCTTAAGTCCGGCCTAAAAAAAACGGTTAAGGAAAACTCTTTAGTTTTAGATGGCAAACTGTAATTTGGCTCATATATATGCACATTTCACTTTAGATCACCTTTCAGACTCAAAATTTAACCTAGTGGGGAGTGGACAAAAAGCCTAGCGGCCCACCAACCAACTAGAATCTAATTATTAGATAGTTGATGGAAACCTTTCAATACAGTCTAAATGTATTTTTGTATATGTACGTTTAAAAATCTGTTCCGTAAACATACTGCATAGTGTTAGAATAATTTCCCTCATTCATTTATAATGCACACAAGCAATCACTTCCCTTACCATTAACTTACAATGTCCAGGTAGTTAAAAAAAAAGAAAAGTTCAAGACACTGTCCACACACTGTTTTTGCGACGGAGTGGCCTGTATTGAGGGTAATGAAGGGTTCAAACATCTCTACTAGCGTGTGACCCTTGAACAGCAAATGACGCTATCTACCATGCTGGGGGACTGAAAAATAAACAGGAAAGGAGCATAGGGAACTGGACTGGCTGCTTTCTTGAATAGAGTGTATGTAGGAATGTAGAAGCTTGACAGAGTTGCCGGGTTACTTACCTGGCTTTTGCATTGATTTTACATTTGAGAAGATGATGAAAATAAATAGCATGCTTGTGCATTTTAAGTATGATGATTTGCAATCTAGTGGTTGCAAGTAGACAATGTATTGTACTTTTATTATTGAAAGTCATTTGATGCAATGTTTTTGTTGACCCATCAGTGTGTGCTAGCTTAAGTGCTCAGCCTTCAAAAGCTTATCTCTAGCCCACCATTCGTGTATATTCATCTCTGGACAGCATAATTGACAGCGTTAAAATACTCACATCGTTTCCCATCCATATGCTAATAGACCAAGCCAATATTTGGTTTATTCAGTTTATGTAGGTCGTGTTCTGTTCTTTGTCTCAGTGAATGACTGTTGTCAACTCGTATTACGGTTATACCATTAAACTTTCACAAAATTAATTACAAAGATCCGACTCTTTGAAAAGAGATCAAGGCACCTGCCACTACACCGTTTCAAGACAGTATAATGTACATGTAGCATCCAAATTACGATCAGGATTGGTTCTGACCAACCTGTCGCAAGTCAGATTGGACGTAAATCGAAGTCCATTACGATGGCGCCATCTGCTGCTGAGATGTTATCTAGTTATTGAGTGTAAAGGTAGATTGCTGTGTTAGAGGGAGAATATGGTATCCCAACTGGCTGCCAAAATTGTTGTATGCGTTGCAGGGCTGCTAAACGCTGTGGTAACAGACATTTAATAAAAAAAGAGCTGGGAAAAAAATTAGAATCTGGTGTCTGGCTACACGATTTTAGAAAAAACCTAAAAGCAATTTTTCATACCTGCATTGCAATTTTGTTGCAAGTTTCGATTTCAAAAGAAAAGTGCATTTCTGTGCTTTTTTGTGGCAATTTAATCAAAGTGACTTGCAAACTTACCTCAAGATGACGTCATTACTGGCCGAGAGTATGCAACTGTAACAAAATAACAACAATAGATTGTCTCTTAAAACAGAATTGCAGTTGAGTAAATGTTTTTATTATCATAAACAAAAGTATAACGCAATTGGAGAACTTCTCCTTTCAGAGCTACACACTGGCATCGAGTAAGCACGACTTCACCCAGGTGTCTGCGATGATTACTATACAAAAATCACAAATGTACCAGGGTCCCACGAGTTTTAGCTCCAGCTCCAGTTTCTTGGGTGATGGATCGGGCGTTGGTGAAATAGTCTTTGCAGGGGTGTTTTTTATAAAGTAATTAGCCTAGTAGCCATAGCGCCATGCTAGACCTTTCTCTCCTGACGTCACGTCAGTCGATGCCCGGAATCGCTAAAAATCCATGGAGCACCCGCGGGTAATCACCATTTTTTTTGCACTTTTATGACTTTAATGGGAGTGCGATTATTTTTTTGTTTCAAAGTAACGAGCCGCTTAGGCTAATGGCTACCGGGTCGCGTCGCCGTTTGTTTTGGTGACCAATTGTGCAAAACACCCACTGTTTAACTGACAGTTGCACACACACTGCATGCAAACTTTGCCTCGTTGTTATTGGCTAGTGCCGTTAAAACTTGTCTCCTTATTCTGCTTTGCCGAACCCTTTATTGCTCTCAAACATGGAACTACAGACGCTGCCCTACTTACGAACGAGATTGTTAGCAGGTTGCATTTGTTCGTAAGTTGCTTCAGTGCTACATTTTGTGTGGAGTGTATTTTTAAGGTTTATATAAGTATATCTAAGGCCTGTATAAGTAACCTGTATTGTTTTGAAACTGAAAACTAAACTTCTAATAAAATAATATGCTCTATAACGTTACAAAGCAGGCTGAATGATAAAGCAGAGTACTGAAAAACAAAGCTATACATAAGGCGTTGACATTTTGTGGTCTGTGCAGCCCTTTGAGACTCCTTGTGATTAAGGGCTATACAAATAAACATGACTTGACTATACAGATAAGTAAAGTCAAGTTTAGCTTACTTTTGGAAGAGTTAGGCGACTTCCTCCTCCGTGGTAAAAAGTGGACGAAAAAAAGCGATCCAACCATTTTCTCAACCGCATCAAGCTTTCTTATTCCACTTTCATTTCAAAAGAAACTGCTCGCCTCTTCTTTACACTTTACATTTACCATATTGAATGGAAGGCACGAGATATTAAACAGTAGAAATGTCAAAGTTCTTAGTAGGCTAGAGATGCAGTGCAGTGTGTTTACACCCAGACCAGGAAGTATTGTAGAGGTTGGATTTCTTCTTCGGGGTGGATGCTGGGTGACCCCTCACAGCGCCACACGCCGGTAGCGGCAGTAACAAGCACTACAGCAATGTCCTCTAACAGGAAAAAGGTGCACACAATACAATACCTAATGTACAGCAATGTCCAGATATTTTTCGACATCCCGAAATCTTTTTTCGTAGCTACCGTTTATCCTCAAATGGTTGTAAGTAGGGGAGCGTCTGTATAATTCCTTGAAAAAAAATGCAGTGTCTTGCGATTACATAAATCGCAACATGTCACATCGCGATATCAATTAGATTATGCTTGAACATTGAGCCATAATCTGGTGGTCATAAATTTGGTTGGACGTAATTCAAGCAGGTCGTAATTCACACTTTACTTGTATGCTGTATCCATTCATCCATCCATTTTCTATACCGGTTATCCTCAATAGAGTTGTGGGGGTGTTAGAGCCCATCCCAGCTGTCGTTAGGAAACCCCGAACTCCACACAGGAATTCTGGTAGCTGGATTTGAACCCATGACCTCAGAACAGTGCTGCGAACACGTTTACCACTCAACTACTGTGCCGCCCAAGAGAGAATCAATAGGTAGTAAATAATGTAGGAAATAAATCGTATTTTCATAGAAGCATCGAGAATCTTGGCTGGACTATTAAATCAGAATTAAAAATATTAACCCAACAACAAAAACTACAATGTACAAAGGAAAAGCGGAAGATAAATAAAATTGTGTAAAAACATTAAAGAAGACCCCGAAACTTTGCTTTTGCACTGCAGTTATGTTTTAACTTTCGTCTAGCAATGTCTGTAAGGGTCCTAAAAGGCAAATCAAATGTGATATAAAAAAACATCAGAAAGCAGGGCCTATTGAAGTCTGGGTACTTAACCCTTGGTTTCAACTTTAATTAGGAAAAGTGAGACACGGGGAATAACCACTAAAATTGGAGAATTTCACGTTCTACATTAACCATCCTATTGTGATATGTCAGGTCAATGCAACCTGTAAAATAAACATAGCAATTAATCTATTAGGCATGACTTGAATCTGCATAAATGTTATCAATTGTCCTCCAACTCGATGCTGATCCATTTACTGCTGTGCATGATAAACACTTAATTAAGCATAAAACTTTGTTATAAGGATTACTCGCTGAAAGCAGTCTGTAGTGCTATTTTTCCTCCTCACCTGCACTCATGTCTGAGTGAATTTGCATAGATGCGCGTGTCCTACACAACCTCTAACGCTTTAAGTGTGTGAGAAAGGAGGAGAGAAATTCAGACACTATGTGAACGTCTCGTAAAATATTGCGTTTTTCCCCCAGACACATAGCAAGGTCGGATGTTGCTTTTAGGAAGAGGTTATTGCTGTTAAGTGCTCATAAATAAAGGAATGAAATTGATTACTAAATAGAGAGTCATTCCATAGAGTGTAAGGAAAAAAGAAACCTTGCCCATGTTCATAGGTACTTTTATGTTGTGTGCATTTATTCAGGTTAGATCAGTCTCTTGGGGGACCAGTTGTCCGGGATTTTTATGTTTGGTACCTTCCTGTTAACATACAGAGTCATCGATAGCAATGAAGATTCATGTTTGTTTGTCCACACAAGAAGCTTCCTTTGTGTTTGCCAGACGTGTGTCATGATATGCACTACTTTCAGGTCAGATTATTAGGCTACAAGCAGGCGGAAAAAAACACCTGTTCAAACATGTTCACGTGGTGTGTTAACAACCACACCAGAGACCAAAACAGGTTTTTCGTTTATATTTGAGGGCTCTTCTTTTAGTTTGGCTTTTCAGTTGTTGTAAAATAGGACTGCACAGCACACAATAACTGTACAAATAAATTGGCGTAGGCCTCGCTGTCATCAACACACCTGGAGATCACCTTGTGTGCCTTTGCAGATATTGTTTGCCTTCCTTACTTTGGCCAAATGCTGTTCCATCCAAAACCTAAAGAGCAGGGGTACACAATTGTTTTGAGCCGCGAGCTACATTGGCTTAAAAGATCTGCCCAGAAGCCGGCAGGAGGATGTACCGTAAATTCCGGACTATAGTGCGCACCCGATTATAAGCCGCACCCACCACATTTCGGGAGGAAAACCGATTTTGTACATACACAAGCCGCACCTGTATATTAGCTGCATGCGGCCACATTGAAAAAATGCAACACAAACACAAAATTAACCCATACCCGACACAGTCCAAAAATCACAGCCGTCAAAATGATCGGAATACGATACCGGTACTTAACGTTTGATGCAGACCTGCAGAATCCGGGTGCCCGTTGAAAGTAATCCAAGGAAAAAAGTATATATTTCCAAAGGTAAGGGTGGGAAAAATATATATCCACTGTTGTCGGCCGCATCCACAAACACGTCTCACCTTTACTCCACTACCCGTCAGCCCGCGTTTGCCCCGCCCCTTCTTTCTCATTTGCTTGTGCAAAACATATCAGAATAAGTTTCTGAAATAAATACATTACAAAAATATACAGTTGCAAATACATATTATACATGGTTACACATATTTACAAAGAAATACGGTACACCGAGAGAGTTTTCGAAGCTTTAATCATAATATTATAACTTTCATCCCAAACCGTGCCTGTGAAGTGTAGCAAAACGATACTAGCAACACGCTCGCTATACAGTAAATGGCCCTGTTAAAAAAAACATACCATACATGCAGAAATCATGGTAAACCGTCCTCATCTTCCTCATTATAACTGACGCCATCAAAGTCCGCTTCCTTCAGTATGGGAAAGAGACTTTGTCATATAGACGTCGTCCCACGCTCCCTTATTTAAAGACACGCTAGCAACACGCTCACAAAGTAAAGTTTACGTGCAGTAGCCCTGTTTCCTTCTCTATCGGACTGCTCGATTGCGTTTAGCTTGAAGTGTGCGTCATGTGCCTTTCTTTTTGCAATCTACATGATGAGGATATGTCCACGCTAATTTAATTTGTGCACAAGCTAAGAAGTTGCAGTCTTCCTCGGCGCATATATTCCACCGCTCTAAATCTTACCTTTTGTACTCGAGCGCCGCTGGCGGGCGTTAGAAAAATTACATAAATTGGCCGCATCACTGAATAAGCCACAGGGTTGAAAGTTTGGGGAAAAAGTAGCGGCTTATAGTCCGGAATTTACGGTATTTCTTTTTTTTTTTTCATATATGCCAATAGAGTCTAAAATCCCAAACCTTCGCAATACATGAGGAATAAAGATAATGTTAGCCGATCCAAATTTTTTCGTTTGTTTTTAAATGCACCTGTATGAATCATTGAATATTTATTTAGAAAGGGACCATTTCACCCAATTAAATTGTTTGTATATTAAAACTTTAATTAAAAGTACTTGACATGTTTCTATATACCGACTTCCTTTTTTAATCACAAAATTTGAGAATTTGCATTGAAAAATTCAAAATGCAGTAGGGAATAGTTCAATAGTTTGTGTTTCATACATGAAATTTGATAAATATCTTTATAAACAAGACTACTAAATGATTTAAGTTCGCTGACGATACCACCTTGATCGGCCTCATCTCTGAAGGGGACGAGGCGGCATACAGGGATGAGGTGGAGTCACTTTCAACGTGGTGTTCGGAAAACCACCTCATATTGAACACCACAAAAACAAAAGAACTGATTCTGGATTTCAGAAGGAATGGCAGGAATCCAGCACCACTCACCATAAAAGGAGACTGTGTAGAGAGAGTCCACTCTTTCAAATTTCTGGGTGTGCACATATCCGACGACCTCTCCTGGTCTGCAAACACCAGAGCGGTGGTAGGGAAGGCCCAGCAGCGACTGCACTTCCTGAGATTGCTCAGGAAAAATAACCTAAAACAGCAGCTGCAGGTGTCCTTCTACAAAGCCACAGTGGAGAGCATCCTAACATACTGCATCACGGTGTGGTATGCTGGGTGCACAGCAGCAGACAGGAAAAAGCTCCAGAGGATCATCAAAACAGCCCAGAGAATCGTCGGCTGCTCTCTGCCCAGTCTGGAGGACATTGCCTGCTCTCGCTACCTCAGCAGAGCAGAAAACATCATCATGGACTTTTCTCACCCCGGCCACCACCTCTTCGACCTGCTGCCTTCCGGCAAGCGCTACAGGTCACACAAAGCAAAAACAAACAGACTCAGAGACAGCTTCTTCCCCACAGCCATTACCACCCTAAACAGACACCGCACAAAAAAACTGAAAACTGTTGCAAAAAACTACCTCACACGAATGTAAAATGGTACTCACGTACATGCTGTCTGCACTATGTTTGTTCACTGCTCAAAACAGACACAGCACAAAAAACCTGAAAACTTGTGCCAACACTACCTCATACGTATATAATGGTACTAATGTCTATGTTCTTGCACATGTCGACTGCACTACGTTTACTGCTCACCTTGCACAATGTCTGACCATTTCCTTTTTTCTGCACTATGTTGTCTATGTTTGCACCAATGCATATGCTGACTATTTGTTGCACTATGATGACTTTGCACCAAATGCAATATTGCACAACCTTTACGATACCAACGGTATCACGACAACACTGTATGTAACATCCCACATGCCGACATTTCTTGTGTAAATACCATGTAAATTATAACTATAGCCTTATCCCCCTTGTTTTATAACCTTATCTTCTCTGTTCCTTTATCTTCTTGGCTCATACCTCATTGTGAATGTGTAAAACTGGAGTGTCATGCCCAATTTCGTTGTCACAATATGTTAACCCATTTTGTAACAATGACAATAAAGGTATATTCTATTCTATTCTATTCTATTTAAAAAAAAAAAGAAGTACAGCAATTTTTGGAAAATGTGTTTTTTTATGGGGCCGGATCAAAAGACACTGAGGATAAGAACGTCCCCTAAAAAGGCACATTTATATCATTAGTACATGTTTAACACGTATATGTTAACGTTATACTTCTACCATTTCCATTTTCTGGGCCGGATTAAAACGCTTGGCGGGCAATTTGTTTCCTCCAGGCAATAGTTGTCCCACTGCTGCTTTAGAGGCTTGAATTGTATTGAGTTGTTGGCAGATTTCCCAAGGACAGATTGCCCTTTATTTTGAAAATATATTTTGCCATATTACCTTGTTTTTGCATGTTTTAAAGTATGTTTTATATTATGTTTACTTTACAGTATGTTCATTATCTATCTTAGTTTATCTACAAAGTATTTTATTGTGCATGATAAAATAAGGAGATTCTGACTTGGATGAGCCTATATTTCTTAGCCAGAAGTAATATTTTTCAAGGATCTGCAACACTGTTTCCGTGGCCTTGACCTCCCCCTCACACCCTCCTCATCTGCAATCTCTCCATAGTAATCATCTTGATAAATAGGTAGAAGTGCATGTTTCTTCCTATCAATAAAGGTTAAAGTTCCCTTGCGTGCAGCATTTAGGCCTTTGCGTGTTGAGCAAAGTTTCTTCTACTCTGACTCTACTCTCCACCCATCGGTCTGTCTGGAAACGAAGAAACACTTCCCTGTTTGTTAGTTTCATTATCCCAAGCTATCTTCTAGAGTGAAGTCCTGCAACGGACCCAATCATTATATGGAATCTTTACTTGGCTAGTAGACAACTCAAATGAGGTCCGGTATTGGTTTAAAATGTTATCATTCCTATGTAGTTGTTCCGTGGGTTTCAGGGTCATAATAGACAAATGCGTGCACCCAAATTGAGTGTTTAACTTTTTTTTGGTTGGCTGACATTTTAAAGACCATTAATTAGAAGGTTGTGACATGCAACTTTTTTTGACTGTGTCTTTCCCGTCCGCAATCAATAGCAATGACCTTATCCATCGTCAATAGCTCTCTTTCATTGCTCCTCAGTATTGACAGTGCGCTGATTCGTTTGTGTGCCTGATTCTAAATGAGTCACCAATTTGTGTAAGTCGCAGAGACTTTTAGAAGGATCTCTGGAAGAGTTTGGACTGTTATTGGACAGAATAGTCCCATTTGGATGATTTAAGAGCCGCTATTAATGGGCCTTTACAAGGTAAAAACTGTTAAACTGTCACTGTCTATAAAGTATGGCTGAACTATTAATCCAAACCTGAATATGATTTAGATTTCAACAATGTTTCAAAGAAAAGAATCATTGTAATTTATATTAAAAAAAAACTATGAGGTGGTTCTGCAAAAATACCTTAAGTTGTGAAAATACACTTTGTTGGGAGTGCAAAAGTGTGTGTGATGTATGTTAAACTGCTCTTTTGGGGGTGATTTCGGTTATATGTTAGAACATTAATTAATTAATACTAAACTAAATATTACAAAAATAATTACAGAAATTATTTTTTGTATAAAAAAAAAGACATGTAAAGCCAACAGTCGAGGTGGAAATGAACACAAATAATTAGTCCAAGCATGCTATTGTCTGTAGAATATAAGGTAAGAAGCAAACTAATCTCCTTCAATCAAATTAGAGAATCGAAATACTATGGTCATTCTAGTAGTTTCCCGCACAACATATTTTTGGGGGGAAATCCGTTGGGTTTACATTTATTTGAGTCGGTTAGTGTTAATGCTAAAGTCATTTGAAAAAGCTATTGATATGCTAAATGAAATTAACGGGATCACTATATCTTTAAAACCACTATCCAACACCCAATGATATAGCAACAAATACACATATTTAGATTGACAATTGTTTACACTCATCCTATCGTGTGAACAATGACTTTAAAATATAATCAAAACTTATATACGGTACTACTTTTTACTTGGTAATTGGTCATCCGAAATTGTCTTTTGATAGAATTGCGTACAGGACGTTTTAATCAGATTAAATAAAGCGGTCCAAACATAGATTTTTTTTAACACTATTTTCACAGGTTAAAGTTGAGGTTTTGTATTATTTCACATTCAACATATTTATTCACTGTTCAATTAATACAAAAAGGGCTACCTTTTAAATATTCTCTCATAGACTTAGAAGAATGGTGAAAAGTGTCTTCTTAAAATAAAAGATTTTAGGGTGACTTGAGTGATCATACCTTATGTACTTTAAATTATCATTGTCTAAAGTGGCTCATAGTTATGTGCTAAAGCTTCCCCCATGTCACTGACAAAGCACTTTTCTTTTCCTGCACAAAAGCTCCTCTATCTTTAAGAAGTCTTGGTATAGCAGCAAGCCTGGCTGGCTGCAGATCAGGAAAATGCTCTATGCTGACAATGCTGCACAGGCCTGTCACTCACAACGAGTTAAAACTAATCAGCAGCTTTGCACATGGCTGAGCTTTTTAGTCTATAAAGGCATTTATTTAAGTAACCCAAGTTTTTATCTATAAGAGTAGAAGAGTTCATGTTTAATCTTGGTTGAACACTATAATACAAATAGGATTTTCGACCAAATTTATATTGTATTTACTTTAAAGTAGTGGCGGGCCGGTAATTTTATACCACTGTCTTCAGTAGTGCTATATGTGAATAAATCCATCCCTCAATAACTGTTTTATGGGTCTATACTATTTAATACAGCTACGACACTTATCAAGTAACATCAAAATAAATTACTATCAGGACAATTTGTACATGTTCTGTTCATCTTAATCAATGACTGACATGCTTTTTAGAGGACAAACATTGTTATTGTGATAAAGACGGAATGATTCAACAAGTTGCGGCTAGCTAATATTCGCCATAGTCAGTGTGCCCAACCCTTAAAAGTTTCACTGTTGATTTTTCTGAATGTGTGCACAAGCCTGTTTTTTTTTTGTTCAAGGCAAGACACAGAAGGATAATTGTTATTTTTCTTTTTTCTTAGAAGGCCTCTGAGTGGCCCTTTGTCTGAGATAAGGACACACATCTGTGAAAACATTCATAGCAATTACCAAAAAGTGGAGCTAAATGAATGGATTCAAAGGGCTGCCTCGCCATAAGAATGTCATGTGACCAGTGAAAGGTTATTGTGGGTTCAGGAAGTGGCTGCACTGAGTGCTTGTAGTGGTCAAGTGAGTAAAACAATAACCCTCGTCGGCGGAGCTACGCTAGACGATTGTCGTGGCTTGTATCAGATACATTTTCTGCTTTGCTCAGTCAGCAAAGCAGTCAAAGCTTCTTTTGGGATTATCATACTTGTTAATTGGCTCTAAAAGAAAGTTGATCATTGTTGGATGGAAAAATACACTCCAGAAAAACTTGGAGTGTTTAAGATGCGGATTTGACAGAAAACGGTTTCAACCACTCTCTTCAATTGTTTCAACTTATGATTAGAAAAAAATAGAATAGTGATGTTACCCCCAACCAGAACAATGACAGATTGTTTCAAAGGGAACACCTTTATATTCCTAGAGTTTTCCCCCTAAAAACCGCATTAATTCAATGACAATTGGTTTGAGCTAGAACCTGCTGCAACGCTCAAGATTTTAGGGGAGGAAGCGGTCAACTGTACATTCTGTTATTATCTATATTGAGTTTTGATGTCTGTTGTATGATCCATTGATGGCCTTGCAATATCCATTGCAGCCTAGTCATCCTAAAAGGGGGAATACCTCACGTGAGGCCCCTTTTCAAGGTGTCTTCATTTTACTCATGTGAAGGTTTTTGAGTTTTTCCTTGCCCTTGTGTGGGTTTCAGATCAGGACATGTAATGGAGGCTTCTGCAGCCCTTTGAGACTTTTAGTGATTAAGGGCTATCCAAATAATATGACTTCACTTGACTTTTTTTCTCTTCTCTAGCACCTGGTCAGTAACAAGTCATGAGTACAACAGTATCTTGAAATAAGACTGGATATTGGCCTAATATAAAACTTGGTATCAATACATGGCTTATCCATCCCCCAAATTTTTATGTTGCACGAATTGTAAAACTCAAACTTATATCGTTTATAGGCTATTGCTATCTTTTCTCAGGGGGTACACTTTTCCACAAATTGATTTTGAACACCGCTGATTATAATACTAAATGATAATAGACTGTCCTATACTTTTTCATAGCCGTTCGAACAAACTCCCTGCATACAGTAATATCAGAGTAAATACTGGACTCATTTGCAAGACTTCACTAAAAGTGAAGGAATTCAACGTCTATCCCTTACCATTTGCTGCTGTTCTGGTTAAGGGCAGACTTCACATTAACTTGATTCAATTAATACATGACACAAATAGCAAGAACTATTAACTGAGGTACATGCAGTCTAATTGAAATTCCAGTCTCTTTCTGCTGGATTGGAGCACGAGCATCAGCTCTGGCGCCCTAGCCATTATGATGGCCTCTATCACCTTGAAAAGCGCATTTCAGAGCACACTGACAATCTGGTGCAGCAGCAAGTGTGACGTTCAAAAGATGGATGAAGATTGTGGGGAAAGTTCTAATACGATACTGTATTGTTCACCTTCTTGGCTGAGATTTGCAGACATCCCACTGTGACCACTAAAGGACTCCACTGTCTGTTGTGGCTGGCAGCCTGTGTGGTGTGAATGCTAATGTCGGAATGAATCGGTGCCATTCTAATACCGGACAAATGAGAGCACTTTTTTTCCGACAACAATGTATGCAATGTTTGGTCCCACAAAAAGAACAGCTGCAGATTTTTTGGAGGTTTTCAAAAATATTCACGCTCCATTTTATTTCTTATCCACTTGGTCTGCAGGACCAATCCCCAAGTTTCAGTTCAGACGGATTTCATGATTCAGCATCTTGTAGCCCGGTCAATGAGCAAATAGCTTAAATTTTTCTAAAACAATTTTTGCTAACAGCAGAAAAGCAGATGTTTTTTTCTTTAGTCGCTGTAACAACACACTACACATACATACTATACATACATGAGTCAGGTGCAGTAAATTTATCATCAATTCACTGTGTTTTCCTAGTATCATGACATCACTTTAAAACTTCATGTCAGTACCTGTGTGCCTGTTTTGGGGAATGACTCATGAACCTCACTCGTTGGTAACCTCACCCTACTGCTCACTTGCATAATAACTACTGCATGTCTTCTTTTTTTCTCATCCACCGACAGGGATTGAATTGTGCCTGCCAGGTTGGCGTTTTTCCATGACCATGGTTGCCAGTTTTGTGATGTTAGGCGGCCAGCTGCTGATGCCAGTTGTGGCCTATCTTTGCCGTGATTGGCAAGTGCTCCAGGCCGTGATTATTTGCCCTCTCCTGCTTATGCTGTCCTACATCTGGTACGTGGCAACCCAAGACAATTAATAGTGTGTTTTTAAGCACATGAATATAATACTACAATTTTTTTTACTTTCACATTTCTATTGAATAACTGCCATTGACTGCTATAGATGTCAAATAATGATGAAGGCAGGGAGAGCGGTAAACTCTTCTGAGCTCTCACCATCATAAAATCTTTATATGTAATCGGCAATGTTTTACATTGCTGCCATTTGAGTATATGGGCATGTTAAACTTGGAATACAAGAACAAAAATTTGGAGAAGACCTCACACTTTGAGGATGCCTGTCTGATGACAGGAGATGTCAGACAAGGCTGTCTAAAATGCACTTTGGTACGGATGCTTTATTGTTGATCAAATTGGAAAGAAGACATTTTCGGTGGGTAATTCGATGTTGCACATATTTCACTTTTTGAGTGACCTTGCCCAAAACTGAAACCGCCGTTCATAGAAGCAGTCTTTTGCTAGCTGTACACTGCTGAGGTCGACAAACTCATTGGGAATTGGATTTTATTGCCGTCTCCATGCTGCAGTTTGGCGTTCCTCCAAGGCCTACCTGTGCACCTAAAGGAGAGATATGATCAATTATCAATAATGGAGATATGATGCACACAATTGGTCTCATATGTTTGATGGAGTGTTACAATTTAGTAAAAAAAACGTGATGTATAAAATCCATCAAGGAAATTGCAAGGAAAATAAATGCCATCTAAAAATAGATGGGTCCTTTGTTACAGCAGGGGAAAATAATGAATTAGTTCAGTTTTTAAACACTTTTTGGCATAGTTATAAATATAAATTCTGTTTTAATCTCTTCAATATACTTCATTGGTTTTGGCATTTACTAGTTACATTGTTTATAATTCACAAAAATTGGTTGTAGAAATTAGAGGTTTTCTCCTTAATACATTTCTGGATATGTCTAGATCTGCAATTAAACAAGTACACCAGGCGCGATTTACAAAGATGTAACTCTTTTATCAATATAATAATTTAAGGGGGAATTCCTTACAAAAGAGTGGATTCTTTAACATGTTATAGTTTTTGTAATGTCTAAAAATCTTCAATTAGTCTAGTTTTTTTCTCCCTTATTTTAAATCGTCAGCTTTAATAAATGCTAATTCTGGCTCATCCAGTAAGTAATTAAACTATTTACTAGCAATTCAATTTCTGAAGACAGAAGTTGGATTGAAGTGGAGAGTAAAAGGGACTCTGCCAAAAACGATGGATTTATCAGGTGAATAATTTGCATTGTCGAATCATAATAATGATGATAATGTGACAGTGGACACTATTGCATGCGTAAACCACATATGTGTTAGAAAAAAAGCAAGCCCCCTGCTATTGACCCTTTGCACACACGAGACCTAACCATGTGATCACACCATGGCAGATGGTAGTAAGCCGTAGTAAATTGTGCACGTGGCCAGTAAACGGTAGACGACAAAAACAGCTCTACTATTCAACAAAATTCGCAATGACTAGTTAAACGAATACTGTGCAGCTGTCAGATGAGGTGGCTCACTTTGTCGGAAAGCACAAAGGGTGCTATTTAGAGAAACTGAAGATAACATTAGCAATGCTAGCTACCGAGCGAAACAATCTTCCTCCTGACAAATACACATCCAAATAAATCTTCCAGTCTGCCTGACTCCAGTCCACATGATATGTACCAATTTAATGTAAAAGGAGTATCCCCATGCACCTGTGCTGATCTAACAGCTTATAAAAGACAGGATGCTTACCAGTGTTTCATAGCTGGTGCGTGTTGTCGATAACTGCACTCCCGGCGTGAAATGTTACCCTTGCGCAAACGGTACTAAAATGACTTTGTATTTAAATTGTGGGGGAAGGTAATAGAATATAAGCTTTTTGGTGGAATCCATAACAGTTTTCAATACGTGTTGTTTTTCGGAAATTACTGTTTTTAATCTGTTTAATCTCAGTCAAAGCATCTTATTTAAATAAAAAGAAATAACAACAGTAAGATACTAATGTTGTTAGTTAGCTCTTGCTAATTTATCATATTGAGTGTCTTTGATGTTAGCTGACCTACTAAACATAAAATTGCTCAGAAATACATCAAATATTCCTTGTTAAAAAATGTTCACTGAAAATCATGGAATTCTTGAGGGCTGCCAGCCTAAAGGTCTTGTGCATCGGCACACCAGTCTTAGTCTTCTGTCATCATCAAAAGGGATACAAATCCAACTCTGACTTAAAAGCTTGCCCACCTCACAGGAATTAATCACCTTGGTAAAAAGTGGTGATTGTATTCTTTTGTTCTGGTAATTGAAAATTGTTTTACATAAACTTCAAAGGGTCAATAATGTACCGTAACAGTTGTTACAAAATAAACAACAAGAATATTTATTTAAAATGTGTTTTCTGTTTTATCTACAAAAAAAGTCTTCTGTAGCAATTAAAATAAAGTTTAATAGGTGTAGGGAGAGTTTTAGAGCTGTAATTTGTATTCTTAATATATTGCTATTTTTCTTACAGATGTTTCTTTCAAATTTAATATTGGCCCATGGCCAAGAAATGAACAATTATTTTAATGATGTATTCTATGTATAACACTATAGACAATGCTCATCTTCCGCCGATACAAAACATTACTCACATACTATCAGAATAACACATCAGCTAAAACGTAGTAAAAATTGCATGCAACCTTGCAGTGTCTTATACTACGAAACATTTCCTTCCTAGATTTATTCTAAGCCAAATGTGGCAACACAGATATGGAAAATTATGTTTAATAGTCCACACTCCCGTTGAGTAACCTCATCCAGCTTGAAAATGAGGCTTTGTGTGATGAGGATCCATTTGTCATGACTGATGAGCGGGGACTTCCCTTCCGTCAGGATCTTCCCTGAGTCACTGCGTTGGCTGCTAGCCACGCAGCAGTACTACCGCTCCAAGTGGATCATGGGACACATTGCTAAGAAGAACTGCGTCAACATGCAGCAGGATCCAGAGAACATCCTCCCAGGTAAACTCACTCACACACACTCACACACGCATGCAAATGAAGGAATTGACAAGAAACTTCAGTGTAAGTTTCCTCCGGAAGACCACAATTGATAGCATTAAATCAGTTTCCTGTCCGGTTGCCATGGTTATAGACCGCCTAAGGTAGAATTGAAGTTCCAGCTGAACGCCACAAATTTGGCACATGAAGATTTTAGTCATTTTGTTACAGCATGGTCAAGTGGGTGTGACTTGACTCTGCACTGATGGATAGAACATTTGTATTCATCGTCACAATTACAGCCCCCTTTAGTACTTCTCAGCTTATTGTATGTAGATTTATAGCCCTTACAGTGTCTAGTATTCCTTTCAGGTCCTTGAGCACAGCATTCCATTGCAGCTTTTTTAAAAGCTCTGATGCAGCAGCATGCGGAACAATCAATTAAAGAATGAACTCAATGCCACAGCGATCTTTGGCCTTGAGAACCATGCCGGGAAGTTTGCAGCCGGGCCAAGGGGATCAATGTAAAAGCTGAACGATCCGCTCAGCGATTACCTTCAGGGCACCGGAGGTGGAATGCTGTCACATGGCCTAGTTGTCGTGCTAACACCAAAGCGCCAAGTGTGTGTATTTGTGTGCCGTGTTTTGCCGGTAACTGACTCGTCAAGAAGCAGACACATCCTGTAGGTGCCATTTCTCTTTTAATGGCCCCTCCTGGGTGTTACCGTCTTCGAAACTGTAAAGTGAAATGTCACACTTGCCTCTCAAAGTAGCATGGTGTAAGAACACATGCTCATTTTGTCAAGTTTGTATGTAACGCTTCAGTCTCCAAATCGTGTGGTGGTAGGATACAGGGAAATGTTGGTGGAAAATTGCTGATACTCTCGGCAAGAGTTAAAAGTGCAACTCTTACAAACCGCAACAGCTAAGGGATATATAGATATTTGTATCAGTAGAATTGTTGTCATTATTGAGAAAATATAAGTGGAATTCGCTCGATGGTTCTCAATTTTTTTTTTTCATTAATGTACACATGGAGAAATACTTTTTCAGTCAAGTCCCCCCAATCAGTTTTTTACAAGGATCTATGACATTGTACACCGCCAAAATATCAACAAAGGGAACAACAATCATTTATTATTGATCATATCACAAATATATAATAATATTAATAAAACTTGTGACCAAATTTTATTCAAAATTAGCCTAATTATCTGATGAGTTAAGTGTAATTTGCTTTCTAATCAAATACATTATATTCTTTGGGATTTCCTTTCTATTTTTATGAGAAAAATAGGTCCACAAATATGGCAAAATATGAAAAAAATCTTAAAAATAAGCTCCAATACATGATAGTTTTGCTAATTTTATGTTATCATTTTAACTTTATTCTAATATACAAATATACCTTAAATATGAGCCCACTTTTCTGGAATTGGGACATTTTGTTCTCAGTAGCAGGTAAAAGTAGAGCAATTGCTGTGTTTTTTTTTTTTGATTGATGCTACTTCTAAAGATGTTTTCAAATTTCAAGTACCCCTTGAAGCGCCTTCGTTCTGCCACAGGTGTCCTAGTACCCCTATTTCAGGATCCATGTGCAACGTAGTACTGATTCAATGGGGTCTAGAGGTAGTATCTGGGCTAAAGAGTCGGACCCAACCCAGACCCGCAGGTACCAAAGCGCGATCATGGCCGAGCCCGACCAATTAACTCAATTTGAGGGGCCGAGCCAGACGCAAGCCAATCAGCAGTACGTCCTCAGAACAAAAAAAAAAGAAACTCAGAACAATGACAGGTGGATTAAAACAAGTCAGCAAGAGAAGTTCGGCCATAACCCGAATGTAATAATTGACATTTTAGCCTACATTTGAAATGAAATGAAATGATCTGCATTTATATAGCGCTTTTCAAGTCAATGACTTCCCAAAGCGCTTTACATTGTGCTTCACATTTCCCAATAGCGGCCGTGATCTGTGCAACCATGTAAGGCGCTAACCTGCTTATTGGGGGTAATAGGGGGTTCAATGTCTTACCCAAGGACACTTCGACATGTAACACGGACAAGCCGGGATTCGAACTGGGATCCCTTAATCCTAAAACGATCGCTCTACCTCCTGAGCTACTGCCGCCTCCCCTTTGGAATAAAGAATGACAAGGTTTAAGTTTTAAAACCTGAAACAACAAAAGCAGGAAACTGCATAATCTCCACTTTTATACAGTGGCCCTCAGTATCCTTTTGATATGCTTGCACTAGAAATTTAATTTTTGTGCTTCCAGAATTGCAGAGAGCGCTTCAATGCAAGCCCAAAAAGACATGCATCGTGAAAATGGCCAGGACAAGAAACCTGTGGAAAAATATCGTTGTGCTTTGCGTCAACTCGTAAGTGCCGTTTCTGAGTTATTTTAGGCAACTTTTTTTGTGCTTCAGTTTATGTCTGTGTTCATTTTAAGTGAGATATGTGGTGTGTTTTTTGTGGGGTTTTTTGGGACCTTCAATCAATACAGGCTTTAAACGCAGGCCTGGGAGAGAGCAATAATGCCAGCAGATAAATAATGCAAACAATTTATATATTACGTCACATTTATTTGGCCTGGGCGGATTCCCACTCCCCCCCCCCCCCCCCCCCACACACACACACACAGACAAGTTTGCTTGCCAAATTTTAGCCTTATATGGCTGGGATGGGCTCCAGCCCCCCCGCGACCCTAATAAGGATAAGCGGTACGGCTAATGAGAGAGATGAGAGATAATGATTGTCCATTCTGCATTAAAGTCTTTTGTATTTGTGTTGTCTTGCTGAGCCAATGTGGGTGTATATACTGTATGTCACCAATAAATTGGAAAAATGTCTCTGCATTTGTAAATTTGATACATATTGATCCCCGGACCTTAATTATTTCCTCACCAAGCTATTTTTACTTTCAGAAAGAGGGCCTCCTTTCCATTTGTATCCGTCAATCTTTTTCCCTCCATTCCTGACCTGCTCTTTAGCACGTAGAGACACTAACCACAGCGGATCGCGCCACTGACTCCTGAAGTCGGCGTAAATTTTACATGAGCGGCCGTCCTTATAAAACACACGCATACACACACAGGGAGTGACCATGACTTGTGCTTTTTCTTTAGTATTTGTCTGTGCGTGTGTGCATGCGTGACGACACATGCATGTTGACAGAGTACATAATGGACTGCCTTGGATCCCACAGCAGCACAGTGGACTTTGAAATGTGATTTTATTAGATCAGGTTGAATCAACATTCTCTCAGCACACCACTTAAAGGTGCACTCCTAGCATCTTTATTGCTGTATTTATATTTTTTCAAGCTATGTAACCAAGCAACAGGTGTCTATCAATATATCAGGAACGGTATCACAGTACAAAATAGGGTTACTGGTATATAAATTAAAGTTCAGTTAACAAAACCACAATAATAAACCTTCCAATTAAGTCTTTAAGGACACATGGTTCCTCTTATTGTGATTTCTCTCATGCTTGTGGTTATGCTTATTTATCAAACCAATGACTTGTTTTCCCTCTAACAAGCATTGTTCCTATGTGTGCAGGCTGACGGGCTACGGGATCCACCACTGCTTCGCTCGCAGCATGATGGACCCCGAGGCCCAGGAAACCACAATGTTTCACGACTTTTACGCCGATTATTACACTATGGCGGGTATCGCCGTGGCTTCCTGTTTGGCCCTGTGTCCGGCAGTGGGCCTGATGGGCCGGCGTGGCGGTCTTCTCATGTTCATGATCATCACTGCGCTGGCGTCCTTGCTGCAGCTGGGCCTACCCAATTGTGAGTTCTCACACTTAGCAACTTCATAGCACAGCAACTGACAACATTATTGAATTACGCTATCCCCACAAGAGGCATCACAACTGCATTGGGGCTGCAACAACTATTATTTTGATAGTCGACTCGTCTTGGACCATTGAAACAATCAATCGAGTAATTGGTTAATTATTTTGGGGGGGATTTAATTATTTAGAAAATTATGATAAAATGGTACATTGAAAAATGAATCTTTTATCAAAGATACTGCAGATTTGTACAAAAATTACATAGTAATTAATACACTAAACAATAAATGTAAAACCAATTAGGTGCAGTGCTAAATCAGCAGAGACAAAAGTCCATGAATGAACCATTATTTTAGGGACATATAGATAATTAATTAGAATTAAGTAAACATTTGTTATCCCTGTAAAGCAAGAACAGGTTCACTAACAGCAGTAGAAGAGGAAATACAACAAAAATGATGTGCATTTTCATAAATTCAGTGGTCAACTGCTGCAAAGTCTGTTACAAAAGGAATTAACTGTTCTCAACAGTTTTGAAATCAAACGGTTTCAAAAAGTAATGTTTGTCATTTTTAATGTTTTAACAACTGACGTCTGTTCTTCAGAAGGTATGCATTTAATTTCATATACATTTGTCAGAAGCAATATGGCATAGCACTCAAGCTCTTTTTTAGAGTAATATTGGCATACAAAATGCACAAAGCATGTCATTAAAACCGTATTGGCCTAAATGTTACTTGAATCTTAGAGACGAGTCAGATTTCGTTTGGTTTAACTGTCTGACGTGCTGTTAAAATGTTGATGCGTCACCAACCTACTTCCATGATATGCATGGTCTGCTTCGCAACACTTTGCAAGTACTGTAAAATTTGGACTATAAGCCGCGACTTTTTTCCTCAAATTTTAAACCTGCAGCTAATGCAACGATGCAGCTTATTTGTGCTAATAGCCGCCAGGGGCGCCCGACCAGTAAAGGTAAGAGAGACACGTGGAATATATGTGTCGAGGAAGACGCTAGTTTAATGTAACTTTCCGCTTTGTGCATGAATAAAATTAGCATGAACAGACCCTCATCATATAAAAGGTGTCGATCGAAAGGGAAGGACTAACTACCATATTGGGAATAATTTCACGGGTCTGTTTATTTGTAAACTTAAATAATGTGGCGAAACAACATCCAACAAAGCAGAAATGTTTAAGGTGGATTTTTCATTTATCTGTCGGCATTATCGTGTGTTTTAGATAAAATATTTTACACAGTTAGATTCTATGGATTGTCCTCGACGTAACAAAGCCATTTTTGAGGACTTAAAAAATAAGGTAAAGACAGCCAGGGGACGTGATGGTGAGTTAGGGTTTTAAAGTTTTCGGGTATCTTGTTTTCCACTTATCAGATTTGAGTGACTGGTGAAATTTTACAAACGAGTACAGTATTTGTTTGTCAAAAGTCTGGCGGCCCACCGGCGCGCCAGCGGAACATCGAGGGATTAAGGTACTGTATATTATTTAACGTCTTTCTGTGTACCGTCTTTCTTTGTAAATAGCTCATGTTTCAATGTGGGAACATGGGGCTTAAAGTCAGGTGCAGGTTATGTGCCTACAAAATGGTTTTTCCTTTAAAAATGTACTCGTGCGGCTTATAATCCGGTGCACTCTAAAGCTTGAATTTTACGGTAGTCTTTTTGATGGGCCATATTTAGTCTAAAATGCCCTAAACTTCAGAAGGTTTGATGCGTAGTTGATGTTTCCGTAGTGCGCGGTTAGCACATTCGCCTTACACGCCAAAGGTCGCCAGTTCGAAAACTGGTAGAAACATGTTGACTTGGAGAGGGATAGGTGCCGCCAAGCTGTACTTGCTTAAAACACACTACAGCAGGGGTCGGGAACCTTTTTGACTCAAAGAGCCATAAAAGCAAAAAATATTAATTTTATTTTGGGAAAGAGCCACACCATATATTATGAGACAAATTTACTAAATTGCTAAACCGGCGCCCCAGACAAAAACTTAGTCTTCAGCACATTTATTTTTGATGATTTGATAAAAATTATGAAAAGAGAATAATGCCAGAGCCCGTGTCCCAAAATCAACAAACAGACCACTTTAAACTTGTCTCTTTCTTGCAATTACTCAAGATCGGTGTAACTCCTTTTGACCTTTTTTTTCCATACATATTGGTTTCAAAACCAGATGCAAGCATTTATTTTGTAAAAACGTCACAACATTCTGAGAATAGGGAGCCTTATGTGCTTACCTTTGGCGAGAGATGGGAGGGAATGCTTGTACTTTTTGCATAGCTCCACCCATCCCTCCCACTCACCCAATCAAATGACTAAGTTCTCTTCCGGTGTTTTGGCGTATTTAAAGTTCTGTGGATTCATCATAAAGTATCTGAACACTGAACACAGATTATAGTGAACTTTTAAATAAAGGATTCTTTAGCGTTGTACAGCCAAAACGAATTTTTTTCCCCCTTTTTTTGTGTGACACCTTGACTGTAAATCGTAGTGAAAAACATGCCCTATATATACTGCTAAGTATTACACCTTAATTTAGCTTTGGTTTGGCTTTACGTGTACCTGAATAGGATAGACAGCTCCGGTTTTGAACAATATGGAGAAATTTTGCATGCAATCAAATTGGTCTCTGAGCCACAGATACTCATAGAAAGAGCCATATATGGCTCGCGAGCCATAGGTTCCCGACCCCTGCACTACAGGAAATGGTGCCTACGACCCTGGTGGTTAAGGAATTCCAACCAACATGTAAACAATAACCACACTTGCTATGTGTAAATGGTTCCCCTAATAGTCTCATCTAATCTCATCTCATTAGCTGTACCGCTTATCCTCAGTAGGGTCGCGGGGTGCTGGAGCCCCTCCCAGCAATCATCGGGCAGTGGGCAGGGGACACCCTGAACTGGTTGTGTTAGGGTTAATATTTTCGTAATAGGTTAAACTGGAGTGATCAGTAAGAGAGGCAAATGTAGTTTTAGAATTTATTTCACTGCGCAGTGGGCAGACGGATTCAAAAAATCTCACCGTCTCACAAGTTTCCCGCGTTGCAATCGGTTTTTGTTCAAGCGTGCGCATGCGCAGAAAGTATCAATGACGTCACACATACGTCTACGGTTCAAAGTTCGCACATGCGCAGTAATAACCAACGACGTCATATATCTTTCGGTTCAAAAATGGTACAAAACAGCAGAAAGCGAATTGTAATACAGGTCAAACTCATCAGGATTATTTGTAACATAGTAGACAGAGAAATACACAATTAACTAAATATGATTAGCTTTGACATTTCCCCCCTGTTGTGGATTTCGAAGGATATCAGTGATAATACCAGAGATTTTCAAGTTAACACATTAAGAAATACAACAGGTTAATAGTTTCGTGGAGGGGCGAAAAACCTTCGTAAAGGAAAAAATTCCCCTCCTCCCACCTCATTTTCATGAGGTCGAGAGTGTTTCTTATACTAGGAAATGTAGTAGTAATGTGCGATAGCTAAAAACACAAAACAAAGAACCCTGCCTGTGCATTGGTCTCCACAGGGCCTGGATGACTTTGTGAACGGGACTCGATTAGCTTACCCGCTCAGATCTTCGCGTGTGCAATAGAGAGGTTTCCCTTTAGGGATAAGTCCTTTTAGACAATGTTGTCTAAGTCCATTTAAATTCGGTGTATGGGAACTGATACCAATGTAACAAAGCAGTCCGCAAAGTCCAAAATTTTCAACATAACGATAGAAGAAATTGAACCTAATCTCTTCTCTTCCCTCAGTTGTTAGGATTCTTATTTTGGTACTTTTACGACCATTTCTCTAGATATCATTGTAGAATCTAATGCCTATTCTTTCGGAAGAATAGATTAAGGCACTATTGGCAGCTTTTGATGCTGTTTTTCATGAGCATGGGCATCGTAAGGATCCCCACACCTCCTGGCGTGATGATGATGTGTTGCTTGTAGATGAGGTGACACCATCCAGTTGTCCACATTGGATTGCTCCTCTTTTCGGATCTGGCAAGTTAGCTTCTTCCCTGAGATGACAACAGCCTCCTGCGTCGAGGCGGACGTGTGTAGGAGACACAGTTGATGGCGCGAGTGCTAGCACACTCCCCAGAGTCCTGACCGCTGTCCTTGAAAAGAAGTTAGGTTTGACGCTCCCTGTGGGCTGACAGAACTCCATCATCTGATCAGCAGGGGTCACCTTCTGTATGGATGAGAAGCATAAATCAATACCATAGAACTGAATATTCAGGGAAAGCTGTAGTTGGGGAAAAAAGGATAGTCAGGACTTAATTTTTTTTTTATTAAATAAATTGTGCTATGCTATTTCTTCCCCCCTATTGAGACTTCATGGCTCAAAACAAATTAAAAAAAAATTCATTTATAGATTTGTATATTTTCTCAAGTTGTCTTTATATTTTAAGTGAAAATCAAAATCCCCACTATAAGTTGCCCTATCCATTTTGAGCATTTTATCCCAAAATTCTAACTAGAAGATAAACAATTTATTTTTTAAATTGTCAGTTCTAAATTTCAAATTTTGCTTTTTCACTAAATCTAGTCACTGAATCAGTTTAACCATTATCCTTGTCAGAATCATTTACCCTGATTTGAGTGTTTGAGTGTTCTCTTTTGTAGATTGATCACATTCGAGAAAAAAAAAATTGTATGCACTTTTTATTTGCATTTTCTTTTGATTTTCAATGTGTTATCTTGCTGTTGGCCATTCCCCTCGAGGCAGATGACCAGGATAGATTGTTAAATTGTCAGTTTAACCCAAGAAAAGACGTTTTTATTGTTATGATTCACTCTTTGTTTTGCCTTTTGTAAAAATCATAACCTATATATTATCTTTTCAGTAAGTAAATTTCAGATAAAATAACAGTATTTTGCAAAGAAAGCAGATAATTCACGCTCAAAGTGAATGATTTTGCCAAAAATGAAAAATACCATCCCAAAATGTTCTCAATGTGGGCGATTTTCTAATGGTAAACGGTTATTTTAATTGATTTTTGTTAATCAATTTGACAAACATTGTAAATTTTGTAATATTACAACATTTCTTCTGTGTAATATTTTTCTATCCGTCCAAATTTCGTAATTTGAATCTCAAAAAACAGTTATATGGAGAGCTTATTCAGAAGACAATTTTTCATCAATTTCGGAAAAAACTAGGTTTTAACTTATATTTTACGGAATGTCTCAATGTTCCCCCCTGAGTTAAAACCTAAGTTCACTATCTATGAATAGGAGTGAAATCAGACACATTTATAAATTTGCAAGATGAATTTATCAATCTTCCTCAAATACATTTACACTTTGTATTAACAAGACTCTATATAACTTCAAGCAGACGCATTCTTGAATGTTGTTGTCTTTCAGTCTTTTGATTTGCTTATTCCACATTTCATTCACCATTTGAATGTTGCTTTTGGCCCATCAAAAATAGTTTTTCAGAAATGTGTCCATGTCAAACACAAAATGACTTTATTGACTTTTTTGTCAATTTCACTGGTAACGACTGCAGGAATCTCCTGTTAGCTGTCTGAAAAGCAGCTGGGATGTGCCCCATCACTCCCTTGATGTCGTTGTTGATGAGCGTAGCTGGGATGTGCTCCATCTCACTCCCTTGGCCTCGCTGTTGATAAGCGGCGCAGATAATGGATGACTGATGTCTTTGGCTCTTTCAGCAAATGATTTTTGTCCATGATTTCTTTTTGACAGGGTGGTATGTCCTTTGAAGAGTAAATGGACTTTCAAAAAGAAAGGAAAGAGTCTTTTTGTGGAATTCACTGGCACTTAAGAGTCTCGTTAATTCCATTGTGCTTACGTAGTGGGAGTTTTTAGTAAATTGGCCGGATTATTCAATGTCTTAAATTTTTCTCTAAATTTAAGTACTAGTAGACATTATCTTAGTTTAATCAATTTCTATTCATTTATTTCCCATGCAATTATTCTTAAATTAGCCCGATATGTCTCAAAATCAACTAATCCGTTACCCTCTTCAAGATTGAACAATCTATTTCTCCTTGTCTTCTAAAAATGCTCTTCCATAGAAACCGTTTCCTTTTAACTTAACCAAACCATAAGTCAGTATTTGTTACACATTTGTTTATCATTTGTCAATCGTAACACTCAATCTAAAAAAATTCAGTGTGTAATCAATTGTCCTCCCAATTTCCTTTGGGCTAAATTTGTCAAAATTCCAAATTCTCACACTAAACATCAAAAATCTCAAAAGATCAACAAAAAATTCTCAAAAAATGCCAAATCGAACTTAATGTCATAACTTCTCTAATTGTATTTTCTTCTCTCTGTAACCATAATCAATCTTTTATTATTGATTCAATATAGAGCCATACATACTTGTCACTTATGAATTATCTATTTTGTTTATTCATGGCACAACATTCATTTGGACAGGTAACTTAAAATTAGTTTTACCTGGTTATATCAGTATCAGAAATTATTTTCCCCCCATTTTATTAACACTCCACTTATTGAAACATGAATATTTTGTTTGTTTGTTTGTTTGTACATGATTCAATTGTTTGTTTGTTTGTACATGATTCAAATTGAATCTTTTCTTCCGGCGCCGTCACGAATGGCAGCCACTCCAGCAGCTCCCGTGTTATTTTCGATTGTTCTCGATTGTTCTCAGCTCAGGGATGCTGCTGGAAATGTGAATTTCCCTTCGGGGATGAACAAAGTATCTATCTATCTATCTATCTATTATCTTTTATTTTGCGCAACAATCTTTGTTTCTACGCCCTAGTCTTCGTTCTAAGCAGCCTTTCGAGATCCCTTGTGATTAAAGCTAAACAAATTAACGATCTGGTCCGACTTAATACTTGTTTCTTTTTTTTTCCTGTTTAAAAGAAAAAAAAATAGATTCAGTGACTGAAATAGCTTCAGCTACGTTATGATTTCTAGTCTCCAATTCTTCTTTTCTGTGTTAATTTGTCGTCATTTTCAAACTTCCTTCAAAATTTTGATTATTTGAAATGGTTCAAATGACCTATTGAGAGTAATCTCTTATTGAATACGAGAACAACTAAGGAAATAACCTTTACATATCTTTTGAATTTGTCCATTTACGAACGCGAAGATGAACACTAAAATTATGGACGTTTTTCCAGTCATCTTCATTGCTTTTTTCGTCCCTGCTTTATCAGGAGCAAAACTACATGTCTTAAAGTTATTACCCTTTTTGCAATTCGCATATTCAACAAGAAATGATTAGTTCTGTTACTCAAATATTCTTTCTTTTTAAACTATTCTGTATAGTTATCTTATATTATACACTCATTGTTTTCATTTCCCCACGTTATTTATACTGGGGACGCAACTTTTTTCCCTTTAAATTGTCATTATCATTTAGTTACTCTTTAACAAAGATTTAACACATTACAATCCTAATCGTTAATTTGGTTTTGTTATATACGAGTTTTATTTTCCTGCACGCCGATCTTAGCTAACGAGATCTCATCGCTTCGAGATTACGTCATTGTTGTTGGTAATTCTTGTCGAGTGAAGGTCAGTCTTTTTATTAGACAAACGGCTTTTTTCCTTGTTCAATTCATCAAAGAGAGCTTGCTTTTACTGCTCATTTGCTTTGATGATTGATATCACGAATTATGTTGTACTAAGATGTTAAAGAGAGAAGTACAGAAAGTAGAAAAGTGGAAAAAAGACAAGCCTGTTATTTGCAATTACCATCAACAAATGCAGAAAATAAATTAATAATTTGATGATCAAAACAGAATGAATACGCAGATATCTTTGTTTCACTTAATTTCAGGGGTTATTAGATCTCTCCCAAGATCTATAAATCTTTTAGCAAGCTAGTACAGGGAATTCAAAATCCCTATCATATTATCATTATTGATAGTTCAGTATTAAAATTGTTTCATATATATATATTATATATGTGTGTGAGGCACGGTGGCGCATTGGCCAGCACGTGTGCGGCATTATTAAGGACCTGGGAACAGGTGTGTGTGTTCCAAGCCAGCCACTGGCTCTTGTGCGGAGCTTGCATGATCTCATTGTTTCCGTCCGGCTATCCGGATTACTTACCTCATTCAAAAACATGCATTTCAGGTGGACTGGCTGGTCCAAATTGTCCCTACGTGTGAATGAGCTAGTGAATTGTGTATCTTTGTGTGCCCTGCAATTGGCTTGCAACCAGTTCAGGGTGTCCTCCAATCGCTGCTCGATGGTCGCTGTGATGGACTCCAACAAGATGAGATCTACTTGTCATAGTTATGGTTCATACCAGCCGAATATGAACACAAAACTTTTCTGGTTCTCACCTGTAACACCTTTATTGATGACATATTCCTTTAATATCATAAAAATTGTTTTTTCACTTACCATTGTTCATCACATGGAATATCTTCATCATGTTATTTGTGCTACCTTTCGCTGATCCCATTTTCTCCTCAGCGGGTTGTTGAGTCCAAATGAGACAAGAACCAAGATTCTAGAACTCAAAACATTGTTAGTGCAACACTTTTGCTGTAAAATCATACTTTACCTTAGGTCCTTTGTAGTGTTTTCATGATGGTTCCAACTATTTTTCTATAGTCTATAATATTTTCCATTATGGCAACGAAATAGTGTAGTGTTCGATAGTATATCTATGTTCATTTGCCTTCAAATAGATTTTCATCCCTTAAATAATTTCCGTTAATTTGTATAGCTTATCTATAAAAATACTGTCACATGTTTTGCACAATGCTGACAACTTCTTTGCTGTGATGTCTATTCACCAAATGCATATTACACAAACCTCAATTGTATGTAACATCTTACATGCAATTATTTTTGTGTAAATATTGTTTCAATTATGACTAGAACCTTATTTTCTCTGTTCCTTTACCTTACTTTGAAGATGGATTGTTATGCCAAATTTCATTGTCAGTCACAATATGTTAACCCATTTTGTAACTATGTCGGTAAAGGTATATTCTAATCTATTATAAATGGTTTGCATTTATATAGTGTTTTTCAAGACCCTAGAGGAACTCCAAAAACACTAATGTGATGTTTTTCATACTTTTGTCTCAAGTTTTTCATATCCAATTTTCAGCGAATTATTTTTTTTCTTTAAATAACTTTTCCCTTTTACATTCCTTCTTTCTCTTACTTGTATTCCACTTCCTTCTACCAACTCTTATTTACTTGCATTATCCTTTCTTCTTTTTCCGCTCTGATCAGTCCACATCTTGTGTCTCTTCCTTTCCTCATCTTTTCTTTCCTTTCGTGAACTAATTCAGCCTTCAATCTGATCTTCGTGCCTACTTCCTTTAAAACCTTTCTTCAAAAACTTCGAACTTTCACTGTCTATCTAACAACTTCCTTACATGCTTTGCCAACAATACATTCCCTACATAACACTTTTTCCTTCTGCACCTTCTAACACCCCTTTTAGCTTACCAGCCTAAATGTAAAAATGACGTGTATTGATCTACGAGTCATTTTATCATTTTTATTCCCCTCAATGAATTTTCCCTCCATATTCATTGAAAATAATTATTCGCTCTATTTTGATAATTTTGTACAAAACACCTTTTATCTCTATTCCATTCCAATTGGCTCAATTTGATTTTTCCCCCGTCTTTACAGTCCTCAATTTTCTAATTTAGAACTGAAAACCGGAATATTCTATCTTTATTTTAGTTATTGTATCTTTAGTAAGTGTTATTCTGGCATTAACTCATTTAATGCATCTAAAATAACTCAAACATAAGTTTTCTAAACTTAGCACACTTAAATTTATCGTTTTCCAATTGAAAAAACAAAAAAATTTGGACCGAAAAAAAAAATATTTATTGGAACCCCTTAGGCCCGCAGGCGTTATGTTGAACACCCTTAGCGTCAAACGCCGATTTCCCAAAAAACGAACGTTTTCGATTCCTAACGCGATGTGCTCTCGGTTCCACCCAAAACCAACATTTTTTAACGGTCTTACTGTTTAAAAAAAAAAAAAAAACGTTTCTCTCGTTGCAATGTGCACTTCGCTTCCTTTTTTTTTCCTTTTAAAAATGCGCGCGCTCTCTCGTTTGCGGCAATAATCTTCGTATTTTTCTATATTTTTTCTTTTCAGTTACGTGGGCCGATTAAAAGCCAGCACAAACATATAAGACAGGAAGAATAAGAATATAGGAAAGAATACAAACATTTACACATTGAACAAACATAAAACATTTGACAAGACAGAGTGGGCCCACAAAAAATTAGTTTAATTTTAGACCGTGTACACTTTTTTATGAAGCCATGCAGTTTACTTAAACCTTATTTTATTTTATATAACCACAGAGGGACCGTCCTTTTTTTGAAAAAGGACAATGGGAAAAGTGGGGGGTCGTCTCTGTACCCCTCCCCCTTACTTTTCTTTCCCATTCTACCGTCCCCACCTTGGGGTTAGTGTCGACATTTCCGTCCCGAGGCAATCAATCCATTCCGTCTCAAACAAAAAGTTTGAGTATTTAAAATACTTCGTATTTTATTCTGATTCCTTTTGGGTATTTACTTAGCTAAGATTTTGTAATGGCTTCTCAAGCCCACATATGGCGCCCGTCAACACTATGGTCTCTCTCTGTGGCCAATTCAACTTTATCTTTTTATAAAAAATGGCTTCGTTCTTAGAATTATTCCAAATTTTTATATTAGAAATGCATCTCTTACCGATCACTTCATCCTGGTTCGTTGACGGTGACGCAGACTTTGAAGGGTTTCCTTTGTTCTAGACCACGCGGTAGAATTGATTGTTTTTTTTTTTTTCGTTTTCGTTTTCAACTTCAAAATACTACGTACCGTCCCGGGTTTCGGCACCAAAATGTTAGGGTTAATATTTTCGTAATAGGTTAAACTGGAGTGATCAGTAAGAGAGGCAAATGTAGTTTTAGAATTTATTTCACTGCGCAGTGGGCAGACGGATTCAAAAAATCTCACCGTCTCACAAGTTTCCCGCGTTGCAATCGGTTTTTGTTCAAGCGTGCGCATGCGCAGAAAGTATCAATGACGTCACACATACGTCTACGGTTCAAAGTTCGCACATGCGCAGTAATAACCAACGACGTCATATATCTTTCGGTTCAAAAATGGTACAAAACAGCAGAAAGCGAATTGTAATACAGGTCAAACTCATCAGGATTATTTGTAACATAGTAGACAGAGAAATACACAATTAACTAAATATGATTAGCTTTGACATTTGCCAGCCAATCGCAGGGCACACAGGGACAGACAACTCACTCGCACATTCACACCTAGGGACAATTTGGACCGGCTAATCCACCTGAAATGCATGTCTTTGGAATGTGGGAGGAAACCGGAGTGCCCGGAGGAAAGCCACGCAAGCACGGGGAGAACATACAAACTCCGCACAGGAAGTCCGGTAGCTGGATTTGAACCCACACAGGAGGTTCCCAAGACCTTAGAACTGTGCCGCACACGCGCTAACCACTGCGCCGCCGTGCTGCCCTCCCCTAATAGTATGGTTAAATAAATGTTGATATTAATTAGTGTCGATTTCTTTTAAATTTATTTCAAGATCATTTTTGCGTCTTTTAAAGGTGTGACTCATGCCTAGCCATGCCGACCATAGTGGTTAAGGGATCCAACCAACCAAGTTGATGTTGACGCCGCATTTTCTGTATGTTACCACTCCAGACAGAGAATCTATTGGCTATTGCGGATGCACGACTCTCAGCAGGGATTTTATTCATGTAAAAATGCCTCAATATGTTGGAAGAACGTTTCTAGCGACAATAGTTAACTATGAATTTATTGCCGACTATTTTTATTATCACTTTTTGGCGACAAGGTCAGCAAATTGATGCAGCTCCAACAGCAACTGACAACATTTTTAATTTAGAGTATCACCATAAGTTGCATCACAACTGCATAGAAATAAACAAACAAATGAGGGACTGATTCATTACTATAAACTATCATGATGGGTACAGTAACTGAAAAAAACTAGACAAACTGTTAATGTTGAATCAAACATTATTTTAACGAGTGCCATTGTTACGACATATGCAGGTAAACGGCAACATTATGACGTACCTAAATGAAAAGTCCAGTGCTTGCACATTGAGGCGTGTCTTGCGCTCATGTCCGATTTTCATAATTGCCGGTTTGGACATGTCCACAAATGGCTCTTGTGGTCAATGTGTACCCACAAGACATGGGTTTATTCAGTTACAGGCAACTTAATGTTCAACTTGCGCTCCCACATCAAGGTTCTTCGGTCAAATCGCACTTTGTTATATGACTAGCTTTTCTAGTGTGGATTTATTGAGAATAATTGGGGATATGCTTTTCTTTCTCATGACTGACATATCCTTTTTCCTGATTTATTTTCCAGTGCTGGGGAAATATAGCACCCATCTCAATATAGGTAAGCCGATTGCCTATTTGCTTCGTTTGTTGTTTATGTACTGTCTGATCTTCAACACTAAGCAATAACCGGCTAAATTCTATGCACAAAGCAGCTGCGTATCAAAGAAAAGGGCCTCCAATCCTAGAGCGCTCCTAGTGGTTAAATATGCTACACAGTCTAAAAATTACCTATACAGGTACTGGACTGTATTGGACAGTGAATGTAGAAAGGTTGGTACAAAATAATCAACACTTGTTGTTTTTTTTTTTTTGTTTAGATAGCTCAAGCACGCTGAAGAAGAACTTCTCCATTGCTTTCTCCATTATTGGAATGTTCTCCTCCCACGCCGTCAGCAACCTGAGCATCTTCTTCTGCGCTGAGATCACACCCACCGTCATCAGGTAGTGCCCAGCAGAACCAAGCATGTTTTTTAATGCTTCGGCAGTCAACGTGTGCTGCTTGATATTTTATTTGCATCTACCTGTTTAGCCTAGGAGGACTTGTTTGATATGACTGTATGAGTGATTTACATGTCTGTAAGAAATATTCGTTGCTCTACTTCTGAGGGGAAATCATGGAACATATGCCAGTGACTTAGTCACCATTACAAGAAGACACAGCTTGAGCAAATCCCTTCTGAGCACTGCTTGAGCTTCATTGTGTGAGAGACCTTATGTAAGGTGAATTAAATTCTTGAAGGGCGCCACCTAGTGGTTTGCAAATAATCCCCTCTGGAAAATGAATAATGCTGCAGCACACTCTGGTGTCCAAAACGAGCCCTGACTCGCAACACAACTGGAGGAACTACTGTCTTATCAAGAAACAGAAATCAACGTACTTATTTATTAATTACATGAGTTTGTTCAGTTTCTTGAATTGGGATTATAATTTAATTTTTTACTCCCTTCTTCAAGTTATCTGATGGCAGTGACCTAAATAATATCTTGAGCCACTCTTGTTGCCTTGGCAACGTTAACACTCTTGTTGTCCTCCTTCAAAATGACGCTCTACTCTGTTGAAAAAACCTAGGAAAAAATCCCATGGATGGTTTGATTTTTTTTCTCAGTTTGGTCCCGACCGAAGAAAATCCGAAATTTGTTTCTTATTAAGGATGGTTAAGATCTGTCAGTCATACTCGATGAGCTACCCTTGGTTTGCTTTTTTTGCAGAGGATACTTTCTTCCTGTCTTCATTATAGGGCCAATACATCGACCTATAAATAACTGTAGCCACCAGGAGTCTTCACCACTTTTCATGACTGAATCCAAACTTACTCGATATTTTGTCTAAATAATGCAAATGCCCTGCGTTGGGCATTTGGTTTCATACGGACACAAAACCTGCCTCTATTATATGTACTTTCTTATTCACCCTTTATTTGTTATTTTTATCGATTGTTAAAAAAATATCAAAACATTTTAATACATTTATTTTGATGTTAACGATAATAAAGATGGTCAAGGTATATTCGCCGAGCCTTATTTCAAGGTAATATAACGATGGCAACAAAACAGGGGTGACTGCCCTCTTGTGGTCATTTGACGATAAAACCTCGACACTGTATGTCATGATAAACAAAAAAAGTGTGGTTTATTAGTTCTACATGTAATGGAAACATACAAACATAACCAATATCTGTAAAACTTGAATGTAAATTTTCTTCTAGCAAGGCTGGTGGGAAAGTTAATTTTAATGCAATTCTAAGGGAAAATGTATCATTGCATAGAGTCAACGTATACATTTTGCCCGTATTTTACACAAGCCTCTATTGGTGGGGGGTCTCTAATGACCTGTCCATAACGGGAATGTCAGTGGGGAAAAACTAAGATGTAGAAGGAATTCTTTTTGTTGTTTTATTTAGCAAAGAAAAGCAAACTTGTTTACACAAATTACCTTTGTTTTTATTTTATATAATTAGTCCTGCTATGTGCAAATAGGTGCCACATTGTGTTTGTAAGCTTTCATGGTTCCATTAACTGCCTGGGGCACCACTTCCTGTGGTGTGGCTTGGGCAAAGAAGGCCATGTAGGGGCCTTCTAGGCTGTTTTTTTTTTTTTTTTTGGTGGGTGTAGGGTTACGCTCCCCCACATGTAACCGATAGTGTGGTTCTACTATTGCCCTATAAGGGGAATTGCAATCATTATTAACGAGAGCAATTGACTGATGTTGACAAGTTTGTTAATTGGGATGGATATTAAAATGATGTTGGTTTTATTTTCTTACTCAAGTTGTAGATCTGCGAATAAGGTGGTTCAGTGTTTCCGTTTCCGAGCATCACCGAATGTGTATTTTTCTGGCAGGGGCGGCGGGCTGGGCCTCGTGCTGGCAAGCGCGGGCTTTGGAATGCTGACTGCGCCCATCATGGAGCTGCACAACCAAAAGGGCTACTTCCTGCACCACATCATCTTCGCCTGCTGCACGCTCATCTGCATCATCTGCATCCTGCTGCTGCCCGAGACGCGCTACCACCCGCTGCCAGAGACGCTGGCCGACGGCGAGAGCTACACGCGCCAACCGCTGCTCCCTCCGCGCAAGCCCGGCGAGCAGCGTCTCCTGCTGACGACCTCCGAGAGCGCACGGGACTACACGCGCGTGCACGACACGCCCCTGCACGAGGCAGCCGCTACCGCCGTCTCCACCATGGACTCCGCCGCTGAACTGGCTGAGCCAGAGCCACCCTCAGCTGTTGACGGGGCGGCTATGATCAAGGGCGATGACGTCCACGCCAGCAAAGAGCGCCTCCTGACTTCCACGCCGGTCCATTCGCACCCGCTTTTGTCAGATGAGGACAAACCACTTGAGGTAGTCCTGGCTTCTATCGAGCCACTCGCTCAATCTGTCGTTCTCCAAATGGACGACAGACATCTGTCATCATCGCTGGAAGCGCTTTCCGACTCAGAGATTGACCAGGTGGACGCGGACCCTGCATCCAAAGAGTCGTGCCCACCATCGCCAGAGGGCGATTTATCGGGCCTACCCTCCCCACTTTGCTCAGACATCCACCTAGAAATGGAGGACCGATCCACACTTCCACCGCCCTCACCTACGCTGCAGCCCTCCTGTAACAACAATCCTTCTCCTCTTCCCTCCCCCATTCCAGACTCAACTGGCCATGCACCTCTGCCTAGACCCCTTACCCCTCCTCCTCCTCCGGATCCCCCTCACATCACAGAACCTGCCGCTGCTGCGGCCATTTTGACTGATCACCCTTTACGGGATTCTTTAGAGCTAGACTTAGATTCAAGCCCCTCGGGAGCTTCCCCGCCATCTCTAATGGTCTGTACAGTTTCCTCTCCTATAGACTCGGGCGTGCTGTCAATCAGCGCCAGCACAGAAAGCAATGTCCTGAACGGGGTGGCGTCGTCATGATGATGCTGAAGACAGCAGCGTTGGAACTTGGCAGCAAATGAATCTCCTCGCACTTAAAGAGAAGGCTGACCCAGCCTGGAGTTGGGTTCTCTTCAAACACTATCCTCTTCCTTTTCCTGCACAAGAGACAGCTTTGTAACAGCATTGTTTTGATTTGTTGGAATGTCAGTAAACAGGAAAAAAAAAACAAAAAAACACATGCCTTTAAACTGAACAAATGGACAGAAAAAAACAATCACCATGCAGGATGTTTGAAGCCCCCCCAAAAATGTCAGAAATGCAGTGTTTAAAATATTTATTAGACCAGTTTCCCAAACACATTATTAGAAATATATGCAGTGAAAAACTGCAATGGCTGTAAAGCACTACTTATTCAACAGTACCTAGAGATGCCACTAAAATAATGTTGAAGCTATACCGTTTTGTGTTCATCAAAAATAACAGCAAATAGGTTCTTTTAAAGTGAAAAAAAAAACATAGGTACCCCCACCCAACAATAGATCTAACACCATAAATACAGCATGTACATTCTCACTGTGTACTCAATGATTACAATGTCATTGTTGCTGGTCACTTGATGTTAGGTGCCTCCGCCATAAGTGTTTGTTTCGAGCATCTGACCTAATGCATTTTTTATGCACTGCGTTGAAAAATACTTTTTTTTCGGGTTTCTGGCGGTTTGAAGAAACGGCACAAAATAACGACGACTCAAATATAACCAAATGAAAATGTTGAAATTGTGCCAAAAAATTTGAGCGTTGCATGTTTTGGTGGCCGCTTTGTCTGGCCCCCAGCCATAGACTAGAGGTAAGATCGGGCCCAAAAAAAGCACCCGAACCCGACGCAGGCCCGGGGGGTATTAAACCCGACCCGGACCCGGCCCGACTAATTAACTGGATTTGCTGGCCCGGCCCGAGGGGGCCCGAAATTACATATTTTATTTATAAGGAGGGGTGATTTATGATAACAAATTAAACTCTGCCTTTTGTTACAACATCTAGGCCTAAGTTAAATAAAACTGTATAAACATTTACATCTTTTATATTTCTGTGTCTGCACTGCAATCTGTCATTGACGGTTTTTTTTTTTTGAGGTAGCGAAAACATTTAAAGGCGTCCGTCATTTTGACGACTTGATCATTGGGCCATAATCCACAGCAGCAGTAGTAGTACGCCTTTAAGATTTTAGCGCAGCACTTTCATTGAGAGGGGATGTTGACGTGTTGTGCCGACTCCTATGCAAATCCCCCCCCCCCCCCCCCGATCGTATTCTATATAAAACGCTTATTAAAACAATAAAGCGAGCTAATTATAATCATTGGGAGATCCTAGTCTATATAACGCGTTTATTTAAACAATAAAGCGCGATCGTATTCTACAGATTGCGTTTTTTAACGCGGATGAAAATCTCACCAACGTCAATGTACGCTTCCGACAAAAGCGATCGTATTCTATATAATACGCTTTAAGACAAAATAAAGCGAGCTAATTATAATCATTGGGAGATCGCGTTTATTTAAACAATAAAGCGCGATCGTATTTTACAAAATGCGTTTGTTAACGCGGATGGAAAAGTCACCCACGTCACTGTACGCTATGATTTCCGCAATCACAACTAATTGTACACAAATAATATTTATTTGATTTACTATAATATCCGTATGTAATGTCTTTTTTATTGTGAATGAAACCCTGGTTGCATTGGATCCCGCGGTGTAAACAAATTGTTGTTTTTTTCATTTAAAATCGGAGGGGGGGAGGAATTTCCATAGGAGTCGGAAAAATAGCGATTACAGCTCCTTCTCCGTTTTATCCAAATTATTTATTTTATAACAAGTATTCCTTTGTCTAGTATCCATACATAGTTTAAGTATATATTTTTAATGAACATTTAACACATTATTAATTAATTTAAAAAAAAAAAAAAAAAAAAAAAAAAAAAAAAAAAAAAAAAAAAAGCAGGACCGAACCCGACCCGACCCGACCGTATGACTGACATTTCAGGGCCCGACCCGGCCCGAAATTGCCTCGGGTTCGGGTTCGGGTTCGGGCTCGGGCCATAAATCTTACCTCTACCATAGACTGAGAGTGGATGGAGTGAATCTGAGGCAATGAGATGCTATGGGAGTGTTTCATTGGAAGGTGTATTTTTTTTTAACAATAGGTTTAAATGGACTGTCGTAATATGATATTGATAATGTCAGCAAGTGTATCATTGTCAGTGTGTAAAGCAAACTGATTGACCTGATTAATGTACAAAACTTCATCCATTTAATATTGATGACTCCTCTCATGACGCACAAAAAGGTCACCATGAAATAACTTTTGTGTTTTTTTTTTGTTTTTTTGAACACGTCCTCGCACAACTAAACTGCTTTATACAAGACTTGACTTCACCGTCTATACTTGACTAGTCTCACCGAGATGTTTACGTCCGTGCTCACAGTGAAAGCAAAGACAGGCAATACAAAAGGCAGGCAGGTAAAGAAAGCGGCCCTCTGCAATCTTAGGCCGCAATATAACATTAAAAGATGAATCGCAGGTACTTTCCAACATGGTTCCTTTCTCCATGTGCACTGATGGCAAGATTGTGCTTGTTTGCTTTCCTTCCTTCCTTCCTATGTATGATACCGTGCAGCTGGAATCAGAGAGCGAATGCTTTTTTGTCCTGTTCAATGTTGGATAATCGAGTTGTAAACTTCTAATGCCAGTGTCAGACGCTGCTACACACCTCAAAGCACAAATTCCCTGCCATTATGTGATGCTACATTGGTGCAGTTTTAGAGCCAGACTGAGATGTCAACAATATGGTTGTGTTTTACACAAAGCCGGACTTGAATGGAGAATTAAGTAGAAAGAACATTGTTCTTTATAGCAGAAAGTTTTATTTTAGCAGAAAACAAGTTATCTGCCTCCAACATTTCATAAAAATCAACAGGAATGTTGGGCAGGCATTGGGATTCTATCCACCTCGTTAGACATCTGCTTTAGTTCAAATGGTCATAACTCTTTCACCCCCCCATCAAAAAAAATCCTTCAACCTTACTTTTCATCCACTAAAGTATAACCAGCAATCTGCCCCGGCCCCCAAACTGTTTATATTTTCTCTGCTCTTAACGTAAAATGTTCAATCAATAAAATATCATAGTGTTAAAAGTATTGTTACTAAAGTTTTCCAAATCAGTTAAAAAGAGTAGGTCTGCATAATTACAAATGTCATTTGATTTAGAAGGGATTCAGCCCGGTTTCTTTCCTCAGTTGTAACTTCAGGGTATTTTTATTTTACCATAAAAAAAAGTTTAATTTTAGATCATATTTCTTAATTCCGCTTTCAAAGTTTTGGAGTTTCGAAATTTATGCTATTGTGGGGATTCACAGTCAAATTTTTACTTTTCTATATCTTGTATGGTAGGGTGAAGGTAGTATTTTTTTTTTTTTTTTGTACTTTCAAGGGAAAAACACTTCTTAGAAATGTTTTTTTGTTTGTTCTTTTTGCATCTGTTTTCTGTTGACATACTTTCTTAAAGGGACAGTGTGTGTTATCTAGCACCTCCTAGTTGTAAAAATAATAACCTAATTCAACAAAATCAAAAACACTTCTGATTTGAATAATAATGGAAAATACATGAACGATCCTTCCATAAATTACTTGAAGTCAAGAAATCAGCTTTTGTTTTACATAACATGAAGCTCACCTGTCCTTGCTGCTACAAGTAACCCCAAAAAACACATTAAAAATGGCGCAGTTCACTCACGTTGTGTCTCCGTAGTTTGCATTCGTCCTTGAGCTTTTTAGCACTCTTTTTTTTGCATGCACTACACTATACAAAGACATCTAGTGGTCAAATAATGCACACTGTCTCTTGACACAAATCCTCCAAAAATACATTGAAATTTATCCTTTAAAACTGTGTATTTGTTTTAAAATAGTTATTATGTTAAATGACATTTCTTCCTGCAACATTTATACTCTTATTCAATACTTTTTTCCGACGACATTTATTTTCCCTTACACTTTCAAAGATATTGATGCAACTAAAAACAATCCCTACCGCGTCATATTTTGGGCTTTTTAGATGCAAACCTAATTTCTCCCGTGAAAATAACTCCGAGCATTCTCATAATTGACCAGGTTTATCTTGTTTTCTGTGTGGCTTCAATACTTTCGGTCATCGAAGCTTTTCACTAGAAAACATGGTAATAATAATCAAGAAGGGAAGGAGTTATATTCAAACAATTGGCAATGTAAACTTTGACAGTAGAATGTCTGTCATCTGCTGCAAAAATTTTTGCTTTAAACTGAAAGTCCCCTATTGAGTGCACTTATGCACTCAATGGAAGAAATTCAGTGCTTGTTTGTGTCGGCAGCACAGCGACGTCATAAAAATAAAAAAACGAGACACTCAGATCTGAAGCTTCTGCACGGTGCTGACTGAAAGATTTGCAATAGAGTATATTAAATAAAATATAAATCTAGAAGTCCAATTTTGCAACAGTGGGAGCGATGAGTGCATCGTTCATAGTTAACGGATAGATGATGCGCAACACTGAATGTAAACATGAAGGATTTTTGAGAAATATGTGGAAGGTGATCAAGTGATAAGGTTCTGCTTCCTTATACCTTCTCTAAAGAGATTTAAATGAATGTAAAAAAAAAAATATGTAGATTGTTCCATTTTTAAATTCTGAATATTTGGTTTCTTTTTATTTTCAAATTCTTACATGCACTTGTATATAAGCCATATTTGTTGTCAAAATAAACCACTATTTATTGATCTACGGTACATTTTATTTTTTCAAAGAAAGTCATTGTCTAAAACCAATGTTGTGCAGTCAAGGGAGTCGGGTGATGTGCCTCACCTGTCATAATTCAAATATGAAATTAAAAATATATTAAATGGCTGTGATTATAGTGTTAAAGTTTTCATTTGATATTACAAGTTTTTTTTTTTTTTTTAATTTTCTTTCCAAAATTTGTTGCAGGGCAGTCATCATCCAAAGCCAGTATTGTGCAGTCAGGGAAGGCAAGTGATGTTGTGCCTCACCTGTCACGGTGGAAATCCAAAATTAAAAATGTATTAAATTGCTGTATTGTATTAATTGTGTGTTAAAATTCTCATTTAATATCACACTTTTTGAATTTCCTTTGTCAAAATTGTGCATTTTCAAATTATGATATTAATGCAATTTGTATATAAGGAATTACCATGCTGACTGTTTGAGAATTTTGAATTGCCAACGAGGCGTAAACATTGTTCCCTGGAAAACATATTTTTTTATGTACAGAGTTAAAATATAAAATGAGCTGGCAAATACGTTTAAAACAATCTGCAAGTATAGGCTAACATGAATTGATTACATTTGATCATATTTGCGATCACATTTACACTGAGTGTCTGCAAATACACTTGCGCGTATTTGCCAATTTGATGAAACGGTTAAAAACATTCCAAATGAATTTCCAAATAGCTTTTGAATTTTTTTCACAATAATTTCTTGCTCATTTTGCACATACTGTATTTGCAAATACGTTTAAACGTATGAAATTACTTTGCTGCGATACTTGCATATCTAAATACCATTTGAATGTATTTGCAAGTACATATAACACTAAAGGTGGTCTACACTTGAAGTTTGTTCCGACATTTTTACAAATACATCAATACGTCTAGAAATCCTTTTAGTTAAAAGTAATACAAGTTGATGATTTTGCAAATCCTCTTAATTGTAGGGCAAACGTTCTTTTTTTTTTTTTTGTATTTTCATGTTACGAAAGGATTTTCGTCACATTCTAGTGCAGGGGTGTCGAAATAAGTGTAGCTTGGGGGCCACATGGTAGAAAACACAGTCTTACGGGGGCTGGTGTTTAACGGAACGTGAGAATGAATTAATGGCATAAAAAGTGTTGAGCAGGAGGGCTGGGGGTCTTTTCGGAGTCTCACAAATAAATTGTGATTCAAGGATGTAAAATTTGATTACCGTATCTTCACGCTCATTAGGTGCACCATATCAAAAGGTGCACACTCCATAGCTGATCATTGGGCGGGCTAACAACCACGTAGTCAAGCTAATGAGTGCATATTTTTACAAAAAAGCAGCGGGGGCAAAACTAAATTTGGTTGTGGTTTGATGCATTTATCACATAACAAAACTGTAAAACAAAAGAGAGCCAAACTGAGTTTGATACTCGTTTTTTTTTTATGTTAATCAAACAAAGCCGTCTTCATCCTCCGTTTCTGACAAAAGCAGCTGCTCCAAATCTCCATCAAATGGTTTATTTTCACTGCGACCCTCAAAAGGCTTCTGCCACTTGATATTTGCTCGATGATCCAGTGCTTGAGACTTTCTTCCAATTCGAGCCGCCGTACATTGGCAGAAGCTTCTTAACTTGTCGGAGCTTGTTTTTCAGGTTCCTTCATTTTTGAACCGCCGATTCATTCATCTTCAGTTCTCTCGCAACTGCTTGATATACGTGTTCCTCAGCGAAATTTCCACTACAGTTTATTGAATTTAGGGAAACTCAAAGAAGCCCAGAAATGTCATAATTCACATTGCCCTAAACAGGGTGTACGTGACTTCTTTTTAAGGAAACAGAGGGTGCTTTGCATGTGGCACCTGGTTTTGGTGACATCAAGTGGACACAACCAAAACTGCAAATCATTGTTTGACACAATGCCGCTTATTTTTCATCACCTTGTCTCGCAGGCCACATAAAATAATGTGGTCGGCCAAATTTTGTCTGCCAAGAGTTTGACACAGGTAAATATTTTATTTGTGGGGAATAGTACATTTAAAAGCATATGCAAATATCTTTAATTACATTACCCATTTTTTGGGGTTAAAGGTATTCGGAGAAGTAAAAAATTGACTTTTACTATTTGTTTTAATTTTAGGAGGTATATGACATATAGTACAAACTAATAACATACTGAAGTAAATTTTAACCGTATAACTGAAGGTATTTTTGAGGTGGCCTTTTATCCGTCACAGGGACAGTGTATTCTTCATTTATTTTTTTAGAAAAATAAGCAAAAATTCACAAATTATTATGTAAACATTCATCCTTTATAACGTGCGAGTAGGTCGAGAAATTGCCTTTAATCTTACATGACATAAGCCTCACATAGCAAGAGCTCATGTAATTGTCCGACATTTTGCTGCAACGGGTACCCTAAAACCTTAGGAAAGGGTGTGCAAAAAATAAGAAAACTGGTCACTTTGTGTTTCTGTACTAAAAAAGTGTGCTAAAGGCACAAATAAGGATTAAACTTGCTCATACTTTTTAGCACTCATTTTCAGTTGCACTACACCATACAGACACATAAATCTATGGGCAAATAATACACACTGTATGTCCCTGTAATAGCTCTGTAAGAGTGGCCTGTGAGTTGCCTTGCTGCAGCAGCATGGCGCAGCAAGAATGAGTTGGCTTCCCAGTGTGTGACTCTGTGTAACAAAATCCAGCTACAAAACCCTAAATCCTATCAGGACAATTTCCTTGCAGAGGACACAATCAAACTGCCTGGCAACCGGAGGCCGCGCAGGAAGAATGGCCCCACTGTTAACGCAGCCCGTCTTTATGCTGCCCGCCGTAGTCGCCTCCTGCCTGCAGCTTGATGTATATTTCGCCAGTGCTATATCGTCTCTCACGCTACACGAACGCAATCACAAGCACACACGTTTTGAGACCCGCAACAACAAGATTCAAATCGCTGATGACCACGACCGTTTGCTAGGAAAGGACAAAGGGCGGTTTAATGAATAGCTCGCCAGGACAGTAAAAAGGTGTGTGTCTGTTTGTGTCGGTGTGTGATGTGCATGCGTGACGTGTGTGGGAGGAAAGAGCATGCTGCAAACATGCTTTGAAGGCCGGCATTGAATCCCCAGCCAAACAGGATATGAGACAAAAGGAGAACTTTGGCTCGGACCGTTTTTCATTTCAGTCACTTTTTATGAGTGAAATTTGTATAAAGGCAGCACAGTGCACTAGTAGTTGGCATTCTTGTCTCACTGGCCCAAAGGTCGGGATCGGACTCGGTGTGGGATTTCTGGGTGCGGTTGGTAGTCTACTAAAACTTCTTTTTATCATTTTGACTTTGTTCAGTTGTCTAAACTTACCTATGATGCAATGAATGTCCACAAGTGAACAAGTCTACGGCCAATTTTCAGAAAGAAACACATTTGTTAGAAGACCATTCTCATGTATATTTTAAGAAAGTCCATATATGGCGGGCATACTACACTTTTAATTTCTTCTATTTGAAAAACAACAGTTGGCTGCAAGCAAATGCACCTAGCTATAGATAGATGGATGGGTGGGTGGATGAATGGATGGATGGATGGATGGATGGACAGAAAGACAGACAAAACTGTTCTTTTGTGTGGTTGGTTGGTTGGTTGGTTGGTTGTGGCCTTTGATATAGGCAGAGCACACACAAGAAAAAGAAAAACAGCAACAATTATTAGTTAACAAAATTATGCTTAGCTAATTAGGCTAACCTACTGCAGCTAGGTGTTTGTTCGACCTACCTGAGCAAATCAAGAGAGCAACAGTCTGCATAGATGGTAGCTACCTGGCTAAATAGACATACATAAGCTTAGCTATATAGCCTAGCTGTACCTACACTATGCTTAGATAGGTTGCTAACTAGATAGTTAAACAACTACTTTTAACAATGCTTAGCAACAAGCTATTGAGGCTAATTACTGTAGGTAAGAATTTGTGCACCTAGCTAAATAGGCATATCAACAACTAGAAAGCTCGCTTGGCATAGCTAGCTCATAAAACTCGGTGTTGGACGTCAGAGCATGTCGGACCTTCTCTACCGGCCTAAAAAATATCTCAATTATGTCATGTAAACTATATTGTGTCTGGGTGGGGCCGAACACATCTATCATTACATTTAGCTTCTCTGTTAATGACTTTTTTTCTGTTATCCACCTGTCATTTTTCTTCTTTGTCTCTGTTCATACAGTCTTGTTTAATTAAGATTTCTTTACAAAAGACAAGCTTTATATGTTGTGTGTCCATGCGTCATGGAGTCATATTTGTCCCCGTCTACCAAAATAACGCAGTCAAGTGTTTTGCCGGCTCCCTGCCCGGACCCCCGTTTGGATCCACAGAACCTGGTGCGCAGCAGGGACTGGCCCTTATCACTTCTACTCCCCCAAGTCCTCACAATGGGAAATTTTCATTTTCAAGAGCCGAACGACACATCAATATTCGGACTAGAGGTGAAGGCCTAGGTTTTAAATGCAAGCCTCCCTCCCCCCACTGTGTATACTACTCTAAGATAGGTAGCTCACAAACTAGCTGGATGGACCGACCTGCTTTGTTAACCTGGCAAACCATATTTTACAATCTTTAACAATATCCCCTAAGGCAGGGGTGGCAAACAAGTTTGACACAAAGAGCCGAAATTTTTAACTGTGATAGTCAAAGAGCCACACCACGCACTGCCTTGGAGCTAGAGCTTCAATTAATTCCACAAAATACTCTTTCAAAAACTCGCCTTCGCTGTATGCTTTTTTAGCACGGGGAATGTTACACACCACTTTATAGGAGGCAAGTGTCACATTTTCTCCATGCTTAATCAATTGCTGAAAAACTTCTGACTGTCATTTTACCTGGCTTTCCAAAGTGCTCAATTTTTTTGCTTTCGTAGTTCAGTACCTTTGGGGAATTCCGTGTCAATATTAGCATGGGTTATGCTAAAATGACGCCGAGTATTTGAAGTCTTGAAATGGGATATCATGGTATTGGTTAATAAACAATGATTTGCAAAGCAAGCATCTTCCCATTCTTCCCGAAATGCCCTGTGTTCATCTTCATATTTCCGTTTCGCTTTGCATTTTGCCATTTTGACCTTGAGGGAACAGTCTGCACGCTCATGAAATGTTTAATTAATTTCCCAGCATTAGATGTAACCTACGCAGATGATTGGCAGTCAGTTATGTGTCCGGAGCAGCATAAAAACAACAAACCTGCCAAATGAATTTGAAAATCTCATCTCATCTCATCAGCTGCACCGCTTATCCTCAGTAGGGTCGCGGGGGTGCTGGAGCCCATCCCAGCAATCATCGGGCAGCGGGCAGGGGACACCCTGAACTGGTTGCCAGCCAATTGCAGGGCACACGGGGACAGACAACTCACTCGCTCGGTCACACCTAGGGACAATTTGGACCGGCCAATCCACCTCAAATGCATGCCTTTGGAATGTGGGAGGAAACCGGAGTACCCGGAGGAAACCCACGCAAGCACGGGGAGAACATACAAACTCCGCACAGTAAGGCCGGGTGCTGGATTTGAAAATATTATTTATTATTTGTTATTAACTCTGATGGATTAAGGTGTGTTTTAAGAGGGGGAAAAAACTAAACATGAAACCGGGTAAAGAGCCACAGTAAACAGAAAATATGATGAGGCAAAGAGCCGCATTCTTATCGGCCAAGAGCCGCATGCGGCTCTACAGCCGCGTGTTCGCCACCCCTGCCCTTAGGCTTATATGCTTGCTCAAATAGCTAAACATGAATAGCTATAGCCACTGGTAAATGAAGATGATACCAAAATGTGACGGAAATATTGGATGAAAATGTAATTCATTGATCTTATGGATACAAAATGACAATATTTGTTTTTTATTTTTTCTAGAATTTTTGACTCAACATGAACAAAGCTAAATGGATAACGTACTCAAACATGACATCTGCAAACATAATATATGGACAATATATAAAATACAAGTCTCCCACGTTTCATGCGCCATCTGCTTGCCTAGGCAGGTCGATGATGCAGCACTTTCAAGTGCTCGGGTCCTCTGCGTCTTTACCGAGCTCTGCCATTGGCTGTCGGGGGATGCTGAGGATGCTGCCACGTCACGGCCTGGGGAGCTGCTAGTGCTGCGATTCCTCAGCACCAGCAGCAGCAAAGCATCACTGAAGAGAAGACGCCGGCCGGGGCACAACAGCAGCGGACACACCCTGCAGACGAAACCAACGCGCCCAGTCAGTCGGCATCCGTCCATCGCTGAACCGCACTGCACCATGAGGGAGATCGTGCACATCCAGGCGGGACAATGTGGCAACCAGATCGGGGCCAAGGTACTCCAGTCCTTGAGTGATGTTCAGGAATCTAAACCAGGAAGTTGTCAGGTTCCGCCCCAGGGAGCCATTAGATGCTTGGACAGTTCGGGATGCTTTGTGCTAGCTACATATATCCTAATTTAGTTCAATTAATGTCAGGTTTAGGGTTTGTAGGGCTATAATGTAAAATAACAAAACATATAAATGAACTGTCTTGTTATGTTAGCATCGATTAGATGAGAGTCAATATGAAGGGTGTGGCTTTAACTCAGATGTTACATTCAGGGGCAGCCCTGCATTTGCATTCCCGACCAAAAACATGAAGGTTTTTGGAGGAGGAAAATATATCGGTCATTGTTATTGGCTCTTTCATGTATTTATTGAACTGTTTTTCATATTTGCCATTGTCAAATGTTTTAGACCAGGGGTCTCAAACTCGAAATTTTAGGGAGCCGCCGGAGCTTGGGTCTCAGTGAGGTTGTGGGGCATAATGTTTTCCACAGGAAAAGCCAGGTTCTTAAATATATTTTTAAACTCATTATATACTGAGTTAGTTCCAAAATAAAAAATACTGTCTTCTAATTTTAATGCCGAAGGGAACCGTGATACAGTATTGTGAAAAACAATGTTCACATATCCCTGAACTACCTGGGTTGACATCCTGTGGTCTTGGGCAAGTACCACCTTGCGGCACCCATCACTCTCCACTCTCGGTATTTATTTTGTGTAGAGTTAAAATCTTTTTTTTAATATTAAGATTATTTATGTTTTTATATTAATACTAGCTAGCTGGATAAACAAGACGATTCAATCCAGAAACAAATGAATAGATAACTTGATAAAAACTAAAAATTGGTGCTCTGAATTAAATAAGAAAAAAATATTTAAAATTAGTTCCATAAAGATATGACTAAATCAATCCATAAAATGGTTCTATTAAAAATACATAAACAAATATTTAAAATATTACAATGCAGAGGTTGGGAGTTTTCTACTTGCTACTACCACCTGTGGCCCAAAGCATAATTGCAGCCTCAGATTAAAAGTGGCCTCTTGGGTGTTGGACATTTTTTAAAACGAACATGTGAACTCAGACGAGGATGTCGCCTTCCAGTTCTGGGAGGTCATCAGCGACGAGCACGGCATCGACCCGTCAGGCAGTTACCAAGGCGACAGCGACCTTCAGTTGGAGAGGATCGACGTCTACTACAATGAGGCTTCAGGTAAACAACCAACGAAAAGGAAATGTTTGGGTAAACTACCGCTTAAGAGAGTAGTGTCTCATATGACTGAATACTGCCAAGGACAGAGAGCAGAAGCTGATGTATTTTTGTCTGTTTTTCTTCATTTTTATGTCGACCTCCACCGTTACCTCTTGAGGGAGCACAGGTATCTGCACTCTCATCTCATTTCTTCCTGTTGCCTCTTGCTGTTGCTGCAGGGAGGTTACTTCGGGTCACTGCTGATTTACTGATTTGCATAACATTTATGTACAAACCTGACTATCCATCCATCCATCTATTCATCTATCCTTCCATCCACCCATTAAATTATATTTTTGATCTCACATGCAATTTTGTTTTCAAATTAAAATTTCATGAATAAAGTTTTTCAACAAAGGAGTGTAAACATGCCAAGGTTTGGTGAGAGTCTATAATGATCCAAAATAATAATACTTAATTTTCTTAGTAAATCATAGTATAAGTGATTGATGACCAAAAATGTCTTGGAATTCATCGGATTTGTTAGAAGAGCATAACACTAATATTATTTAAGTCAGTACGACATATTTATTCATTTTCAATTGAGAAAGAAATTACAAAACTGTTTTAAAAAAAAAAAAATTCATTTAACGAAACGAAATCTTTTCAGGGAAAGGGGGTAGAATTACTTAAGCCATCTTGTAATATTAAGCGGCTCCTAGTGGTAAAAGAAACCTGATAAATGAAAAAAAATATTGGTTTGAGTAATGAGCAAAAATGAACTAACTAATAAACGTCCTCTTTTTAATGCTTGTAGGTCGAGAAATTTGCGTTTATTTCACATAACTTGAGCCTCACCTGAGGGAAGCTTATGTGATTCTCCACCATCTTGCAGCTACGGGAACCCTAAAGCCTCAAGAAGGCTGGGCAATAATTGATAGAAGTAAAATAGTACATTTTGGTTGCTCTGAATCTCAAATCTCCTATTCTTACATACAGTTTGTAGCATTTTTTTCCAGTTTCAGTACACCATACAGCAACATCTAATGGTCAAATGATACACACTGTCCCTTTATACCACTGTAGAACTTTAGGTGTGCCAGCTGACGTCATTTTTCTTGTGTTCCTAAAAATAATAAATAAATGAATAAATAAATTAACAGCAGACTGATGGCAGGTAATAGCCATACTACACAAAAGAGCGACATCGAGTGGTCAAATATTATAAAGTCCCTTATGAAACAAAAAAAGAGAAAGAAGTGTCAGTCTTGCACAAATGCATTACAGATTAGTTTTTTTGTTTTTTACAGTTAAGGCTGTGACCTAAAAAACAGAGCTGTTCTGAGAAAAAAGTCCTTTTTTTGTGTGCAAAAGTCATAAAGTTGTTGAGAGCACAAAAGCTTGAACTGGTCAATAGCTAGAACAGGCGTCCATTGTCCTCCCAAAGACCAGGATTGAAAGGAAGACACATTTTTGGGAAAGGCCGTGCTTGAACCCACAGCGCTGACCTCAGCACTTTCAGAGGTTCGCTGGTCTGGAAGAAGTCTTGCATTATTTTGCGCAGCCGCACTTCTAAAGGTCTTTTTGTATTAAAACATGAATTTCATACGTCAGGGAAAAATGAAAGACATTTAGTTCTGAAGTGTGGAATAAAATCATTCGTTTTCTCTCCCCTCTGCCATCCTGAAGGTAGCAAATACGTCCCGCGGGCCATTCTGGTGGACTTGGAACCCGGGACCATGGATTCGGTCCGTTCAGGCCCATTTGGGCAGCTTTTCAGGCCTGACAACTTTGTTTTTGGTGAGTAGAATTTCCATGTCCCCCTCAGTCACACACACCACACCCACACAAACCGAGCGTGTCCCGAGAGCCCTCGCCACATTCCGCCTAGCACGACTCTTGACGGTTATTGTCCGAGTGGAGTGATGCATTGTTAGCGTGGCGCGATGTAACACGTTGTCAGCTCTCCTGGTGGTCCCAAAGGTCCTGAGCAGCTGTCAACCAGTAAAGGCACAGAGCCACGGACACGCCTTAATCGGTCTCTCCACGCCTGCAAGATACAGCAATAAGCATTGGACTAGTGGCTGACTTTTTGAGAGCTAGCTTGGGGTCATTTATATACTGTAAATCAGTGACCTGCTGTGAGGGACGTATCTGGTGAGGCAAAGTCGGATTTACAAATAAACAAATGTACATCTTATTCATCATTTCATTAGTAAAACAATAAAGCAATATATAAACTGTAGCATAGAAAACAACTGTTTTTTTTTGTCTTACCTTAACTTATAAATTCAGTCTACGCGCTGCTCCTTTTAAATAAAAGTATCAGTTTAGGTAAACATTACGAAAAAAAAGTCCATGCAACAAGATGAAAATGACTGGATATCACTAATTCTATTGTTTGGTGCTGATATGTGCACTAAATCAGTACTATTGCCCTCTGCAATAAAGCAGGAGAATTGCATCTGCAGACACTCAGCACATTATTATGTTACACACTAATTGTATTGATAATATTCATAATGAAATTCACCAATCTAAAAAAAAAACATCAAAGAATTGTGAGAGTAATTTAACACTGAATGAATATAATAATTTAATGTATGTAACTGCACAGTTACGGTAAAGTAAACTTACACTATGTAGATTTATTACTCATTATCTGTACTGAATAATGTTTGTGTGATATCCTGTGATTCTTTTTTTCTGTAACATTTTTGTTTTTATATAGAAAAAGTTGATAGAAAGTAACCTACTGACAAGTGCTTGGTCTTTTTATGTTACAGATCTTCATGTCTGGCAGGTATTTTGGGCACATTTTATGATGCACGTTAGACACTTAACACATTTGAAAGAAGCGTGAAAACAGTATTTCAAGTTGAGGTTGTTGTTTTTTTTTTTTAAAGATTATACTGCTTTTTTTCCTATGGATGATGAGAGTACTTCTATCGGATTTATTTTTTATGTAGTCATGTACTTTAAGATAATGATGGAACACCGTTTACCAAATTTTAAAAACTTGGTTGGATGTTTTTGCTTGAAGTCCCGAGTACCTCGCAAAATAGAATACCATTTGTTAATGGTGTTTAGGAAGAATGGACAAATATACGTGATATGAAATGAACAAAATATCATCATTGATTTTATTCAGGTTTTGTACTAAAAAAAAATATATCAGCTTGGTCCGTTGAATAAACCAACCAATACTTACAGGCCGTAATTAGTGACGGAACATGCATCTTGCAGGTCAAAGCGGAGCGGGAAACAACTGGGCAAAGGGGCACTACACGGAGGGTGCTGAGCTGGTGGACTCTGTCCTGGATGTCGTGAGGAAAGAATCAGAGAACTGCGACTGCCTGCAGGGCTTTCAGCTGACCCACTCACTGGGTGGCGGCACCGGCTCCGGGATGGGCACGCTGCTGATCAGCAAGATCCGCGAGGAGTACCCAGACCGTATCATGAACACCTTCAGCGTCATGCCGTCACCAAAAGTGTCCGACACGGTGGTGGAGCCTTACAATGCTACACTGTCAGTGCACCAGCTGGTAGAGAACACGGACGAGAGCTTCAGCATAGACAACGAAGCGCTCTACGACATCTGCTTCCGCACCCTGAAGCTGACCACGCCCACCTACGGCGACCTCAACCACTTGGTTTCGGCCACCATGAGCGGGGTCACCACGTGCCTGCGCTTTCCAGGCCAGCTAAACGCCGACCTCCGCAAACTGGCCGTCAACATGGTGCCCTTCCCCCGCCTGCACTTCTTCATGCCGGGGTTCGCCCCCCTCACCAGCAGGGGGAGCCAGCAATACCGCGCACTGTCGGTCCCCGAGCTCACCCAGCAGATGTTCGATGCCAAGAACATGATGGCGGCGTGCGACCCGCGCCACGGCCGCTACTTGACGGTGGCGGCTATCTTCCGCGGCCGCATGTCCATGAAGGAGGTGGACGAGCAGATGCTGAGCGTCCAGAACAAGAACAGCAGCTACTTCGTGGAGTGGATCCCCAACAACGTAAAGACGGCCGTATGCGACATCCCGCCCCGCGGGCTCAAGATGTCGGCCACTTTCATCGGCAACAGCACGGCCATCCAGGAACTCTTCCGAAGGATCTCGGAGCAGTTCACCGCAATGTTCCGTCGGAAGGCCTTTCTGCACTGGTACACGGGCGAGGGAATGGACGAGATGGAGTTCACCGAGGCTGAGAGCAACATGAACGACTTGGTGTCTGAGTACCAGCAGTACCAAGACGCCACCGCCGACGAGATGGAAGAATATGAGGAGGATGAAATTGAGGAGGATGATAGCCGCCGTTGAGGAGGCGGGGCCTGACCGACTGCAAAACAGATTACTCTTGAGATGAACCAGAACGAGATGATGAGGATCATCTCGGTAGTCCTTGTTATGCATTAGCAACGCTGCCATTGTTGTTTAAAGTCTAGTATCAATAAACACCAAATAAAGATTACTCAGCAAATTCAGCTTCTCTATTTTTTTACACATTTAAAACGGGTTAACTGTGTTTTCCGGACTACAAATCACACCATAAAACCCCAACTTGGCCAGAAATTTCCATATAAAATGATATTGTCAAAAATGGGCCCTTGGGCCCTGGGTTTGACACATATAAGGATCAGCAAAGGAAGCCCTCATATGGCCTGCTTTATTTTTTGTACTGTCAAGCGATAATCATATTCAAACATGAATGTTTTTTTTCCTAAAACCAATTACTTAGATTTGACTTAATAACTTAATTATATCAAAACTAAAAATTGCATAAATTATTTTTTTTATAAAAAAGTAGCGATTTTGTCTTTATTTAATGAAAAGAATATTTAAAAATATATATATATATATTTTTGTTAAAGGTACATTGTGTATCGTTCAGCACCTTGTGGTAAAACAATCATTAATTTAAAAAAAACAAATACAAGTACATGGGCTAGATATAAACTTGCCCTTTTTAAATACTTGCAGGTTCACAAATTTGCATTTATCTTCCATGTCATGAGGCCCAACTTGAAGGATCTGACCTGATATAGATATACAGCTTATACTCACTAGGGTCACAGGGTGCTGGAACCCATCCGGGCATCTTGGGCAGGGGACACCTTGAACTGGTTGCCAGCCAATCGCAGGGAACACGGAGACAGACAGCTCACTCGCTCATTCACACCTAGGGACGATTTGGACTGGTCTATTAACCTGACATGCGTGTTTTTGGCATGTGGGAGGTAACCGGAGTGCTTGGACAAAACCCACGCAAGAACAGGTAGAACATACAAACTCTTGACAGGAAGGCATGTAGTTGGAATAGATCCCATGACCTCAGAACTGTGCCGTAGACGCGCTAACCACTCAGTAGCCACCACTCAGGCGACCTGTACAGGATTTGGAACTTTGTTACTGTCTGCCACCGTCTCCTGCCTTGTATCATCATTGAGGCCTCTGTTAATTTATTCATGATGCGTATGCATCTCTTACACCCTGTCGAACTCTTGTTTTTTCATCTTTCTTGGGGTTGGGGATATTGTTTGAACTGTAATATAAACAGGCTTTTTTTACTTTCACTATTTTTATGATACACTGACAAATACAAATAAATGAAAAAATTTGCAGTCAAGGGAGAGCTGTCACTCTTCAGCACTCTCCCACTCTCTGGACCACCCCAAACAGCTCTACTAAAAGTAAGACAAAAGCAGATAGGAACCGTGAAAATAAATCAGAAGGGCTCTTCAAACTCAGTTGGGCATTGTTAATACATACTTAATAGAGAAAATATTTAACTTTCAATTTTGAAGAAGACCTCAAACAACCCACCTTTAAAGACAAATCATTAAAAAATATTTTTGCAGGCGCATGTCATGTCTGCTCAGAAGGAGTTTGACCTGCTCCCCCTTCCCACGAACAAAATCTTGTTCAGCTTTACCAGAAAGGGTGTGGTTGTCAAAAAATATTATAACTTTGAGGGCTGTGAAACAGATTCATGTGAATTGATCGCAAATACCCTTACATTAATTCAATTTTAGTTTTATGAAGCTGTCGCCATATTATTGACATCAAACTGCGAGGTGATCATTATAAGTCACTGCCAAGTATCGCTGAGTCTCCATCAGCAGTATCGTGATGACGAGTTTCTTTAGACGCGGCCACACCCAATCACATGTGTTTGTCAGCCAGGAATTCCTCATTATGAAAACATCTGCATTGACATGGACGATGACTTCACACACACTGGCCAGCAGGGGAAAGGAAGAATGTTTTAGCTCTCATCAAAGTGAGATTGAAAAAGTAAACAGTATAGCATAACATTGAGAAATATTTTTAGTAGAAAAAAAATGCTTGTGTGAATTTCTCGAGAGGCGAGTGTAAATGTGGCTATGAGTCACTTCTACTTCTCATAATTGCTTCAGCTTTGGTGCTGGAGTTTGTTTTGGTGGGGCTTGGTTTGATTGGAACTAGGATGACGTCACACAAGACAGAGATAAGGATTTTCTATATGTGTGAAATTAAAGACCGAAGACCACATGTGTCAAACACAAAGCCTGTAGGCAAAATATCATAATATGTGGCCTGAGAGACAATACTGAGAGAAGCAAATAACATGAATGAGACGATGATCTGTTTTTAATACGTCCACTGGATTTTGACAAAGCCAGTGCCACTTGCAAAGCACCCACGGTAGCTGTAGTTGCTGATTACACTTGATCAACCAGAGAACATTAATAAAATAATGCTGTTTATCTTAAAACATTTACCACATTCAAGTCGTAAAAATTTGGTCTCATGTCACCAGATAATGATGTATATTGTGAATATGAATATTGCCTGGTTCCTGTTAGTTTTATTAATTTACCCATTGCTGAGCTTCGTGACCCTCGAGTAATACTATAAAATGTATTCTGCTTTAATGTTTTGTTGTTGTTTACACTTTCTGGGTAAAAATTCACAAAAGTGGGCTGCATCGTTTGAGGCGATTTTAAAAAGTTGAAGGAAGAGAGTTTCATCTATTTAAGTACTGTATGTGTTAACAATGCCCAACTGAGTTCATAGAGCCCTTATATGGATTTTTTTTTTCCACAGCGCCATTCTTACTTTTAAGCACTGCTGCTCTGGGACTCACAGCGCATAAAGAAGTGCCTAACACAGGAAAGGTCCCTGGTTTGAGACCGGGTAGAAACATATGTTTGCCTGGCTGTGCTTGCCCAAGACACACCACAGGAAATAGTAGTTAAAGGATCCAAAAGGCCTGTTTTCAAATACATTCCAAACGCCAACCCAAACTTTTAAAAAGATGAAAAAAGACTAGCTTGTAAGTACTTGTGGAATGACTGAGGCTGCCATCTTAAAGCCAGGAGATGGCGGCATAGAGCCGCAAAATTTCAAGTTGAGGACACCACCTGTAAATGTGTATAATATAACACATTTACAAACAAGCTAAGTTTAATTTGTATGTGATTACACTGACACAAGATAACGTACTGGTAACATAATTCCCCATGATACTGAAAATAAACTCATTGGAATGGTTATTTATTCTCAAAATGTCTAAGACATAATGACTAAAAAACAATGTCTATTTCTTGAAAGCAAAGAATGCACAATATTATGCAATAAGTTGATAAGAGTTTCTCCCGTCAGGTCAAACTCTTTGCTGCCCTATTAAATCCACTGATTCAGAAACCAATTTCATGTCAATGATTCATGCCATTTAAGACATTGTCCAGTACTCATTTCCACTTTTTAGCTCCAATTCATTTTTTTTCCCCGTTTTCTTGTTTGTGGGCTTTTTTTTTTGTATTAATCTTAGACATGCAAAATAAAGATACAGAGACAATGTAACATCTTTCATATTTTATTATAATAGACACTGCAGGATATTTACATTCAGAATGTTAAGCCGTGGAAATCAATTTGTATAATAAAAGCAAGAAATAATTAGTTACATTCTCCTGGTAAAGCAATTAATTACAGTACAACACACACGCTAATGCAAACTACACAACTTTAAACAGCACTTTTGTAAACTACAAAGGAGTGCAAAAGACAAATGAAATGTACTGCTTCCATTACTCAGGTTTAAATGTGTTTTTTTCTTCATCAAAAGTGCTTACAATGTTTTATTTCAGTCGACTCCTTTTACAGCAAGAACAAAAGTAAACAGCTCCTAAATTGGTTTCACTCTAACTCAGCTTTAACTCACAGCTCAGTGCACACAAGGTCATTCTAGCCATGCCTCCAGTTAAACTATTACCAGCTGGTATTTTTTTCTATATTTTCCTCCAGAAAGAGAAAACATGTCAAAGACTATTAATGGACAATGGCATTATAGGGGCAAAGGAGTATAAAACTGAAAAGCTAAATAATCATGGAGCCTTATAACATTTTCATAATGGTCTCCATAAGATCAAAATCAACAATATTCAAAACAGTCCCTCTAGGTGGAGATATAAAACATTCCTGAACGTTTTCTTCCTAGTATTATATAGTAGGTGTTGATTTTATAAATATTTTTGTTTGCCAGTTGGCTAGTTAGTTTCGTTGGGAAATAAAATTCGGAGAACAGAATTAAAAATTGGGACAGTTTTACCAAAAATGCAAAAACCTACAAATATTCTGGCAATTAAATATTTTAATCAATTCAACTGCATCTCAAATGTTTCTTGATGCAATTCTAACTATAATTTGGGTTACATTTCAATGGCTAACAATGATGAATGGTTTTGCCGTTTACCTAGTATCAGACCCGCATGATAAATTATAAAAATACGCTACCAAAATAGTTACGTCTGAGTCTAAATGGCAACCTTACCGTGAAGGTAGTGGCACTAGAATTCCTGTTATTCCTTAGACAGAGAAGTTAGAAGTACTATATAACGTAGTCCTGGCACAACCAAAACATGATTTCTAAGTACAGTAATTAAACCGTAAAATTTCTTTTCAATAAAAGTGTCTTGACTACTGTGTGATTGACATGCACATGGTCCAATAGGGTTGTTAAACAGAATAAAAGGGGAAAAATTGAAAATCTTTGACAAGGCCTACAAAATTGTCGGATAACATTTTAGATGCAAACCAGGAGTGCACTTTATTTATCCAGTAGGAGGTCTTGTCACCAATATACACTATAAAGGGAAAGTATTTTTTTCTTCGAATTTAGGGGCTCAATAGTTGCCGTAATGGTTTCTAATTGCAATATTATGATATTAGTTTCAGAATATAATTTTAGTGCTTTGTCGTAACATTCCTACATTAGCACTCTATTGTGTTTTCTTTAGTAAAGAAAATATTTTGACAATTTTACTAAATTATAACAACAAAACAATTCAGTCATGACCAACAGTAAATATTTTCATTAAAAAATACCAGAAATATGAACATTGCAACAGCATAAAAGATACCACCCTGTGTGCATGAAAATATTGTTTTTGTTACCTTGATGGTTCATTCTAGTAATCAAGCAAAGAAAACACCAGCGAGGTATACAGTAATGAAAACAATGAATACAGTGTCTAAGTGAAAATCCTGACAGCAAACCACAACTTTAAGCTCGAGATGAAGTTTCTATATTTCTCTCTGAGACTGAAAGCTTCTGGTGCTGCTGCACCACCACTCTCTGGCCCACTTGCAACCTGGGTGTGGGTTTCAGGACAAAGTCCTCTTTTGACCCGGTGGAATCCTGAGAAGTCAGTGGGGAACTTTTAACCTGCACACTTTGACCCCTGACATTTAATCCCTTCTTGCTCGATGCCCCACCTGCCTGGCGTGCGGCCGCCTGAGCACCACCGGATGAGGACCCTTTTTCCACCACAACAACTTTTCTTGATAATGTTGCTTGCTCACTTGATCCCTGACCAGTCTGGACAAGGGCTACATGTCCACCGTGTCCCGCACTTGTAGAACCATTCTCCACCATTAGTACTTGTCTTGGTAAAGTTCCTTGACCCCCCTGCCCTACTTGGCCATCCACAAGCACCATACCTTGAGATCCTTGGAGACTGCTGACTTGAACTAGGCCTTGCGTCATTCCAACATGACCCACATTCTGTTGACTGACTTGAACAAGCCCAACCTGAGCGGCCTGCACCCCTCCCTGCTGAGCGCCTCCTGCGACAAGAACCATTTGGGGCTGAGATTCCATGACGTACATTGGTGTGGCAGCATAGTACAGGGAAGGCTGTTGCACGAGCAGTGTTTGACTGGGAACCACAATGTTGTCTTGGACCTGCAGGTTAGAAAGTGTGGAAGACCCTTCTTGAAGAAAGGTGGACATTCCAGATGCTACATTGGTGGTTTTGAGAGAGTCGACATGGACCCGGTCGGTTTCAATGCGAGTCTGGACTTGCTTCTGGGTGGAGGGCGTGGCAGGAAAAGCAGGTCTAGCTGTTGAATGGACACTAATGCCCGCATCAATTTGGGTTGACCCCCTGCAAATATCAGCCAGGGTTTTGAATTTAGGGTCGAGGTCATCAAGGAAAGACAGGTCGTTGTCGGTCTCATTGAGGCTGCAGCAGCCCACAGAGCCTGAGAGAGACTCGCCGCCTTCATAGTCATACACTAGTATGGTATCCTTCTCCTGGGAATTCTGGGCAGCGTGGTTGGACTTCTGCAAGGGAATATGGCAATAATTATTTTTTTAAAAAATTCCTAATTCCATTTTTTTCCTTGGGTGGTCTGTTACTCACACTGGAATAGTATTCCTCCAGGAACTGATCAGATACTGCCAAGTCATCAAAGGCCCCGCTTCTGTACTGGGAGACGTGACCTTGTCCTGTCATCATCCCGCCTTTTACTCCAATCATACCCCCTTGGCTAGAAAATCGATTGTACTCATTGTATAGGTGAACATTGTCAGTTGTCAAAAAGGAATTTTCATTTCCACCCCCTTCCACCAGTCCCCCAAGGTAGCTCTTTCCTCCGAGAGTGTTGATATCCCTGGAAACAGTCACCTGTCCAATATCTGTAGCATGGATGAGAGGAACATCCTATGGAATGATAAACCAAAACCAGAATTTAGTTTTTAAAATCCTCTTACTGACCAAACGGTAAAATTAGTTACCCGGTCTTCTCCTTGGCATTCAGTGTGGTAAGAGATTAGCTGCTGTTTGGTGTCAAACGGAATGGCTTTGAAATCTCCCGCGGTTCCACCACATAGACAGAACAACAGCAGAAGTGGAACCACTAAAAGAACCAGACATCAGTTTCACCTGAAGAGTCCATGAACAAAAGGAGGTAAACACACTCACAGAGCAGCAGCAGAAGACCCAAGAGCAAAAGTAGAATACCAGCAACGCCAAAGTCTGAGCGCTTTTCAATGCGGGCTGTGCAAGTTTGAGTGTTTTCCTCGCACGTGCACACAACAACGTCAAGAATCTGAACGTCACCGCATGACACACCCTGCTGGTCTTTGATCTCAACGGCCACCTTGTACACTCCTGGCCACAGGTGTTCTTGATCGCGCAGGATTGCCGTAGTCCCTGAAGTCAAAGCCTTTGAGTAGGAAAAGCCTAATCGGTGAGAGATCAGAGGGCCTACCCGGCCTTACCATTGAGATGCTCGACTGACCACTTCCCTTGGCTCACTGTTGATATAACAGTGTATTCAAATGGGGACGAGTTAGGAAAGTCGTCTTCATCCACGGCGGTCACGTAAATGACATTTTCACCATAGCACATTGTGTGACTGGTAGTGATTACTTTAGGACAATGATCATTGAAGTCTTCAACCTGTATGGCAATGGTCCCTGTAGCGGTTTTTGAGGACACTTCTAAAACACATAAAACCGATCCTTAATGTGAATCACTTAATATCTAATCCAGATATAAACAATCCTGTTCCTGTAAGGCTGGAGTACTTAAGGTTTTAGATGTTTCCGTCCTTTCAAATCATCATCTCTTTACCGAGCTGATCTTCAGGATAAGGTTTGCTGAGTGATGGAAATATCTAAAACAGACAGTACTTTCACCCTTTGGGACTGGGATTGGCCAAGTCTAACTTATATTCAACTATGAAGCTAAAAAACAGAAATCACCTTCACTGATGCATATTATTTGGGCGTAGTATGTTCCGTCTATCAAAAATTTGGACTCCCGATCTGGCAATTTATTCAGCCTAATTTCTGCGGTCTTTTCATCAACGATCAACCAGTTGTCATCGTCGCGGTATTTAACATACCTGGAAGAACCATGTTTCCCGTCTTTGAGAATCAGTCAAATACGACGTGAAGCGTAGCCAAGACAAAAGATGTCTTACCTTACGTTGGTTGCCGTCTGGAGAGTGTCACTGTCAATGGCGGCATAGGTGGTGATGACGGAGTTGATGGAGATGGACGTGTGATCCTCGGACAGGGTCACCACTTTGACCGAGGGCTGGAATCGAGGACCCTCCTTCTGATTAACAACATTGATCTTCACAGAGTAGGATTTTGAAGTTATGGTAGTCGAGGTGGAGGAACTTCCGAAATCATACTCGGCCTTGTTGGAGACAACTACCGCCAAGTTGAGGGATTTTATCTCCTCGTAGTCCAGCTCCTGCATAAGTTAACCACAGGGTCCTTTTTATTTGTTTGTTCGTTTTATTAAAGAAAATTGAACTTCTCCACGTGGTTTCATAGTTTAAACTGCCAACCTTTTGAATCATAATTATCCCTTGGTTGGTTTTCGCATCAGTAGTAATGCTAAAATAGCCTCCTTCGTTCCCAGAAATGATTTGAAAGACTGCGAGCCAGTTGTCTGAAAATTCCAGGTCGAGGTCAACTGCCTGGATCCTCAGTACTTCCACATTGATGGTGTTCTCCTCCACACTACCCTCATACTGTATAGGACAGGAGGTGAAAACTAGATGTTTATAGACAGAACATTTTCATTTCCGATATGATACAGTTATTACAGCCTGACGTATTTTTCAATACCCATTTTATCCAATCCATTGTCTAATGAATGTTGCTTTTTTTTATTTGGGTGTTTTTATTTTTTGATCCGAATCGGCCCCAACACAGTTTGAATTTGGTTGTCATTCCAATTCCTTGAGGATCGTGTCTTGACATACCGACTCTTTTTCCAATGTGGGGATGTTGTCATTTATGTCCAGGATCTTGATCTCAATCTCTCCCATTCCTACGTTACCTCCAGCTTGTCCGTTCAAATCTGAAGCTTTGACAACCACCTTGTATGTATCTTTTGTCTGAAAGAATAGGGAACATCATTGAACATTCTTTCAATGACTTTTACAGTTGTCAACTATTTTTAAAGCCATTGATGAACAAATCTCTTTTGTTTCTTTGGGACTACTCACAGAAGACCATTTTGCAAAGAAAGGTCAAAGAGAACCAAGACTTCAAGAGTTCGGCCTTATATGCTGCAGTTCTTTGATACTACAGCATTTATAACAGATTTGGCAACGTAATTTTTAATGTCTGTTTGAGAAGACTAGCTTTGATCAGATGAAGTCCTTTTTAGAATGGAATAGAATACACCGTATTTTCCGCACTATAAGGCGCACCTAAAAGTCTTAATTTTTTTCAAAAGCTGACCATGCGCCTTATAACACAGTGCGCCTTATATAAGGCTCAATTTTAAGTCGCAAGGTCTCGCAACTTACGCAACAGCCGCTGACTCGATTTTCCCCCGAACGTGGAGTAGTCCGCGGTGTATGCTGCGATTTATATACCGGCGTTTCATTGGCTAACCAATGTGTCAATAATCATTTGAATCGATCGCTATTGGCTGAAGTTATTCGGAGCCTCGGATAGGCTAGAGTGCCAAAACGAACCCTGCAATTGGCCGAAAAAGATGTGTCAATCATCAGTTAATTCGATCGCTATTGGCTGAAGTTATTCGTAGCCTCGGATAGGCTAGAGGGCCAAAACAAACCCTGCAATTGGCAGAAAAAGATGTGTCAATCATCCGTTAAATCGATCGCTATTGGCTGAAGTTAATCGGAGCCTCGGATAGACTAGAGGGCCAAAACAAACCCTGCAATTGGCCGAAAAAGATGCTGTGAAAAGCAAGCTTGCTAAAGTACGCCATAAAGAAACATGTTACATTAGTCTGTATTTGTAAATATTTTACTCTCCTGGATTTACTTCACTACGGTTGTAAGAAGACCATGGTTGCGTATCATTATTGAACGTGAGAACTTAGGTGAGCTATGCGGCTTTATATTTTCCCGGTATCTTGTTTTAGAACGATCTTGATGTTGCTGTGATGAGTTGAGTGAATTAAACTCAATTCCAAGTGTTTATTGTCATATGCACAGTAAAGTTGCGAGCGAAAAAGAAAATAGAAACTAAGGAATGGTTGGCATTTCTTGAATCCCAAGACTTTAACCTTCCGAATGATATTTGAAACGATGCATTTGAGTGATATCGTACGGACACCGCATCCGCACGTGTCTACGACACGTATTTGCTTCTTTGCAAGCTTTGGGAATGTTAAGGGGGTAATAAGTTTGACTGAATCATCTGACTGTTTTGTCGACGTTCCCATTGTAGCGCCTTATAATCCGGTGCGCCTTATCTATGGAAGATATAGGACCAAAAACTATTTTTTGGGGGTGCGCCCTATAACCCGGTGCGCCCTATAGTGCGGAAAATACGGTACCTTTATTGTCATTGTTACAAAATGGGTTAACATATTGTGACAACGAAATTGGGCATGACACACCAGTTTTACACTTTCACAGTGAGGTATGAGCCAAGAAGATAAAGGAACAGAGAAGATAAGGTTATAAAACAAGGGGGATAAGGCTATAGTTATAATTTACATGGTATTTACACAAGAAATGTCGGCATGTGGGATGTTACATACAGTGTTATCGTGATACCGTTGGTATCGTAAGGGATGTGCAATATTGCATTTGGTGCAAAAGTCATCATAGTGCAAAAAAAATAGTCAGCATGTGCATTGGTGCAAACATAGTCATCATGCAAACATAGTCATCATAATGATGGAATCACAAGAAGCTGAGCCAAAAAAAGTCTACAGCCTCACCTCCCTGTCCAGTGTGTTTCGCAAAATTGAAACATCACCGGTACCAGAATTGATGGAAAACAGGCCAGCACTGCCATGTGTCTCCACTATTTTGTAATAGATCTGAGAGTTAATAGTTCCTTCTTGATCTGAATCGGAGGCAATCACGCTCATGACAATTGTGCCTGCGAATAGAACGATTGATTGGTTGGGACCAAAAAAACAGTTTGAGATGACTTTGACAAAGCACAGGTTGTTCAATACCTGGGGCGCATGATTCCTTGACAGATCCCACTTGGCCGACTTTGATGACGGGTGTATTATCATTTTCGTCCACCACAGTAATTCTGATGTCAACGTCCTTTTCGGCTCGTGTCCCATCTTCATATTTTGCTACGCCTTTTAACTAAAAAATAAATATATAAACTTTACTGTAAACTTTATTTACAGTGTGTCATGTTTGGCCTTTATAGATGTACGCTATTAGGGTTTCTCACATCATAAAAGGCAAACTCCTCTCGATCCAAAACTTTATAGGCTTTCAAATAGCCAGTTCTTTGGTCCACCCCAAATACACGAATGGGGGGCTCGTCAGCACCAGGCCCCCTGAGCGAATACAGAATTGTTGTGAAGTTTTCTTTGTCAGAGCGAATCTGGAATACAAAAAAATGAAGGGATACTGTATGTTCAATAACAGAACACCTTAAAATAAATCAATTTATATCAATAATAAAAACAGATGTTACACAGTGATTGTCCTTTTTTGATTAAAAAATCTGAAGATGAATGCAAACATTTAGCACTAGAATAAAATCAAGCTGGGTCAGCTACAGTCTTGATTATTTTTTTTTACAGAAACAACACTATCGAGGCCAAAACACAATATGCACGATACCAGCCCTCATGCTTCAGCTTACTGGTATGTAGGTATAAAAAAACTGTGTTAACCATGCTTACTCACTCAACAGGTTTGTCATGTCAGCAAATTATACATAAACATAATCTAAAAAAGTTATATTTAGGTACAAATTGTGGCGTTTATAGTGGTTCAAAGAATTATATTTTTTCATATTCAACGCATCTGTCAATCATTTTGTGAAAAATATAACTTATTTGGATTAACTCAGACATTTAAAATCCTGTATTTCAAAGTAGAAATACATTTTTAACTAAACATGGAAAAAACACACAATTAATTATGATCTAGTTACTGGTTTACCAAAGACAGTAAGCAAAAACATATTAATCTCCAAAGAAATTTAGTTTGGTGTCAAAAGTAATCACATAAAACTGTACACATTTGATGCCTTGTCTTTCAATTTAGAAACATGACATTTCCATACTGGAGACTTGTCTATTCAAACAAACAAACAAATACTGACAAAGGGAGAGAGGGAGGAAGGGATGGACGGATGGACGGACAGACACAGACAGACAGACAGACTGGCCGACCGGCCGGCAGACAGGCAGGCAGACAGACAGACAGACAGACCCAAACACATTGCCTGATCTTTATTTTTGATTTTCCAATTCTGACTCAATGTCAACAATATGGTTTGTTTAAATTCTACAGTTGACAATAAAAAATAGTTAAGTCTTATTGCTGATATGCTAAAATGTTGAGAAATTCAATGATTAATCAATGGTTTAAATGGTTAATGATTCATTGATAATTGATTATTGTTGCACAAGGAATGTTAATTCAACATGGTAATTTAAGCCACTCTAAAACAAAATCTAGATCCGAAAGTAAACATCCGGTAGGAGAACGCAGTTTCAAAAGTAACGATGCATGTCAAGTGTCGTCATTATGTCTGAAAGTGGCTCAACAGCAAACTGGAAGAGTGCCGGAGTTGGTTCAACTCCTGTTTAGTTGACCTACTTTCAAAAAGCAAAGCAAGTGAGAGGCCTACCTTAACCTTTCAACAATTGCATTTGCTTTTTCATATCGTGAATACCCAAAAAAAAAAAGGAAAAAGCACGCACTCTGCCAATGTTAATGCCGGAGTAGTCGTGGTTCTCTTTTAGCTGCCTGGGATGACGAATCCAATCTCTTTTCTGCCTGTGCAGCCCATTTCCTTCTGCCCGCATGGGAACCAGCTGCAGGTATGCACAATGAAGGGAGAAGAGGTGGGGGTCAGAATAAAATTACACGAGGAGTGTGTTAAAATTGTACATGATTAGGGGGATCGTACACAAACAAGAATACTGTAATGACAAACCACATTTACTCTTTAAGATGTTGGTACTGTACTATGTAATGTTTTTATAGGATTAGAATTGTTTTTTGTGCATAGATAACAAAGTAGTGAACATTGTTTACAATGAGATCAAACATGGCACTCTAGGATAAACATGTAGTAAAAGATAATAGACAAAACTCTTTTTGAGGTGCTTGAAGACTGGCTTAATGTTCAATTGCAATTACATTTAGTTTCAACATAATTCCAAAATAAGTCCATATATCTAATAAAACATTTTTCTATGCATAGGCAAGATATATATGTTTTCTTGTGTGCTTGTTTGGGTCGTGATGGTTCTCGGGAAGATACTGTCTCTGAGCCTGTTAGTTCGATTGTGTGGAAATACATGCTCTGCCAACAATTTGTATGATTAAATTAATATTCTAAACATGTCTGTATGTTTATTTTCTCCAACCACTAAGATTAAATGATTATTTGATATGTAATTTCATAAAGGGCATGGAAGTTAATACAATTTTAAAACACGAAGGTTCTTTTTTTAAAACTCTCTAAAATAGCACCATAGAATGAGTAGAAAATGTCTATAAATGTGGTAAACTGTTTTAGTTGTGTCCATTAAAAAATAACTACAAGATACATAAAAATGTGTCTATGATATATTTTTACATTGATTGATGGATGGATGGATTGTTTTTTTTATTTTTTCCACTGTTTATCCCCCCAAAAATTCAACAACTTTGATAAACAATTGTAAAAAAAAGGAAAAAGGGTCTGACAGGAAAAGTCGAAATTTAGCTTGGTTATGTCCCCTGGACAGTCTAGTCAAGTCAAGTCATGCTTATTTTTGTAGCTCTTAATCACAAGGAGTCTCACTTTTACCTTAATCAGATCATGAAACCAGATTATTACACCAAGGAATTATATGTGACATGAATCACATCTCATCATCCCTCAAAAGAAAAAAAAAACAATGATAAACACTATATATTAAATCAGATGATAAATAATAATAATTTTTCATCACACCATTTGATTCAAAATAAACACATACAAAGTTAGACTGAACAGTTTCAAAAATATATATGTGGGTGCTATTATTATTATTAACAATGACATTGATGCAACATTATACATTTCAATAAGACACGGTTAAAGCACAAAATATGACAATTTTAATAATTTAATATTTATGACTTAGTGCAATTCGTTTTTCTTTGTAATTTAACACATTGTATTCATTTTACTCATGGGTCGTAGAAAACATGCACTAAAACATTTCAAAGATCAAATCTCGTTTTAATAAAAACCGCCCAGTGAAATTGCAATTCAAATTATGAACATATATTTCCCCTCAAAATGCCAATAAATATTGTAATATCTGTTTCATTTGGCAGTGCAATTCAGAAAAATGTTATTGATTGAAATTACTAGTGTAATTAATAATGTTTTGCGTAAGGAGCTGGGCTCATTTCAGGTTTCCGAGCAGCCAAAATCACAACACGGCATTAAAACAAGAAATAAAAAATTCCCGCTGACGTCAACACAAAAGCTTCGTGTTAACTTATTTTGTGGCTCAAAACGGCAAGAATGTTCTCGGACTTGTGCGTGGACACGCCAAGCCAGAAGCCCACGCAAGCCCACACAAGCCCCACCTGAGGACGGTCCGTTATACTCGATCGCTCCACAGGCCACACTCACCGCTAAGCAGGAAAGTAGACCCAAAACGGCTCCTGTTCGCAGCACTGCCATCGTGTCGGGAGTAGAAAAAGTCCACTTTTCTCACTAATCTTCAATTTTTTTGGGGTGAGGACACTCAATTTCCGTGTATTGTCACGGGAAAACTTTGACCCTTCACGGTGCGATGAGGAAGAACATGTAGTGCAACGGGCGGGTGGACCTGGGCAGGGGCCAGCCTGCTCCCTCCCTCCCAGCCTCCCTCCCAGGCGAGGCGCTCCTGATAACGGGTGGAGAAGGAGGTGCGATGCAGGTCGTCCACTTGCTTGCATAGCTGACATATTTGCACGCAGTGCAGCGACACTAAACGGGATGGATGAGGAAGAGGTTTGAACTCGCACAACCTACAAAAAAGGAACCGATCCAACTCAAATAAGGAATAAAAGTCCGTCTGTCCATTGAGATTGCCTTCATATCAAATCTCACATTTCAGCCCCTCTATAAGTAAAAATGTAAACATACATTTCAAAAGGTATATATGTTTTCATTTTTTAAAGAACGGGAACATTTGAAAACCACAAAAGCCAAATCATTTAGAGGCATTTTCAAACATGCACTGTGGTCTACAACCTTTTTTGTACCACGGGCGGGATGATGTCTGACCGGCCCAATAAGAACATTGGTAATAATGGCAACAACAGACCTATCAACCTGTACGTTTTTGCCGTACTAAGTACAAGAAAATCTGTACGGAAAAACGCAAATTCGTCAATTATGAGTACCACCCGGTATACACGAAACGGCAAATCAATTAAGTCAAACGAGTTCACCGCGGTAGCCTCTATCTCAGTATCTTTTTTTCTATTGCAAACGAAGCGAGCGTTTTGATGCTACTGTGCGCATGCATCTGCCGCCTCGGATTTCATGTGGGAATTATGTAGTGAAAGGAAGTCCGTCTCTTTTTAAAGAACCGTTTTTTTCGGCTCAACTTATTAAAGAGCCGGTTCTCAAATGGCTCACTTGCTTTGACGCACTATATTACGAATCATTATTGTTGTATAAAGAAGTTAAGAAAAAAAGGAAGTATAAAAGGAGAAAATGAAAAAAGACAGGTTTGTGGTTATCCCTTTAATCAGTATATTACCAACAATAATCTACTGCAGAAAATGAATTCATAATTTGAATAAGAAATTGTGCTAATTATATTTGCATGTATTTTTCCTTTACAGTGAATGTCCAAGCTACTGAATTTTTGAACTTCTTTTATAATAAACCTCATTCATGTCGAGAAACTCAGTATCTCACAACAAAATGTTCATTTACTATATCTATATCTATATCTATATCGAGAGAGAGAGAGAGAGAGAGAGAGAGATATGATATAACGAAACACATGTACAATATAACATGTCAGACTACATAAATAAACACGTTTGAAAAAAATATATGGTGTAAGATTATTTTTGTAAGGGAAAATACAACAATTTGTAAGGGCATGGAGCCATGGAGGTTGACAGGTATCTAATAACATTGGTAATAATGGCAACAACAACAAAAATTATAATACTAATACTAATAATAAACAATAAATCCAGTGTAAACATCAGACCACTATAGGGATCTGTATTTGATATAGCAAAAGACCATTGATTTTATCTCAGCGTCACACTATTTGTACTCACAGTACCCGTACACCGTCGTTTCGGCGGAGCTCTCTCCTATAATGCTCCATTACATTGTAAAACACCGTAAGTAAAAAATGTGTGATGATGAGTCAAATTTGGGTGCATTTTCCTTTGTCCTCCATAAGTCTGGCAGCTCATTGGTAAAGGATTGCTGCTCAGATTGTGGTGATAAGTTTTAATTAAATGACAGCGAGTTTAGGGGCGTCATGTCATGTCATTTTTGGCGTTCAAAAAAAAGCAGTGACTCTGATTTTTGTCATTGTTTCATTTTTTTTTTGCATCCATGTAAAAATTATGTAAAACAACAAAATAAAATGGTGATATTTTTTAGTGAATCTCCATCTTTGCAAATATGCGATATTAACAATCCCCATAAATGATAGAAACACATGAAAAACTTATATTTTTCTTGACAGCATTTGACATCCACTAGTTTTTTTTGGTCAACATGCAGTTGTCATTTTCTTCAAATTATTATTAGTTTGCATTTATTAAATTGTTCAATGCAAAAAATAAACATTTAAAATTGATATGTTTTTTCTTTTCACATGAAAGTGACAATTTGGAACAGTCCAATATTTGATTATTTTTTCAGCTTTGGTACTAGTCAAGTCAAGTCATGTTAATTTGTATAGCCCTTTATCAAAAGGAGTCTCAAAGGGCTGCACAGATCACAGATTATTGCATACCACAGATTATTATTACACCATCCCCTGATCTAAAACCTACATGAGGGCAAGGACAAACTCAACAACCTCAACATGAGGAAAATGAAGAAACCTTGAGAAGGGACCGCACATGAGGTAATCCCCCTTCCAGGATGACCAGAATACAAATAATACACAGATATTGTAACCATGATAGATAGGTGATTCATAAGCTATAGAATAGAAGTGTGTTTTAAGCCTAGATTTAGACGGCTCTACTAAGGTTGCGGATCGAATCTCAGCGGCAGAGCATTCCATAGCACCGGGGCCTGAATGGAGAATGCTCTCGAACCTGCGGATCTGTTCTTGGCCCTTGGGGTCACTAGTAGACCAGCATTGTCAGAGCCAATACTCCGGACCAGAACATAGGGGGGAATTAAATCTGAAAGATATGAAGGCGCAAGTCGATGCATGATTTTGTATACTACCAACAGAACCTTAAAATCACATCTTAGGCCAACAGGGAGCCAATGCAGGTTAGCTAAAATCGGGGTAATGTGATCAAACTTTCTCGTTTTAGTGAAAAGCCTCGCTGCAGCATTTTGTACTAGTTGCAGGCTCTTGATTTTGGACTTTGGGAGACCGGAGAGTAGTACATTACAGTAATCGAAACAGGAGGTAACAAACGCATGAAGTACAATCCCCGCACCAGACTGGGACAGCATAGAACCTTTTGGTCGTTAACATAGTCTTATGCGATTCATTGTTTTTGATTTATTTACAGTTTTGGAAAATTGTTTGGACTTCAACCGCTACTTCAAAACACATTGCAGTATATATTAATCATTAAACCCCTGTGAAATGGAAAAAATACTGTTGGCCATTTGTCAATATGAGAGACTTTCAACTAACTAATTAAGTAATTGTATCTTCTTTCCTCATTCTTGCTATATTATGTCTGAGGCTTTGTTGTTCAAGTGGCCAGACAAGCACACTGATACATCCACACAGTGTAAACATAAGACAAAGTGACTAATTTGTGATGTAAGCAAAAATGTTTCCTAAGAGAATGACTCCGACCTCTCTCACAATAGGAGGATTTTTATCAAGTATACTCGTCATGGATTTTCTTTTTGAATTACTGAAACCATCTGCTCCTTCCACTTTATCACTCCTACTGTAAATGATGCATTTTCTCAAGTATTTTTAGATCCCCGAAACACACACAGACCTCGGTTCCATCTAAAAGTGTAATTATTTCAGATAACTTCCTCTGTGCCACTCCTAGCATAGAGACAGCCAATGTGTGGCGTTTTCTTTATCAGTTCCTTCCCTGACTACGTTAAACAAACACACACTCGAAAAGTCACAGTGCCAAAGGTGTCTGGACAGGGAATGTCACAGCCATGGGGCAATTTTTACACTCATGTGAAAATACATCAGTCTTAAGCAGGCCAGTAGGTAGGTATTTTTAAACGTGGTTAATACATATTCATACTATAAAAACCTACAAATCTCTTTACACTTTCCTTTCAGTAAGTCCTTGTGAATAACTCAATTCAGAATCCATCACAGCCAATTTTAGAGCCATGACAGACAAAAGGACAAACAAACTTTCACATGTTTGAATTCAAAATCGATGGCCTTCAGGGTTTGTTTGGGGTGTGCCTACAATATGGAGAAAAGATAGTTGGGATTCCTCACTGAACTGCTGTCCTATCCAACTTGTGCTAGAACCAATGGAGCTTATAATTTGATCGGGGTGAAAGCGCTTTAATTTTTTTAAACACAGCGGTCAACAAACGATGGCCTACGGAACGGCCTACACACTTTTATCACACTTTTAAGTTCAGGTCCAAATAATGTACACGGAAATGCATCATGTCACAAAAGTAAACGCATGCCATGAGGGTGTAAAGGTGTGGTGTATAGTGTCAGGTGTCCTTAAGAAGTTTGAAATTAAATATTTTCTCTATAAATTATGTGTTAACAATTCCCAACTGACTCTATATGGTTTTTTTCTACCACGCCTGACTGCTTTGATCTTATTTTTACCTTTGGTGTTCTGGCCGCGGAGCACATTACACAGAAGGGAAGGAGTTGGAGGGAGGGGGTTGACGAAAGTGATTTCACGTGCGTTCTCGTGGTTTTCATTTTATTCTAGGATAAAAATGATGAAACTAAAAAAAGTACTGTTTCAGATACAGTCCAAATGCCAACCTAAACCACGAAAGAGATGAAAAATAAGGTGTTTAATCGAGTCCTTCCTAGAATTTCACATGCTTACACACGCAACACTAGGAGCTTAACAGAGGCCTCAATGAGGATTTTAGCCAGAAAATGGCATCAGCAAGTAGAATACTTTGGAGTTAGGGACACCACTATTAAGGCAAAAAGATTGCACTCACCTAAATTTCTTAGCCTGTGTCCCTGTGCACCCTCTGGAAACTATATTTTTCATTGCACTTATGGCCAACATTTTCTGTCATGATTGCCAAACTCAAGACACCTGGGGCAATCGTTTGGCACTAAGGAGCGCGGTTTCTGAATGGCTGGCACTCCCCTCTTAAGCTGTCAGCACCCAGAGGGGAGAGTCAGACCGTACTTGTGTCTCTCTGTGTGTCTCGCCAGATTACCAGTACCAAAGACTTCTCCTGCTTGATTCCTGCCTGCCTCCTGTTTAGGCCTGTTTCTGTCCCACGTTTACGATCTACTCTCCTGCCCTGGCCACCGACCTGCCCGCTTAGCTGTATCGATTCTTCCTACCTGTCACGGAGTTGCCATTCCGTCCAACGCTGCTAGCGACCGACAACCATCGGCTTCCAAAGCAAGCTCTGTCAGCTCAATACAATAAAGATTCCTTTAAAACGAACGCAATTGGGTCCGAGATTCCATTCTGGTTCGTGACATATTATTTATCAATATACGTAATCTCATGCAATAAAACACTTCTGAATGAGCCTTATTTGCAAAGAGTTTTTTTAATTCACATGATGACACTTAGAACCTAAAAAGGAGATATTACTTTTGATATACTATTAACATTATTTTTGTAAATAAACATAATTATTTGTATATTTTGTTTGTTCAAAACCAACTGGATAAAAATGTCCCTTTATAATCAAATAGACAACCAAACACAATTGGTACAGATAAATGGAAACATGAAAAATGGGGGGTGCTGGAGCCCATCCCAGTTATCTTCGGGCAGTGTGCAGGGGAGACCCTGAACTGGTTCCCTGATAGTTGCAGGGAATACAGGGACAGACTCACTAGCTCATTTACAACTAGGGAAAATTTGGATCGGCCAATTAACCTGACATAAATATTTTTGGATTGTGGGAGGAAACTGGAGTGCCCGGAAGAAACCCACGCAAGCGCGGGGAGAACATGCAAACTCCATATAGGAAGGCTGGTTGCTGATTTGAACACATGAACTGTGACTGGGATGCGTAACCACTTAACTTCCGTGCCGCCCACTAAATACATCAATTAGCTATTTCTTTCTCCAGCCTGGCCCCTGTGCAATTTTCTTCAAACCGAGGCGGTCTGCGACTCAAAAAATTTGAAGACCCTTGATGCAAAAAAAAGTGTTAAAAACTAACACACACGCCCACACACAAAGATAGAGAGCTGATGCAAATTATCTCAAAATCAATATTGTGTCAATACGTCAACTAAGCATAAGGCAAGAGGTTATAACAGCACGGTGATGCTTTGAAGACCAACGATTGGGATGTTATCTTTATGATAGTCTGAAAGAGAACGTGAAGCCAACACATAATAAAATATGTCCGACAGGGTTACGTTTAACTCCTGGACTCCTCCTGCAGTAACAAAGTCTAACTACACTACAACAATTAGAAACTCATTAAAGTAAAATGAACACACATACACATAATTGCTATTTGTGTAAAAAAATGAAATGAAAATTGAATTAAATGTTATTTAAAATTTGCAAAAAAAAGTATGTTAATTATTTAAGAAAATTAAGGAAAATTATAAAAAATACGAGACAAAAAGGGGCAGCACGGCGGCACAGTGGTTAGCGTGTGTGTGGCACAGTTCTAAGGTCTTGGGAACCTCGTGTGTGGGTTCAAATCCAGCTACCGGACTTACAGTGCGGAGTTTGTATGTTTCCCCCGTGCTTGCGTGGGTTTCTTCCGGGCACTCCGGTTTCCTCCCACATTCCAAAGACATGCATTTCAGGTGGATTGGCCGGTCCAAATTGTCCCTAGGTGTGAATGAGCGAGCGAACTGTCTGTCCCTGTGTGCCCTGCGATTGGCTGGCAACCAGTTCAGGGTGTCCAATGCCACTGCCCCATGATTGCTGGGATGGGCTCCAGCACCCCCGCGACCCTACTGAGGATAAGCGGTGCAGCTAATGAGATGAGATGAGAAGAGAGAAAAATAAAATTCTAAAAATTATAACAACGTAAGAAAAATAGTTTGTCAGCTTTAATTTTACTTGTGGTCATTATTTTTTTTATTTTCTTTTGCTGCGACTTCAAAGATTGGATATGATGAATTTACAATAAATTACCTGAAGTAAAGTGTATGAATTAAAGACATGTACCTGTTTAGTGTTTCCGTAGTGTTTAGCATGTTCGCCTAATATGTAAAAATTCCCCGGTTCGAGACCAGGTGAACACATATGTTGGCCTGGAGAGGGATGGGCGCCACCAGGCTGTACTTGCCCAAGACACACCACAGGAAATGATGCCCCTACGACCCTAGTGGTTAAGTGATCCACCCACCCATCCACCTGTGCCTTTAATATGTCACAATCTCAAGAGAACGTAATGTCATCACCAAAAAGTTTATTTTACTATCAAAAATACGAAAGCCACAAATGATGCAATGTATTGCACAACGTGATGCTCCAAATTTGAGAACAAAATACTTTTCCCTCAGTTATTTAGGATCTAGTACGCCACTGCACGTCACTGCCAAGATCCGGCTCGTCTCAGTAAAGCGGGATGATGTTTTAAAATGGAAAACTATGGCGACCAGACGATGAAGGTGCTGTATCTTACATCATTATTATTATCAATATTATAATTGTTGTCATGATTCATCATTATTATTATTGTTATTATTATTGTTGTTGTTGTTGTTGTTCATCATTTTCATCATTGTTGTCATTATGTTAATTAAAATCATTATTATCATTATTATAATATTATTATTATTAGTGTTAGTAATGTTATTATTATTATTTCATGGAGGGACTCCGAGCTGGAGTCTCATAGAAGTATTATTCATTCAGGAGAGGTTAACGGAAAACCGTTGCCAAGGGCGAAAAATATAAGAAGATGAGAAAAATACTGTGAAAAAGTAGCAATAAAAGTACTCAAAATGAGAAAATGTATCCATCAACGGGGAGAGACAAGTATCTTGAAATTCTTTATAATTGTCCTACATTGTATCGCCCTTATTCTAATCTTAAGTTTTGGCTCTGAAGTCCATTTAAAGAGCAGATAAAAATTGTTATCATCCAGGATCTGAATAACACCGAGAAAGGCCAAGAACAAAACATAAAATAAACTCTGTAACCAAGAAATGGTGAGGAATTAAATAAATATAGCTAATATACTTAAAGGTCGCTGAAGATTTTGCATCAGCAGCCACATTTATTGCTAGTTTGAATGATAAATGATCAACTAATCAGAACATTTAGTAAACTTCCTGGCGTGTGCCAGTTCATACCCTTTCTTAGTAATGCAAATAACAATATCCTTAATGCTAGTGCTGGTTAAAACTATAGCATGAAGGCCACAGTGCACCAGAGTGCTGCAAATGTTTTTGCGAGGTTCACCCAAAACATTTATCTCCTGATCACAAAGCTGTAGTACAAATTTCACACCGATCAGTAGGTTGTTTGTCAAAAAACGTGTCTGGTGGGACTGAGTACCAACGCGCACGTTACTTGCCCACTGGAGTCGCCGCTGTGCCACACACACGCCCAGAAAATATGGTTACATAAGGCTCAGTTGATAAACCTCACAGCTCATTCAGCCGCATGTGTACAATCTTGTGACATTAATGCGACCTTTGCAATATGATTAAACATACAATGGCACTGAGTTGGGACATGTGCCGGATGTTTCCATTCAATTCAAACCTAGGCTGAAATATATATATATATATATATGTGTGTGTGTGTGTGTGTGTGTAATAAATTGTTGGTTCTTCTGATTTGTCTATACATATACATTTATAAAATTCTTTTTAAATGGACAGTGTATACTGTTTGACCACTAGCTTTCACTGTATTGTGAGGTACAATTAAAAACAAGTGCTAAAAAAACTCAAAAAGAAATCCAATCTACAGAGACTCAATGTAGAAGTAGGTTTGGGTCTAAAATATTTAGCCCAACCTGACCCAGGCCCGATGATATTTAAGCCCGACCCAGCCTGAACCCCTCCAATTGACTAGATTTGAGGGACCGAGCTCAAAGCAAACCCGAATTTGCATATTTTATTTGTGGGAGCTGGGGAGAAGGAGGAAAGGTCATTTTGGTTGACTCCACCGCCAAGAGAAAGCAGGTTGGACTATGCGAGGGGGGGACAGAATCTATCATGTGGATCCTCCACAATGAGAACAAAACAAAGCACAATGACGGGGGGATATTTTTTTTTTAAAAATGGCAGCGATAGAGAAGTCCAAACCCAAACGTAATGATTGACATTTTAGGCCCACCCCTGAATTTCAGCTCTGGCTCGGTCTTAAGATCTTACCTCACACTCAAATTGACAGAAATGCACCATTTTTGTTTTTATCATTTACTATGTCTTTTTGAGGTTTTTGGGTAGCAGCAACATGGCGGACATATATGTCCGTTTTCTTTATGTGGGGCTCATCTCATCTCATTAGCTGTACCGCTTATCCTCACTAGGGCCGCGGGGTGCTGGAGCCCATCCCAGGTGTCTTCGACCAGTGGGCAGAGGACACACCCTGTACTGGTTGCCAGCCAATCGCAGGGCACACGGGGACAGACAACTCACTCGCTCAGTCACACCAGGGACAATTTGGACCGCCCAAATCACCTGAAATGCATGTCTTTGGAATGTGGGAGGAATCCCACGCAAGCACAGGGAGAACATACAAACTCCGCACAGTAAGGCCGGTAGCTGGATATGAACCCACGCAGGAGGTTCCCACGACCTCAGAACTGTCCCGCACACGCGCTAACCACTGCGACGCTCATGGGGCTCATATTATGTAAAATTAATGCAAGTTTCACAAGGCACGAGTGAGAAAAGAAATGTATGATTATTTAATAGTTCTTGCATTTTTTCTTAGGATTTAAATTTAAAAAAAAAACATTTGGTTAAAAAAGGCAACTTGATGTTATATATTATTGGCGATTTTGCTTGAGTATCTTTTTAAAAAAAAACTTTTTTCTAATTATTTTGTTCCTTAAAAATATTGCTTTCTTGTTTTTGGATGTTCCCACTAATAGTTAAACATAGTGAAATGAGTGTAATATATAGAAGGATTTATTTGCCAATAAAACAACATTTTTTAGGATATGCTTTTAAGTTTTATTGTATATTCTATTTATGTAATTATTTTGTTAATGTTAGTTTTTTCCAGCGTAGCGCCCGTTTTAAATTTGAGTCCAAAAATTGTGGAAAAAAAGAAAATGTATTTTTATGTTTTCTTATTTATCTTTGACTCTCTTTCTTTCTTTCTTTTCTTTCTTTCTTTCTTTTTCTAATGAACACGGTGGCCCAGGAGTAAACATGTGTTTACAAACTGTCAAGAAGCCAGAACTTTTGCTCATGTGTTCCTCCTTACTGAAACAATGTGAAACGCCCATATTAGCCATAAAAATGACTACTGTAGTTTTTCCCTATCAGTGAAAAGTCAAGGACTGGTTGACGCACATGTCCCAGCTTGACTACAGCACATTAGTCACTTTCCTTCTGGGAGTGACAACAATATTTGCTGAGTCTGTTTTGGGTTTACTGCTACGGCTCACGGCCCCGGGCGGTTTACTTGCGTCCACGCCCCTAACTGACTCCAATCTTCCTGACATTTTTCTCACATTTCCAGTATGTGCACAAAGTCTGGTTTTGATTTTATTTTTATTCCCCGTTCTTTCCTTTTTTGCACAGTTCACGCTCGAGGACAATGGCTGTCGAGCGCTTTTCCATCCTGTTCTCTGCAAACACTTTTTTGATAAAGCAAGGGGGAGGGCTGCCTCCCCCACTTGCCAGGCTTCATTTATTGCACATTCCTGCAGCGCTAAGTGAGGAGCCTTAGCTGTGTTAAGGAAAAAGGAGGGGCACTTAGAGGTCATTCATCTGTGCAGACTCTGGAGAGCTTCCACAGACCGGATACACTAGAAAAACAAGAAGAGACGGCAATTGTCTCATGTTAAATGCAAACAACACACGTACAGGCCGCATTTGAGTACATTATAATACATTTTAGGGTGACATTCATGTCATATTAAAACGGCTGGTTTGTCTTTTGGTGCTTGCGAGTTGTTATGAGAAAAAAAACTCCTGCCATAATCTCAAATCGGTCGAAACAATTTCCCAAGATTTATCTGGGAAACTGCGCCTTCTGCTGGAGAGTATGGAAATGAGTAAAGTCCGGAGGAGTTTTTCGAGCGCTCTGTGCGCCCGGGTCCTCCCCCCTGCTGTAGAGCCTGCTGGGGAGGCTCAGCCTTAGGGTGGGGCGTTCAAGGTGTGTCCGGATTATTGACACGCCGCCAGCAGCGAGACAGACAGCGAGCGCAAAAGGTGCCATGGAGGCGTAGGAGAAGCAGCAGGAATCCCCTTTTCTTCTTCCTGATCTCGGCTCTAAAAGCAACACCTGAACGCCTCAAAGTTTTCTTCCTTTTCGTGTGCTTTGAGCGGATTGCTTCCTGCTCCGGGCAAAGTGCATATTTGCGTTGAGGAAAGATGGCGAAGTCTGTCATTTTTTACGCGTTTCTGTCCCTGGTGAGTGTAATAAATGGGTTTGTTTTAATAAACAAAGTGGAACATTCGAGTCGAGTGTGATATTTGACACTGTGTTACTTTAGCTCCTGGTCGGAGTGGAGTCGTGCTTCATTCCGAGTTTCCTCTATGTCCCGGTTCCGCAAAATATACGAGCTGGATACGAGATAACGAGAGGTACTTGTGTTAAATTCTTGTCTTTTTGAAAAATAATTGTTTCAAATCTTGATTCGCTTTTAGTGAATGTGGCGAGCTGCGCGAGCGTCACTTGCAACGACCTTGCTTTCGCCGTGTGGCCCAACGGTTCGGTGACGGCCACGAAGGACGTGGAGGTGTCGTCCAAAGGAAGAACTTTCTCCCTTTGGGCTCAACACCGCGACGGGCCACAGATGCAAATGGAAGTTAACCTCATCGCCAGCGCCCAAATGAGCAGACAGGTACGAAAGCGCTTGTTCAAAAGTATTCTGACGCAAGAGAAAATGGATACGCTACAAAAACAAGTGGAAGTCATTGCTACAAGAACCTCACCTCTTAAGGCAGTGGTCGGGAACCACCGGTGTTCTGCCATATTTTCCTACCGGAGGCTGGTTTGACTATAACAGTAATATAACGTTTTCATTAATCGCTTATATTTTATAGAATATATATTTAATAGTCTCGCCCAGTAGCAAGGAATGTAGAAAACCGGCATCAACCTTGCCAAAATTTGCGAGTCACTAAAACATACCTGTCAACCTCCACGGCTCCATGCCCATACAAACTGTCGTAATTTTCCGTACAAAATACAATATAAACCTACACCATATTTTTTTTTCGGAATGATGCATGATGGGAAATCCCCAGGCGGCAGACGCATGCGCACAGTAGCAACAAACCGCTCGCTTCGTTTCCAACGAAAAAAACGACACCGAGATAGAGGCTACCGCAGCGAACAAGTTAAACTTAATTGATTTGCCGTTTCGTGATATTCGTTGTATACCGGATGGTACCCATAATTGACAAATTTGCGTTTTTCTGTACAGATTTTTATGTATGTTGTACTTGTCTTAAAATGCATAATACATGTACTTTGTACGGCAAAAATGTTCAGGTTGACAGGTATGCTAAAATGTCGCTTTTGTGTGACTTTCCTGCCTCTTAGACGATGCCGGTCCATATCGGGAATTGGTTAAATACTTTTTTATGAAAGCAAGTAATAAGAATAGTAGCTCACTTGACAAGATCCCATTAGCTTAATTCACAAACACATACCTGTCAACCTCCACGGCTCCATGCACGTACAAACTTTCGTATTTTCCCGTAAAGAATACAAAATAATCGTACACAATTTTATTTTCCCGGAATGATACATGATGGGAAATCCCCAGGCGGCAGACGCATGCGCATAGTATTATCAAATCGCTCGCTTCGTTTGCAACGAAAAAAACGATACCGAGATAGAGGCTTCTGCGGCAAACTCGTTTGACTTAATTGATTTGCCGCTTTGTGATAGTCGGTGTTTACCGGATGTTACCCATAATTGACAAATTTGCGTTTTTTTCGTACAGATTTTCTTGTACGTCGTACACGTCTTGGAATGCATAATAAACGTACTTTGTACGGCAAAAACGTATAGGTTGACAGGTATGCAAATAAGTTAAACTTTAGAAGCATTGACTTTCCTTGGCTTGCACACATCCTAACTACTTTGTTATTATTATTGAACCCATCAACACTAAAAATCAATTATTTCTGAATATTTGTTATTGAATATATATCATATAAAATACACGCAAATAATTAATAATGAAATGTATATAACGATTCAGCCTCCGGTTGTAAAATCCGCCCGAGTAGGAAAAATAGCAGAGTAGTGCGTTACCTTGGCTGCAGAACGCCAACGGAGGCATGTCACACACCTAACGCTTTTTTCAGAGGCGTGGTTTTCCGCTCTCCTTTGAGTTGTATTTTCAGATCACGTCACCATTCAAAATAGCCACTACCACATTTTTAGATAGCAATTAAGAATACAGTCTTTACTAAGCGTTGAAAGAAAAGGCGAATGAGGACTGATTCAAGCAAAATTTGAGCGCCCCGACTCCTGTCGTTCACCACCGATCAATAGCTGGTTCCCTCCAAGATGCCATTTTTCTGTTCTGATTGGGCAATATGCATCTTTGGGGCATTCTGTGTTGTCGAATTTACATTTAATGGGTATAGTTTAACATTGTTTTGTATATTATTATTTTTTGGTATATTTATAAATATTTTAATTATATTCCCTGTGTTTTCCGTGTATTTATATACAAATATAAAGTTGTTTTTTTTATCTCTTTTTCCTCTTGTTATTGTATCTTTTCATTTGTCTCCCGCCCATTTTTTTCTTTTTTTTCTTTAAAAACACTGTAAAAATACTACAAAAATATTGCTACAGTATTACCATGATGAAAAAATACTATTGCTTTAATATAACCGAAATAGTATAAAAATACTACAAAAATACAAGTAGATTAATACTACGAAAAGAATACATATATGCTACAAAAATTATACAATGGAAATACTATTAAAATACTACTGTGGAAATACTACAAAAGTACATTCATATTGTAAATACAATATCATAGAAATACAGTACAATACTACAAAAATCCGACTGCAGAAATACTACAGAAATACCACAAAAATACAACTAAAGTAATACTACAAAAATACTACAACAGAGTGGTGCTTGGAATAAAATGAAATACACAGTTTCTAGGTAGTAGCGTATTTTAGCGTTTTTCATTATAATTTAGCCTGTCTTGTCGTTTATTAATGGAAAGATGGTTTTAAAAATCCTATAATTTTTGGGGGTGCTTTGCTTGAATTTCGGGGTGCTCAAGTACCCCCTAAAACGGGTTGGTTACGCCCAGTCTTATATATATGTATACACACACTACACAATACAATGACATCTAAGGGTCAAATAATGCACTCTGTCCCTTAAAAGTACAAAAATACGTTTAAGTAGGCTACTTCTGGCGTAAAAAAATATAAACATAACAAACATGTTAACACTTACCATCCTGAAAGAAAACCAAAATATTTTTGCACTTTTTTTAAAAATTACTTTGTGTCTATATAGCACATAGTGACAAGAAGGTAAAATTGAAAAATAACAATACCTGTTTAAACATTAGCTAACAGGCAATAGTAAAAACTATTACACAACAGTTTTTCTAACTATTAACTAATCTAGTTGGTTCAAGCTCTGTGATGCCTGTTAATTTCTTCCTTTAATCAACTCATCAGGCAAGTTAAAAAAAAACCGTTGATGTTAAAATTTGCCTTGAAAATGGGATTTTATGTACCAGTGGATCTGTATCTGATATTGGCATCAATGTCAACTCAAGACTTGGGTATTTTTTTGTTTGAATAGTAATATGTAATTTTTGTGACGAATGAAATATTAATTGAGTATTTGAAAATATCTGTAGCCCACTGACGTGCTGAAACGGTACAAAAGACGCTGGAGCCCCCCACCCTTTAATATCCTGGAGAATGACGCTGGGCCGTACCCCCGAGACATTGAAAGGGTAATGTATTCAAACACAGACCACACAAAACATGGACATATTTTACCCCAATTAGTTCACCATACATAGGTAAACCAAAACAAACAGTACAATGCTGGGTTTCCAAACTGAGTTTCGGGGTCATTTTGGGAACAGTTTTAAAAATTATAATAAATGTTATGCAAACAAATAACAAGATTTATTAACATGTCCACTCCCGTCCCCCCAGCAAACACTATAGTATGTCATTTTTTTTTTTTTTCCCAAACCATTCCTACAGCTATCTTCAGGCAGTGGGCAGGGGGCACCCTGGATGAATAGCCAGCCAATCACAGGGCACACACATTCATACTTTGGGATAAATCACCCCCCAAAAAAGCCGTGCATGTTTTGTGTATATGTGAGAAAACTGAGGTTCCCGGAGAAATCCTAACCAGGCATTGGTGAAATTAGTCAACTGTGCACATGGGGGCGGATAGTTGAAATCAAACCCGGGATCTATGAACGATGAGACGGGCGAGCTAATCTGACAATCCACCCTGCCGCAACGACATTATTTTTGGTAGTTTTAACAGACCCAAAATCAATGCTTTTATTGTGAAACTTGCAGGGAGGAGCAATGTCTGCTTACGTCCCATTTATGGGTTTTGTTAAACCATGTGAATGTGCACCGTAATCTAAATATGAATTTATTGGAAATGTATTTGTACAATATAACTTGATAAAGATGAAATTGCCTTTCTTATGTAATACTTTTACGCCATAAAACGTCCTCATCTCTTACGGCCACTTGAGATAAATACGTTAACAGTAAGTGACTCACGAACTGCGCACGTGTATGTCTGCGTGCTTACAACTGTACAATGAGGAATAAAGAGATAAAAAGGGAAGCACCTTCATGTATTTGTTGTACACACACACACACACACAACGTAACCATGGGAATCACAACACACACACACAGATCTGTGACGGGATTTTTTTAGGATAATCTTACGCTTTTTTTACATTTTTATGGGTTAGGGTTCGTTTGATATGTTTGGAAAAAGCTTAATAATACAGCTTCAAAACATTGGAATTACAATTCTGACCCATTTGTTTTTGCTGCAAATACCTTCCAACTAAAACTCCTTAAGCAGTGTCACTGTTACAAAAAGGAATAATGTGTCACTCTAATTCTATATTTAGTTTACAATGCTTCACACAAAAACGTTTCTGGCCCAATGGATATGGTTTACTATAAATGCGTCATTTGAGCCTCTTTTTTGTTTGTTTTCTCATTTATAAACTATTGATCAGTTTTGTGGTACTCAAATTTGATTTTTATTACAGCTCGTGTCTGATACTGAAGCAATCCATCGGGTCTACTACACACTGACAGGGCCCGGTTTCGACAAGTACCCAGAAGGAGTGTTTAGGTTTAACAGCGACACTGGAATGTTGACTGTGCTCAAAGCGGTTGATCGAGAGGAGTTCCCGCAATTTGCTGTGAGTTGGATTTTTTTTGTAAATCAATTTTATATACTGAGTGTATCAATACATGGCATTTTATGAACACAAAACTAATTTCATTTAGACCTGAAAAGAACAATCAATCAAACCAAAAATGAGCTTGGATTCAAAGTATAATAGATAATGTTTTTATTTTTTCTATCTTAATTGTCCATCTTATAATTCATTGTTTATCTAATGGCAGTAGGTAATGATTTAAATTAAAATTGAAAAAAACAACATTGATGCAAAATCAGTTTTTTTTTCTATTGCAAAACAAAACAAAAAAAACTTGTACCATCTCAAATAATTTGACTAAAAAGTTTACTACATTAAGCCTTTTTAGTAGTAAATCAAGAACAAGAATACCTAAAATCAGCTTAAGATGGCAATTAATTCAAGAGTTTTTTAACTAAAATGATTGAATAATTAGGTTTTTATTTCTAAGAAATAAATGAATAAGTAATTTTGAATGATTTAAATACAACATAAATAGGAAAATAAAGACATTATCTGTTGTGTTTATAAATTATAAATTACTTAAGTTCAGATATAGGAACATAAGAAATAATACGTTTAATGAGGTTAATGTCAACGAGGCGATATGTTTTTATGTATTTGTTTAGTTAGTTAAAGTAGTGCTTGTCTCAAAAAATCTTTCCCTGAGTGTACATGAACAACAAATCTATCCATCTAGCTAATTTAGCCTTTCTATGCAACGAACTACTAAAGTGTGTCTTTGGTTATCACCTGTCATTTGCAGTTAATTGCCAGGGTTTTCGACAGAACAACGAGGCAGGAAACGGACGACCCTCTGGGTGTCTTTGTGAATGTTGACGACGTGAATGACAATGCGCCGCAGTTCCGCGGTCAAATGCAATTTTCTGTACTAGAAAAAAGCAAAGCGGGTGAGGATCCCTAAATACGCATTGAGGCTTGTTTTTTAGCACAACCTATGAAGAACAATTTCCTTTTTGCATGCTAGGGACGATAATGGGACAGGTCAACGCCACCGACAGAGATCAGCCAGGCACCGACCACGTGAAAATCCGCTATTCGCTTTTGAGCGAAATTGACAAATTTGCCATCAACCCAACGACTGGTGTCTTCACCACAGCAACTGCCACATTGGACAGAGAGGTGAAGACCAGGCGGAAGCCCTGAAATGCTATTAAACTCACTCTGATATTAATGTAGTTTCCCCGTATCAGGCTCAAGAGAAGTATAATGTGATTGTGCAAATCAAAGATATGAATGGCGCGGCCAACGGTCTGTTCACTACAGGAACAGCGACAATCACCTTGGGCGACATCAACGACAATCCGCCGACCTTCAAACAGAAATTGGTGATTGATTCATGAATTATATTATACTGCATGATAGCGGCTCTTCCTGACTATAACACTTTTTAAATAAATTTGAAATTCCAGGAGTTCACGATTAAAAAATATAACATTTTACAGACTATAGTACGCTATAGATGTGTGTGATGTCTTTTGAAATTAGATCCTTATTCATGAACAAAAACAGGTTGCCTTGGTAAATATTTATTTAGGTATTATTCACACCAAGCTTTCATGCAGATAATTGCTTTCTCTCATGGTTGGACAGAATAGTATAATTTAATTTAAAAGCCGCGTTATCCACATTTGTTTTTGTATTTAGCATGATGTGTTTATAAACATTTTTTGATTATGTCGTGCTACATTGTGCTTTGAAAAGCTCGCTTTATTGTCATCCAAAGCCAGAGTTATTTTCTTCTATGCCAAGCTTTTTTTCCTTCTACACAGAGAATTACTTTATGCTAATAGTAGCATCTCTTTCTTTTATGGGAGAAACTAACTTCTTTATGGAAAAAAACTAGCTTGGTCTACCTGGATTGTCTTTTTCTACGCCTAGAATTAGCTTCTTCTTTTATATCGACAACTAGCGTCGTCTTTTATGCAGAAACTTTGCTTATTCTTTAATGCAGACAACTTCTGTCTTCTTAATTCTAGTGTAATTTAATTCAACGCTGAAAACCCGCTTGTTTAACGCCTCAAACAGTCTTCTACACACAAAAAATATGTGACTTCTACGCGAGTGCATCATATATTTTTCGTCCTAATTATCTATTTTTGGCCTATTGTTACTTATAGTAAAATAAATATATACTTAATCACTATGTGAAGAAAAGTATGAAGCTAGTCCTATCAGTTAAAACTAAATTTTGCACACATTTGGATTTCCTAAACATTACCAAATAATTCCAGTATATAAACATTTAAATGATAAATGATAATGTTTTTATTAAAGGGACAGTGTGTAATATTTAGGGCCTTTTAATGGTACAAAAAAAATTGATTTGAATAATAGGTAAAAATACATGAACTATCATACCATTATTGTTTTTTTTAAATATTTGAAGGTGGAGACTTTTGTATTTCTTTTAAATAGCGTAATCCATTCCTAATAATCACCACCGTGTTTGTCTGGCATCTTGCTGCCATGCCTTGCCCCTTTGACACTGGTTAGACAATACAGTGCAATCAAGCGGTCAATTATTACACAATGTACCTTTTTAACAAAGCAATGTTTTCAACTTGCAGTATACAGCCAACGCAAATGAGAATGAAATCAACAAGCTTATTCTCAAACTTCCTGTTGAAGATAAGGATCTAAAAGGCACAGCCAACTGGAATTCAAAATTCATTATCACTAAAGGAAATGAAAACGGAAACTTCCGGATGGAAACAGACCCCAAAACAAACGAGGGGCTTCTGTATGTCTCAAAGGTGAGTTTATTTTGGAGTAAGGCCATGTAGGTTTAAGCGATCTAGAGTAAAGAGTTTGACTGTCTTTGCAGCCTTTAAATTTTGAAAAGGCACAAAAATTGAGGCTGGAAATCATGGCCCGCAATGAAGCCGACTTGACCGGCACCACGGCCCAGTGGGAGATGGTCCCTGTGGACTTAATAGTCGGCGATCTTGACGAAGGACCTGAATTCACCGCGCCGACCATTCGCTTCACAGTCAAAGAGAACACGCCGAACGGCACGTTGATAGGAACTTACCAAGCCATAGATCCGGAAACCAAGAGTAGCGACGGCATCAAGTAGGCTAGCCCTTTGCACTCACTTGATAGCACTTGCTGAAAAATGTGACACTGACAAGGGCTTGTTTTTTTTCATCCTTCAGATATTACAAAATCGCAGACCCCGCAGCCTGGATTAATGTGGATAGAAACAACGGCGAACTAAAGGTGGCAAACACCATCGACAGAGAGTCTCAATTCGTGAAGAAGGGACTTTACAACATCACCATGAGAGCCGTTGACGCAAGTACGTTGCTATCAGAAGAGATTTCATCCAATAGTCACAAAAGTTAACAGTAGTTATGAAATTCACAATGACATGTCTAAATAACAGCGGTGGAATTGCGACAATTGCTTTTTGTATATAGTTCAACATGCGAAATTGAGTCGAAACGCGTAAAAAGTGTTTGTTTTTTGTTTTAATGAAAAAAGATGGCTCCTCTTACTCATCTATGGGATCCGTATCGTCCGCAGTGGGCAAAAAATTCCTTAGTAAAACGTAATTTCACTAGAGGCTACTGGCAGATTGTTTATTATGGGTGTTGGCAACTCAAAATGTTGAGAGAGCCATATAATATCAACAAATACTAATAATAAACTGTTAGGAGTCACAAAAGGTTGAAAGATTTATATAAGCCTCATAAGGAAGGCAACACATAATAATATACATTCATTATCTGCACAGCTTATCCTCAGTCTGGTCGTGGGGGTGCTGGAGCCCTTCCCAGCTATTCTTGGGTTGCCAGCCAAACACAGGGCACACAGAGACAGACAACCATTCACTCGCTCATTCACACCTAAAGACAATTTGGACCGGCTAATAAACCTGACATGCATGTTTTTGGAATGTAGGAGGAAACAGGAGTGTTCGAAGGAAACCCACGCAGACACAGGGAGAACATGCAAACTCCACACGGTTTAGTAGATAGCAATGTCTTTCTACTACTTTGTTCTTGGTTTTCTCATAAAATAAGAACATTATACCTAAAACGTGGGAAAACATTTACTATAGCAGAGGGAAAATCTTTTTTTTTTATTCTATTTTCTTATTTTAGTAGACAAGTCTTCAAATTAAATCTCATAAAAAATATTAAAAAAATAACAAAATAGTTTCCCATTGGAAGAAGATAATTCTAATAAAAATACTGACTATTAGGTTTTACTTTATTGTTCAGGGTACTAAAATATCGTGTTTACTGTTACTGCCATTCGGTTCATTTTATTGGGCTGAGCTGAATGTCAAAAGGTACTTCCTTTATTTTAAGCCAAATATTATACTCAGCATTGCCTTGCAATTTTGGAAACTTAACATTATTGGAAATCCAAGATTATAGCTAAGGGAAGGGTTTATTTAGGGCCTCATAGTGGAAAAAAACATCATTCATTTTGAAAAACAATACTGCGATTGGCTGGCAACCAGTTCAGGGTGTCCCCTGCCCACTGCCCGGAGATGGCTGGGATGGGCTCCAGCCCCCCCGCGACCCTAATGAGGATAAGCGGTACGGCTGATGAGATGAGATGAGATGAATATTGATTCAAATAATATAAAAACAGATGAACTATCATATGAACATGCATTTTTAAAAATAATCATTTGAAAAATCTTTCAAGACTTTCAGTCTCCTTAGTTTTTTGCCTCCTTCGGCTTAATGGAACTCATGTTCAGTTCCACAACATAACACATCTAGTGGACACATAATACATACTGTCCCTTTAAAAGTGTCGCCGCAAGGGTCCATGTCGCACAACGCAAGAAAAAAATTCCCAGTCTCAAAATGTTAACTGCACGTGTCCTATAACCAGTACAACTTGTCTAACGGGGCATGTTGAAAGGTGAAAGTTTAGACTGACGAGTTAATTTCTTTCAACAGCTTTGATGATCTTCCCCAATTCACTAAATTTGGTTAAAATAACTTCACCTCTTAATTATCTCCTGTTTGCTGGCAAATAACCACCAGTAAGCCCATTATGGTTAGGGATCATCGTGTTAATTGAGTCTGGCCGAGGTTATAAGGAGTAACAAACTAGGCCATCTCCTCGGCAGCCTCTGTCTGAGCTGCACCCATACCGGATTCGTCTGACTTGATTTGCTGTGACTCGCTACAAATGTAGATTTGGGTCCAATTGTGAAAATTACAAAGGAAAGATAATAATTAGACGTTTAATATCATAGTATCCAAGGTCATCTTTTGGGATACCGCGGTACCCCTTATATGAGGACCCCTAAACACAAGTATTTTGATATGCAAGTTATAATTGGAACACAATTTGTGCTTGTTATATACAAAGGAAAATCCAAATCATGAGCAATCCCAGAGGCCACCACTAAAGATCGATTAAGACCGCTCGAGATCGCTCACCGCCGACATCAGCTCGTCTCAGTTTGCACATGCAAACTACAATTGGCAAAAGAAAAAATTGTACTGTCAAAATGTTTGTGTGTTCGTCTTTTTAAGTTACTGTAACTTTAATTTAAGTGTACAGTAAATGCTTACGTATCAATAGTCAACCTCAGCCAATTGCTCCCCTTATTAATGATTGTTCTTCAACATCTTTCTTAGTTCTTTCTCCACTTGCTGTAAATTTAGTGTTCCTTATAATACGTAGCTTTGTAGGATTTAGCAATCTACAATGGCATTGTTGTCTGCTACCGGTGACCCAAACGATCTGAATTTGAGCCCAAATGGGTATACGAGATGTTTTTTTTGTTTTATTTTAGTCTTTCCCCTTACAAAAATTGTCTTACGGTGTACACAACTTGAAATTGTCGAAAACATAAAATCATGGAAAACGCATGTTGACAGGCATGCGATTTCCGCCACTCCTCCAGCACCTATTCCCCCACTCACGCAGCACCACACCCACAACTCCGTTTTATTAATAGCTTATGATTAACTAGCATTCATTAAAATAATCGGATTTCTCTTCTTACTGTGATTTTGTCTGTTAAGTTAGCATTTAAATGTGTTTTCCAAAAAAAAAGTTGTAGTGCTCTTTAGGGTTAACTTTGATGCTTTTGGGAGGTCGGGAACAGGCTATTTAGTTTTTAATTATTTCAAATTGGGATAATGTGCTCGTTACACAAGCAATTTGAGCTACGAGCACAATCTTGGAACAAATTAAGCTTGTATAAAGAGGTACCACTGTATATTTCAGCTTCCAAGACTGGTACAGGAACGGTCATCATCCAGGTGGAAGACGTGAACGACAATGTACCCGTTATTGTGCCGCCTGGCGAGAGATTGGTTTGCGAAAAGGAAGGAGAACTTGGCTCTGTGCTGCTGGTGGCTGAAGACGCAGACGAGGCCCCGTTTAAAGGGCCGTTCACCTTTAGTCTACCGGATAACGAGGAGGGCAAATGGTCTGTGACCAGATTCAATGGTAGGTCGTTTGCTTTCTCGATCCGTTCATTCATACTTGTATCACACCTTAAATGGATTGCACACTTCTCTTGTAGAGACGGCAGCGACATTGCGCCAGGTCAAAGATCTTCCCTTGAAGGTGCACCATGTTCCTGTGGAAATCAAGGATCTGCAGGGCAATGGAAAAACCCAAACCGTCAACGTTAGGATTTGCCAATGCAGGAACGGCGCCTGTTTGACCAAGCCTTGGTCAGCCTCGCTCGGCCCCATGGGTTGGCTGGCCTTACTGCTGCCTCTGCTTCTCCTACTGCTACTACGTCAGTACTTCTTTCATTAATATACAGAATTTGTTCGAACAGTCAAGTACAAAATAGTATTTTTTTTACCAAGATCTTATGTTGTTTTGCTGTCCTTGTATGCAGTACATTTAGCATTTGCTTAGTTCCAAATCGTATAGATCAGGGGTCGCCAACATTTTTGAAGCTTAAAGCAACTTCTTTTTGTTACTGATTAGCACGAAGGACTACCATTTGGTATGCATTTCTCAAATAACGTGTTGTTACTATGTTTTTACCAGGTTGTAATCATTACAGGTTAAAATGGGCTCCGTAAACCACAAAAAATCATGCGAGTTAATATTAAATTTCTTTGAAAATGACAATGACACATGATACATTTTCTCAGCCCAGGGGCTGCCCAGGTGGTCTTAGAGGCATACCCGTTGCACTCAGCAGACACGATGGATTTAGGACCGTATAAGCCCAACCTTTGTAAAAGACAAGTTTTTACTTCCAAATGTTTGGTGGACATATTCATTAAAATTGATTAAGTAATTGTGGAGATTGTGTGGACTTGAAGCTGATCAATTACAGAATTTGAGGCAAAATACTAAATCATTCTCATTATCATGATGTTCCAATATTTATTCAAAACACATGGGTCAAGTCATTGCAATGGTAAAATATGAAGAAAAAAATATTTAATTTACACATTAATTATTTTGTTTAATTTTGCTTAGCAATAGATTGTTAACATACTTTCTTGGTTTTCTTTATCTTTTAATCACCAAGCCCATCTGTTCAATGTGGAAAATGAATTGTTGCCCCGAAGCACATGTAGGTTCATTATCACGAGCAAGATTCGATGGTAGCTTAAGTTACATCTTAATACAATACATAGCGAGGGCAAAAAGCAATTATTTGATTTCTCTAGGCTAACAAGCTCAGGGTTTCCACATAGAACAATTATACAAATGATCATAATCAAGGAAAATGGTAGGCTTTAAGGAGTTCTTCCATCTTGAGCATGATTAAGGAATGTGGGCCTGCAGCTCAGCACGATAGTTAACATGAAGCCATTTTGCTTTTGCAGTTTTGTTGCTCGCCTGCTTCTGTACGACAAAGCCAGACTTGCGTATCCTGGAGGACACGACTGACAGCGGTGGAATCCTGATCAAGTCCAACACGGAAGCCCCGGGGGAAGAAGTGGTGAGGATCAAGAATTCCTTCTTCAAGAATTCCTTTTCCGACTCGTGCTTTTGATTCACAGGATGCCAGCCTCATCAAGGTCCCCATTGCCGGTTCTGAAATTAAAGGCTCTGTGGGGAACCAAGAGTGGCAAACAAAGGGCTCCACCTTGGGACGCCAGGACACCACCTTGTACAAGACCGGCTTCGGCAACACTGAAACGGAGTTCTTCACCGGACATTACGACAACCAGTACGGAACTCAACAGATGAACTACGATGCCAACTTTCTCAGTACCTGGCAAACAAACGGACGCTATTTGCACCAGGTAACTACTACCTGCCTTTAGTCTGCTGTTTTTTCTTTATTTTTTTTAGTTAGGAACAAAAAAATGAGTCAGCTGGCATGCCTACAGGGCTACAGCGGTTTAAAGGGACAGTGTGTATTATTCGACCAGTTTACGTCTCATTTTTTTCTTAGCCCTTTGGAGTTTTTTGGTACATGCTGCAGGATAGCAGACAATGTTATTTACAATACATGCAAATTCCTCAAACTACAAGTGTTTTAAAAAAATACACGTTTATATGACATGTATGATTATGTTTTTATTAAAGGGACAGTGTGTAATATTTAGGGCCATGACATGTTCATGTATTTTTGCTCATTATTTAAGTCAATATTATTTTCTTTTTAATGAAGCTTCTTTTTACCATAAGGATGTGTCAAAATCAGACTGTCCCCTTGGAAACAACAATATGAATTGAAAAAACTTCACTTTATCATTTATGACAACCTTTTCAATGAATATCAAAACAACACAATTTACTTGAATCATGCAAATATTTAGCAAACTACGATATCAATTTGTCTATCATTTCGGACAATTATTCAGTGAATCCAGATAAAAACACCTCATGCATTCTAATACGGAGCATTATTTTAAATCTATTTAAAGAACACATTAATTACAATTACAGGTGGCTGTTTGGCTATTAGTGTCAGAAAATATGCAAAAAACGAATTTAAATCAATCAAATACAAAGCTATCCCAAAAATATTTGGTGATTCACCCCTTCAGTGCCATTGCCATCAATGCATGTCAAAGCTACAGTTTACAATAGCTGGAATGGTTGCAAATGATTAACATGAAAATCATTAATTGTCGATTGATCATTAAATCTAAATAGGGGTGCCCCATCTTTTCAGGTGCCGATCCCCTGAGGGTCCCACAAAATGTATATTAAAAAAATGATATAACAAGTAAGCATCTTCATTTACATGACGGGTATTTGTTGGCTTGATCTGTTGCAACAGTTCATAAGGTTTTTTGTCAATTTGCCTTTTACAGAAGCTTCAATATTTAGGCGGTGAGGAGGACGGGCGCTACGCGGATGACATCATCCACCAGTACGGCTTCGAGGGGGTGGGCTCTCCGGCCGGTTCGGTCGGCTGCTGCAGCGACGATGGCAACAACGACAACCTGGACTTCCTAAACACGCTTGGACCCAAGTTTAAAAATCTCGCTGGCGTCTGCAAAAAGACATGAACAAGGAAGCTCGGAACTATCAGTTTGGCCCTTTTGGGGGCACAGGATGCATCGCCTGAACACGACAAATGAAAGGGAAGACGGAGGACGTCTTTGTCATTTTTGCTGGAATTCTCTTTTTAATCTCTGCTGCCCTGCCTTTAGTCCCGAGCACTGACAACCTTGCCGACAAAGTCATTTGTACATTCCAGTTGCCTTGCGCTTTTGTTTTGCATTTTGGGTTTTGAGGTTCGCTACTAGCTAACGTTCAGTACCTGGCTTTGGGTTCTTTTTGGTAATCACTAAAGAAGGTGTTTAAGGGTTTTACTAATTCCACTTCTTGATGGTAAATGACAAACGTCTAAAGTGGGGTTGGTTATGTGTTTAAACGGTGCCCCAGTTGTTTTGTGTTTTTTAGAGTTTTGATATTTTTCTATGATGAAATAATATGTACTTTTGTGTATGAGACATTCAACTGCAGTTTTTAGGGTAGGGTTGGGCAAGAGAAGAATCAGATTGTTATTTGATTGGATCCTTGAGCAATTGTGGTGCACTAGTTTATAGTTTGGTATACTCTCAAAACAAGAGTGAAGACATGAATACATTATGAACTTGGAGAACACAAGAAGACTACAATAAACCTCCACCATACAAAAATCCAAATCTATTCTAAAGGTCTTCTTCTTAGCTTTTCCTTTTATTAAATCTCCCAGGTTACAAAAAGCAGATTCTCGATAAATGATGTGGAATGGAAGAACAGTAACATCATTGGCAGGTAGTGAAAATCATGTCAACAGTGTATAACAGTCAAAGTAACAAATTACAGTGAGGATTAATAGTGAAAATAACGTTGAACCCTGGCATCCTATGCTAGCTTCTTTGCAGTGTCTACTATTTAAAACAGAAACAAGCAGAATACATTTGTAAGATAGCGACTCGTTTTGTAACTAAGTGCAGATTTGTTGTCTTAGAATTTGATCAGTAGTCTACATTTTTCACACAGTTAATCCGATACACGATAGTCAATCACTGCCATTCTATTGAAATCAAAAATGAAAGATTGACATCTAAATCCGTCAATGGCATTCAACTTAACATGGTTCTTTGACGCTTGTAGCTGTCATTGGCAGAGAATGAGTTAAAAGGCCCATCCCTTTTTTTAATTAGGTTAGGACTACTACGTTTGTTCTTAACTATAAGAGATCTGCAAGCGCAAATTCCAACAGTGTTTGCCACTGCCGAAGGTGGCGCGGGCGTGGCCGCAGCAGCCGTCAGCGGTTATTTAAACATTCCACTGAGCATGTGAAAGTCTGCACCATGGCGTCAACTCTGCGTCTAACGTTTGACTGACAACGTCATATCAGGAGTCGGGCAGCTCGATGATGGCAAATCTGAAATATCCAGGGTTGCTTTATGGTCTATGAACATTCTCATCATATATCGTGAAGAATGTGCAAGGTTAACTTATAGAACAGGATGTCTTTTCACTGGAACAGCTGTATTGTGTGCAACTGTAAAACGATTAAAGCTTGTCTGGTACCTGTGTGTTTTTTCCCCCCCTCCTGGCTGGTGTGAATGACTTACTGGGTGTGGCAGCCTGGGCAATTTTAAGCATGCAGCGGGAACGAATGATAACTCAACTCGACACCTCCTCTTACAAAGTGCCCAACCTTGTTTGGATGGATCGGGTTGCAGTGCAAACCCTTTACAACAATTGAAAGCTGTTGAAGATTTTATTAGATGCTTGTGAAATTCAAATGAAATGCCAAGAGTATTCCACATATTCCTATCAGAGCTCTGGGTTAGGCAATGCAGATCAAAATATAAATTAGTACACAGAATAGAGATGGAATAAATATGTAAATGTTCTGCATTTATATAGCGCTTTTCAAGTCAATGAAGACCTCCCAAAGTGCTTTACAATGTGCTTCACACTTTTCCCTTTTATACACTAACCGAACTATCTGCTTATCGGGGGGGCATTAGGGATTCAGTGTCTTGCCCAAGGACACTTCAAGATATAACACGGAAGAGCCGGGAATCAAACCTGCGACTGTCATCTCCAGCTTGGTCGCCATGACAACCAGCTGGTCCCGCCCCTTGACACCGGCTGACACAGATTGTCCTAATTACGTTTGGAATTCTTAAGGGCTGGTTTGGGGACTGCCGGTTGCTGGTTCATTGCATTATTCTGTTCTGTTTTGCTCTGTTCTGTTTTGTTTGACTCAAGGAAGACCTGTCATGCCAGTTTGTCTGAGTTAGTAACTTTAAGCCTGTGAGTATTACCTAGTCTGAATTTCTGATTGCCTGTAAGTCTGTTTTTGTTTTGTTTTTGTCCCTGCGTGTTGGACAGCTTTTATTTTCTAAATAAAAGTAACTGATCTTTACGCAATTGAGTTCACACTCCCTGCCTCCCTGGTCCGGTTTCTTGACAGCGACCTCCTGATTCCAAGACGATAGCTCTACCTCCTGAGCAAATGCCACCCTTAATATGTGCATGAGGTGTATTTCTAACGCATATAAAACAGCTGCAATTATGACTAAAATAAAAAACCTGTGAACGGGGCATTTTTGCACAAAAACTACCATGTAGAATGGCACAAAACTACAAAAAAGCTCACTAATAATAACAAGTTCTTATGTTTTGCTGTGTAAAGCAAACAAGGGGAGCGTGCATAGAAACTAACATGGAGAAGGGCACTAAACTACACAAAAAAAACAAAGTAGAGTAACAAGATTTCATTGTGTTTTTTTAATCAAAAATTAAATTGAGAAAAAATAAATAAAATAATATTAATTGGTGCGATGCTTCATCCTGAATACCTATCAAACTGCACAAAAAACCTTAAATTGCATAAGTGGTATCAAAGGGACAGTGTGTTTTACTTATCTCCTAGTGGTAGAAAAACAACAAAAAATAAATAATAATGACTTAAATAGAAAGCAAAAATACACAAACTATTATTTGAATGAGCTTTGTTAAACTAAAAGGTCGAGAATTTTATATTCATTAAACATTACATGATGTTCACCTACAGAGCTGACATGATTGTCCCATCCTGCAGCTACCCCTAAAAAGCTTGTGAAAGGCTGAGCAAAAAAACAGAAGAAAATGGTACAGATTGGTCATTTTGAGTTCCTGTATTTTATATTCTTCCTTATGTTATGTAGAACTCGTTTTCGGCGACATTTAGTGGTCAAAGATTACACAGTGTCCCTTTAGGAAAAGTTTGCCATCAAGTGATAATGGTGACTTTGGACCTTCAGACAAAATTGAATCCTTACACGAGATTCTGTTTGTCTACCGCGGTTTATGCGGAATAATTTCCGTTGTTGGAATTTTTTCTGTTTCGGGCTATTTTTGTAAAACATTCATGTAGACCAAAAAACCCCCCACTACCATTCTAAAGTTATTATGAAACACAAGTAACGGTTACTGAGTGTGCCATACTGATTCTAGCTAATGTTCTCAATCAAGATCATGTCATCCTTTAATGTATTTGCCTAAAATAGATTCCATGGTCCACAAACTCAGAATGGTTCTTCAAAGGTTTGCAGAGTCAGGTTAAGCCTTTAAAAAACTAATTTCTCACAAATTCATTTTTTTCTCCATAAAACATAAAAACTGAACCACATTCTTAAAACGTTGTTTAAGGGGGCAGAATTGATCGATTTATATCAGGATTTAGCCAGTCGTGGCAGTCAATTTTCAGTGTGTTACCTATTCACTTAATGTTTTTTTTCAGGACAATATATTATCCGCTGTTTTATTCCCATTCTTCATGAAGCCACCACATTTTTTTGTTTTAAATCATCTTGAGCCAGCATCTTTAACACCTATATTGCTCACAAACCTCATATTGAATTCTCTGGACTTGAACATTCAATTAGAAATATCAACACCAATACTGCAGACAAAAGGAAATGTGTTCCCTCTTTGGTTGTGTATGTGGAGTTCATTAATGGTAAGAAATAGCTGCTGGCAAGCAGTAATCCACAGAAATTATCTTAAAAAAAGAAACTCTGGAAAAGCAGTTTCAGGCAATCACCATACCCTTTGAATGAATAATTCACCGCATATTTGAAATGAGGAGAAATCGGTAGATAATAAGCTTTTCTGCATTATGCATCAACCACGTTCAATAAGTGATACACTATGAAAAATGAATTAAAAAAACAAATTGAAATTCACCTTAAATGAGGACAAAATGATGATTAATGCATGCAGACCTTTGTTTGCGGAGCAGCATTCCGCTCATGCCTGAGTGTGCTATATATCAAAAGTAAGGGTTTGTTTCAAAAAAACAACAATATCTTCATCTGGGATTAAAAAAACACTGTCAGCATGTGGCCGAGATGTAAACATCAAACTCAAATCCCGCTGAGGCCAATTATAACATTTTGGAAAGTCAAAATAATAGAAAATAAGCTTTTAGACTGAATAATTAATGAGGAGTGTTCAAATCTCAAAGCCGCTTTGTTTGTCACATCCTTCAAATAAAGGAGTCGTTCTGTTTGTGGTTTTGTTTTATTTTAATGTTTTTTTTTCCTCTTTTCCTTTTTCTCATTGTAAGTTCTCATATACTATATACCAGTGATCAGCCGTGGTGCCAGGCTGCACACAAAGAAACAAATATATCCGGTATTTATATGTGTATGCAGGCATACTTTTTCAACCAACAGAAATCAATATTTGGGTGCGCGCCATACCCAGGTTTTGCGCCAGAATATCACCATAAATGGGCAACAATCGGCCAGTTGACTAATGACGCTTACCTCATTTGTTCAGCAATGTACTCTACAGAACTTGAACCCAGATCGCAGAGGTGGGGTTTTTAAGGGTTATTGATCTATCTTCGTTATTCATTATCCATTATCCGTTATCGGTCAGTTCATAATACGCTACAAAGCCTAGGAGCCGGGACACTTACTCTCAGCCAAAAGGCCAAGCTAAGGTCCTAGCCCTAAAGCCTTGCTGCGATCATTGCGAATGCACCGTTCCCGGAGGTACTGCAATACCGGGCCGATGCGTGGAGTGGACAGAGCAAGCTCATATTCCATCTCCGAAATGCAAAAATCAAAAAGAATGAAAGATCCTATCCATAGGCCACTAGGAATTCTCAATTGTTCCACTATTTTAACTTCCTAGTAAGTAACTACATAGGTGAGAGGGGGGTTTTTTAAGGGTTATTGATCTATCTTCGTTATTCATTATCCATTATCCGTTATCGGTCAGTTCATAATACGATACAAAGCCTAGGAGCCGGGACACTTACTCTCAGCCAAAAGGCCAAGCTGAGGTCCTAGCCCTAAAGCCTTGCTGCGATCATTGCGAATGCACCGTTCCCGGAGGTACTGCAATACCGGGCCGATGCGTGGAGTGGACAGAGCAAGCTCTTATTCCATCTCACAAGTCAAAAACTATAGAAATGATCCCTAAGAGCACCAAATCTTACCCAAAACGTCACTACAATTGTGCATAACAAAGGAAAAGACTTTGCATTTTATCTCATCGTCACACTTTTTTTTACTCACGGGCCCATGTTGCACGATATTATAATGGAGCATTATGGGTAGGAGTTCAGCCAAATCAAAGTTGTACAACGTGTTAATGTGAGTAATACTTGTGTAATGATGAGATAAAATTGAATGCATTTTTCTATGATGGTCTAGATATCTAGTAGTCTAGTGATTATACAGTGGATATGGTCTTATCATAATTATTATCATTATTATAATGATCTCATCTCATCTCATTAGCTGCACCGCTTATCCTCTGTAGGGTCGCATGGGTGCTGGAGACCATCCCAGCAATCATCGGGCAGTGGGCAGGGGAAACCCTGAACTGGTTGCCAGCCAATCGCAGGGCACACAGGGACAGACAACTCACTCGCTCATTCACACCTAGGGACAATTTGGACCGGGCAATTCACCTGAAATGCATGTTTTTGGATTGTGGGAGGAAACCGGAGTGCCCGGAGGAAACCCACGCAAGCACGGGGAGAACATACAAACTCCGCACAGGAAGTCTGAAGCTGGATTTGAACCCACGCAGGAGGTTCCCATGACTTGAACTGTACCGCACATGCGCTAACCACTGCGCCGCCGTGCTGCCCTATTATAATTATTATGATTAGTATTTCTATTATCATTATTACCAGTGTTAGGATATATTCAGACATTAAACCGGTCCATGGTACAGAAAAGGTTCACTGCTTCATACATTAAATAACCAAAATGATTAAGGTTCTCATTTAGCTCCGTGTACTGCTCAGCAAATAGGAATATCTACTATTGTTACCACGACAACGAGGCAGAGCCTGAAGTGAGAGAAAAAGTCGTGGTTGCCTTTTGTCATTCCCAAAAGTAAAGTGTAACCACCCTCAGCGTATTGCTCGATATCACTCACGACTTTTTAAACCCAAATTGAAGATAGAGTTGTTCCTGACATCATCAAGTGCATCCAGCCAAAGCACGTCTGATAAGAGTGCCTCATTTCAATCAACATGTCCGTCCTTATCAGAGCTCTGTTTGCGAGGAAGCAATTAATTCCAAAGCGGTAGTGTGAAATTAATTCATTTTTTGTTAATGAGATTGCAGCCCAGTGCGAAAACAATTTTCAGATAGGATTCCTACCTCCCTCACCTCAAACGCCAAGACATGGTTTGATGCTTCCTGGCTTCCTCAATTATAACATTTGATCTAGGTGACATGCGTGCCTCACAAAAGGAACATAATAACAGGAATCGAATCAATTAGACAACAGGTATCATGTTAGTTCAACCTCTTTTAATCCCAAATATGAGGAATTTGGTCGGATAAGATCTTGGGAGATGTTCCCTGTGATGACAAATCTCTCCATTGATGATTATAAGTAGCTCTGTATTGCTTTGGTTGGATTTTCAAAGAAAAGTGGAATCTGTGAAAATAAAATACTGGCGGACAGTAGGAAATCATCAGCCGGATACAATTCTTTTGACACGTTAAATCAACTAAAACTGGATGGTTACAATCGATGGAGGCTGTTCAAATTTAGAAGTAGAAGCAATCACACCCAGCATCAGAAGTCTTTGGTCATGTCAAGTCATGTTTATTTGTATAGCACTTAATCACAAGAGGTCTCAAAGGGCGGAACAGACCACAGATTATTGCAAAATACAGACTATTATTACACCATCCCCTGATCTAAAACCTACATGAGGGCAAGGAAAAACTCAAAAACCTCAGCATGAGGAGCATTAAGAAACTTAGGGATGGGCGTTGGATTTGGGGCAAAACCTGGTTTGGTCTGGATTAGACCTGATTTAGTTAAAAATTCAGTCAAAAATTGGATTGTGTTGAGCTCATCCAATATTGTCCAAATTTTGTCAGAAGAAGTACAATCTTATATGTGTAGTTGTAAAAATATATATTAATTTTTTTTTATATGTATATATATGTATGTATATAATTATATATATATATATATATATATATATATATATATATATATATATATATATATATATATATATATATATATACTGGACTGTCTCAGAAAATAAGAATATTGTGATAAAGTTCTTTATTTTCTGTAATGCAATTAAAAAAACAAAAATGTCATACATTCTGGATTCATTACACATCAACTGAACTATTTCAAGCCTTTTATTATTTTAATATTGCTGAATTTGGCCTATAGCTTAAGAAAACTCAAAAATCCTATCTCAAAATATTAGAATATCATGAAAAAGTATACAAGTAGGCTATTCAACTAATCACCTGAATCATCTAATTAACTCGAAACACCTTGCGAGGTTTCCTGAGCCTTAAAAACACTCAGCTTGGTTCAGTAAACTAAATCACAAGTATGGGGAACACTGCTGATCTGACTGCTGTCCAGAGGACCATCATTGATACCCTCCATCAGGAGGGTAAGACACAAAAAGAAATTTCTCAAAGAGCAGGCTGTTCACAGAGTGCAGTTTCAAAGCATATCCACAAAAAGTCTGTCGGAAGGGAAAAATGTGGCCGGAAACGCTGCACAACCAAGAGAGATGACCGCAGCCTTGACAAAATTGTGAAGAAGAGCCGCTTCCAGAATTTGGGGGCGCTTCAAAGACAGTGGGCTGAAGCTGGAGTCCAGGTATCAAAAGCCACAGTTCACAGACGTGTCCGGGAAATGGGCTACAATAGCCGTATTCCCATGGTCAAGCCACTTCTGAACTCAAGACAACGGAAGAAGCGTCTGACTTGGGCTATGGAGAAGAAGCGCTGGACAGTTGCAGAGTGGTCCAAAGTCCTCTTTTCAGACGAAAGCAAGTTTTGCATTTCATTTGGAAGTCAAGGCGCCAGAGTCTGGAGAAAGGCTGGAGAGGAGCAAAATCTAAGTTGCTTGAAATCCAGTGTGAAGTTCCCACAGTCAGCAATGGTTTGGGGAGCCATGTCAGCTGCTGGTGTTGGTCCACTGTGTTTCATCAAGTCCAGAGTAAATGCAACTGTGTACCAAGAGATTTTAGAGCACTACATGCTTCCATCTGCTGAAAAGCTCTATGGAGATGAGGATTTCATTTTCCAGCATGATCTGGCACCTGCCCACAGTGCCAAAACCACCAGTAACTGGTGCACTGACCATGGCATCACTGTCCTTGATTGGCCTGCTAATTCCCCTGACCTGAACCCCATTGAGAATTTGTGGGGTATAGTTAAGAAGAAGATGAAAGACACCAGACCTGCAAATGCAAATGAGCTGAAGGCCGCTATCGAAGCATCCTGGGCATCAATAACACCTCAGCAATGCCACAGGCTGATTGCCTCCATGCCACGCCGGATTGATGCAGTAATCCGTGCAAAAGGATTCCCAACCAAGTACTGAGTGCATCAATGGACATTTTCAAATGTTTGATTTAGTTTTGCTGTTATAAAATTATTTTTTTACTTGGTCTGAGGAAGTATTCTAATATTTTGAGATAGGATTTTTGAGTTTTCTTAAGCTGTAGGCCAAATTCAGTAATATTAAAATAATAAAAGGCTTGAAATAGTTCAGTTGATGTGTAATGAATCCAGAATGTATGACATATTTGTTTTTTTTAATTGCATTACAGAAAATAAAGAACTTTATCACAATATTCTAATTTTCTGAGACAGTCCAGTATATATATATGTTTAAAAAAAGAAAAACAGGATCCTTACCTAGAGGGAGCTAATATGATTGTTCACCATCTTGCTGCTTTGGATACCCCACAAAAACTGTTGACAGTCACTGGCCTGTTCTTGGGTCGTGGCAAGGTTGGCACCAGTCCATTCATTAATGTTGTCGGCCCAGTTCTGTTTCGGTCTTCCTCTCCTTGTGCTCCCCTCGACTGCGCCCTGGACAATTATCTTGGTCAGTCCTGAGGATCTTGTTACGAAACCATACCACTGAAGTTTCCATCCGCGCAAAGTTGACAACAGTTCTTTGTAGGATCCAATATGCCCTCTGATGCTGTTTTGTACAGTTTTGTTTGTCACACAGGATAAGTGGCTGATGCCTAGAGGTTTCCTGTAGCATCGCATCTCTATGGCCTGGATTTTCTGTTCTAATTTTGCTGTGAAAGACCATGTCTCGCAAGTGTAGAGGAAGATGGAAGTAAGGAGCGATTGCAAGGGTCTGGTCGTGATTTCACTGCTATGTTCTTGTCCCTCTGAATAGGTTTAAGTCTGGCAAGTTCGGCTGATGTTTGTGGTGATACCTGGGGTTTGTTGGTCTTTACTTTTGTTTTTTTCTGTGCTGATTTCCATCCTATACTGGCTTGATGCTTTGTCCAGGCTATTGACCAGATCTCTGAGTTCCTCTCTTGTCTCCTGCCAATCCGGCAATATCACCAGCAAAACAGAGGTAAGTGATGTTGTGCCCCCCGATACTGACTGTACCCTCGTCTTGCTCGAGAATGATCCTTTCCAAGAAGAAGTTGAATAAAGTTGGATAGAGAATGCAGCTTTGTCTCACACCAACTGTGGTTCATAACCTACTATTGATCAGTAGCACTCTGTTGGCATTGGCATACAGTTATTCTATGGTCTGAACGAGTATCTGGCCTTTGTTGTACTTCCGCATGGTGGCCCACAAGGCGGCTTACCATACTTTGTCAAATGCCTTCTTGAAATAATCTCTGGTGTTGTTGAAACTTCTCTTATATGATTAAAAATCGTTTCTGTGGTGCTCCCCTGTTCCCTGAAAACGTGCCTGTTCTTCGGCTAGGATTTTTTCAGCCTTTGGTTGGGTAGATAGATAGATAGATAGATAGATAGATAGATAGAATTTAATGGAAACTAAATAAGTACACTGTATGCTATTGACATTGTAATGATAACAAAAATATTTAAGGCTATTAACGTAACAAAATATGACAAATCTAGTCCAACAAATCAACGGCCGGTTGAGGTTCAGACGTTTTGCAGGGTTTGTGACTTTGGAGCCAGAGGCTTTTACTTATAAACTCAACCACTGTCCAATGACAATCTGGGCAGGTACAACAGGATCCATTGAAAAGGTAAATGGTCTTTAGAAAAAAAATATTGAGAGATGTTTGGTGGTGGTGTCTGGGCCTCACAAGGTCAAAGGGCGGGCGATATTTACTGGCTTTGATGAAATATAAAATGTATACACTTAATACTTTTAACACTTCTCCAGATGATCAAAACTTTTATAAAAATGTTAACTATTTCATAAGATCGCTATGATATGAGAAGTTCTGGGATTTAAACATCCAATTCCCCGTCTTCATAGTAAAGTGGAGCTCAATGAAGTCAAATGATCTCATAATTTATGTAATTGGATAACAAAAACACAATTTAATTTATGTCATTTTACACAAACACAGCGTTGAATTTTTTCTTGTGTGACAAGGAAAACTTTTCCTTGTGGCAGAGCTTTGCTATCTTTATCATAGCCACCAGATGGCAGCCTTAACCTCTCACATAAGCAGATGGCGCCGCTGAACGAATGAGATTGAGAAGAGAATTTGGGAAAGGGGGGGGAACAAACACTTGAAAATACAGTACTTCAATTAGCCATTAACCGTCACATGCGTGTCAACATCTCCGTTTTTTCCTCCTTTATAAACACATGCCGTCTTATTAAACGTCAGAAGAGACAGCCTTCTCTACGAGGGCGATTCTTTTTTTTTGAAGGAACATTTTGGTGTCATGATTCTGGAAAAATACATAAATATATTGATGTATAAATAAATAAATATATAAATAAATAAATAAATACCATATCCTATGTTTAATCTATATTTCATGTTTTTTATAATTTTATTGCAACACTAATATGTCTAAAAAATACATAGGGGTACAATTGTAATTATGAATTGTTTTCTTAAACAGTGTCTCTGAATGTCATTTCTTAATATTTTACAGAAAAGCCTCTTTAAAAATATATTTTATTTATAAATACATACATCCTATGAGAAATGATCATTATTATTAACAATTTAGAATATTATAATTATTACTCCTCTACCTAAATATCCCCGCTGTTGGGTCCACACTCTAACCTGATAAATTATAGACCTAATGAGGTGGATTATTATTTTTTTTTTTAATAAGTTTAGAGCAAGGCTAGCAGTAGCTCTAAATCAAAATCCAAATTGACTTTTTTTAAAATAAACCTTTCCTCAAGAAACATTTTTTCATAATTTGTCATAACAGGGGGGAACTTTAAGAGTAACTGATAGAAGTACAACACATTCAAAATGAAAAGTAAGGAGAGTAAAAGTTGAAGCTTACCTCTTTTTCCACAGGTGAACTTGAAAATTAGATGATATACCTTCCTGTAAATTGATTTTATGGACCCTTTTGGGGAACACATTCAAACAGTGTAAATAATTCCTACTAGGCTGCTGGACTTCCTCTGTGACAGACCCCAATCAGTGCGGATAGGTCAGAACAGTTCAGATCTATCTCAGCACGGGCTCCCCCCAAGGCTGCGTCCTAAGCCCCTTGCTGTTCACCTTGATGACACACGACTGCGTCCCTAGGTCCGCCACAAACCACATCGTGAAGTATGCTGACGACACAACAGTGGTGGGCCTCATCAGGGATGACAACGACCTGGCCTACAGAGAGGAGGTGGAGCAGTTGGTGGGCTGGTGCAGGGACAACAGCCTGGTCCTGAATGTCGACAAAACTAAAGAGATCATTGTCGACTTTAGGAAAAACAAGCCCAACCATGCCCCACTTTGCATCAACAACAAGGCTGTGGAGGTTGTCAGCAGTATCAAGTTCCTAGGGGTGCACATTACAAACAAACTCACCTGGTCCGTAAACACTGCATCACTGGTTAAGAGGGCACAGCAGCGCCTGTACTTCCTGCGGAGGATGAGGAGAGCCCACCTGCCCCCACCCTCCCTCATTACATTCTACAGGGGCACCATAGAGAGTATCCTGACCAGCTGTATCTCTGTGTGGTGTGGAGGCTGCAGCGCTACCGACTGGGGTAGTGTGAGGAGGGTAACGAGGACAGCAGAGAAAATAATCGGGACTACACTTCCCTCCATTCAGGACATTGGCCAGAAGCACTGCCTATCCCATGCTAAAAACATTACCGGGGACCCCTCTCACCCCCATCATGGACTGTTCACTCTGCTAGCCTCTGGGAAGAGGTACTGCAGTGTGCGGTGCAGGACCACCAGGCTCCGCAATAGTCTAGTCCCCCTGGCCATTAGACTGTTAAATGGTCAATCTAACATATAGTTAACTTAAATCTAAACGGCTGCTAATCTGACTTTTGCACTACTGGCAGTTTTTTTTATAGCTTGCCACTCCTTGCACATTGCTCTCTGCACTATTGTAATTACAGCGTTATTGTTACAGTGTTAATGTTACTGTGTACCTGACTTGTTAACCTGACTGCCCATTTTGCGCATCTGGTTACCTACTCTTCTTGCACTATCGGCACTATGGTAAAATACTATACGTAGCCAAAATACAATACAACATTATTTATATCTGTACATTCAAGGAAACTGTGGGGGTCAGATGCATCGACATTTCGTTCTGTATACACGTGTACTAGAATGACAATAAAGTAGATCTGAATCTGAATCTGAATCTGAATACTTGTGCATGTGGAATTTGAGCAAAATAGCAAGTAAAAATACAAATGTGATACATTTAATTGCATAATGTATTTAGGTTTAGTGTAGTTTATTAATCAATTCAAAAAAATTATATAAATACTTTTTAATTGTATACAACTTTTGAAGAATTCGATGACATTGCACGGCAGACACAATACAATTGAGCATGTGTCACCAAAAAGCTATCTAATATACAAAAAAAAAATACATATGCATTTTATTTTCGCTTAAATGACTGCGAACACAGACTGAATGATTATATTACATTTTATTAAAAAAAAATGCAGATTTTACAGAAAAATTTGGGTAAGAGAAAGATGCAAACATGAAGAGAACTACCCATGACGATGGTTCTCACACATATGCATGTTTTTAAAATCAACGACTAGTGTCCATAGTATGCAGCAGACAATAGAAGTTTGAATAAGGGGTTTCTGGTAACAAAACATTTTGAAAAACCTATGGAGAGACAGGTTCTATGTTGCAAAACATCAACTTTACGTTCAGAACGACACATTTGAGCCTCTCATAGTATTTATACAGGATAGAGTTCCTACCTGGGAATCTTGTGAGGATTGAGAAACCTTAATCTAGAACATGACAATTAAGGAAACATCAATATCAAACTTTGGTGTAACCAACAACAAGTACTGAGACTCCTTTGCATATTCTCTCATATCTAAACTACTTTATAAATCCTGATTTTGTGTGTGTTTGTGTGTGAGTGTGTATGTGTGTGTGTGAGACCAATAGACTCCAAAACAGCTGAACCAGTTTTCATGAAAATGTACGCAGTTGTACTTTAGGCTTCTGCAACTGTCTTTAGTTAGGTTTCATGTCAAGGCACTCCCAATAAATCCCAACAAAATCGCTAAGCATCTGCTTTCATGTGGTCTGCCTTTGTGGGGTCTTTGACACCCTAATCTTTTATGAGGTTTCTATTGATAATTGGCGTCACAGCTGTAGCTGCAGTAAATGTTTTACAGCCATACAATAGAGGGTTGGATTGATTCAGACGTAGCACTACTGAAGGCCCCAAGGGCTGCCGCTGCTTTCATCAAGGGTGATACGAATAGAAAACGTTCAAAATAGTACATTCTATCTTTCAAATTTCATAATTTTTTAAAAAACTCCTGGAAATTTCAAACCAATGACTCCTGTTTGTTTGATTTCAGCTCTCTTGAGTTGGATTCCCAAAGTAGATATCTTTATGCTACAACTGAAATTGGAGCTAACAACAAGTTCCACCCTGAACACCGCCAGGGAGTTCTAGAGTGGGCGGTTACTGCATGAATAAATCACAAATAAAGAGTAATAGACTGCAAAAACAAGAGACTGGAGCAAAATACAAGATTTTTCTTTTATTGTATTGACCTGTTTTCCCTGCACGCAGCAAATGACAAAATAAAGCAGGGAAACAAAAAAAGGTGGGATGAAAGCACAACTTTCATCTTGTTCCTCCTAATGAGAATCTAACACGGATCAAACGGCACCATCCATCAAACGTATCTCACTATGGAGTACGCACCATGGCAAATGTCACACATTTGTTACGATTAGGTGGAAAGGTCCACGCTCGGAGTAAGATCAGACCTTATAAACCCGACCGGCCTGGCCCCAAGGCTATTAAGCCCGATTTGACTCCCAAGCCCCAAATTAGGGTTGGGTCAGGCTTAGATTCAAGTTCAAAATCTTCCCCTTAATTTGCATCCGCTGCGGTCATCTGGCCATTCGCAAGGAAACTGATGTTCGAGCCGTTTGTTCCTACGAAAGCACACCAGGGTGCACTTCCTGTTCATTACGGTCCACCCTGAAGCTGCCCTACACTTTAGATCCCACAGCTCGGAGCAAAGTTCTCAGGGACACGATTAGAGTCCAGCGCAGCATGATCTACAACCGGCGCTGTTATTATAGGAGGTTAAAAAAGAAAGATGGGAGATGGATCACTTTTGTGGGCTTCATACGAAAGGAACCTTGTATTAGCCTCTCCCATATACAGTGCTTTGCAAAAGCGGAGCGGTAGACAAGAAAGTATGTAGGAGAGAGTTGAACAGTGGGCCATTTGAAACATCTAATTTTTTCTTCTTCAACTAGCATCAATCATACATCAGTGTTTTTTTTCAATCCCCTGTTCACATAAATCTACATCTAGTTTGGGTGGTACAGTATGTGGGTTATAGAGTGAATTATAAGTGTGTATTTCCCCTACTTTGTGTGATTAATGGTTAGGTACACCCTGGATTAATGTTGGATGAAATTTTAGATTCTTGAATGCATCACAATTCTCACGTTAACAGCCCTGATTCAATTCAAATGTTCAAATTCTGATTAATAAAATATTTCAAATCACATGAAATATTCTGTTGGTTATAGTTAAGACGGATCTAAAAAGTGAACTACAAGATAATCTGAGAAGTTGAAACTTTTATTTATTGATTTATTAAATACTGTAATTTACTTTGAAACCAAAGTACAAACCATATTTGCAGGCTCAAGCATTTGTTTACAAGTAAGAATGCTGAACTTTACAGAAGTTTTTTTGTTTTGTTTTTCAAATAACTACTGTACTGTCATTTTATATTTTTGAAAATAATCTTGTTGCTGTACTGTATTGCATGGCAAAGGAAGGAAATGATCTGTCACTTGATAATCTTAGACAGGTGGTTAATACGGGCAAACCGACTACTTGCCTGTTTGACCCGCTGCCGGGTTCGCTGATTAAAAGTGTTTTGGGGGTCCTTGGACCTTCAGTTATAAATATTATAAACATATCACTCTCCTCAGGTGTACTTCCAGTGCCTTTTAAGTCCGCTGTTATTAAACCTACACTGAAACGACCCAACCTTGATCCAGAAAGCTTATATTACATAAACTTATAGACCTGTGTTAAACCTACCGTTTCTTTTTAAAATACTTGAAAAAAGTTGTGGCACAGCAGCTGAAGGATTTTATATCCGAGAACAATCTTTTTGAATCCATGTAATCAGGATTCAGGGCTAACCACTCTACTGAGACAGCCCCGATTAAGGTAACCAATGATCTTCTACTGGCAATGGACTCAAGTCAAGTCAAGTCATGTTTATTTGTATAGCCCTCAATCATGGAGTCTCAAAAGGGCTGCACGGACCACAGATTATTGCAAACCACAGACTATTATGAACAACCAACCAACCAACCAACCAACCAACCAACCAACCGACCAACCAACCGAGCGACCGACCGACCGACCGACCGAGCGACCGACCGACCGACCGACCGACCGACCGACCGACCGACCGACCGACCGACCGACCGACCAACCAACCAACCAACCAACCAACCAACCAACCAACAGACATACCATGAAGGCCATGAAGGAAAGGGGGGATTTAGTATGGTAAAAAATACAGCGCTTTTAAGGCCACAGAGTACCATATTAAAGTCATAGTCCAAACCTATTTCACAGAGGCCCCTTCTACATTACGAGCTACTCTGTTAACGAGAAATTTGAAATACGAGATGCTTTTAGAGCAAACATCTTACGAGAAAAATTCCAAATTATGAAAATTTCCACACAATACCACTAGAAGGCTGAGTGCTTGAGACAGCTCACTGCCAGCCTCAGTTCGTCGTATTTAGCCCACACGATTCATACCATACAGACCTGATCCCGCTCACTTGTGTTATATTTTTAACAATACAGTTTACTGATACAATCCTCAAACATACATGGATAAACCCTAAACATACATTCCACACAAAAAATAGCACTGAAGCAACGTACGAAAAATTCAACTTACCGTATTTTCCGCACTATAAGGCGCACCGGGTTATAGGGCCCACCCCGAAAAAATTGTCTTTGGTCCTATTTTTGACATACATAAGACGCACCGGATTATAAGGCGCTACAATGGGAACGTCGACAAAACAGTCAGATAGTTCAGTCCAACTTATTACCCCCTTAACATTCCGAAAGCTTGCAAAGACTCAAATACGTGTCAAGAACACGTGCGGATGCGGTGTCCGTACGATGTCACTCAAATGCATCGTTTCATTATTCGGAAGGTTAAAGTCTTGGGATTCAAGGAATGCCAACCATTCCTTAGTTTCTATTTTCTTTTTCGCTCGCAACTTTACTGTATATATGACAATAAACACTTGGAATTTAGTTTAATTTAAAAATAGACACTCCATTCCATCCATTATCTGCACCGCTTATCACAGAAACATCGAGTTCGGTCTGAAACAAGATACAGGGATGATATATATAGCCAGAGTAGCTCACCGAAGTCGTTGTGTTCATAATAATGTGCAGCCGTGGTCCTCTTATATCCGTGAGTTTAGTAAATCCAGGAGAATAAAATATTTACAAATACAAAATAGTAAAAAAATGCTTTCTGTATGCCGTCAGCCACGTGCTATACGCATTCATCTTTTTCGGCCAATTGCACTCTTTGTTTTGCCGTTCAAGCCAATGCCAGCCTGTAAATGATAAAAAGGATCCTCCCCTTGACCTCCGAATAACTTTAGCCAATAGTGATCCATTCAAATGATGATTGACACATTGGTTAGCCAATGAAACGCCGGTAATTAAATCCCAGCATACACCGCGGACTACTTGGCGTTCGGGGGAAAATCTAGTCGGCGGCTGCAAGTTAGTTGCAAGACTTTGCTAATTAATTTTGTTCCATAAATAAGGTGCACTGTATTATAAGGCGCATGGTCAGCTTTTGAAAAAAATAAAGGCTTTTAGGTGCGCCTTATAGTGCGGAAAATACGGTACTAACTATCGTCTTCTTTGTAAGTAGGGCAGCATCTGTAAAAGTAATTCAGCTTAAGAGCCCCCATTTAGAAATTAATTTATCTATATGCGGGCAACTGTGTGTGATGTTTCTACCTAATTATGCATGTTTGGCCCAGTCCGATTTACACTGCTGAGTGACTTGTAGTCTGAAATTTATGATAATTGGAAAATCCCCCCTTGTAGCTGAGGTCATGATGTATTGCGTTTATCTCATCCTCCGTAGTGTGAATAGTTTAGGAATCACTGCACTTCCTACTTCAAATTACTTTTAGAAAAGGGTTTAAACCACAATCTTCAAGTCAAAATGCACAGCTGACAAAAAAGATTAGACGTAATAACAGACATGTCAGAAGGGCGGCGCGAAGACCAAATGCCTCACAGTGTATCTTGTAAGGATCAAAAGAGCAGATCCAATATTTACTTTCAATGAAAGGAATCTTTCACCAGCTGAACAAGAAAAGAGAAGAAAAAGCAGCGTGTGGGCTTGCAAGTCAAATCCAGGAGCTCTGTGTCAGGTTTTAAGTCAAACGGCCTCAACGTGTCCCCCGCCGCAAGGATCTTCAGACCACCTTCTGTGCGACTTGCTGCCTTGCCTTCTCTGGCAGCACTTTGAGGCTGAGAGACGACAGGCAGTCATCTCACGTGGGGGTCGTGGCCGGATAACTGAACGGGCCCCGTGTGTGGCTTAATTGGCTGGCTGCACATTTAAAGTTCATGGTTTTTCCCACCTAGCCAAGGTTGAAATAAGTGATGGTGCAGGCAGAGGTCTCGATCCTGGCCCTGACTGCCAGAACAAAAGATGAGGACAATTGTGGACAAATAAAAAGGCTACCATGCTAACATGACACACCAGATGGTCGGCTTCACTGATCAGGGGGCTGTTTAACAAATCCATCTGGAGAAGAGCTGATAAAACTGAAAAAAGGGGGAGATGGGCTGAAAATAACTCCAAAGGTGATTGGGCAAACAATGTTGTCCACACCAGGGAAACCAGATCAACAATGAGAAAAAAAAAATGCCAACAGCCGTCGAAAGGGGTAAAAAGTCAATGGTGGATAAGTATTTTGTGGTCACCTTTGCTTCGTGGTATTTTTCTACGTTAAGTGTTTCAAAAGAATCATTGCTAAAGCTTTGCGCATATTCAACGCCACCTTTAGCGTGAATAATTTTGAGTCGGCATTGGCTGCAGAATTCCAATGGTACCATTCCCCGCACATCTGAAGCTTTTAGCCGACATCATGTGTTTTCCGATCATGTAACCATTCACAATAGTGACTAGTAAAGAGTCGGATAGCAATTACAAAGACAAGCACATATTTATTACTGCGCCCCTCGCCCCCAAAAAAATGGGAATGAGGGCTGGGTCGTGTATACCGTGTTGTAAGCCCTATATTTCTAAACGACAGCACCAGGGCAACCATACTGTGGATAATAATACCAGATTGCAACACAGACATGAGAAGTCATCTTTTTGTGTTATAGTCACTGTCGGTTGCCACGGTAACGGACCAAATCACATTCGTTCATCATCGTTCCTCGAGAACTAAAGGAAATGTCAGTAACCTTATAATGACATTGATGATACGTAAAGGGAATCGTAGTGTTTTTGATACATTACTTCCTCTGCAGTTGAATTAAGATGTATAAAATGAGGACTTTCCTTAATTTTTGAGATTGTAGTAAATTCCATGAAGTCAAAACTCCTGTTTGGCCCGATACGTATTATATGAGTAATGTTAGCAAAAACATTAAATTTATTATTTAAAACGGCGTCTGAAATATTTTCAGAAGTCACCACTGTGTTTGTATTCCGAGCGCATGCGTTGTGGAAAAGGGCAGCTCGCCATTTTCCTCTGTGCCCTGCACACTAAAGGAATTTTACGACTGATCGCCAAAATCTCAAACATGTTTTATACCCAACAATTGGTGCCATGTTGCTTTCCTTCCAAAAGTGTATGCTGTTCTCGCCCCAAAGGTTACCAATTTTGCTGAACTAGACAGCTATTGAAAGTATAACCACACTTCTCGGCTTTTTCACTGCTGCTCATTCAGGCAATGGCTTCGACCAATACCTGTATAAGGTCGTAAAACTTCAAACAAAATACAAAAAAGTCAGGTTAGCTTGGCAGCTATACACAAACATTATGTGCTAAGCCAAGACTTGCTAACAAACATCCACACAAAAGTTTTTCATTATGTACTATTGTGTATCTACTATACACAAATATCTCTAAAAGTCTTTACAAAACGTTCCATACTTATGCCAATAATGGTCCAACGCAACAACAAATGAGGATTTTCACGAGCGATTTCAGTGTTGCCTCTGTACTACGTCACAGTCTCCGTCTTTCAGCTGCTTTCACTTTTGCTTCAAAACAACTAACAGGTCGAACACAAGGGGAGCTTGAGACCACTCTCTATTTTATTTTATCACAGGGCTGAACAAAGTGCCTCCAGGTCTGTTGTTGTGACACATAGACTGTAAACTGTAGTGAGGATTATGCTCTTTATACACTTGACGGAACCATTTTCACTATTAGCGCTACTTCAGCTATGCCTGCACGAGACTCGACTCCGTGCTCATCAAAGTTGGAGCGCTATGGAACATTGGCATGAGTGTAATTCTATCTCCGAGCCCTATCTAATGATGAAAAGAGCCATATATGATTCGCGAGCCATAGGTTCCCGACCCCTGAACTAAGCACTCTTTCGTAAATATTTTTATATATTTATCCTGACAGTCTTTCATCTTATTTTTTTCTTTAAGGTCTTTATTACATGTTTACCCTGGAGTGCCACGTCTAATCTCATTGCATACAATGTTTCACAAGGTTGATATCAATGACAATACTGACAATTCAATTCAATTCTCTAAAACCAGAGTAAGAACCCGATCATACATCTGTATGTGTTAACACGGTTTCGCATTCTATCTCCGAGCCCTATCTAATGATGAAAAGAGCCATATATGATTCGCGAGCCATAGGTTCCCGACCCCTGAACTAAGCACTCTTTCGTAAATATTTTTATATATTTATCCTGACAGTCTTTCATCTTATTTTTTTCTTTAAGGTCTTTATTACATGTTTACCCTGGAGTGCCACGTCTAATCTCATTGCATACAATGTTTCACAAGGTTGATATCAATGACAATACTGACAATTCAATTCAATTCTCTAAAACCAGAGTAAGAACCCGATCATACATCTGTATGTGTTAACACGGTTTCGCAAAACCAGAATGTGACCAATATTTCGTCTTTGTTATTGATTGTGGTGTACATTCGTCTATTATTTCTTGGACCTTTGAGGTTGTGTTGTCCTCATATAGTTTTTTATCGGGTAATTAATAAACATATAAAATCGGTTCCCCAATTACCATAAGAATGTACACAGGTTTTGGTTGTGAACAAAACATGCTCATGCTATATGCAGGAGCATGATGAGCACTGTGATGATGATCATCTGTTATTACCGCAAACCCACGACTGTGCGCTCTTTTGTCAGCTGTAACAACTCTGTGTTTCAGCGTTGTGAAGACAGACATGACAGTTTGTATACACAAAGTGCTCAGGAATGTGAAAAGTGGCATGCAGCGTTTGATTGTGCTCTTGGTGAGGTTTTTCCGCACCATGCAGTATGTTTTCATTGGAGCATTATCCCACAACACTGACATTTAGGTGATCCGATTATTCCATTGGCTGTATGTACTTGCATGCAACCTTCATCTGCCCTGTTCTCTATTGTTATGGCAACTTGCTGTCCATGGTCAAGGCCATAGTACAATGGGGCTGAGAAATAGACATCATCGATTTTAATAAACATACCATGTTTGTCAGCACCAAGCCCGGCTTATCGTCCCGTGCGTATGCATACGTATATCCCAGAAGGGACACGTCACTTAGCTTGATAATGGAACGTTATGAAATAATTATTCGCATGAATAATGAACCATCTCCTAGTGTATACTTTAGAACAGCAATGCATTCAAGGGGAATTATCTATTCAATGGCTCCAGGTTTGCTCATAATGACACTGTTCCAGTGAAAAACATTATAGGGCTTTTAGGATGTTTTTCATTTTCAAAAAAGCATTATGACCAAGGTTTTGCATAGTTTCCAACGTCCTTGCTTTTTGGTATTCAGGTTATCGGTGGGAAAGGTTTAATGCTTTGTCAAGACCAGCCTATACATTTTTTTTGTCACCTATGCCCTTTCCAAATAACTTTATCTAGGTTGTTATCAATGACAAACAAGACAATTCTGTTCAATCATTTTCTATTGTAGTCAAGTATACAAACTATATACTGTATAAATGAAATCATTTATGGTGCCAAATATGGCTAAGAATTACATGTTTATTGTACTTGCCCAGGACACACCACAGGAAGTGGCGCCCCGTATGACCCTTGTGGTTAAGGGATCCGTGAACCATGATGTCGAAATTAGGGGTATTTCCTTAAAAATATCAGTACTTTTTGGGGATAGAAGGGGCCAGTTTGCACTGACACCAGTAGCGTGCAGTCAGGGGAGACAGGTGAGGCACAGACTCACCTGTCATCATGGAAAAAGTAAAAGTAAAAATATAACTAATTGTTAAATTTAATCAGTGTTAAAGTTTTTTCTCATATAAATTCAACATTTTTGGATTTCCTTTTTCAAAATTGCAGAATGTTCACATTATATCTAAATATTATTAATACAATTATTGTGTAACGTATAACTGTGCTAAGCAGCTGCAGAGTGCCGCTCGCAATTCTCTTAAATCATAGCAGAAGGCAATAGTGAGACCAAAGATTCAGATTTAATTCACACCTCAACCGCTGACAAAAAAATAAGTGATAGTAATAGCAAGCTAACAGCAAGTCAATCTAACCAGTAATTTAATTCTAATTGGATATTTTTTTAATAAGGAGAATTACTTATCTATTTCAGTTGAGACAATAAAATATTTATTTTTCCGTGTTATTTATTACTCCCTTGCTCTGCCAATCAAATTATGAATTCAATATAGTTCCATTTATCTGTATATCTTACTGGGCATCACCAGACACAAACCTACTGCACGTCATTGACTGATAGTATTGCTAAGTGATATCGACACATCATTGATTAGTCAGAAAAACTCAATTCAAATCACCATTGAAACGTTACTTTGTTACATTCATTGAAAACTTGAAATCGTCTCAATAAGGTAGATTGTAAGTAGCTGAGATTATTTTGGGCAGCCAGTCCAAAGTGAGATAGTCTTCCATGAACCGAAATCATAATAAGGAAAAGGAAGAGAAAGAAAATGGACAAATTCAAGCAGAACAAAAATACAAATGTCAATTATTATTATCATTTGTTACATTATAAATGATCTGTATTTAAATTAAACAATGTATGCCAATTACTTAATAATGTTTAGCAACTCGTAACAGCAAAGCTACTACTAATCATCCTTCACAATAATCACACACGACTTCTTGTAACGTGTTCGAAGGTCGTTAACCTTAACTTATGAGCACCTCTGGTTAGGAGTTTCAAGCTGTGCTGAGTGAAAAACCAAGGAAATGGAGCAATTACAGTACTGTAACTCCCTCGTCAGTGGCCTTTCTATTGAATTGGACGGTCAAAATGAGAACACTTGCCAGTAGCAATCTACATCTGACGTCAAGACTGGTCAGCTCCTGGCAGTGCTCTCAAGGTCACACTTTTGAAATGCACACAAGCACTGGATGATTATTACAGCATGTATATTAATTCTACTAAAAAACTCTAAGTTGCAGTAATGCCTCATCTGTAGTTTCAAACACATTTCACATTACAAAAAAATTGCATAGCATTATAGCAGCTTTTTGTCTTGAAACAACCTAAAATAGGGGTGTCTAATTCAAAGGTTTCACTTTTGATACAATAGCGATATTTCTTGTGAGATAACGATAATGATTAATGGTGTTGTTTGTAATGTGCATATGTGTTTTATTCACAATTGAGAGCAATGTGGTTTGATTTGGTATAATTATGGTTCCTTGAGTTTATTTAAGTTAGCGTCATCTACTTTAACTTTAGTCTAGGTCTTGTCAAATTCAGGTTATCTATCGCCAACAAGAAAAACAACTATCCTTGAGAGAAGAGAACATAATTCATTGTCGATTGTAACATGTCACATACACAAATAATCAAAAATGTGATGGTGCAAGAACATTCCCAAGTTAAAATAGATAACAGATTAAGGGTAAAAGTATAAAAACAAGCACATTAGTATCAAATTAGTTTTAATTTAAAAATATAAAGAACTGAATCATCCCTTGTCATTATTGTTTCTGTTTAAACGTGGTCACTAGTGTTTTGTTTTGCATAATTGCCTCTGGGTAGAAGTTGTTTTCGATCAATTAGTTCTTGACTTGATTGTACTAACACGTGTACCTAAAGGCAATCTGTAATCTGAGGGCAACAGTTTAAAACTATGTCTGTCTGGAAATCTAGGAGGAACCGACCTGGACTTCCAGTATGTCTACATTAAGATCGGGGTGACCCATGCCCATTGCTGTAAGACGGCCGGGATGGGCTTCAGCATCCCAGCTACCCTAGTCAAGATAAATGGCGCAGAAGATGGATGGAATCTCAATGATCATGGAGAAGAGGAAACAGAAAGGGAATTGTTTGAGAACTAAATTAATTGTAGCCTCCACATTTTTTTCAATGTTGTCAAAGTGTTGATTTTGTTTACATCATGTGTTTGACAAAGCCCCATACTCCCTTCCCCAAACACAATCTTGCTTTGAGATTCGCTTTGCTCCGTGATTCTGAATCTTCTTGTGTTTTTGGCGTTTACACATCGTGAGTAATTATCTTCTCAGAGCAAGATGAACTTAAACTAAACCAAGCTAAAAACATTTTCTTTTTTCAATTTTCTTTAAAATTTAATCTCAAATGTATTAGTATGCTGCCACCCATCCTTCAAAACAGGAAGTTGACCGAAATAAAAAGGTAAACAAAAAAAAACGTAGAAAAAGTTGTTTTACGGAAATTCAACTATTTACATTTGCCTTTTATATTATATCTTTGATTGAATTGCTGTAATATGTAAATAGTAATGATTGTATCTGTTCTTTATTCATAACCTTTTATTGTTTAAATCATAAATACTTGACTTTAGTCAGAATAATGGACTTTATTAACATTCATTTATATGAGTGAATTATATGCTTCTTTTTATAAACCCCTGACACGATGTATCAATTCATTAAGTGTTTTTTCAGTCTCTACATTAGTTCAAGTGGTATTTTTATCTGCAGTTGGGAGGCCTTAAATCATCATTTATCATTACTTACCAGACCCTGTCTAGCAAACAGACTGGTGTGAAGTAGGGATTTTCGACTGTCCTGAAGTAAACATTTTGTCATGGTCCACCCTCTTAGTATAAAAGTGAATGTCAGCTTTTTTGTATGTGCATTTGTGAAACCATACAGCCTTTTCTCTCCCTAATATATCCCAGGATATTTGGTTTCTGTTTAGTAAAATTCTCAGCAGAACTGCTAAACTCCAGTGATTGTTTACGTCTCCCAACGGGGATGATAAAAAAACATGCGTTGGAAAAGAAGTCCTTCCTTTAAGTTAAATGGGGCAAAGTCATTACAAGGCAGGATACATTGCTAACGGAACAATTTGACCCTTATGTGTGGGTGCCAGAGTATTTTCAAGTATACTTAAATTCAATTTATATCCTTTCTATCTCACAGTTGACCACTGATAATAGCTAACAATAAAGAAAGTAAATAGATGTATGTAACACATGGACAAAGAAAAGAAAGGGTCACAAGAGTACTGGCTGCAAACAAAGAAAACAAACAAACTAGAATAATCACAAGGCTATAAATTAGCTCCATGGGGATCTCCCATAAACAAACTGTGTTTTCAATTTGATTAGCCCATTAGTGTTATCCCTTTACAACTCATGCTCGGTTCTCTAATGGTTGTGTTATTGTAAATTAATAATGTTGTTTACTAACGTGTCAAACCAAAATAATAAGATTGTTGATTTGGACTAACAGGAGAGTTAGATCAAAACAACACATCTAAAATATCTCAATGTTGGTTCTGTGTGACAATACAAAATCTTATTTTACTCAGCCATATAATTAGCACTTGATCATATCACTTTCTTACCGGTACCATATAATGATAGGAACATATTGGCAGGAGACAAACAGGAACTCAGATATCTGGTCAATCGCCTGGACAAAACATCAAAGCAGTATGGGTTGGAAATCAGCACAGAAAAAACAAAAGTAATGACAAACAATCCCCAAGGGATCACCACAGAAGTCACCATCAACTACAGAGAGCTAGAACCCGTCACCAAATTTAAATATCTCGGAGCGTCATATCAGAAGACAGGTCACAACTAGAAATCCTGGCCAGGATAGCCCACTTGCCGGATTTAAACCCATTTGGAGGGACAAATACATAGCAGTGAAATCAAATTTCAGACTCATGCAAGCGCTGGTTACTTCCATCTTCCCCTACACTTGCAAGACATGGACTCTCACAGCAAATTTAGAATAGAAAATCCCGGCCATGGAGATGCGATGCTACAGGAAACTTCTAGGCGGCAGCTACTTATCCTACGTGACAAACGAAACGCTGCGCAACACCATTTGAGGGCATATTGGACCCTATGAAGAACTGTTGTCAACTGTGCGCAGTCGGAAACTTCAGTGGTATGGTCACGTCACATGATCCTCAGGACTGACCAAGATAATTCTCCAGGGCACAGTCCAAGGGGGCAGGAGCAGAGGAAGACCGGAAAACAACTGGGCCAACAGCATTCAGGAATGGACTGGTGAAGACTTTGCCAACACCCAAGAACAGACCAGGGATTATCAACAGTGGAGAATGCTGTCCAGAGATGCATCCTCATTGGTGCTTTGACGACCCATGCAGTTAAGGGATCCGTGAACCGTGAATGTGGTATAAAGTGATGTTTAAATTAGGTTTTGTATTCCTACTTTTTTAATTTTTTTTGAACTGAGAATCAATCATGAATTGAATGCCATGTTACAGAAAACTTCCAGGAGAGAAGCTTTAAATCAGGACAATGTGAGTTATGGCAGCGTCCGGCGATAGAGGTCAGTGATAAGAAATGTTATCACACAAGCTGTCACCCGTGGCAGCCATTTGCTGTTCGTAATTAATCATTGGGAAGGGCTAATACATTCATTCCACCTAAAAGGGATTCATCGTTGTAGAAATCTCCAAAGGTCAAATTCCAAAAGTGGCTTTGACTTTTGGAGACCGGTGTTTGTAGGATGTCAATATGAGTTCATCACTATGCACAGATTCAACCACTTGCTTCCTCAATCGACTTGTTAAAAAATCTTTAGGGAAGTGGTGGTACTTGATTAAAAATGAATTAGAAGGGCTTGTGTATTGATTGCATTTGATGAAATAAAATCGCTGGACGCAGGAAGATAATGTTTTTCAGCTTAAAAACAATTTCATCAACAAGTAAACATAGCATTCATTTGTGGACTCAACATACTTAAGTTTACGAAAATTAAGTTTTATCTTTGCAAACCTTTTTCAGGTAATGATGGGAAAAGGAAGCATATATTAAAAAGAATAGCCTTTCATGCCAAATTAGTTAATCTTTTATTATTTATCATCATGTTAACTCATTCAATGCCAGACGTTTTTTCTTAAATTAAGCGAGAACCGGTGCCTGCCAATTTTGACTCATTTTTTAAGGCAATTCCGTTTTGAAGCTATGTATTTATATATTATACTTATGATAATCTGTAGGAACATAAACGTTATAAACACGCTTGGATTTCAAATGGCAGTTTTTCGGATAGCATCAGACACCTTACATGTGCGACATCATGTCTTTTTTTGTTTATTTCGTTCATCAGCAATGGTGTGTTGACAGTCAAGGATTCATGGACCGATTAAATGTTTAGACTCGAGCGTTAAGATTGAATTGCCTCATTTGATCTAGAGACTTTCTTTGAAATGAAGCTAATGACGCAATGTTAGGTGCAGTGTACAGCCCATAGGTGTCATAGCCAACTACATTTCCATTGAATTGTTTATTTTTATTTGTTTTAATATAAATAATGTCACTCTGAGGGACATTGTGTGTTATTTATCGCCTCCTAAAAAAAACTATTGAAAAACCCTACTGAGGTAAAAAAATAAGCAACAATACATGAACTGTCAACCAAAACATGCTTTTTATAAACTCATAGGTCAATAGATTTGTATTTATTTTACATTACACAGGGCTCATCTAGAGGGAAGTTGCTGCGAAGTTGACCATAAACAAATAAAAAAATGACAAGTAAAATGTTGCATTTTGGTTGCACTTCCATAGTTTTATTCCTTTCTGTGCTTTATAGAACTCATTCACGGTTGCACGACGCACTACACCAACATCTAGTGGTCCAATATTACATACAGCCCCTGAAAGTCTGACCTGGTTGAGTGAGAGAGTGATTGAGTGATAAGAAAACGTATGCATTTTTTCAGGACAGCTGTGGCGACACTGGCTGGGCTAAGGTTTTGCATAAGGAAATTAAATCGAGGACTTTATGTTGAAGTTTCTTATTTCCATTACTCTAAAGTTGGGCAGCATTTTCCGCGTTGCCTTTAAAGGACCTAAGTGATGTCTTATTTTGTCTTGCCATATCATATATGTCTGAATGTACTATGCTAACACATACAGTGATTCATTCATAGCTGAGGGAATTGCAAATGACAACGCTATGATTTGACCTCTCTGAGTGAAGGATTAAAGGTCAGAGAAGAGCAAAGACAGTGGAATGTTCATGCATTGATCTTCTGTTCCTCCATCAATCCTTCATATGTCACTCAAGATGGATGGAAAGGGGATTTGGTGGCTGTGTCAGTCTGGGTAAAAAAAGCGCGCACACACAAGGGGAAATTGAAAGGTTGAAGACCATGTATGGCAAAAAAAAACAAAACATTCATCATCTCTCAAGTGCATTTTGTTGAAAAAACAAAACAAACAACGTAAGCTGTCTTGGTCTGGCACCACTGTTCCCCAACGCACTAACATTGTGTTTACCTTTTTGCTTCGATTGTTCCAAAGCGAAACTTGTCTGCAACCCTGGTAGTCGGGGGAACAACATGAATACATTTTTTACCAGCATATGACTATTCAAAGTTAGGGGTGTTCCATACCCTTTTCTCCCCAGACTAATACCGAAATAAATACTTTCAACACAAGCTCAAATTTTAAGAAGTAATTGCACGCTTGTTTTATCTTCTTCAACGTGAATCGCAATTGCAAGACTCATTGTAGCATAAACAGAAAGGAATTTTTCAAGGGAACTCATTTCAATCACTGTCGTCAAACTGTTATAAAGAGATTGATTTTTGTTTCAATTGACATTGGAAGGGTTATATGTCTGTGGTAGTCACACAAATTCGATCCATTCTGGTTGAGTGTGCTGCGGTAAGTCTTTTGTTTCCTATTGATAATTCAATACACCAACTCAATTGAATCAGTCTGGAGCTGGCATCCATCACTCGCCTGCCAACATTTGGGGGAAACGATCCAAGAGAGCTCGCAGGGATTTGGCCCGCCTGGCGCTCTTCTTTTTTGTGTGTGCCCGTGCTTGACATACAGTGAGTCAAACCCTCAGTTTTCAGCAGCACATATTGTCATTTGAGGTCTATTTGTGTTCTGTTGGCTGCTTTGTGAGGTACTCAAGCCCCTGGTAGGAGTCTACCGAGCCAAGAATAGAGAAAAATCGATACATTTTATTTCCCAGAGTGATCCGAAGTTCAGTCTTAGGATATGAAACAACAATATAGTCATAGGCGATAGGGAGACATTCAATACTTTTGATGGAAAATGAAGAAAAGTCTGAAGCATTTGGCTCCCATCAATGAGCCGACTTTAATATAGCTTAGATTCTGAGGCACGCGAAAATGATGCGCAACGCTATCAGACGACATGTTGTCATCTGTGCACAGACGAAAACTGCTCTTGTATGGTAACGTCAAAAGACCTGGTTCCAAATTTGCAACAACCCATAAACAGTCAGATGTCAGCATTGGAGAAAGCTGTCCAGAGTTGCACCCCAAGTGCTGTCCCGACAAACCAGGCAGCTTAAGTTATCAACTGGTGAAGCACTAACTCTTTTTGTTTTGGGTACATCATTGCCATCTTGCAATACCGTGACAAAGCCAATAATAAAAAGGACTCCTTTTAGCCCCCTCACCACCTACTTGAACTATCGAAACACGGACTAACAGGCATAGAGACAGTTTCTTCTCCAGGGCCATCACCACCCTAAACAAGTAAAAAATATATATCTTGCCATTTGTATTGAGAAACAGGCTTGTTTCTCAATGTTATTGCACTACTTTTTATTCCACTATAGTTAAAATGCACTATTATTCTAAAACAAATTGCATCTCCAACTATGGACAGTTCAAAACACTACCTCGTAATTATTATTGTCATCCTAAAATTCCTTCTCATTTTTTAATGTTTCAAGTCTTTATTACGTGTTTATTTTATCTAGTCCTGTAGTATCATGTCTTATTTTGTTGCAAACAAGGTTCACTACGTTGTTATGAATGACAGAAAAGACTATTATTTTATATTCTATTATTCATAAAAACAGATCCCAAACATATAATTAGCCTTCCATATACTTTTACTTAAATGTTTTCAAAGCTTTTGATCAATTCTACACTTTTAAATGTGTTTTTAAAAACACCCATAAAAGAAAAACAAGCACTATTTTATCTCAAATCAGGAACATTTACATCCTTTTACACATTGCTGTCCAATGAAAGTTGATTAAGTTTATAATTATACAACTAGTTGAGGGAATTGACAATGGCAGGTCCTCCTCTCCCACTTACACTGCTCAAATGAGACTAGGCTAATTTCAGCACGACAAGAAATTGAATGTAAATTCTATAATTCTTGATCCTTGGAGTATTTACATAGAAGCATGCCTCTGACACATTACAAGGCGACTGGGGAACTATTGGATTGTGAAAAAGTGAATAATTTGTCTCAATTAAGCACTTGGGATTTACAAGAGAAATTAGTGACCTTGTGATTTTTCCATGCTTGTTTTTTAATATATTTTTAATGTTTATTTAATATATCCTCTCGTTTGATGTACTGTCTATGTCAAAGAGTGTGCAAGTGGTCATGTGTGTGCTTGGGATTCCATTTATCGACCGTTTTCAAATACTGTCATCCCAGAGAAAGGGCTTGGCTTCTGGTTTAATCACCCTGGAATTATTCCAAGGTGACATTATTGCCTGCATTCCGCCTTATGATGCGCTCAGCCAGCAACCCCCACCAGTCCAACCACAAATATCCCCCACCCCAGTTCTTCTGCCGCTTCCATTTTTCATTGTCATTTTAAACTGTCAACCTTTACTCCTTGTGCTCTGTGGTTCTCTCCTCGGTCTGAGTACCCGGTGCCCTTAACACACAGCTGTTTGCTGGAAAAGAGAAAAAAGGTAATGAAGTTGGGTAGAACCTATGGCTAATTACAGTTCTATAAATATGTTGGAGGTGGGTTGTCGGATGGATTGTACAAGTTCTGTGAACAGGGATGTCCATGTGATGATTACAGCAAACCCTTGCTATATCGCGGTTTACTTATCGTGGTTTTGCTACCTCCCTGATTTTCATTGTGCATTGCGTTCTGCATTCTGGCTAAACCATTGGTTCCCAAACTTTTGCAGGCTGGTGCCCCTCTGGCTCCCCAGTGACGCCCGCTTGCAGGCGCTCAGACGCCAACTGGGAATCTGATTAGCCAAACCAACTGCTTTCTCCGAGACTGATTTCATGGGTCATTTCTGGGTGATTTCTGAGCAATTTCTGAGTTTATGAACGAGTAACACTAAATGTGATTAGGGAAGTTCTTAAATATGAAAGCACACATCTGGAAATCGTGTAACCAGTGGGGATACCATGAAAGGAAGCAGGCAGAAGATAGAAGTGATTTGTGCAAACCCCGGCCCCCACCGTGTGCCCAGATGCGCTCGGGAAACCGAAAAGCGGACTTCGCGACTTTCTAATCTGGAAGCAGCGCAACCAGGCAGAACCTATTCGTATAAACTGACCGAAAATTTGGAATTATTTAACAAGTATTGATGAACAAAATGTAATTACGTCACATGATTCTGAGATTTTTTAGGCCAACAGAGATGGCCTTGCAGGCCCACCACTGCTGTAATCCGCACCCGATGAAGCAAGAGTTTTTATCAGTTAATTACACGTGAGAAGTGACACACATGCTCTCACAAGCGCCATAGCATTCCTCTCGCAGAAGGAAACCATCCTTGCCGGGCAAGATAATGGACAGTTATTTCGCATAACAAATCAGCAAGTGGTGGGAGCATTCTTTTATATTTTCACCCACTCACACTTTATCTCCCCAACCCCCAACTCTTTCCCGAGCTTTCATTTACCGCAGGTAATTTTGAACACGACAAATTGGACGCTGTAGCTGTGTAACATAACGCTCCTTTTGTCCCCGGAGCATCGGAATTTATTCAGCTGAACATCCTTGCGACTGTAGACGGTGTTTTGAGATATTCGGGAGCTTAACTGCAGTGGAGGGTTGACGTAAATGAACAAATTGGCATTCATGTAATGGTTATCCTTCGTGTACACTTGTTCTTTTAATAAAAAGCAGAAGAAGATCTTATTTGCTTTAACAGTTGTTCTTAAATGTGGGTATTCAGATTATTCTGCTCATTTTTAATTTTTTGTTATCTATTATTTATTTATCATATTCTTTATTTTATATGACAAAAAATACTTCAAAAAAACAAGGCAATAAAATATAGTTAGCAAGATTGAGCTTAGGGATAAGGACTCTAGATGGAATTGAAGTATGGCCGAGTTTCAAATTAAAATTGGTTTTGTAAGCCAAAGAAAGCAAGACATTTAAATTAATAGATAAATCAATTAATAAATATTGATGGGCAAGCACTGATAGCAGGTGTCTGTGTTAGTGCAGATGTCAGCCTTAATCTGCCTTTTTTAAGTACTTAATATGGTAGCTGACCCCATTAGTAGCCAATCATTAATTAATAACCTGGAATTAAAGTCATGTTAAATTAAAATGAAATGTATCCAATATTAAGAGAAATACTTGGTTGAGACTTAAATGTGCTTCTTTAAACCAGAAAATATTCTATTTTTTTTTATTATCTGCACCGCTCATCCGCAGTAGGGTTGCGGGGGTGCTGGAGCCCATCCCAGCTATCTTCGGGCAATCGGCAGGGGTCCCCCTGAACTGGTTGCCAGCCAGTCGCAGGGCCCACAGAGACAGAGAACTCACTCGCTCATTCACACCTAGGGACAATTTGTACTGGCCAACTAACCTGACATGCATGTTTTTGGAATGTGGGAGAAAACCGGAATGCCCAGAGGAAACCCACGCAAACAGGGGGAGAACATGCATACTCCACACAGGATGTTCGATCTCATGACCTCAGAACTGTGCTGCAGACGTGTTTACCACTGCGCCGCCGTGCTGCCCATGCTGTATATAATAATTTAAAATATCATATTTTGCTGGGGAAAGATATTATTATGTATGAATGGTATCCAGGTGCATTATCGGCCTGTGCCGATAATGACAAAATGTGGAACAGAAGATCTCTCATAAGAATGTGATGATAATAAAATCTGAAATTAAACCCACAGCAAGTGACAGCCTTAAGACACAATGCATAGCATCTTAGGCAACATTGAAATAAAAACAAAATGCAACTGACCACCTAAATAAAAAAAATACAATTTCAAAAACATTATTTACAAGTAAGAGACGGCTTGAAATATTTTTCAAACAGAGCAAAAGTATCTGCTATGCCAGCTGATTTTGCTCATTTTATTTGTTTTTAAGAAAAAAATAATATATTTAAACAATATTAAAAACAAATAATAGCAGGAAAACATTCTTCTTTTGTCTCTTTTTACTTAAAAAGTTTAAAAATAAAGTAAATCATGAAATTACTCGAAATGAGTAACACGATTTATCAATAGGACAATATTTCTTTTTGTATTGGAAAATTAACAAAAGGGCTTTTCCCTAGTGATTTAGGATGTGGAATCAGTATTGTATGAAAAATAGCAGAAGGGAACGCTGCCCGTCAATATCAAGTTCCTGCTCCTCTCTGAAGACTGGATAACACTTTACACCAAAAAAACAACGATTCAGATTCAGATTCAGATCTACTTTATTGTCATTCTAGTACACGTGTATACAGAACGAAATGTCGATACATCTGACCCGCACAGTTTCCTCGACTGTACAGATATAAGTAAAAGTTGTATTGTATTATGGCTACGTTTAGTATTTTACCATAGTGCCGATAGTGCAAGAGGAGTAGCTAACCAGATGTGCAAAATGGGCATTCAGGTTAACAAGTCAGGTAAACAGTAACATTAACACTGTAACAATAACGCTGTAAGTACAATAGTGCAGAGAGCAAATGTGCAAGGAGTGGCAAGCTATAAAGAACTGCCAGTAGTGCAAAAAGTCAGATTAGCAGCCGTTTAGATTTAGGTTAACTATATGTTAGATTGACCATTTAACAGTCTAATGGCCAGGGGGACTAGACTACTGCGGAACCTGGTGGTCCTGCACCGCACACTGCAGTACCTCTTCCCAGAGGCTAGCAGCAACCAAATGATGAAGGTGCTGCATCTGAGTCATATCACGAAGCTTCTTCTGCTACCCTTAACCATGGAAACCAGTACTATCCGTTTCATGTGGGGTACCAAACCTCTAAAAATGCCTGGAAAAGTGTTGGGGGACAGTAGACTTTACTTGCCCCAAGACACACCACAGGAATTGGTGCCTCCACGAGTATCGTGGAGTATAAGGTTAAGGGATCCATGAACCGACAACAATGTCAAAATACGACGTGAATCACCATTTGGAGGACTTTACTTTTTTTTAATTTGAGACACGCTTAAAAATGGTCGTGAAAGACCAACCGAAAAGATGGTTTTTCCATAGTATAATATAGTTTGAAGGGAAAACGTGGATTTTACTGACAGAAGTACAAGGTCTCATGGTGAAACTTACTCAAAGATCGAAAGTGCATTTCTAAAGCTATGATGCTGGTCAGCGTCTTTCAATTCTAATATTGGCTTGATGAAAAAAAATTGAAATATGAATAAGCACTGTTGACAAGTTGCTCTCGACCTTCTACTCTACTCAACGGACTCAAGTGACCATTTGGGGCAAAAGTACTTTCGCTTATCCCTAAAGGTCTGTAGTGGGCAAAATGTACTTTTTTTAACCGTATAGGAAATACTCTTAGCGCCGGGACTACCATTGCTGCAGTCATTTCTCTCTTTAGAGAGTCAGCCACAACGGTTTTAGGTTTAAAAACACAAATAAACACGTAAACATTGACTTTGTGTTGTAATCTCACACAAAGTTGCTGGTTTCTGCACAAGAGAGTCACATTGGAAATCAAAGTGCTTTTTTACGGCAAGACCTTCAATTACTTTTGAAATGTGTATTAACATGTTTTTCATCGCATTGAGAAGACTGCCAAACCGACTGAGGAATTTAAAATCCTCCATTCTTCTGGAACAGAAAAATATTTACACAGGGGTTGCAAAGTCAAATGCTATACAAGTGCTTTCCTCTCGTACATGTTACTGTCTAAAAGAAAACAAGCTTTGAGTTAAGGTTCAAGGTTGGGGATAAAACACACTTGACTATATGCTGCAAAGTCGGAGTTTGAGAGTACAGAATTGTGGTAAACGTCTTAAATTGCGAGCAATGTAGAATGTTTTAAAATGTTTGTGACGGCCACAAATTATGCAGTGTAAATCTGGCTCATTAGTGCCCTTTTACCTTTTAGTATTTCATGTAGATCATAAGATCTCAATCTAAACTGACAAAAGCAAGAATTAAGAGTCTGGCACATTGTATTTGTCTAAAAGAGAGTAAAATATTTAGTCGTTGCTTGATTAACTCCATTTGTCATGATTTGCCAATTGCTCTCACCAGCGATCAATCCTTTAGCCCCAGCTGCCACTCGTTCCCAAAATCAGTTCTCCTCCTATTTAAACACGTCATTTTCATTCACTCTGTCCATTAGCAAACCTCCGCTCATGCAAGGCGATCATTTTTGACTCTGGGTCTCGTCTGTCCCATCCCGTCCTGTCCTGTATCCTGCTCGTCTGTTCCTGGCTTCCCGATCATCTCCGGTTACCCGACCTGCTTTCTATCTCTGACCACGCTCTGTTCTCCCATCCCGCCTGCCTGACTTGTTTCCGATCGCCGATATCCGACCACGCTTCGTTCGCGAGGGCTTCTTACTCCTCCTGCCCAGTGAGCACCGCATCGCTATGAACTGACAAAAACAAAAAACTTGATCAATACTGAAGAGGTCATGAGATATAACTCTGGACACCTCATGTAAGTCTGAAGGAGATGATTGATCGGCTCGAGAGTAAGGCTTGATGGGACAAGAAAGAAAAACAAAACGATTGTGACAATATTAAAGCTAAAAGGAAAGTGTGTATTATTTGACCACTGTACTATGTTGTGCATTCAAAAACAAGTGGTAAAAGCACAAAGAAGATTACAAAATACTGAGACTCAAAGTGATCAAACAACAACATTTATCTTCTCATTCTTTTGCCAAGCCTTCCTTAAGGTTTTTGTTTTTCAGTCTCCCTGTCGGGACGAGCATGACGTCCCTCTCCAGCTCTACCTCAAAGCCCCACTCCTTGAACTTGACATCGTCTACCCCAAACATATCTAACGAAAGTACGATAAAAGTAGATGGACTCGGTAAAAAATCTAACATAAGGGCTCTTTGAACTCAGTAGGGCATTGTTAACACATAATTGATAAAGATAATATACAAGTTTCAACTTTTACCGACACCTCAAATAACGAACCCCGCCTTTAAGGCTAAATTAGTGCATCAATGTATTTACTCTATATACATACTCTAAATACACATATACTTTGTAGATAGATAGATACTTTATTCATCCCCGCAGGGAAATTCACACTTCCAGCAGTCTACCCCGTTGTTTATTAACAGATTAACATGATTCCCTTGGGGTGCTTGTAGCGGAGCGGATGACGTCACGCCAGTCCAAAAGTTCAACATCCCTGCGGCAGATGGAAAACTTTTCTTCCAAGGATACACCACCTCGTGTTAGCAAGTCCGCCTCCTCTCCGATTCCCCCCGGCTTTCGTGTCTCTGTTTAGCGGCGTTGAAGCCGGATAGCTCCGGGTAGCTCCGGGTGGCTATACGTTAGCGTCCGGAATGCTAAACGTGAGCCACGTTTCCGCAAAACACAGCAACTGCGCTCCCTGTGCGCTTCGATGTATGTAGATGTATTTTAAAATGTTTTCTTTTTTTACACACACCCGTGGCCATTCATTTTGGCCTCTTGTAGAACACTTAAAAGTTTTCACCAAGGTGCCTCCTATTGGCGCCGCTCTTATTCTTTTTTTAACTCCAGCCTGTCTTTTCTCTCGCTTTCGTATTTGGGGGATTCGGACGGATAAGCGGAGGAAGCGAGCATTCTGCACACCAAGTTCTTCTGGAGCCCGCAGTTACTTTCCAATGAACAGATTTCTTAAAGCCCGCTCAGGTGGAATGGACTTCAAAAGCGGGTCTGTCATATGAACGGCGCTATTAAACTCAGAGCTTAACTTGGATGGACTATATGTCGGCGCGTTGAAGATAGAGTGGCATCGTAATGTGAACATTAGTTTGAGGCCTAAACTAGCTTGCAGGGTTTTCTTAGAATAACTCTTATGCAACTACTGATTGCTCCTTGTGCAGCAGCCTGCTCAGTAGAGAACCTTGCAGGCACCAAGCAAAGTCTGTTGGACCACTTGTGGTGTTATGCGTAGAGAGGATTCACTGTATTACAATACATCAAATAAATTGTTGGCGGCTTCTGTCTTCCAAATATCGCACATTATCCATAACTTTGAAAATACAAGATGCACATTTTCCTTCCTCAACTGTGTGAAATGGAGGCGACTGGCCTTGCTGTAATCTGAATTTATCACGGAATAGGGGAGCAGATTACTTATGACAATATTATTGGTGATTTTGCATCAAGGAAAGCAAGAAAGGTCAGGTTTTAGTTTCTTTCTTTACATTATAATGTATTTAAGCTAACCTGCATTGGCGCCCTGTTAGCTTAAGATGTGATTTTAAGGTTCTGTTGGTATTATACAAATTTCAAATTCAAGACATTGTCTTTCTCTCAGATATGCGACGACTTGAGTCTCGATGTCTAAAATCATGCATTGACTTGCTCCCTCATATCTTTCAGATTTAATTTCCCCCTATGTTCTGGTCCGGAGCCTTCGCTCTGAAAAAGCTGGTCTGCTAGTGATCCCAAGAGCCAAGAAGAGATCCGCAGGTTCGAGAGCGTTCTCCATTCGAGCCCTGGTGTTGTGGAATGCTCTTTCCCAAGATATTTGATCTGCAACCTCGGTGGAACTGTTTAAATCTAGGCTTAAAATACAATTCTTTTCTATAACATATGAATAAACTATATTTTATGTACACAATATCTGTGTACTATTTGTTATAGCAACATCCATTGCAGCCCGGTCATCTTGGAAGGGGATTACACTTGTGCGGTCCCTTCTCAAGGTTTTTTCATTTTCCTTATGTTGAGGTTTTTGAGTTTTTCCTTGCCCTCGTGTAGGTTTTAGATCAGAGGATGGTTTAATAATAGTCTGTAGTTTGCAATAATCTGTGGACTGTGCAGCCCTTTGAGACTCCTTGTGATCAAGGGCTATACAAATAAACATGACTTGACTTTACTATAAATCTACATGTTCTTTAATCTGTTTTCAAATGTGTGTGATTCGCTGTATACGAAATTTTTAATTCATTATTTTATTTTATTGTTCTTGTCACAGTTTTCGATCAATATTTGCCTTTTTTATCCTTCAATTTTATTTGTATTGATTATGTAAGCATTGTTTGATACATATTCACCACTTGTGTGTATATAGTGTATTTATTTAAGCATTTGTGCGATTGACAAATATATCTACCTGTTAGGTTCATGTTAAATATGTGTCTTGGCATTTTTTGGGTGGGGACTTGGAGGTGGTCTTACCCAGGGATAAATTTAGTGCAGAACAGCCACTGCGTCAGGGTCTCATCTCATCTCATTAGCTACACCACTTATCCTCAGTAGGGTCGCAGGGGTGCTGGAGCCCATCCCAGCAATCAGTGGGCAGGGGACACCCTGAACTGGTTGCCAGCCAATCGCAGGGCACACAGGGACAGACAACTCACTCGCTCATTCACACCTAGGGACAATTTGAACCGGCCAATTCACCTAAAATGCATGTTTTTGGAATGTGGGAGGAAACCGGAGTGCCCGGAGGAAACCCACGCAAGCACGGGGAGAACATACAAAGTCCGCACAGGAAGTCTGGAGCTGGATTTGAACCCACGCAGGAGGTTCCCAAGACATGAACTGTGCCGCACATGCGCTAATCACTGCGCCGCCATGCTGCCCCTGCGTCAGGGTATCACGCAAATATAGCTATACTATTGGCTGAACTACATCCCAACGCATTAATCTTTCTTCTTTCAGTTCAGAATCTTGTGTGCTTTGAAAAGACTCTGTGAGTCGGTAATACAATAGTGTGTTTTTTATAAAGTAGTTATTCTTCATGGATCCGGCGCTTGCAGTGATACAAAAGGTAGAAGCAAAAACATAATGACCATAGAAACAAAGCTTGCGATCATCAAAAAATACAAAGAGGGCTCATGAATCGCTATTCTTGCTAAGTTGCAATTGGCCATAATCAATCAACGGTTGGGACTAAGGAGGAAATTATAGCAAGGAAATCTAAGGGCATTAGAATTCTGTGGATTCTAGTGAAATGTTTAAAATAAGTTAAATGTTCAACCTGCTGTCACAGAAAGGATATTTTCTGTCTCATTTAGATACATCCCCACTAAACATACCTTTTAACACTGTCAACCAGATGCATATTATATCCATTCGAGTGCATACTTCGTTTTGCCCAAAGGTCAATACTGTGTTATTGTTCAGTGAGGTAGCCCAAAAATTGAATCCAGTAGTAACATACCAATGTATGGATAATTCTGACGGTACTGAAAATTTTGAGTGGTTGTTTAGTATGCATGAAACACGAGACACCTTTTGAATCTGATGAACTATAAGCCACATTGATTGAAAGTAATCTGGCTTGCAGACTGTGAGGTGAGAAGTCACGATCCTAAAGGTTGCCAATAAAGGCGTTCAATAAATACAATTACTGCCTGGCCCTTGCGTACGCATACAAATAACAGTCAAACAATGGCAGAAAGTACCATGCGTAACCGTGCTTTGCTGCCATAGCAACAGGCGATGGCCAATAACCTTTCCGTTACTTTGTCTGTAGGCACTTTTGGAACAGTACAGGATTTTTTTTCACTTTGTTGAAGGTCTTTCAATGCGATTTTCCTATTATTTTAATTGCTCATCTTTTATAATCAGTAGGAGCCTAGTAGGTTGTAAAATTTGCTATTGACACGATTGAAATACTTGATTCAAGGTGTAAGGAGAAACAACATTTAGTGTGCAGCTCAGAGGAACAGCAACTAATTTATTAAATGAAAAGTGGTCCTTTATCAACTTAATCACCATCTATTTTAAAGAACGGCATAATGTGTTGGATCCATGTTGATACAAAATTCTTCACAGAACTGTTGTTTTCATGTTGGCTAATTGTCACCAATGACAGACTGATCATCCCGATCTTAAATTAAAACAGAATACCCTAAATATGTCAAATAAAGAAATGGTAATTGTAAAACGTTTTCAAAAATCTAAAATGATTTCAGCCTACGAGTTATTTGGACCAATCAAAAGCTACTTAACATGGACAGTGGCTTAACAGGTTCTTTCTCAGCTTACAATAAATCCGTAAATAAAAACCTTGTTGAAACAGTGACCTTCAGTTTTAAATATGTCCACTGGATGTTGTTAAAGCAGGGCGCCACACCGGTAGAAAACACCCAAAAAGCTGTATTTGCTTACTACCGTTTATCAACGGAGAAGATTTGAGGAGAAACCTATTCTGATAACATTGCCAGGCTTTTAAAAGCTCTACGATTGCAATCATGAGTCGTGCATGGATGTCTTTCTTAACCACAACCTTTTCTACTAAACTACTCCTTCTATCGCCAGTGATTAGAAACCTTATTGGTGAAAACAGCAAGATGCATGATGTCCGTATTAGAAATACAAGTCGACAATTGGTGCTGTAAGTTGAGCCCTTCAATACCTTGGTGGTGATAAGGGCTCAGGTGTGGGTCATCAGAGTGACTATCTAATGAACAGCGACATCTGGGGGATAATGGCGCAATAGATCCACACAGTACTGTCATTACCTCATTGTGCATAACTGCGTCATTCCGCTACTCATTAAATCCAGATCATGTATTGCAGTGTCACTAACTGCTTAACGGTATCACACCACTCATGTTATCATAAAGTACCCTCGATCCATAACATTTATTAAAGGTAGGCCTTTTTATGTAAACATACGAACTACACTTGATACAGGTATGGTGGCACTATCTCAGGCACAGAGTATGAGGACACTGAACATTGCAGGATGGAGATGTTTTCCTTACTGTATATTCTCGCATTAAAGTCAGGTCAAGTCATGTTTATTTGTATAGCCCTTAATCACAAGAAGTCTCAAAGGGCTGCACAGACCACAGACTGGATAGTATTTTTGGATACAAAATGGAAAATCGAACGCGATCGTTGGATCGGTATATCGAGCTTCGGCTTGATAAAAAGCCGCTGCTCTCCAAGATACTAGACTCAAGTCAAGATGTTTTGTTGATGTTTAAATTTGAAAATTTATATATATTTTTTTATGGTAGGCGTTTTTAAGGGGGGAGAGCAGTAGCCTAATCCATCCATCCATCCATGCATTATCTGCACTGCTTATCCTCAGTAGGGTTGGGGGGGTGCTGGAGCCCATCCCAGCTATCTTAAGGCAGTGGGCAGGGCACACCCTGAACTGGTTGCCAGCAAGTCGCAGGGCACACAGGGACAGACAATTCGCTCGCTCATTCACACCTAGGGACAATTTGGACCGGCAAATTAACCTGACATGCGTGGCTTCTTTTTTGGAATGTGGGAGGAAACCGGAGTGCCCGGAGGACACCCACACAAGCACAGGGAGAACATGCAAACTCCACACAGGAGGTTCGATCTCATGACCTCAGAATTGTGCCGCACACGCGTTAACCACTGCGCCGCCGTGCTACCCCAGTAGCCTAATATTAAAGCCAAATTTACATTTTTAAAATAAAATCCTCAAATCAGGGGGTGGGGCAGCACGGCGGAGCAGTGGTTAGCGCTTGTGCGGCACAGTTCATGTCATGGGAACCTGTCGTGGGTTCAAATCCAGCTCCAGACTTCCTGTGCGGAGTTTGTATGTTCTCCCCGTGCTTGCGTGGGTTTCCTCCGAGCACTCCGGTTTCCTCCCACGTTCCAAAAACATGCATTTCAGGTGGATTGGCCGGTCCAAATTGTCCCTAGGTGTGAATGAGCGAATGAGTTGTCTGTCCCTGTGTGCCCTGCGATTGGCTGGCAACCAGTTCAGGGTGTCCCCTGCCCACTGCCCGGAGATGGCTGGGATGGGCTCCAGCCCCCCCGCGACCCTAATGAGGATAAGCGGTACGGATAATGAGATGAGATGAAATCAGGGGTCATCTTATATGCACATATTTGGTTGTGTATCACCAGGACCGAAGAGTAGAGTAGCGTGGCTTATACATGAACAACTAATCAACAAAAAATCTATGCGGCCGACATAGGCACAGATATTACGGTAAACATGAACTAAATTTTGGTCCTGTTATTTGTATTTTTTTCGCACAACGCAATGCCTTGAGAAAAAAGCAGACATATTGAACATTTCTTAGAAATGAAGAAAGAGATCATCAAGTGGCTTAAAGCTCAAACAAAATGGATATGGTGTCACAATTTCTAACTCTGATCACCTGGGGCAATCATTCTGGCGCCTTCTGATTGGCTGGCACTTCGCTCTTAAGCGTGCTGCGCCCAGGTTTTCTCGTCAGAGTGTACATTTGCAACTCTGTGTGACTCTCCTGATTTCCCGTTCGTCCAAACACTCTGCTTACCTGTTTCTGCCTGCCTCCGATCCGACCTGTTTCCGCCCCACGCTTCGATCTCCTCTCCAGCCCCGGTAAACTCGACCTGCCTGATTTCAACACTCCGATTGGTGTTTATATTAATTTTTTTGTGAATGTTTTAAAGGAGTTTTAGGGGGTCAGCTTCAATTGAAATATATAGACAGTAATTTTGTACCTAGATAGATACTTTTGGAGTAACGTGCTACTTCTTGGTGTCGGTACTCTGGGAGGCTAACTGACTTTTTCAAAGAAGTAACTTCTGCACTTTTACAACCATAGGGCACACCGTGGTGAAAGGCACAGCCTCCAGTAGCTGGTTCTATTTCTGTATAAAGACATACAGTGGTACCTTTACTTATCAATTTTAATCGTTCTGGGAGTAATCTGAAACCTTTGTAAGTAGAGATACATTTTAAATGTAAATGCATGAATCTGTTCCAAGCCCTGCAAAAGTATATTATATTTTTTTAAATAAACAAAAAAGTGCATTGGAACTCAAAAAACAAATACATGTTAAAATTAGATTACCACACAATAAACATAAAACAAAAAGCACATTCGTAAGTAGAGGTACCACTGTAACAGGGCACACCGGAAGTAAAAATAAAGCAGGATCAAAACTGAGTTTGGTTTATTTAGGTATTAATAACAAAGTAAAATAGATAGATCCAAACTTGGAGATTGTTTTTCAGCCTCCTCCCCTTGCGAACCGTCGATTCATTAATTTTCAATTCTCTCGCGGCTAGTCGGTTAACATATTCTTCCGCGTAGCCTAGGTATCAACATGATAGTGGACAAAAACACAAAGCATTTATTGGAGGTTATTTGAGGTTTTGGATTTCATTGATTATTCCGGATTCTCTTTCAGATTTTTTTCTAGTCCTCAGTTATTATCGTTTTGGAATTTTGTTTTTTTTTCTTCCCTGTAGACCTGCTTTCAACAAATATGAAACATGTTCAACACAACGAAAGGAGACGACATGGACTTGATAAATTAAAGAGGTGTGTTAGAAGAGAGCCAAGATCACTTTGATATGATGGAAACAAAAAAAGAGCTGGAGGATTTGCGAAATAAAAAAGACAGAAATTAAAATAATTTTATAAGACTTAAGAACAAACTTGAGAAAATTAAAGAGGTAATGAGCCACATCGACAGAGTATTAAGGAACCGGAAAAACGACACAAAAAAGTGGAAGAGAAGACTAAAATACTACAACATAAGGTAGATGATATGACACAATGGGCTCATCTCAATGATTTAATCTTTATGGGACAGAACGTTCAGCCACCCGTAAGAAATACTAATCCATAGCAAAACATGGACAGTGGCTCAACAGATTCTTTCTCAGCTTACAATAAATCCATAAATAAAGACCTTGTTGATTGCTGCTATCCAACCCATTTAAAAATGTGCTATTTTGAAAAAAAGGAGCTAAATTAAAGAGCCAAAAAGTACATTCAAAGAAAATCTGCCCGAAACGGACTGATAGCCCCTGAATGACAGATTGTATTTTTTTTATCAGTCTCCCAGAGCCGTATAATACACAGTTGGTCAAGAGGATTGAAGACCTGGACATATTTGTAAACAACTGAACACAAGTTATGCTGGAATATATCTTTTCCCTACCTTTTTTAAACCTTTTATTTTTTTGTTTTTTTACTTTTATACATGATAGGTAGATTAGATCGACCTATGGGGCCGTAAGGGACACCATTTCCTGTGGTGGTGTGGTTTTGGGCAAGTGCAGCCTGGTGGCACCCATCCCTCTCCAGGCCAACATATCTTTCTCAAACTGAGGATCTTCCGTGTGTCAGGCCAATGTGCTAACGACTGCACTACAGTAACACTTTTGGATTATTCCCCTTTCTTCAAAAATAATTAAACAGTATAAACACCTGATTAAGAGGACAAGAGGGAGAATAAAAAGAAACAAGGAAAAATATACATACATTTTACAACTCATAAGCGTAGGTGTTACCAAGTTTGAAATGGCAAGTAACAAAAATAACTTCAAGCAGGAAAATGGGAGTCTGAGTCCACTGGAACAAAAAAAGGACACAACCCAACATATCTGTATAAAAAAAGAATAGCTGTATTGTATAGGACTATTCAAACACAGTGAATGCGATACAGGAATGTCCACAAAACAGGTCACGGGACTGGTGGAAGTATGCCCAAAAAAAGAGCTTGACAAAATGGGCAAAACTAAAGTTAATCTCACTAATTCCACTGCTCCCACCAAAAGCCCCAATTGTCGCAGGTCCCGAACTGACTCTACTAAAACATACCATCTTTATACCCCCTCAAATCTGGTGTATTTAACAAAGAATAACCCGACGTGTTGAACGTAAAGAAGCCTTTGTCTAAATGCGCCCCAATACCTGCCCTTACCTGAAACACCGACACGTAGGTTTTGAGTGGTCAGGTCCCAAGAGAATAAAATAATAAGCAGTAATCCACATGACACTTTTATACCAATGACCAACGCTGATTGGTCACAGGTGTAGGTGCTTAACCAACATGTGACAAAGTTGGACATCAAGGTTACCAAAATTTCCGAGTATAACTACCTGGTACTCTGCTGTGGTGCATTGCACAGCACCAGACAGTCCTCGTCTTGGACAGAGGGGTTAATAGTTGGACAACAGGCGACACCTGTCTCTCTATAACCTCAGTAAGCCTTGACTGTAAGGGCTTCAACATGTTCATGTGGCAGACTCGCGACTGACGTCTGCTGTTGGGAGTGCAAATGACTTAGTCAGTTTCACTCAGTTTCTCAGAATATGGGCCAGAGAAACGTGGTACAGGCAGCAAGACCAACACCTGGTTTCCCACCTCAAACGAACGTTTGACTGCCCTAAGTTCAAAACGTTTTTTCATGGAACCCTGGGACGCAGCTAAGGCCACCCTTGCCAGGGCGGATGTCTTGTGCAGGTGTTTCCGGAACTCACTGACATAACTCTGCAAGTCTGTTTTGGGTGAGTCAGTGACCGTGAACTACTTTTTCAAAACTTGCAAAGGTGCCCTCACCGTATGCTCAAACACCAGTTGAGCCGGACTAAACCCATGAAATTCTTGCACACTTTCCCTGATAGCAAAAAAAGCAAACGGCAATTCCACATTCTAGCTCATACCAGACTTTAAGCAAAATTTGAATCACACATATTTAAGGGTGTGATGCCAATGTTCTAATGCTCCCTGCGACTCAGGTGGTAAGCTGAAGACACCTTGTGGTTGATTGCTAACACGCCTAATACCTGTTTAAAAACTTGCAACACAAAATTAGTGGCTTTGTCTGTCCGTAAGTACTTGGGGAAAACAAAAGTGGCAAATAACCTAGTTGAAGCTTTAACTACAGCCTTATTGTATGGAGGGGCACTGCTTCAGGAAACCGTGTGGCTGTACACATTATTGTAAGCAGGTACTGATGACCCATCTTGCTCTCAAGCAGTGGTCCAACATAATCAATGATAATATGGCTAAATGGCTCTGGTGTAGCTGGAATGGGGTGAATAGCTTGGTATGGCTTCCCTACAAGCTGACAATTAGCACATGTTTTGCAGATCGGGATGACAGAGGATTTTATTTTGGGCCAGAAGAAATGTCGTAAGACCCCCTGATACAATTTATTGAACCCCAGGCGCCCTGTCCATGGGTTTTCGTGAACCAAGGGCAACACATGGTGCCCGTACAGAACAGGTATTACTACTTGTGTAACACACCTCAGTCTAACCCAGCAAGAGTAGGGACAGCGAACCACCATCTATGTAGAAAGCAACAGGCTTGCTCTTAGCTAGCTCAGGTGAGACGGCAATAGAAAACATCCCAAAGAGTCATGTCATTTCCTGCGCCTTAATCAGGAGCTCTCTAGTAACAGGAAGAGGTACTGAGGGTAGCTTGGCTGAAACAGGCCTCTTTTTCTTTAGCACGACAACTGGCATATCATTAACAGGTGGTTTCAATAAAAATTAGTCTCCAAAATAGACCTGTTCACCCCACTTGCAGTATTGTGGGTCAGATTAGGCATATCAGGCCATTTCTATCCCTTGCACTATTACGTCATTGAAACGGGAGGTCTGTTCAAACAATGGCAACACTCCAGACAACGAAAAAGACTGTGACGCTCCCGTATCACGCAGCATACGAACCGGCTCATGCGCTCCTGATTCCCCCGGCAAAAGATAGAATACCACTGAACACAAACGTATCATGGCCACAATACTGTTTTCAGGCACCAACAGGGGACTTCTGTTTAAGCCAGACACGATCCTGATGAAAGCCAATGACCTCAATGCACTAGCAGCCCTTTCATTGCGTTTACCAGCCCAACACTCGGGCATTAAGTGCCCTCTATCCTGATAGTAGGAAGACACTTTCTCAGTTTGGGAACCAACATTATTAGGGCCAGCTGACAAACCCTTTGGGGACTTAGCTGACTGCAGGTGTGTTTTATGGGTGAGGACGTATTCATCTGTAAGGAAGACCGCATCAAACAAGGTGTTAATTTTCTGTTCATTTAGTAGCATGATACAGCGTTTTGGAACATTCTTTTTAAACTCCTCTAACAAAATTAGCTCACACAGCAACTTAAAATGATTAGCTTTGGTAGTTGCACACCATTTATTGAAATTGATTTATTCCTCCCTAGCGAGTTTAACAAAAGTCAAGGGCCTTACTATAGTTCATAAACTGTTGGCTGTAAACCTCTGGCACCAACTCATAGGCTCTCAAAACTGCTACTTTACCCATTTGATAGTTTTGGCTATCTGTGAGGGACAAATGTGCCGCTACATCTTCAGCCTTGCCTACCAACTTTCTCTGGATGAGGGCTGTCCAGATTTCCACCGGCCATTTAAGCGCTGTAAGCACGCATTCAAATGTACTGAAACATACATCCCCCTTTGTCTCCCCAAAGAAAGGAAGAGTCACCAGTCTACTTGCATTAAAATGCTCTCCTTGAGCGGTTTCTGCAAAAGAAGGGACTGTGGACACAGCAGCACATTCCAACTTCTTTAATTCAAGCTCTTTTAGCTGAATCTCCCTATCACACAGAACCAACTGGTGCTCCAACTCCATCTTTTTCCGCTGAAAAAGGTGCTGTGTCTCCAGATAATAGATAGATAGATAGATAGATAGATAGATAGATAGATAGATAGATAGATAGATAGATAGATAGATAGATAGATAGATAGATAGATAGATAGATAGATAGATAGATAGATAGATAGATAGATAGATAGATAGATAGATAGATAGATAGATAGATAGATAGATAGATAGATAGATAGAACCACATGAGTAGCCCGTGGGGTGGTTGGATAATATTTGTGACATCCTAGTAAATTTGATTTCTAATTGTCATGATGTTTAGTAGTTGACTAAACCTTTTTTAGCCTCTATTAGTCACAATATGGTATTGACATGGTAATAACATAGTAACAACATAGAAATAACATGTTATATTAAAAACATATGTGTGTGGAGTTTGCATGTTCTCCCAGTGCCTGTGTGGGTTTCCTCCTGGCACTCTAATTTCCTCCCGCATCCCAAATAACATGCATGTTAGGTTAATTGGCTGGTCCAAATTGTCCCTAGGTGTGAATGAACGAAATAAGCTATGGCATTTTGTCTGCAAAACTGACTCTAATTTTAAAATATTGTGCTAGGGAAAGTATTTTAGTTGACTTTTTGACATTTGTATTACATATTTGTGTTACATTAGTGCTTTTTTGGTTTGTCTCTATGGATTTTTGTTGTGAATATGAGCATTTATATTTATTTTTTTAAGCTGCACTGCAGTTACCTAATACAAATCAAATCTTTTTAAATCTTTGTGCTGTTTTTATCGTAATATAAAGTAACTCAGTTATTCAACAACCATGACATTTACAAACAAAAAGTATCCGTATCGGATCAGTACCGATCAATACTGCACTGGATTTACTTGGATCGGACGATATCAAAATTTCCAGTATCACCCACCCGTAATGGCTATATTATCCAAAAGAACTGCCCTGAACCGAAGTTCTTAACCTGAGAGTCAATTTTTTCCGACATGCAAAAGAAGATTTGCAAGAATTCGAGCGATGATCTTTAAGGACAGAAGGAGCGTCTGTGCCTACACAATAGTTGCTTCGTGCTCATTTTTGCCTGTCACGTGCAAACTCCGCCCCTAATGGACGGCCCACCGGAGCTGAAAATGGCAGCACCAGGCACCCTGCAGGCATATGACGAGCCGTAGGCCATTAGGGAAGGCGGCAAAGAAAGCTTAGCACACTTCATTAGGAGTGTGTGTGGGCCAAATTAAAACCTAATTCTGGGGCGACGTCGAGAAAAAAAAAGAAAAAAGGTGTCGTTCCTTCAATTTACGCCACTCTTCCATTCCATTAGAGATGTAATTTCTGCTCATCAGACACTAGATGAAATTTGTGCCCCAAAGGAGATTTTCTTTCTTTCTCTCTTTCTGGTTTTAAGTCATTAGCCGCTAAGAAGAGGCTGGTGAAAGCGTGCGTGCGTTCATGTGATTGAACGAAAATTGAGAAATTGGAAAATATAAAGAGAGTGGTGGGAAAAAGACTCTTTATTTTATGATGGAGACTCGAAAGTGATGACTCATTTGAAGTGACAAAGCAGAGTGTTTTTGAATGAGCGAGTCACTTTTAAATCCCGGCAGTGCCAGATTTTGCTTTATTTTGCGGAAGTTGTTTTCTTTGCATTCTACACCAATTTCTCACCAAACTCAAAATGCAAAAGTCTTACTTCAGCCATGTCGAAAGCCTGGGGGCCGGTTATCGTCTGTGATCAAATTTTTACCGGCCTGCCTGGTTTGTCATAACATTAATATTATGTGGCCCGCCAGTAATGTGGAGCGCAGTATAAAACAAATTTGTACAAAAATAAATTCACCATTTCACCAGAGGATGGCAGTAGCCCTTTGACCACCTTGCTCTTGGTTTTCTGTGAGAATTGTAGCACACCCTATTTCCGACATGGCGACTGTAAATAAAAAAAGGAATGTTGAATGTCGCTTCCAGAACATGTGAAAATTGGACTTGTTTTCGCCAAAATCCGTTACAACTGCGTCTGCCTGGTTTACCAAGAGGCTGCGGCTGATTTCAAATAATATCATGTCAAGAGGCACTGCCAGATGAAACATGCTGACTGCAAAAAGCTCACTGGAAACGAACGCTGTGAAAATGTAAAGACACTGATTCTGTTCTTATTGCAGCGCATAGTCCTCCATCCCTGTTTTTAACGGAGTCTAATAATTTATTATTATAATATTCATTTTCAATATAAATACAAATATTTCTATTACAACTGTTTAAAAACAAAAGCCCAGAGAGTGATATAAAAAAGCACCTATACCTTCCATTGCACAATATTTATAAAATAAAGTCAGAAAGTCCAAGTAGTGTAAATAATACAATCTAAACACCTTTAACAGTATGAAACATAAAATACTTAAACTACAACAACTGTTACATGGTAAAATTCAAGCGAATCAAACCCCCTCTGTCATATTCAGATTTTGTTAAAGGTGCCCACTTAGATGTAGCCCTCTTTTGCTTGGCAGCTGAAAGAGGTGCTAAAATTATAAGTGTCATTGTCGAGCTTGGAGACTGGCCGAAGGCGCTGGGGGAGGGCGTGAAGGACTGTGCTCTGTACATACATTACGGTGCTTTGAGAAAATTGGTGCCAGGGGGAGGATTGTTCCCAGAACTATAGTTACAATCTGATCAAAGTACTTGCGTAGTATTGATAATAGTGATACTTGGATCAACCACCCCTGATACGGATTCTCAGAGCACGGAAGCGGATGGCAGTAAGAGTCATATCTGCATGATTTATAATGCCGAGTTGAGTTACTCTAGCCTCACATCGGAAAAACTAAAGAAACACTTTGAGAACCTGCATTGGGGTATTTTGGAGTTAAAGAACATAAAATGAAGGTGAGGTGAGCCAGATTCAATGATAAGGCCACTCTACTTGCTCTTGGATTTGTACCCATTAAAATATTCATCACACCATCATATGAAGTTTCATACATGATCACAAGCCACACATCATTGGTGACTCACATGTAAAGCCAGCTGTGCTAAATAGGGCAAATCTGATGCTCGAAACAGCCGCCAAAGGTAAATTATCTCAAAAGTCCTCTTTAAAATGACTAAATCACCAAGTGATGAGAGGGCATGAGCCAAGTCAAGTCAAGTCATGTTTATTTGTATAGCCCTTAATCACAAGTAGTCTCAAAGGGCTGCAAAGATTATTGCAAACCACAGACTATTATTACACCATCCCCTGATCTAAAAGCTACACGAGGGCAAGGAAAACTCAAAAACCTCAACATGAGGAAAATGAAAAAAACTTTGAGGGGAACTGCACATGAGGTAATCCCCCTTCCAGGATGACAGGGCTGCAATAGATGTTGCAATAACAAATAATACACAGCAATTGTCTACATAAAATATAGGTTATTCATATGTTATAGAAAAGAAGTGTATTTTAAGACTAGATTGTGCAAAATTATTTTTGTTAGTTTCTTCAGTACAATTGTTTATCTTTTGACCGATACGTAGTAAATTGAACAGCGACATGAATGATACGTGCAGGTAAAAGGCAGAATGTAAGCGGTTGTCATAGACCTAGAATTGATGGTGCTGAGAAGATGCGCTCATTTATCAGTGTTGAAGGCTGTGAGGCGAAAGCCCAACCGGACATGCAGGTCGGTGGGGGTAAGTCATAGGCCATTTAACTTGGTGGAAATTGGGGGCAAGAGTCCCCCTCACCAAATGCTTGCCATCCCTCTTGCAACATTGCCTTTGGAAAATGAAACATCAGAACATGATGTAGAACAGTGTTTCTTTTCTTGTGGTTCGCGGAACTTTTTGGAGTGGGTCTTTGCCTTGGCAAAATAATGCTGAGAAATTACAAAGAAATACTGACACATGCCAGTTCACACCACATAAAGTTTGTTTGCACATATAGAGCATATCCTAACGCAGATACAGTGGAAAATATACAGTATGTGACATGGATCGTATTATCCTGAAAACAAAGCTACTGATGAGAACGTTTTGGATTTTATTAAAATCGCAGCTAATTGAGCATTGAAGAGACTTAGTGTATTATTTGACCTCTAGATGTCGCCGCATAATTCTTAATTATGCAATTGTTGGCTGGTGCGACTTATACTCTGGAGAGACTTATAGTTTGGAAAATACGGTTTTTAAATAAGTACTTTAATTTTTTTAATGAATTACTTTTTTTTACAAGAGATCGCAGTTCGAATCCCGGCTCCTCCGTGTTACATGTCGAAGTGTCCTTGGGTAAGACACTGTACCCCTAATGCCCCCAATAAGCGGGTAGGCGCCTTGCATGGCTGCACGGCCGCTATTGGTGTGTGAATGGGTAAATGTAAAAGCACATTGTAAAGCGCTTTGGGAAGTCTTCATTGACTTGAAAAGCGCCATATAAATGCAGATAATTTCATTTCATTATCACTTGGGAATGCTAAAATATACACATTGTCCCTTTAATGATGAAAGGACTGTATCTGGGTCCGATTAGGACGCTCCTCATTGTTCTGGCAAGGGGGGAGCAAACACCCACTCCTCCAAAAAGAACAACCTGGAGTGTCATGGCCAGGCTGCACTTGCACAAGACACACCACAGCAAGTGGTGCCCCTAGAACTCTGGTGGTTAAGGAATTGGTGAGCCATGCTTTTTGTGTCCCCCTATTGCTCTGTAAATAGTCTACTGTACGGTACTGCTACTTAGAGCTATCATTCAAAATTGACCCCAAGAAAGACATGTAGAGAAGTGGACAGGAAGAAATAGGGTGGCAGATACTTTTTCTGGTCATTGAAAGAAAACAAGGGATTAAAAAATTTATGAAAACATACACAGGCCGTGCAGGAGGAATTCAGGGACAACGAAGAGGAAGACGCAGCCATCATTCCATCAGCCCAAATGAAAGACTTTTTGGCAAAATTTCTTGAAGTCTCAGAATGTGTGAAAATAAATCACCCAGAATAAGTGTTGACAGGTAAGGGTATTGCTCATTATGATGATGTCTCGATTTTCAGACGAATTGTCAAAAGCAGACGTCATTGGATCTGTTTTTCAAGAAACGCGAGGAAAAAAAACACTGCAGATGACCAGTAAACTAAGAGGCCAATTTAAAGGTACATTCATCTACCCATTCATTTTCTGCACCGCTTATCCACACTAGGGCCACTGGAGCATCTTCAGGCAGTGGGCAGGGGACACCCTGAACTTGTTGCCAGCCAGGTGCAGGGCACACAGACTCATTCACACCTAGGGACAATTTAGACCGGCCAATTTACCTGTGAAGCATGTTTGGACATTGGGGAGGTTTGCGGTAGCTGGAATTGGACCCTGGAATTAACCGAACTGTGGGGCTGTGCACACCCAACCACTCTGCCACCCTCATTTCAAAGGTAAATTAATATTTTTATTATTTTCTTTATTCCCTGTTTTTAAATGATGTGCCTCTTGTTTTATGTTTATTGGGCGGTAATCTAATTATAATCTGTATTTGTTTCATGTTCAGATGCTATTTTATGAATTATTTAAGAAATATATCATACTTTTCCAGGGCTTCAAACAAATTAGCGCATTTACATTCAAAACGCCTCTCTACTAACAAATGTTTAGGTCCAGAGCTTTAGGGTGCTGAGTACCCAAGAGGGTCTGGCTGGTTAATAGTTTAAGACTTTTTAGGGGTGTCACATCTCATTTGTGAACATTACATTACACTGGTTAGCAGAAATACCATCACTAGGCCATGCCCAGTTTTATGTTTAATAGAGTACTCACAGACACACATACAGAAGAAACCCTACCCAAATTCCACCCTACACTTTACGGATTAAGCTGTGTCGCCTGAACTTTAGGGTTGCAAACCTGTCAGTAACTTTGAAAAATTGGAAAAGAGATTTTAGAAAATGCAATAATTTTTAGGGCCTGCTTGGATTGAATTTGGGGGTGGTTGAGCAAAAATGGGCTCGATATGAGCATGGTTTCAGGTTACAAAGCTACTCCCAGAACAAATTAAATTCGTAAGTAGAGGTACCACTGTATATCGGAGTCAAGTCCCCCTTTCATGCTTTTGTCTCACCTGCATGCTGGTTTGCAAAGCTTATTATAAAGCCCACTTCCACAGTCGGCAGCTGAGCTCTTTCATCCAGACGCTCGTCCGAAGGCGCGGCGCCTGTCGCGCCGAGGCCCGAAGCTGATTTTCTTCTTTGTAGCGGAACCCGTCGGCCCTGCGCCGCTGATTGGCTTCATTGTGCTTTGGTCCACATGAGGCGTCGTTTTTGATCGTGCCTTGTGATGCCTTCCAAGCGGTAGGAAATAAGCTCAAACCCACCGCACAACTTTGCAGTCCTGCCTGGCCCAGGGAGGGCTCTTATCAGGAAGCATAAAAGCAGTGTTACAAAAGGGGCTGCTCGAAGTGTGCCAGTTGTCATGACAATATAGTTCAATTTTACACTGAAAGCAAAGCCCTCTGATTAGCAGGGTAAATCAGGAAATGTCAGGAAAATACCCCGTTTGTAAAACAATCTTTCAGTGAATCACAGGGCGACAGTTGATACTGTACAACAGCGGTCTCCAAACTGTGACCCGCCTCAAAATTCGGTCCGGGCCCCCATACAATACCAGAGAGTTTCTGACACGCTTCGTGTAATCGCAATTGAACCTGGTTTGCGGTGGTAGAGCCAAACTCTTACAACTGGACAACCACTGATACAGCTAACATATGGAAAGACATTGGGTTTCTTATTATTATTTCACTGTCTTTAGTCACAGTACCAGAGACTAATGCTAATTATGTTGTGCATATCACATTTAACAATGACAATATTTTTTTTACATACAATGCTTAAAATAGAATAGAAGAATGAAAAATGATATATTGTCATTGTGACATGAAAAACGCACCACGAAAATAATATTTAAATAATATTTATGACTAAAAATTGTGTGATAATGAGATAAATTTTTCTGCTGTTTTACAAGTCATCTATACTACTGGTCCAGTGCTCAGATAACTAACCTGAAATTGAACCTGGTAAGACTGTGCATGGCACAACACAAAGTTTCTGTTCAACGGACAGGCAGAGTGTTATTTAGTCATTAGTTATTTCATAAAGGGTGGTATTATTTATTTTCTGACTTTTCTGTGAAGAATGCATAGAGGGTTATTTGGTAATTATTCATCTCAATAATAAAGTCAGCAGCACGGTGGCGCAGTGGTTAGCGCTTGTGCGGCACAGTTCATGTCATGGGAACCTGTCGTGGGTTCAAATCCAGCTCCAGACTTCCTGTGCGGAGTTTGTATGTTCTCCCCGTGCTTGCGTGGGTTTCCTCCGGGCACTCCGGTTTCCTCCCACATTCCAAAAACATGCATTTCAGGTGAATTGGCCGGTCCAAATTGTCCCTAGGTGTGAATGAGCGAATGATTTGTCTGTCCCTGTGTGCCCTGCGATTGGCTGGCAACCAGTTCAGGGTGTCCCCTGCCCACTGCCCGGAGATGGCTGGGATGGGCTCCAGCCCCCCCACGACCCTAATGAGGATAAGCGGTACAGCTGATGAGATGAAGATGAGAATAAAGTCAAGTCATGTTTATTGGTGATGCCCTTAATCACAAATAGTCTCAAAGGGGTGCGCGGATCAAAGACTATTGGAAACAACAGACTATTATGACATCATCTAAAACCTACATGAGGGCAAATAATACACATCAATATAAAATATAGGTTATCCATATGCTATAGAGTAGAAGTGTGTTTTAAGCTTCGATTTAAACATTTCCACTAAGGTTATTATTCATTTTCTGACTTTCTTCTATGAAGAATCCTGGGTTATTTAGTTGTGGCTTTTTGGAAAAAGATATTTACTTTTTGAATCACCGCAATTGTCACAATTATTTTGTTACAAACTGACCCTGGCCCCTTATCAGAGAGTGGATACGTTATGTGGCCCACACAGAAAAAGTTAGGGGGACCCTGCTGTACAGTGATCCCTTGTTATATTGCTGTTTACTTTTCGCGGTCTGGCTCTTTTGCAGATTTTCATCGCGCATCGTTTTGCATTCTTATTATCTTGAGAATCACTGTGCCTCTTCTCTACCTGTGCGCCAATAACATTTAAGATGTACATGTACGTAAAAGAACTTGCTGAATTTAACTTACTCGCGTGCACATTTTCTCATACTTTCGTGTTTCCTGAGCTTCAGTGACAAACACAAGATTGAGCCGTTCATCAATGGTGTAATGTCGGTGTATAAGGATATTTTTGCCTTGAAGATAAAAGAACGATGATAAGTGCCAATAACTATGTTCAACTCTAGAAAAAAAAAAACATTTAGAATAGAATAGAATAGAATATACCTTTATTGTCATTGTTACAAAATGGGTTAACATATTGTGACAACGAAATTGGGCATGACACTCCAGTTTTACACATTCACAATGAGGTATGAGCCAAGAAGATAAAGGAACAGAGAAGATAAGGTTATAAAACAAGGGGGATAAGGCTATAGTTATAATTTACATGGTATTTACACAAGAAATGTCGGCATGTGGGATGTTACATACAGTGTTGTCGTGATTCAGAAGAGAAAAACGCTGCAGAGCGGAGTCAGGATGCAGAGGTCCCGCGTCATCCCTTTGGGCCACCAGGCACTTGCCAGCGAACCCCATCTCCAGGTCTGGCTCCTGAGGGAGGCGCCAGAACCCGCGTACGGGCGAGTTAAATTGTGTTCCAATGTTGTTTCCCATTATAAGGGGTCTGTGATCTGCGCTTCGTCTGGCCCCTTACTTAAGACCTGTTTGTCACTGGTGACCCTAGCTCGGTCTTGAAAAGCCTAGAAAATATAGCACCTAGGATGACACAAACTCCTGCACCACGGTAAAGTCGCAGATCCAGGAGGATATAGAGTATTAAAATGCACAATAACAGTTAAATTATAAAGGATTCTCCTTTGCGGACTTTGCAGATGATGGGTTCTTTTTGGACACTATCGCCTGAGAAAAACAAGGGATTACCATATGTCCAATGAAAGCAGGTGATGACGAGGTCCTGGCCTATTTTACACAGATTCTCCAGAGATCAAAATCATGCTAAATTTCCCCCACGTCCACTGTGTGCAACCATGTTTCAGCACACAATGGTCAATTGAGGCCAGTACTAACATATTACATGTCTTATCTGTTGGACTGATAGTGAGACAGGTTGAGAAAGGAGAAATTAATTTTGCTTGTAGTCTTATGAATTGATGAAAGGCGCGTCATAGTTGTAACTGATAAGGTCGGTGGTAGTACTCTATAAGTCTAGCTCAGTTTATCTGCAGTCAACTATTACAGTGGACTGATTTATAAACTTGAACAAACATATTAACAAATAGCTTGTCACTAGGCCAATTGCAATTGTTGTTGGTCACACTTGGGGCATCCATACTAGCATATTATATAAAGGACTGTGTCAAAAAATTAGAATACAATGATAGGGTTCTTTATTTTCCATAATGTGATTAAAAAAGCTGAAATGTTATAAATACAGGATTCATTACAAATCAACTGAAATCTAAATTTGTTTCTTCTTTCTTTCTTTCTTTCTTTCTTTCTTTCTTTCTTTCTTTCTTTCTTTCTTTCTTTCTTTCTTTCATTCTTTCTTTCATTCTTTCTTTCTCTTTCTTTCTTTCTGTTTTCTTTCTCTCGTCTTCCTTCATTTCTTTCTCTTTCTTTCTTTCTTTTTTTCTTTCTGTGTTTCATTCTTTTTCTACACTTTTATGTTTGTAGTTTGTTGATTCTAAGGCAAAATTATTATTTTGGTCAAGAACACTGTAGAGTGAGGTGGAATGGGTGGTGGGTGTTCGCGGTAGCATAGCGAAAAAAAATCCCTTTGGTTGCAACCCTCAGCCAAGGGATGGGAAAAAAGGAGAGCAATGCTGGTTTTGGTTGGGGAGACTAGTCTGTGGCTTTTGACCTTATTAGTCGGCAGTTTTATTTTCATCCCTTTAAAAAATCTGTTTCCCTTCCATTTGTCTTTCTTTGTAAAAGTCTGGGTAGTCTGTGTAATTTGTAGTCCTCTTTGGAATCATTTTCGGCTACACTTCACATTACAGTGGCATCGAGTGGCCAAATGTAAAATACTGTCCCTTTAAAAACAGCGGATTGCTTATATCAGCGCAATTTGGTGGAAATCCCCATTTGAACTAACCTCACCCAGATCCTAGCTTCAGCGGCCCCCAACTCAATTGAGTTTGAGAGCCCTGACTTAGAGGTCAAACAATTTAATAATCATCAGAGGTGGGATGATAGTGCCTATAGGGTAATTTGGTCCTGGAATCTTTTGGTGACTAGTTTTGCCCATGGTGTTGTGGAAATTAAACGGTCAAAAATTTCATCCCTGCATCAGGTGGGCTTTTATTCACATGATCGGTTAAGATTGCAAGCGTTTGGTAATTGGTTGCTGTGCAGAGTGCGTGCCACGTGGCCACCAGCCCAAACTGTTGGAGCCAAATTTGGCTCAATTGTCAGAAAAACACTCCAATTCTCAGGTGCCAACATTTTGCCTCCTGTATCACTTCATGTTGCCTATTTGAGTAAATGAAGTGGCTCCGTTTAATGATTCCCACTTTTTTTTCCAAATCGCTGTGGATGACAATATGACATGAGCTTTTACAGAGATGAGCTTTTTTCACCATATGCCTTTGTGGTCATTTCTTTTTTTCTTGCCTGGTCAAGGTTAAACTAAACGTTTCATGTGTTTGTTGATGTCTTTCTAACAAGCGTCTTCTTGGTATTTTTATATCTCCTGCATTTTTTATTCTAGTCAGCTTTTTGTTTGTTTACTATTTTTTCACATTTACATGGAACTCTGGCTATTATAATTCTGTTAGATTGCTTTGCCTTTGTGGACTCTGCTTTGCATTTCATAGGAGCAAAACAACCTTTTTTTTTAAAGCACAGAATAGAAAATGTTTAACTGAATTAATTTAGGTATCAAAGTCTTGACCTCAATATACCTATGATCTTTTAAAAGATAATTAAAGCAGTAAACTAATAAGTACCTTAATACTCGACTAGTCACCAACTAAATATTGAAACGATTTGTCAATAATCAGATTTTTTTATTTTTGATTTTAGTGGATTTAATTATGTTGACATACGATAATTAACACAAGAAAAAATAGGTACAATGAAATATACATCTTGTATTCAAAATACTCCGCATAGATACAAAAAATAAATAATGAGAATCCAAATCCTAACCCTAACCCTAACCCAACGATTCTGAACAGTTTGAAATCAAACCGTTTGAATAACTGATGTTTGTCATTTTTAAAGGTTTAAAAACTGCTGTTTGTTCCTCGGACTGCATGCATCTAATTTCAAATATGTTTGTCAGAAAAAGTGTGACATAACACTCAAGCTTTCTTTTAAAGAAAATATATGCATATAAACTGTACAATGCATGTTATTGAAACTCTACTGTAACAGGAGGCAGGCAGAACCGGGCGTAATCAGGTCCAGAAACAGGTCAGTAACAAAGATCAGGCAGGAAAAGGTTAAGCAAAAACGGGGTCGGACGAGAAGGCTAACTGAGTAGAAGGCAACAGTTCGCAACGATCGGACGCCGGTAACAGGGAGCCGGTGGGTTTAAAAAGTGGCAAGGAGACAATCAGCGACCAGGGATGTTGGCGCCACCGGGGCAGCCGCAGGTGCCCCAAATCAGTAATGATGACAGTAGAGATTATATTCATGTAGAGATATTCCTCTCTGTTGGAAAACCTGTGTGGCAATGACATTCATCGTCAACAAATTCTATTATTGAATTTTGCCGTCAACACTGACTAAACGTTGCAACCTCAGGTCATTCACAATTAGAAATTAATATGTCATCTATTGCATTTTTAAATTAGTTTAGCCAATGTTGATGGTGCCCTGGACCCTCTCCACAATGCCCCAATGCTCTTTTCTCCCCTGCCAGCGAGAGGAAGCCAGTGCAGCATAAAACAGAAGAGCTTTTCGCTATCTCCCTTGTTTCCACTCCCCACTGTTCAGGCACCTGGACCGAGTGCACAGAGCGATAAGAACATCCATCACACGCTCTCTCAGCGTTGGGAGCACTCGCTAGGGGCCGCTGCACTGTTAAAATCACCCCCCCCCCACACCCGACTCCTCATCACAACATCCCCAATACCCATCCCTCCCGAAAAGAGACAGTCTGTGTATTTGGTGCTGCTCTCTTGTGTTGCAGGATGGCCAACCAAGGAGGCAAAGTGCTCCGATAACACAGCCTGTCAGCTCGGTCCGCCATGATTAAACTCTTAACAGTCTGGTGACACAAGGGCTCGGGTATCAGAGGGTCTTAGCTTCGTAGAAATTTTCCGCTGCTGCCTTTTGCCACGACTTTTTCCAATGAGTGAACGTTCGAAAAAGGCAGAGTAGACACTGGTGCAAGATTTGGAGCATTGGGTCCTGCTCTGCCAATGATTGATCTCTGATGTATTCTCTATGTAGCAGTAGCGGAAAAAGATATTCCTCAAATTTGTCCCCCACTTACTTAAGTCGGCAATTCTCATTTTAAAAGTCAACGAGGCCTAACGCAAACAATACCAAGAGGAACAATTTGGATAAATTCAGCTAAGTGAGATTGTAATTCAAATGAATGTGGTAAAACCCCGTTTACTCTAACAGGATTGTGTTTTTTGGTGTGATTTTACCAATTACCTGCTTTAACTTGCCAGTAGTGTAACTAAATGATAAGCTATGTATTAGCATTGTTTGGATGAAAGCAAAATGAGTGTTTACATTGATGTCAGAGGAAGCAGATGAGGAAGAGTCTCATCTGTAAGAATTGAAACATATCTTTAACATCACATTAAATAGTTCATTAAGTGTTAAAGTTCTTTCTCATTTAACCTCACTATTTAGGCATTTTATTTTTCAAAATCGCTGAATTTTTACATAATTTTATGAATTTTATAATACAAATTATTGATGAGTAGATGCAAAGTGAGGCATTGAGTTCTCTTTACTAATGAGAGAAAGCAATAGTAAGACCAAGTAAGCCCCAATACTGATAGCAGCATAACGCAAGTCAAGCCATCCAGTAATTTTTCTATCCTTGCAGTGACATTTCTTTTCATCATGAAGGATTACGTATCTATCTATTTTGTTAAACAGTACCAACGCACGGAGTTAATTTATAAGTTAATAGTTTGTACATTACATTCCTGCTCTGTCAATACTTTAATCAATACAATAGAGGTTCATTTATTTGTAAGTATGATTCTGTGATGCATCGGGATTCTAACGTAATTGAATCACAATCGACTCATAAATGTCCACATTTTGATTATCAAAACATTCCAGTTAACATTAAAAAATGACTGTTAGAAATAGGGAGGGACAAAAAAGCCAGATTCTGTTTCGGGCTGGACACAAGTTTTCTATTGGCCCAGCGATCGCTGGCAGGACATTTTGCTTATTCTGCCTTAATTAGAATGAATGGATGCACTTTTTAAGGATTTTACTTTAACAACACTTTTTATCATCCGTGTTCGGAAACTGAAGGTTTGCACTTGGATTAAAACATAATAATACCACACATGGGTGTTTTTTCAGATATTTTACCCGCTTCAGCTTCATTCTAAGAAACATGCAACATCTGACATCTCAAACTCACAAATTGAAAGAATCGTTTTGATAAAAACAAGGAAAAAAGCAAGCAAACAATTTCTAAGCTTCAGGTACAGAAGAGGTCTTAAATTTGTTTTTTATTTGCTATTTGGTGAGCTTATGATTTGCATGAACTATAGTGGAAATGTATTTAAGTCTTGTTTTGCTTTAATAGAAATTAAATTGTTATAGTCAAGTCAAGTCATGTTTATTTACATAGCCCTTAATCACATGGAGTCTTAAAAGGCTGCAAAGACCACAGATTATTGTAAACTACGGACTATTATGACACCAACACCTGATCTAAAACCTACATGAGGGCAAATATACACGAATTATTGCATTACTATCAGAACCTTAGTTCGGAAAAAATGTTGAGAAAAATCCAAGAGTCATTTAATGATTGCAAGCATAATGGAATCATAAAAACACAAAGATTTCACTTCTACCTGCAAGATTGAAAAAGTATAAAAAACGAATATAAAAAGTGTTTTTTTTGTTTGGTTATTTACTTAAAATTGTCAGGAAAAAGAAAGGCTATGAATGACTGCAGTAACTCTTTGCATATTTGTGTGATTTTCTATTAATATTCTGCAAAGGTGCAATGGTGACTGTAGCTGTCCTTGCCTACCGGCGAAGCCGATTTGATTTCCTAATGCATCAAATGCTTTTGCTATCCCTATAAACTATTGAAACTGGACATTCCTGAGTTAATTTAACAATGTATTTGTTTAAAAATCCTTTCAAAAATTATTTTTCCTTTCGGCCGAATGTAACCTCAGCTGCAAATGTAGCAGTATCAATGGTGTGTTAGTGCTGGAGCACTCTTTGCTCTCTACCTGATTCGCAGGGTCAACCAACTCCTCATCGGGGTTTTAACTTTTGAACCTTAACATCCACCAGACGGCCCTCTCCTAGTTATCTGGACTATTTCAGCAGTTGACCCCGGTGTGTGTGTGAAATGACTAAGTCAACGTGATTTATTATCACTGCGCTGGCCACAAGGAGCAACGCAGGGTCAAAATATGAGCACGCTAGTTCATTGCTGCCCTTATATGTTTTCTACGAGTGCTAAGTCAAACGCTGACGGGTTTTATTGTACAATTACCATCCAACATCTAGTACTGCTGGGGCTAAACAGTAGTTGGCCTGACAAACATGATGCTTATTTACAAGCTAGAGCCTCTGCAGTCTTTGCAGTCGACAAATAGTCTTGCAAAAATGTCACTAATTCATACCTGTCAACCTGTATGGTTTTGCCGCGCAAAGTAGGTTTTTTTATGCATTTTTAGATGAGTACGACGTACCAGGAAATTTGAACGGAAAAACGCAAATTTGATCATCGCATGCGTACGCCGCCTGCGGATTTCCCATCATGCATCATTCCAAAGAAAATATATATATGGTGTACGATTATTTTGTATTTTGTATGAGAAAATACGACAGTTTGTACGAGCATGGAGCCCTGGAGGTTGACAGGTATGCTAATTACAAATGGATGAGATTGCCTGAAAAGAAAGGCTAAGCAGTGTAAAATAATTCACTGAGGTGCATATGCATAAAGTCAGTTCCTGTTTATAGCATTGTAAGAAATGTAAAACATTGATCACGTATGCATGCTTGCAATATTTTGTTTAATATTAGAATCAGACCAATTAAAATAATCAAAGAATATCCATCCATCCATCCATCATCTGCACCGTTCATCCTCAGTAGGGTCGCGGCGGTGCTGGAGCCCATCCCAGCTGTCTCCGGGCAAAATATATATATATATATATATATATATATATATATATATATATATATATATATATATATATATATATGTATATATATGTATATATATATATATATATATATATATATATATATATATTCATTGTATGTTTTTTTACATACAATATTACTTTGACCAGAAGGAGCTATAATCATTGTCTGCCATCTTGCTGCTACAGGTACCCGGAAAAGACAAAAACTTCAAGAAAGGCTTGGAAAAATAAAAAAAATGAAATGAAAACAGTGTGGTTTGGTCACTTTGAATCTCCATAGTTTATATTCTTCCTTGTGCGTTTTAGCACTCATTTTTGGTCGTACTACACAATATGGCAACATCTAGAAGTCAAATAATACACACTATTCCTTTACGGAAAATGTGACATTTGGTAATTTCTAGCAAAAACTAAGCTGAGATAGAAATACCTTTTGAGTTGTCGTTTACCTCTTCTGGTTCTAAATGTACTGTTTATTAATGTGCTGGCATCTAGTGGCTGAAGATGGCATTTCATTCAAACTAAGAGGGAGACAGAAAAAACATTTTCACAGCAAGTTTTATCTTATCTGCTGCACCAATACAGCAGGGAGAGGCTCCGGCATCCCCAAGTTAAAAGAAAAAAGGAAACATTGACAATAAATGGTTTTAAAGTACCAAATGAAACAAGGGAATCGTTGTCTCTCCTTCCTCAGAGTCATAAATCTTCACTTGACTAAATCATGTCGACCCACGGCCACGCCCACTAACCAATCTACCTCGAAATCCTTCACTTGCACTTTTCACTCCATTGTATGTGTGAGCGCGTTGTGGTATTTATTAGTGTGTATAAAAGGAGAACAGACAACAGCAATAAATCTGTCTTCGACTAACACGATAAATCAGCTCTGCTTCTCCGATTGCTCTAATTTAATCACATCTAGTCAATGTGATTAAATTTTAAAAAGCTGCAAGGAATAATTGCTTGTTTTGTTTTTTTCACTCTGATCTTCAAATTAGAAATTCAATTTAATTGTAAGTCATTCTTGCGAATGCAAATTGATAAACGATGTTGACAATCTAAAAAAATTGAAAGCTGTTACAACCGTTATACTGTATCTTGGCTTAGGAATCAAGTTATAAGGGGATAGCTTAAGTAGATACCAACTTTCTTTCATTCATTTTTAAGCTGCTTATTGAAATGTCTAGTGTAGTGAACATTTTTTGCACTGGACTTACTCCTGGATAAACACGTAAAAAAGACCTAAAAGAGAAAAATAAGCTAACAACTTGACAGGATAAATATGCAAAAATATTCATATTGTACCTTGTTCTTTTTAAAATGATCGCTGACAACCGTAACCAAGTATATGCATGATTGATATTGCTGAGAGTCGTATCCAGAAATGTAATACAAAAACCAAGTTCATTACATTTAATTTCCAGAAGTCTCGCCTCCTCCCATGATTTAGAGTCCAGCCCGTCTGGTATTTTTTTCATAAACTGAGTAAAATAAACATTGCAAAGAAATGTGACTAAATCCAGTAAGGTGCCGGGGAAATATCAGAACAAAACTAAACAACAAATTTAAAAATATTGTGAGGTTCTGGTCTGACCAGAAAGCGGACGCCATAAACATTGACGCAAAAAATAAGGTTTTAAAAAAGGATGTATTGTATTTACATACAAGTTATAAGGTAAAGGATGGTTTGTAGAAAAAGACCAACATAGTTGCAAAATGTTCTTTTGTCAAATTAATCAAGGTTACATCAGAGTGTAGAGAATATACAGTATATTGAACATGTAGAGACATCTGGTGAGCTTCAGAAACTCCCCTCTGTTTTGTCCTGCTACAGAAACTGCTCACACTTTTGCATTCCGTTCGTTGACTAAAGTGTCACTCCCTACCCCCACAAGCCAACTTGTTTGTTCCATCACATGACTAACTAGATCACCAGAGTCGACTGCTTTTTTTCCATTGTAATTAAAATCTTAGGTCATGATTGGTCGATGCTGAATGAATCCTGATCACAAAATTTCTAATTTAGGAAATGTACCTACACATGGGTGCTTGGTAGAAAAGCTAACTATTGCCAACCAAATTGCGAGTTTTCTTTTTATTAATCAAATCAAAGCTCGACTCATAAGGTCCGCAAGGGAGTGGCACATGGGCAAGATCCGCTTTCCCCCCCTCTCCACCCACTTGGGTGGATTTGAGTCACGCTATAAAAGGTGGATGTATTTACCCCTCATTATCTCTCCTTTCCTGCGGACGATGGAAGAGCGTCGGCTCTAGACCATGCACCTTCACCTTGAAGTGCAGAGCCCAAAATGTGAGATCACGTGGGCCCACAAATGATTCCTGCCACGTGCCAAAATGTGTCTCAAAAACTCAGCCTCATTCATTTAGGTAACTTGGGAAAAAAATGAAAATATACTGGCTGGTTTTGGGTAGCCATTAGGCTTAGAACGCATCTGTTAGGAACATTTCTCAAACTAGGGACAACAATACAGAATGTTGTATTTCTCTAAGAAATTACAACGTTGCCTTCTTTACTCAAATCATCTTTCCCACACGGTTCTCTTTGTTAAGTAAACAAAAGTTTTTCTTGTCAATAGTGTCAAACCACTTGCATTATTCATATGTGTGTGGTTATATTATTTTCCTTATGTACTGATAAATCATTATCCATAACTATGAACTTAAGTTAAAAATAAAATATGTATTGCTTCCTTCATGATAAATGCTTGGCACGATATGAGGCTATTCCAAACTAATTCGAGTGGGAAACCGTGAGCACTATCAGTTTTAACCGAATTGGTAACCACTGAATTACATTCTGAATGACATAAATATGATTTATAGCAATGTTCTCTACAAGAGCACAATGCGCATGTAGAAGTGCACTAGCTAGCACAAACCGACTAAAACAAGAAAAACACAAAGTCACCCAGAATTAATACTCACACTTGGATTGAACGACAATAAGAGTGTCATGGCAACAAGACGATAAATTACTGGATTTAACAAAAGCTTGGCATGTTATGTCACGAGGCGTGGTGGCGAGGAAGGTGACCGGACCAGAACGGAGGCAGGAGGCATGAAGGGAGAACTCAAATGCGTTGACGATCCATAAGTTTTATTTAATAAAATAAAAGTCGCCCAATACTCCGGGGCAAAACAGAACAATACAGAGTTCCTCCGGCACGAACTCAACAGGACATGGCATAACAGACTAAAACATGACAAGGCATAACAGACTAAAACAGGACAAGCATAACAGACCGGGATTGTGTATAAGAGTAATGAACCAGCCACCGCAGAGCCCACAATGCAGCCTTAACTAGCAGACACATAATTAGTGGAACTGCTTCAGCTGTTGCCCAGAGGGCGGGGCAGACTGGTCACCAAGGCGACCGTGACATGTTAGCAGTAAACAATAATGAAAGATAATCATCAGATTATTATCAAAGTAGTGAAGACTATAAGTGTGTTAGTATATACTCCCTAGAAATCTTTGATACATCACCCATTTGAACTCTCAGTGACATCACCTCAAACACAGAACTGTCATGATTACCCAAGTGGAGCCACCTGGGGTAATCAGGTGGCGCGCTGGAATGTGCTTCCTGATTGGTTAATGCTCCCTTTTTAAACGCGTTACGCGGAGAACTCTTGGTCGGAGGATTACTTTTTACCCCGTTTGACTCGCCTGATTTTCCTGTGTATTTTTGACTTGTTTACCTGATTCTGCCTGCCTCCGATTCGACCTGCTTTCGTCCCACGCTACGATCTTCTCTTCAGTCCTGGTAAACTCGACCTGCCTTTGTCCCACGCTACGATTGATCACGTCTCCCGCTAACCCTTACGCTTCCCCAAATAAAGAACTGTACGAACGCTCTGGGGTCTCCTGCTCTGTTCTGGTCTTCCCTGACAGAATCCTCCGACCAGAATGGACCCCGCGTTCGTACATTTACCCCCTGACCACTATGAATGCCTGAATCAGCAGCGCAATTCCCCTTCAGAATGTGCAGTTCGGCAAGTCCTTTCCGACGTGGCAAAATTGGCCAAGGCACCTCCGGCCGTATGACTGCGAAATGACTCCCATGCCTGCCTGTTCGACTCCCATGCCTGCCTGTTCGACTCCCATGCCTGCCTGTTCGACTCCCATGCCTGCCTGTTCGACTCCCATGCCTGCCTGTTCGACTCCCATGCCTGCCTGTTCGACTCCCATGCCTGCCTGTTCGACTCCTATGCCTGCCTGTTCGACTTCGACTCCGCTGCCTGCCCGCCCTGAGTCCGACTCTTCTGAATCTGCCCGCCCTGAGTCCGACTCTTCTGAACCTGCCCGCCCTGAGTCCGACTCTTCTGAACCTGCCCGCCCAGAGTCCGACTCTTCTGAACCTGCCCGCCCAGAGTCCGACTCTTCTGAACCTGCCCGCCCTGAGTCCGACTCTTCTGAACCTGCCCGCCCAGAGTCCGACTCTTCTGAACCTGCCCGCCCAGAGTCCGACTCTTCTGAACCTGCCCGCCCAGAGTCCGACTCTTCTGAACCTGCCCGCCCAGAGTCCGACTCTTCTGAACCTGCCCGCCCTGAGTCCGACTCTTCTGAACATGTCCGCCCTGAGTCCGAGTCTTCTGAACATGTCCGCCCTGAGTCCGAGTCTTCTGAGTTGACTCTCCTGATTTTCCTGTGTTACCCTGTGACGTGCCGTGGGTTTATTTTTTTTTTTTCTGGGGAACTTCTGGAGCCGTTCCTTGAGGGGGGTGTTCTGTCATGATTACCCAAGTGGAGCCACCTGGGGTAATCAGGTGGCGCGCTGGAATGTGCTTCCTGATTGGTTAATGCTCCCTTTTTAAACGCGTTACGCGGAGAACTCTTGGTCGGAGGATTACTTTTTACCCCGTTTGACTCGCCTGATTTTCCTGTGTATTTTTGACTTGTTTACCTGATTCTACCTGCCTCCGATTCGACCTGCTTTCGTCCCACGCTACGATCTTCTCTTCAGTCCTGGTAAACTCGACCTGCCTTCGTCCCACGCTACCAATGATCACGTCTACCGCTAACCCTTACGCTTCCCCAAATAAAGAACTGTACGAACGCTCTGGGGTCTCCTGCTCTGTTCTGGTCTTCCCTGACAAGAACATGACAAAAATACAGTAGAACCCTAGAAAAAAAACTGCATTGTCCATTAAAAAAAAATCACCCTAATTCTGACAGGTCTAACATAATTGAAGACGGCTATTCAAAGGATGCAAGAAGACGTCCTGAGCCTAGAGTTGAGCTCTTTAAAGAGCTTATTCATTGACGTCAAGTCAAGTCATGTTTATTTGTATCGCCTTTAATCACAAAAAGACTCAAAGGGCCGTACAGACAATACACAGACATCTATTTAAAAATGCAGTTGTCGTTTGGAGGGTTACAAAGTAAATAACCCACACACACTTAATGTAAGCCTCTAGTACCTGCCTCTATATCCTCCTGATTTGACTTAATATTGATAAATGAGACAGCAGGTACCCGCAGTATTTGCTGTTTGGATTGACCTGAGCAGATTTAGCAACGCTTTGCAGTATTATTCTGCGAAAACTTGCATTTGTGTGATTGGTGGCAAGGACAAACAGTTCCTGACGCCCGTGGATTTTTTATTCCCAAACTTTAAAGTAACCTTACTTGTGTAGTAAGACTACTTTCGTAGTATAAGCATTCATTTATGCGCATTATGTTAATTTTGAGCTGATCTCATAATGGGCAAAATGCGAAACTGTGTCTTCAAGACCGGTCGGCGGCGCCCTCTGTTGGCTGCGGCTGCATCGGCTCGCTACAACGGGTCAGGTGCAATCGACATTTCGTTCTGTGTACATTGTTACACAGAATGACAATACAAGGAAATTATTATTATTATTATTATAAGACAATACTTTTGTAACAAGTGAAACTTATGAAACAATGCAGCTAAATTATGTGTTGAAGATGACTAAGCGAGCTTGTCAGAGAAGAATATGAGGAAGACCACACCTATTTTTGGCATTGAAGAAATCAATGCAAGCTTTCTGTCTTGACCAGAATGTAAACAGGACCCACTCGCGTAACGTAGCAGGAGACAAACAGGAGCAAAAAACGGGACAGGCGTGAGTCAGGGTCGAAAAAGGGCTGCCGTGTAAAAACAGCTATCCGCAGACGGACTGACAAAAGGGGACTGACAGGACAGAGTTTAAATACTGACAGGAAGCCAATAAGAACCTGCGGCAGTTGGCGCCAAATGAACGGGCACAGCTGAGTCATATCAGTAATCATGACACTTTCTGCTTAGAAGACAAAATGCACAAAACAGGAAGTTAGTCCTCAACATGGAAAACACCAACACCAGTTGCTAGCATAGAAGGAAAAAAAATAATTTTAATCCCGCTCAAAGTAAAAAATAGTAAAACTCACGAGAACAGAAAATATATATTTTGTCATTTTCTATCGGCTCATCATAAGAGGAACAAACATTAATGTGTTTGATTCATTTTTTTAAGTTGAAAGACAGCAAGATGTCCATTCATGAATTGTGCTATTTTCTACTGTGACTTTGTGTCAAAAATACAAAACGTAATAACAGTTTGATATGGAAATTAAAAAAAAAAACAATTTGTATTTTTCAGGATTGTAATGAAGTAGGGAGTGGGACTGAACATGAACACAATGTTTATAACGTGAACTGTAAATATGAACTGTTGTATGTATATATATATATATATATATATATATATATATATATATATATATATATATATATATATATATATATATATATATATATATATATATATATATATATATATATATATATATATATATATATATATATATATATATATATATATATATATATATATATATATATATATATATCTCATCTCATCTCATCAGCCATACCGCTTATCCTCATCAGGGTCGCGGGGGGGCTGGAGCCCATCCCACAGCCATCTCCGGGCTTTTGACCCTCGCTCTCTCAGTGTCCATATATTTTACTGAATCTCTGGGCCGACTCTGTTCCTGAATTCTCTCCAGTGGAGGGGAGGATGGTGTTCAGCAGTAAGAAATACATGCATTAGTCTTGAAGGAAGGTAACTAATGGATCGCTAGGTACATTCAAAGAATAAAAATAATAATGTTCAAATAATCACAAAATATTAGAGGACATAAACTAAAAAAAAAGTGTCGAGTAGAACAATAACAAATGCATGACTTACCGATTCCTTGCCCCTTTGACAATTCAATGTGATAAAGTAATGTTCAAATGATTCCATTTTTTTAAATTGGTTACGGATAGCAAAAAATGCTTAACTTACTCTGGTTGAGATTGATCTACTCCAGACAAACATGTTCCTTCATCCAACCCTTCACTACTAATGCCTGAGCGATTATCCTTTGTGGGAAGTTGCTGCTCTCTTTGGGTATTTTGGAGAACTACTTTGATGTAATTTCATTGAAATCAAGGGGTTTATCCAAAGCCTGTCCTCTCATCTTTGAGGAAGCGTTTGACTTTTCTCATCCAACCCAATGGTCACAGTGTTACGGTAATTGAAATAGCACTTGTCAAACTAAGGCGCCGGCAGCCCATGGTATTTAAAGGGTTTATCACTGGGAACTTTGTCAAATGTGGACTAAAAAATCCAATATTCCCAAGAATTTCATGGCAACGTGAGGGGGAAGCAACAATCTCATATAGTCTGGAGAAGAATAAAGATGCAGAGCACATACAGCAATGATTTATATTATTATTAACTCTTTCTCAATAAAAAGAGATACACATCTTATCTCTGAGTAGTACAAATATTGTGGAGCTTATTCAAACTCCTGACCTTTACTTGCAATAAGTTGGTAAGAAAACAGAACCAGTGGCAAACCGTGGGAATAGGATCATGATTGGTGAACCACAACTGCACCACAATACATGTCGAATATAGTACTATAGATCAATGTCAATTATCATGATGTAAATAATTGTACAAGATACATATTTTTTTTCTAATGACTCACTATACTGTAGTTCTGCACATAAATAATAAAGTACTTTTAATCAACTAACGGGAGGAAACTGTGATAAGTTCCAAAATACAGCCTCGAATAAGTAGCAGTTGTCATCTATTTATTTGATCTGCAATGTCAATTTTTTCTCTTGAACCAACAGTTTTTTTGGGGGGTCATCAAGAAATTATTAAGAAAATGTATTATTGTTTCTAACTCAAGCAATCCCATAATTGCAGTGTTGTCCTTATGACAACTGTTTTGGTTGAATAAATAAATCACTGTGGTTAAGTTGAAAAATTCAGTAAAATACTACTACTCCTTGGTAGTAGTAGTTCCAGGTTTTCTATGTCACTTCCCGCTCTTTGATCTGGTTGCCATCTGTAGTTATCTCATCTCATCTCATTAGCCGTACCGCTTTTCCTCATTAGGGTCGCGGGGGGGGGTCTGGAGCCCATCCCAGCCATCTCCGGGCAGTGGGCAGGGGACACCCTGAACTGGTGCCAGCTAGTCGCAGGGCACACAGGGACACACAGGCTAAAAGGACAAGTGTATTTTCTAATCTGTTGAAAGATTAACCTGGCAATGCCGTGAGTTTCTAAAAATGTTTATATGATGTATAAACAATCATATTTCGTAATTGCTAAGACAGATGTGAGGTTTATGTATTTTATTTCAGTGTACTTATTGCCACCTGGTCTCAATGCGTTGTAATGTACTTTTTGCAGTTTTCACCGTTTGGAGAAGGGAATAAAGCTTCAGTCTGCTTCAGACTGTGGTCATTGGCTTTCTTTGTTAGATCGGTGTCATATCAATGAGACTACAATGGCAGTTGTTGTCAAAGATTCTAAATTCTAATTCTAAACTTGGGTGGTGGGAAAATATGTGATTCGGTTCACTGAAACGATAAGACAGAATTGGATGAACACATCTTCTGTACTGCAGCATTTTTACATTACATTTCAGTTTTTTAATGGTGTGCTGAAATCCATTTCCAATCTGATGTGACGGCAATCACATTAGAGATGTTCAGCGTTTGATCAATGACCATCACAGTTTGACATGCGAGAGTGATATGGCCCAAACTCAGAAAAGATTGGAACTTATTGTTGAGCCTGGAGCAACATAGGTGAATTTTTCATCCATCCATCCATTATCTGCACCGCTTATCCTCAGTAGGGTTGCGGGGGTGCTGGATCCCGTCCCAGCTATCTTCAGGCAGCGGGCAGGGGACTCTCTGAACTGGTTGCCAGCCAGTTGCAGGGCACACAAACAGACAGAGACGGACAAGCCACTCGCTCATTCACACGTCGGGACAATTGGGACCGGCCAATTCCACTGACATGCACGTTTTTTGGAATGTGGGAGGAAACCGGAGTGCCCGAAAGAAACCCACGTAAGCACAGGGAGAACATGCAAACTCCACATAGGAAGGTTCGATCTCATGACCTCAGAACTGTGCCGCACATACGCTAACCACTGCACTGCCGTGCTGCCGTGAAATTTTCAGTCGCTAAAAAATAGAAAAATAGAAAAAATGACCTCCAGATTGGAAAAAAGAGGTAAATTGTTCCCTGATAATTAGAATGGGGGGACTCACACTTTGACTGTCTTACTTGTTTAATTTTGTATTTGTATTTGAGTGGTTTGGCCCATTCAATAAATTGCTAAATATGCTCAAATCGACCCCACGTTGTGGACAGAAAAGAATTTCATTGTGCAGGGTTCTTTACTGTGTATATGACAATGGGCACTTTGAAATGAATTTAATCTAATTGCTGTTAAGTAATTATTTTGATATGTTAAAATTTGCCGCTTGGTTGAAGAGATAAAAAAAAAAACAAATAATGTAAAAGAAGTGTTTTGTTCCAAATGTTATTAGCATTCTTTGAAGCAAAACGTACTACTCCTATCTCGAATGAAGACTGAACAAGCAAATTCTGTTTGCCTAGCACATTAGGCAGCTGTTTGTGGTTATTTCATCCAAATATGAAAATAAATAGGTTTGCATTAAACAACTTCATCCCAGCAAACAAACACAGCCCAGTTGTTATAAAGGATTGTGAGAGTCATTGTTACTCAAGTTGATTCAAGTTATTGTTATCAAAGTTTATTTCAAAGTTATTTGGATAATTAGGCTCCAAGGAAAGCGCTTACGAACGAAAAATCATTTTTCACTTCTCAATTGAGATTTGAAGCGTCTCTTGATCCTACGTTAATGCCAGGATTAACATTTTTGGCCCATTTTTCCTCCCTTATCAGTATGAGTCGCTGGCGGCTAATTACACGCTTCTGCCCGTAAAATGTATTTCAATCAATATCAGTAATTTGGGGAAGGGATAAACAAATTGACTCCTGAGAAAACAGAAGGAAGGTCGCGACAGGTGCGCTCAGTTCATCAGGTCCGATGAAATGTGGCGGCGTGCGCTTTGTCAAAACCATCTGTGCAGGACGGAGTTAGTGTGGATAGATCGTGAATCAAGCATGTCAAAAGGTGACTCACGAGGCTGTCTGGTGGCCTGGCTGCTTGACCCCACTGTGCGTATGGTATTTGGACCACTACAAAAAAGCCTTTTGGATTAACAGCAACCTCTCTGATTCACAGGCCTGTCACCAAAGTCATTCCTCTGTAGTGAGTCACATTCCTATGGTCCAAACTAAACCATGGACCTCACAAGACGCCTGAGCTTACTGGTGTGGTTTGGAACAGGGGTGGGCGTATCGATCTAAATATTAATATTATCAAACCTAAGCAAGCACTTGGATCAGAATGATACTATTGTCATGGAATCTGTACAATTTCCTCAAAGTGCCTCTTCTAGATGTAGAAAGTATCTATCTATCTATCTATCTATCTATCTATCTATCTATCTATCTATCTATCTATCTATCTATCTATCTATCTATCTATCTATCTATCTATCTATCTATCTATCTATCTATCTATCTATCTATCTATCTATCTATCTATCTATCTATCTATCTATCTATCTATCTATCTATCTATCTATCTATCTATCTATCTATCTATCTATCTATCTATCTATCTATCTATCTATCTATCTATCTATCTATCTATCTATCTATCTATCTATCTATCTATGTATCTATCTATCTATCTATCTATCTATCTATCTATCTATCTGCCTGCCTGCCTGCCTGCCTGCCTGCCTGCCTGCCTGCCTGCCTGCCTGCCTGCCTGCCTGCCTGTCTGTCTGTCTGTCTGTCTGTCTGTCTGTCTGTCTGTCTGTCTGTCTGTCTGTCTGTCTGTCTGTCTGTCTATCTATCTATCTATCACCCAGCTCTCTTGGCCACTCTCTAAGTTTATGTCCGTCTGTGTGACTCACAGGCACTTTTTTAGCACCTCTCCTTATGTGGCCTGCTGCTGCATCTTGTCTGCCAAGCAGAACAGAGGAACTAATGTAGTCAAGCACCCTTATCAGAAGATAAATGTGACAGAAGCAAACGGGAAGCGCGTTGTGAACTTTTTTTTCAACAACAGAAAAGGACAATGCCGGATGGGGCAGGGGGGCCAGTGCCAACATTGGACACCCTGTGCCCACCCAAAGATGATTTAATGTAGTAGTGATTACAGTCAGGGCAGCGCATGTGCAATCTTATTCAAATTGTGTATGCCAGTCGACTCTCACCCATGCTACAGAACACACTGTCAGCTCAGTCCCCACATAACGGGACCTTACTTACCTATGTGACTACATCAATGTTGCCGTGCAAGTTAGCGCATTTTGGGATAATATGAGCTGTCAAAGCAAGAGTGAGCATGTTTGCCTTTTTCATTTATTTGTAACAAAGCATATAAGTAAATAGCGGGGCTTTCCGAGGCCAGCATTAGACGTAGTCTCTCCAGCGTGTCCTGGGTTTCCCCCAGGTTCTCCTGCTGGTAGGACATGCACGAAACACTTCCTGAGGGAGGCATCCAGGAGGTATCCGTATAATATGTTTGAGTCACCTCAGCTGGATACTCAATGCGGAGGAGCAGCGGCTCCACACTGAGTCCCTCCCGTATTACTAAGCTTCTCACCCTATCTTCTAGAGAGAGCCCAGCCACCCCGCCGAGGAAACTTGTTTCAGCCTCTTGTATCTGGGATCTTGTTCATTTCATGACCATAGGTGAGGTTAGGATTGTTGATCGACGGTCAATCGAGATCTTTGCCTTTCGGCCCAGCTCTTTGTCCACCTTGACAGATCGGTACAGGGCCCATTGACGCTCAATCGACGTGTCTGTTGTCTTCCGTTGAACACCTCCACATGGGGCAGGATCTCATCCCTAAACCGGAAAGAGAATAGTAGCCTTTTCCAGCTGAGAACCACGGTCTCAGATTTGGAGGGGCCATCGGCTGTTTTGCACCCGGCTACAAATCACTTAAATGAGAGGAGAAGATCATGGCTTGAGGAAGCCAACAGCACTATGTCATCTGTAAAAAGCAGAGACACAATGTTGAGGCGCCCAAACCGGACCCTTTCGACGTCACGGCAGCACCTAGGAATTCAGTCCGTGAAAGTTATCAACAGAATCAGTGACACAGGGCAGCGTTGGTGTTGTCCAACTCTCGCTGGCAATGCGGACCAAACTCTAGCACTGATCATACAGGGACCAAATAGCCCTGATTAGACTGTCTGGTACCAACATACTCTCGAAGCACCCACCACAGGGCTCCCTGAGGATCACGGTCAAATTCCTCTTCTAAGTCCACAAACTCAAGTAGACTGGATGGGGAAACTCACGCAAACCCTCGAGGATCCTGCAGAGTGTGAAGAGCTGCTCCACTGTTCCATGGCTTAGATGATAACCAAAACTGCTCCTCATGAATCGAAGATTCGACTTTCTGATGGACCAACCTCTCCAGTACCCCTGAATAGACCTTGGAAGTGTAATTTTCCTGTAGTTGGAACACACTCTCCGGTCCCCCTTCTTAAAAAGGAAGACAGCTACCTCATGCTATTTTATTTTATACTGTTAAAGTTTGAATTGTAGTCATTCAATTAAAAAATTACATATTTTTTGCGCCTTGAATATCTGTATTGTCTTTATCGTAAATAAAAAGTTACTCAAGGGGATTGTTCAATGATCAATACATTTCCAACAACAAACATGGTATGGTTGGTATCTGATCAGTATCGATTGAGACTACCATGTATTTTTTTGGATTGGATCAATACAAAATTCCCAGTATCGATTTATTCTAGATTGGATGTTGTTTTTTCAAAGACATACAACACTGTCTCATGAAATAATATCATAATAAAGTACTTTATTTTCTGTCGCAGGTTAGATGGGCCTAAAAAATCCAGCCCAACTCAGACCTGTGGGTATTTAGCCGGACCCCGTCCGAGCATGTCCATTTCACTTGATTTGCATGACCAAACCCGGAGCAAACCCGAAATTTCACACTTTATTTGTGAGGAAGAGAGGTGGTTTATTATAACCATTTGAATACTGTCTTTTGTGTTGGAACCTTATTTAAATATGAGTGTAGAAACATTTACATCTTTTGTATTTCTGTGTCTGCAGAAGTTACATTAACCGACAAATTTCCCTCATTGATGGATCTTTTTTAGGGGCTTATAGGAGAATTTGAAGGCGTCCGTCATTTTGATGGTTTGAAGATAGCCATTAACCAAAGCAGTTGTACGTTCTTAAGAATCTTTTGTGGCAAGGAGAGAGAAAAGAGAGAGAAAGAGACAGAAAGACAAAGAAGAACAATGATGGGTGGAAAAAAAAGATAGATAGTGAGAGAGGGCCCGGCCCCAATGTAATGATTGACATTTCAGGCCCAACCTGTCGAATTCGGGCCCAAGCTCTTACTTTCGTTTACTTTATTGTAAACATACATTTAGGATTTATTAAAAATATTTTTTTTATGGTTTTAATGTTGTTGATTATGGCAAAAATTGAAATATTAAATTTTAAAGAATTACAATATCGTTACTATACAAGTTGGCTGTAAACCACAATAACACAATATTCTGATTTTAACATACAGTCCTGTAAAGTTTGAATCAGTGTGAAACCTATCTTGGAAGTTTTTAAATTATACTTAAAAATATATTTTGAAACCAGTAAAATCATTGCCCAAGTTTGTTTTTGAAGCACCAAGACTAAAACCCTTAGCTGACATCCCAAATTTTTAATTAGTAAACTGATATAAAATTAGTTTTTGAACCCATTGTTCACGTTTTATTTTTGTACTGAAAACCTACCCAATTAAGGTGTCAAGGAAAATGTGAACAATTTTGGAGTAATCAATTACACAGTTGAACAATTACATTCAGTGACTAAACCAAATAATAAGTTGTAATTTAATTCATCCCGCATTTTTCGACCCCAATTTGAATTCTTGTCAACTGCTTAAAATCCTAATTGAAATTGTTCTCATTATTCTAGGGCCAATTTCCAAGCCCTATTTTGAAAGCCTAACACTGCTCAGAAACCATAGAGTAAGACCCTTAAAGTACGATACCCCACATTACTTTGCAAGCCATTTGTGGTTCAATAACATGCCACTGGCTTCCCCACATCACTCACCGCAAATCGTTCTTGTTGGATAATCTTACTGAGGCATCTGGTAATTAGGTTTTGAAGGACTTTGATCAATAATTAACACTGACTATTAAGATCCATACGCAACCTTCTTCAATTTTTTTTGCATTTTTCAGATAAAACTGTCCGTGAAACATACGCAAAATTTCAATTTCAAATTAAACTATTCCAGAACTTTTAACATCCAAGTTAAATATAAACTCATGCACTCATGACCAGTGTTCCCTAGAGCTGGGCGCGTGCGCAATTGCGCACTGCTCGGAGATTCTCAGCGCACAAGAAAATTTAGCCAGCGCACAAAAATGAGGGCTCAAAATTACCTATTAAGAAGCGACTTAGGTCAAAGTTACAGTGCATGAATGTAAAAATACACGGCTTCCCCTGACGTTGTGTCCTAAATGCGGCATTTTGAAGTCGAACGAAGTTGAGTAAAGTTAGTAGAGTATGTCGAGAACCGGCTTCTACGGCTCGGCTCACTAAAAAGGAACCTCTTTCGGGTCCTAAACGGCTCTTCAGGTTGTTTTTGCTTCTTTAATCCCAACATGACCAAATCTCATCTCATCTCATTAGCTACACCGCTTATCCTCAGTAGGGTCGCGGGGGTGCTGGAGCCCATCCCAGCAATCATCGGGCAGTGGGCAGGGGACACCCTGAACTGGTTGCCGGCCAATCGCAGGGCACACGGGGACAGACAACTCACTCGCTCAATCACACCTAGGGACAATTTGGACCGGCCAATTCACCTGACATGCATGTTTTTGGAATGTGGGAGGAGACCGGAGTGCCCGGAGGAAACCCACGCAAGCACGGGGAGAACATACAAACTCCGCACAGGAAGTCTGGAGCTGGATTTGAACCCATGACAGGTTCCCATGACATGAACTGTGCCGCACAAGCGCTAACCACTGCTCCGCCGTGCTGCCCACATGACCAAATATTAGGTATAATTATGCACAAATTGACTTTAAGGAAGGGGGGAATAGAACAAAAAAGAAAAAAATACCCAAAATGAAAAAGTATTGAAAAGTTGAGGAAAAAAGAAACAAAAATAAGAGTAAAAAAGAAAGAAAAATTTCGAAAAAAGCAAAAAAAAAAAAAAAAAGAAGAGAAAGAAATGTAGAAAAAAAGTAAATAGAGAACAAAAAGAAAAAAGTAACAGCTCGGAAAAAATAAACACAATGAGTTTTTTTTTTAAAGGATTTTAAAAAGAAAAGTAGAAAAAAAACACAGAAAAAAGAATAAAAAGTTTGTGTTGCATTCAAATAATTTCCAATTACTGTATATCAAGTGAATGTTGTTGACAACATTGTATTTCCACTAAAACATGTAATTGAGTACAGTTCTGTATCTTCCAACCGACTAAATAAGCCCCCAAAAATGTTAATATTATGCGACAAAATATATCAGGAGATAAAAAGAAATGGATATCTTGTGAAAGAATTGTAAGAACAAACGACGTCTGTAGGCCGTACAACCTTTGCAATAGTACATGAGTCAATTCATTCAAAAGAGAAAAATAATTTTGCATTGCCGTAAACTCAGCAAAATGTAACTTGATGTCAAGTTTTGGACATGTTTGATAATTAATTATCTTGCCACACTTGGGATTATAGTGGATCACTGTTGTTTCAAGCGTTGCTCACCGACTTCGTGTGAACGCTCAGACCTGTGGAAAATTAGAGGGAACATTGCTCATAACACTCAACCAATTCTACGGTGTAAAAGTGATGTGAGTCTGCCCCTCCAGAGTCAGAACACATGCTGCGAGCTCGAGCACAGCTATTAACTTAAACAGCGTTAACAACATTGCACGCACAATCGGGGACTGGTAACATGTTTTTCAACAAAAGCGATGCCTTCAATTATGTGCAGATGTTAACTTCACAGAGCTACGGTGCACCACATCTGTTAGTTGAGGGATTTATCATTACATCCAGCCCCAGCACTCCACTTCCAGACATACAGCACCCTGGTTGGCAAGTTGCACAAAAAATTCTTGGAAAGAGTTGTATTCTTGGACATGATGACTTGTAAAAGTTTGCACTTGCATAGGACATACGGAAACAGTCAGATTGAGTTATGCAGGCACGTTCCTAATTAGGTATTGACTTCTTCCTACTGGCAATCCTCATTAAAACATTTTTTGTACACGTAGATTATTTGCATTTAGAGCGCAATTGCTTTATCAACAACCTTCAAGCAATAACATGCAGATCTGATATGGAAAAAAGTTCAAAGATAAATGTTTTCCTCAAGTAATGAATGCTGTACTTGAAAAAACACAGCAATATACACAATTCCATTTTTTCTAGGATCACACACTTAAAGACGATTGATTAAAATAAGTCAACAGGCCAGTATTTGAATGACCTTTAACGTAAAATATTTTAGGTCATACCTCATGCTTTTTCTTGAGGACAGGAGGGGTTGGACAGCGCTGTACACACTAGTTTGACACAAAGTAATCAGTTGCGCTTGAGACTAGAGATAGCAGCCATTAGTAAAAAAAGCTTACAGTGACACCTCCGCATACAAGATTCATTTGCTCCTGGATCGAACTGGTGTCTAAATTTGCTCGTATCTCGATACATTTTTCTGATACAGAATAATTGAAAATCAGATGATCAGTTCCCGGCCTCCTCGAATTACAAATTAACCAGAAAAGCTATAAAACACATCTTACCGATCAATAAAAAACATTAAAATTGTAATTGAAAATAAAAATACATATAAATAAAAATTAGATAATAAGATGATTAAAAAAATTGTTTAAAGCCCCTCATTGCGCCGAAAAAGTGTCTGGGTTTAGGTTCCGAGGGCACTGTGGTGGAAGCAGCGGTAGCGGTGGTAGGTGCGGCACCTGGGAATGGATGTCCGTGAGTTCAGCTATCACGTTATTCTCCACCAATCCCGGACAGTTTCTTCTTTGCGACCCGCCCACAGTTGCCTGTCTCGCTCGGAGCTGCTGACCACAAAGTCATCTGTTTACCTTCGCTTTACAAACAGGGTCTAAACTGCCACAAACCACCATGACAATCACTGTTATAACGGAATACTTCAATTCCTGGATCTGCTCTAGAAACAAAACAATAAAAATATATTCCAAATACAAACCATGGATTACGCCAAACAAACAAAGCCTGAGGCAAAAACACAAACCCATTCATGCACCAGTACTTGGACAGCTTCTGAGTAACAAACATGGACTTAAAAAACAAGGTACTCTCACCAAACAACAAAACGGAGGCGGAATTCAGTTGCATGAACCTCAAGCAAGCCTTTCAGAGGGTGAAAATCCTTTTGTGACGTGAAACCAAGACACCTCGCACAGTCAGTGATCCCAAAACCCTCTGCAAAGCCCTGAACTCATTGTTCGCCTGTTTTGATAACCTGGACTTCTCAAGTAGCGAGCATTCTTTGGAGCCCTCCTAACACCAGACCCTGAAAAACCGCCATCCTTCAATGAGGAGGAGGGTTTGGCACCAAATGAGCCAAGGCAGCTGGACCTTAAGGCATCTCAGCCAGGGTGGTTAAGAACTGTACACACTGTACTACCCCAGCAGTCACTAATTCTTTTGCCAATGCTACCGGACCTCCACAATACCAACACAATGAAAAAAACAACCATTATCCTGTTACCCCCAAAAAAATAAAAATAATAATAAAATAATAATAATAAATAACTCAACCACTCCTGCCCTATGGCTCTCACATCCATAATTATCAAGTCCCTGGAGAAGCTGTTGCTCAACATTATCCTTCCAGTTGTCACCCCACTTTTACTCCCTCTAATTTGTCTAAAAGTCTAAAAGGGGCACAGAGGAACAGAGGATACTTTGGCCTGCCTGCTGCATCCCCTCCACTAGGATCTGCACTCCCCAGAAATGTAAGCCAGGATCCTCTCTGAACATTTCAGCTCTGCCTTTAACTCCTTACAAAAGCACCTACTGATCCAAAAACTACACCTTCTCAATACCCCCCCTCAACTGATCCACCTCACACAGAACTTCCTCACCGACACACTGCAGGCAGCAAGGGGGGGTTCAGCCACATCCACATTATTCGGTCTCGATACCGGGGTTGCAAAGGGATGCGTGCTGAGCCTTTTCCTGTACACACTCCACACGAATGACTTCCGCAGCATTTCACTCACCACAACATATCTAAAATACTCAGTTGACACAGACATTCTTTCATGACCCTTTGACCTTGCTCAACAACCCCATTATAATAAACACATAAGCGAAAAAACGAAACAGTAGACACTTGGGGCTAACGCTGGACAACAAACTCCCTTTTGACCAACAAACCAAGGACATTCTAAAAATGTCAGTCATCCCCAAACTCAAAAGACTATATGTTACACCTTAACTCCTGTTACAACTGTACCTCAGCCATGTCCAACCCATCGTCCTGTACGTGTCTACATGGTTTTTCTCTTTGTAACGAACTGGACCAAACTCACATGTATCACTTAGACAGCTGCTAAAATCATCGGCATACCCACACCCCAAAAACAGGTCCATCACCCGACTGGCAAACACAAGATACCCGGACATAATTCACCCACTACACCACAATTACATCCCACTACCATCAGGGCGCAAATGCAGGAAAATAAGATTCAGAGGGACCCGCTCATGACATTTACAAGCAAAACGTATCAATATTGGATCGGGATCAATCACTATTACCCTGTATTTACCTGGATCGAATTGATACCTAAATTCCCAGTATGTCCCACCTTTAGTGGAGGTCCGCTCCCGATAATATAATTGGCTCCATGTATCATGCAGGTCAGGTAATTAAACGATGAGGGAGAAAAAAAACACAGGGGTGCTTTAATCATTTGTATAGGTGCGCACAATGACACAAAAACATACAGGTTGTCAACATAAATTGGAAAGTTGAGGGAAGATGTTTGCACACAGGCAGGGAAACCATGTTTAGCCAAGTCACTGCCATTTAACGTGTTCCACATTCCACGTGACAAATTTGCATCCAACCTGCTGCGAGAACTGCCCTCTAATATACGGATGGTGAAGGAAAGTAACATATGCAAAGCAGCGAAACCCTGACCTTTAAAGTTGCTTTGTTGGCCAATCCATTCTTGCACACACTGCAGTAGCATCCCCGCTAGAATTAGCTTGATTGAGCATGGCCGCAATTGGATCAAGGCTATCTTGCGCCGGCCCGCGTAATCGCTCGGGTGACGCGGCGGCCAGATACGGGATTGTTTGGCTGGCACGTTTAAATCTCCGGCTTGGCATGCTTGATTGTTGCAAGATTGATTTGAAGTACAATGCAGACTCGGGTCCCAGGTCCAACTCACTCTCGGGAAATGATTGATGCGGAATAGGTTAAATCATGGATTTCTGGAACTGTACATAGACGGGAGAGGCCAACTTTTCTTCCCGTTTTTAATGAAAATGTTTATTTGTTTTCTTAATGAATTGAACTGCCTTTGTTGTCATTGATAACAATGCAGTGAACATTCTTTGCAAGAAGATTAAAAATGGCACTCCATGAAGATAAAAACTTAAAAGAGAGAAAAAGGTAAAAGAATGTCAGGTTAAATAGGCAAAACATATTCACATGGCACTGCTTGGACATTAGCCGAAATTGTAATGGAAAAAAAGTGCATCTAAACAATAGTGCTATGACAAGTAGCGCATTACCATTTAGCAGTAACAAAAATTCCCGAAAAAATTATTCAGCTTGAGGTCTATTTTACCAGGTGGTGTAATAGAATCCAGATGAGACTAAAAAAAGATTCTGGTTATTCCTTTAAAGCTCAACAAAAACAAATGAAACACTGACAGAACATTCAACTGTAAAAAACAAATTTATAAGAAATCATATCCCTATTCCATTCGTGGGACTTAAAAACACAATCATTTCAGGTTATCTGAACACATTTCTCAAATGAAGGTTGTGTTTGATTGGCATGGACAATTTAGCTCTTCGCAGAGGATAAAGAAGACTGACAATGACAGTGGCATCTAAATGTATTTTGCCACCATGTGCTAAATGTTTTATAGCCTAAAGGGTTAAAAAAAAGTGTCACCTTTGGTTTTCGCAATCATTGGCTAGCCTAAAGGACATTGCCGGCTTGCGATACCACAGCAAAGCCAAAAATATTAAAAGACTCCTGTAATCCCGGCCACCCACTTTTTGACCTGTTGCTCTCCGTCAGGTGGTACAGGTCCCATAAAACAAGGACAAACAGACTTATTTGGGAATTTCAGTTGCTGCTAAATGTTATTGCACTACTTTTCATTATTATAACTTTGTCCAGTCTCTAAGCACTATTTTTGGTTATTTATGCTGACAATTTCTTATCTTATTTTTCATTTTAAAGTCTATTACGCGAAATGCTGGAGTGACTAATCGTGAAGAACGTGAGATTTACCGGCTCATGTCAAGGTCGAGTTTGGGCTGGCTGGATGAAAAACATATATTTAACATGGATCTGTCCCTCGCACTATCTAACCTTACTTGTGCATTTATTCTCTTGTCAGCTATATGGCCACATTCAGTACAACCCCAACATCCTAGCAGATGAAAAGTTTTACCATTAGGGGGAATTCTCCTCTCCCACATGTTAAGGTGGTTTGGCCCAGCACCACTCTTCATTTTTGTAACGGTAAAATTAACACAGAACAGCGTGAATAATAAAAGTCAGTTACGATGGAGGGCGGGAAGGTGCTAGTTAGAGCCGAAAAAGCCGGGGAAAAAAAAAGAATGCATTAGAAGAAGGGCTGTTATCATTCATTCATTCCATTCATCTTGAACTATTTTCCTTGTCATCTGTATGTCCACGGATGTTTGTTGTGCAACTATTTGCAGAATTCAGCAATTACGGCTTTCACCAGGTTGCTCCTCACAATTAAATAAGCTCGTGGCGATTGGAATTCCGTCTCTTTTTTGAAACACAGCTCTTTTTGCTTGGTTGACTGAAAAAAAGCCGGGTCTTGGGTCTTTTTGCTCCCAAAACCGTCTTCCGATTCTTTAGGTTGCTATGATCCATGTATTAAAAATGATGATGTATCATTATGCACAAAATGACTTTTTCTCGGGAAAAATAAATCCAAAGAAAAAAAGGGAAAAAAAAGATAATAAAGGAAAAAAAAATAAGTAAAAGGCTAGAAGAATCAAAATAATCCAGGAAAAATAAGATAAGGGTAGGAAAACACAGGAAAAAAGAAGAAGAAAAAAAAGAAGATAAATGCTAGAAAAAATAAGAAAAAGAGGTAAAATGCTCCAAAAAGAAAGAAAAAAAAAGCTTGGGAAAAAAGAAAAACAAATTAAAAAGAAGAAAAAACAGGTCCTCTCACAATATAACCTCTCCACAGATGCCTTCCATGTCAATGGGCTGGCGTATAAATTCCTGTCGACCCTTTCCTGTACTCAGGTTCCAGGTGAGCAGTTACTCTGTTTTAAAATGTGTGAAAACTAGTCTAAGAAGCTCAGTGTCTTGGGAAGCCTTCATGCTGATGTACACTGAAAAGGAAATTCTCAATATCATAGACATTGTCATCAACAACATTACAGAGAATAGTGCTTTGCTTCAGATTATTTTGATGTTTTAAGTAGCTTACTTCCTGATTACATCTTTACCTTGGAGTGCCATGTCTATTTTTTCGTACAAAGTTTCACTACATTGTTATTACTGACAATAAAGATAAATCAAATCAATATTCAAGCAGACCAAAAGCTTAGTTAAATGTTTGTATAAAGTAGCTCTACAAGTTATGTTCTTAGTTTGGTGCTAAATGCTGGATGTCAGTGGCTTTATTGAAAAATAAAAATCCTTGTTAGCTTAAAGTTGGGATGCGTTGTTAGAGGTGTCCTTAAAAATGTAAAAGCATAATATTTTCTCTATTACTTATGTTTTAACAATGGGCAACATATTTTATAAGTTCTTTACAATCGTGCCTACGTCACGGTTGCCATGGCGCCCAATTGGTCCCCGCCCATGGACACCAGCTGAAACGCGTTGACAGATTGCTCCCTGACTACTTAAACGCTGTCTTGTAAGTCACCTGGTGTCGGAGCGTCTGCGAAACTCCTGCTAAATTCTGTCATGACCTGTGAATTCCCTTTTTTGCCTGTGTTTTTGCCTGTGTTTTTTGCTCTTGTTTTGCCAAGCCCTGTAAAATCTTCGTTTTTGCCAGTGTTTTGCTCCTGTTTTGTTCTCGCCAGTATCTGTTTGATTTTGACCACTTCCTCATTCCGAGCAATCTACTTCCGCGACCAGCGATCCCCGGATCGAGTGTGCGCTCATTTCTCTTCCCCCCAATAAACTGTGAGTACGTTACGCGAGTGGGTTCTGCTTCCTGCTTCCTGTCCTGGTCCTGACAGCCTATCTGCTTTTATCTTACTAGGCGCAAAACATCAGGTAGGCGGAAAAGCAGAAGGAGCAGTGTAGCCGGTTTGAAGAGTGAATTAATGGCTGTCATCGCAGTTTTTCGTTAGTGTAGCATGAAAATGGTAAAACTTAGGAAAAGGCTTGTTTTAAATAGAGTCCAAACAGCAACCCAAACTCCCTGATATACGAAAACAGAAGCGTTTATCCAAGCACATCTAAGAAATGCACGTACCAGTACTCGCATCATGAATGAGCAGAGTGAGGTTGATATCATGACTTTAGATAGTGGCAGAGAGTAACAAAGTTTCAAATTCCGTAGAGCACCTTTAAGTGCAGCTCACCGAGATGTCAACTTGTCAACTTTACGCAAGAAAGAGAAAGCAAAAAACAACACAGAAAGATGTATCTTTTGAAACTATATCTCAGTGGGTGGCACCAGTGTACAATAAAACAAACAACTTTACCACAAGAAATGTGTTGTAGAGCACACACACAAGAAAACTCTGCTGTAGCCATTGACAAAAAAATGGGTACAAATAAGTTCCAAGAAGCCGTTAAAAAGACATCTCTCCTCCACGAGCAACAACCCTAAATTTTGTCATCCGTGATTTGAATTTGTTCCAACCGACGAGTGGAAGTTAAAATGGCTGGTGATGGCTTATCAAAAGCTCTCAGCCTAAACTGCTCTCGGGAGTCAGGTTGCATGAAAGAGGCAAATTTACAATCTTAGCTGCGTGCAAACAAATGTTGAGCCGCTAATAAAATAAAATGGATATCATAGCACACGTGCCCGCGCTAGGCCTGCCCTTCCTGTCAAAAGACCTCAGAGGCCCTCTTCAAAGTAGATGAGCGCCCGAAAATAAAAAGTGATAACGGGGACGGAGATTTAGTGCTTTCTTCTGTCGTGTTCGTTCCTTCCCCATGGGGAGGCCCTGGCACAGCTGGGGGCTAACGCAGAGTAGGGCTATTGCAGATGGAGACGCGTCACGGGAAAATGAATCCCCAGCACTGGCGGCGAGAGAGCTCCTGAGATTTTAATTACGCCCCATCGCAAAACAGGACAGGAACGAGTAACAAATTAATGATTCATACGCGACAGCGGATTTTTCTTTGGTTCAGTGGACGTCTGCATGACTTTGGAGTCAGACGAGTTCTGTTTGGCGCTGTTGGAGGAATCTGGCGGTGTTCTAAAGGAATAGCGAAGGAAATGGGGATGTGTGAGTTGCAGGCATTATTTTTGAAAAAAGACAAAAGCCACCTTGTTATAATATGTACAGCAAATTTACGCGATTTTAAACAATGAACTCGGTCATTTCAATGTAACTTTTGTGTTTTACCCTTGTGGCATACGTTTTCTTTTGTGAGACAGTGCGTGTCAATGTAAATTATTTCAACGTGAATATTTTTTGGACCACTCAATATGTTCAAAGGCATCAGACCTATACATACACATATAGTTTTGATTAATTTATTTCCCCCGGCTGAGTGGTTAGGACGTCCGCAGCACAGTTATGAGGTCTTGGGAGCAAATCCAGCTACCGGCCTTTCTGTGCAGGGTTTGCAAGTTCTCCCAGTACTTGCGTTGGTTTCCTCCGGGCACTCCGGTTTCCTCCCACATTCTAAAAACATGCATGTAGGGTCCAAATATTCCTAGGTGTGAATGAGCGAGTGAGTTGTCTGTTTTTGTGTGCCCTGCGACTGGCTGGCCATCAGTTAAGGGTGTACCCTGCCCACTGCCCAAAGACTGTTGGGATGTGTTCTAGCACCCCTGTGACCCTACTGAGGATAATCAGTGCAGATAAATGGATGGATAGATACATTTTGCATGCATATATATATGTAATGTTTAATGTAACGGGTAAAGACGGTTCACACTAAGCTTTATTTTATGGAAACGGGGCAGCCATGCGCAGGAGCACAAATGTCAGCGATTCGGCGATCGCTGGGCAGTAGAAGTGAGACAGAGAAGTCAGGCGTGGAACAACTGGAAGCCATGGGCAGACGAGATCAAAACCGGACGGGACAGACAGGATCGATATCAGATACTGAATTCACGAGCAGGATACCGGAGAGATGGGGTCAATACCGGATACAAGATGCATGAGCAAGATACCGGACAGGACGGGACAGACAGGGTCGATACCAGATACAGGATGCACGAGCATGATACCGGACAGGACGGGACAGACGGGATCGATACTGGATACTGGATACAACAGCAGGATACCGGACGGAGTCAAAAAGCATGTCTTGTAACTGCAGAGGTTCGTTGACGGACTGCCAAGAGAGAGCACTGAGTTTAAATAGAAGGGGAGTCAATCAGGCAACGAGCAGCAGCTGGCGCCAAACGAGCGGGCACAGGTGAGGGCAATGGGCAATTGTGACGGATAGTTTTCTTTTTATTTTCTCCCAACCACTCAAAATGCATGGTGGCATCAGACCTATCCTTACATAGATAATTTTTAATGTATTTATTTACCCTAAACGACCCCCCCAACCCCCTGCAAACCACTTTTATTTGGGCTCTGGCGCCACCAGCTCGTGAATTGGTGTGAATACTCAACAAAAATGTTTACTTCCCACACAATTAATTCCACAGTAATGAAGAGAATAATACCCTAATCCCAGGAAATGCATTAAGATACCCCAGGTTTAAAATATATCAAAGATAATGAATAACAATGGATGCTTAAAGGTCCAAATGATGTCTGCGCACTTTGTGTATTCTATATGGTTGGCTCCCCAGTGCAATAACATAAGAATCACAACACCATGCCATTTTGAAGAGCTACATGTTATCTCAACCAAGAGAAATAGTATTTACTTTTCTATTGCTTTCTCTTTTTGACTAAAAACACAAAAACATGAACATGTTCATAATATGTACGCGCATACCACGAGTATTAAAACTATACTCTTAGTACTGTCACAGTTCTGCTCTCAGGTTAGTTTTCTTTCTTTTTGCCTATTTTTTCACGTCTTGAGCTCTATTGTCACAGCCTTGTTTTTTTAGTGTCACCTTATATCTGGTCAATTCAAATGATTTGTGTTTCTATTCATGTTTCTTATTTCGTTCAATACCAAAATGTGTTTTTTGAATATTTTACAATCATACTGAGAATACAAGAATTTGATAATGTGACCTAGAGCACATTTGGTCATTTCAGTATAAGTAAAATATTTTTTTATTATTTTAATAACATTATATATTGTATTGATATGGTATTATGCACTTTCTTAAAAAGTTATTATTTATGAATACATTTTGAGCAAGACGTCAATTCATCACTTGCAGTGTTTGACTCAAATGAGGTAATTTCCCCATTATTTACTTGTCAGAAAGTACCACCACCCCAGGATAAGTAAATATATTTGCTCAATTACCTGTAAACAATTATCTTGATTGTGTTCATACACCGCCAAAATCAGGTCCATATATCGGATATGTGCCTTGTTGTTTAACTGAAGCTCAGAATGTCACCCGCATTATTTACACCAACAAGCAATTATGAGTAAAGACACCGTAATGGACTGAGGACAAATAGATTAATAAAGTGACAGGAAAATCAATAAATGGGAAGAGAGCATGAAATTAGAACACAAGCAGGGCGATTATGTGGACACATGGTGAGAATTGATAAAATATATTTTACTTGATGGCGCAAGCTCTGCTTTTGTTCTGTAAGTGAGCTCAAGAGATTGAAGATTTCAAAGTAGAGGTGGGCGGATCAATTCAAATAACTATATTATCGACAGGAAGTGAGTACATGAATGGTATCCTAGATCGATACCTCAACCCTCCACCAATTTCCTTAAAGCGCTGCTTCTATTTGTAGATAGCGCCACTCTAAATGTACGCCCGTTTGCCTGACTATGGCAAATTTACATCAACACATGACAAAACCTTTACATTACAGAGAGCAACAAGCTCCTCTCAACATTTCAAATATGCTACTGTTTCTGAACAAAAACTCCAAAATCCATTATTACAACGGCAACATAGCCAAAGGGATTGTTTAATACATTTTTGTTTTTGTTTTTGTTTCGACTCTCTTGACTTAAACTCAACAGTTGTTGTAGTATTTTAATTTTTTATACTAGTAAAGGTTTCTTGATTGTCTTTATTTTCAAGATAATGTTTAATGGAATATATTGTTCAATTTTTAACATTTTTATTTTTTGTTTTATACTGTAAACGTTTGAATTGTAGTAATTTAATAAAAAATTAAAAATGTTTAGTGCCTACAATCTTCGTGCAGGGTTTATCAAGGGGTGGGTTTAATTTTTCAATGATTATGAAATTTAATAGATATAAATATTTCTATTACAACTGTTTCAAAACAAAAGTCAGAGAGTAAAACAAAAAAGCATTAATGTAACGAAAATACAAATATAACAAAGTCAACATGACAAATAATACTTTCCATTGCACAATATTTTGAAAATTTAGTCACAGTGCAAATAGTGTAAACAATCGATAAAAAACTTTTTAACAGTAAAATAATAAAAAATCTTCTACGGCAATAACTGTTTCAGAAGAAAAGTCAAGACATTCAAACCAATAAAATCAGCCAGTGACAAGGTATTGACAGGATTTTGTTCAGAAACTGTCACATATTGAATTTTTTGTTTGCAACTCTTTGCTCTTTGTGGGGTAAACCTGTTTATGTGAATTTGCCACAGTGGTTGACCAATTTACCACACTAATGACACGGCCTCTGTCATATTTACCACACAGAGTGGTTCAGGAACACATAGACGAGAACACACCCAATTCTGACATTTGTTTTTCCGTCAGAAACAGATTAGCGTTATTTTCTTGTATTCACTCGTTTGTCATGTATTTAGGAATGTCTTGTTTTGTCATTCATGATCTCATTTGTCGTGTATTTTCTAGTTCATGTTTATTTTGTGGTTTTAAAGTTTATTTTCTCTGTAGTTTGTCATTTTTCTTGCGTATTTTGACATTTATCATGTATTTCTTATTGTATTCTCATTTGTCACGTTGTGATATATTTCCCGATGTGTCGTGTATTTTTCCGTTAAAGCTTTCGGTTATTTCGTCAATGGCAAAATGTGATTCGGTCGCGCTTGTAGATCAACCAATGGGTGAGAAGCCAGTTTGACCCCGCCCCCTCGTTTGAGTCCTTTTCGCTGTGAAAACATACAATATATGGAAAATTTATATTTAGTTATCCTGCAAATTCCTGCAGATTCCTGCGTGCATTTCGGCCTTTGTTTTTCTTCTGTCGGACTCACCAAAAACACCAAGAAACTAGCCACGAAGCGCAATTATGGCCACGGCCGCGTCGCACAGTGAAGACGTGAGGAAGGAGCTGACTTGCGCCATCTGCTTGGATTTCTTCCACGATCCGGTCATCCTCAAATGCGGACACAATTATTGCCGCTATTGCATCTGCCTGCACTGGGACGAGAATAGCTTGGACTACGGCTACCAGTGTCCGCAGTGTCGAACGATTTTCAACAAAAGGACCTTCACCAAGAACTACCTGGTGCAGAACCTGGTCTCCAAAATGGAAAACCTGGTTTTGGCCCCTGCCCCCCGCAAAGCCCCCAAGACAGAAGACCAGTGCGAGTTTCACGGCGAAGACCTCAAGTTGTATTGCCAGACGGACAAGAGGGCCATTTGTGTGGTATGCCGGGAGTCGCGGGTACACAGATATCACCAAGTGGCTCCCATCTCTGAAGTCGTCCAAGAAATGAAGGAGGAGTTGAGACTGCGCCTGAGGTCCCTCAACGCTTTGAAGGCGGACTGCGTGGAAGTCATGGGATCGGACGAACGCACCAAAAGCGACGTGACGATGAAGAAGCAGCGGCTGAGAGATAAGGTGGAGGCGGACGTGGGGGCCCTGGTGGAGTTCCTGCTGGACCAGAAAAACGCCCTGTTGGACAGTTTGGAAGCGGAAGGGGAGGGGGTCCTGGCGGCGCTGGAGCGCAACGTGGAGAGAGTGAGCGCAAAGGCGGCCCAGGCCACCGGCTGCATCGCCGACATCAACCGGCATCTCAACGGCCAAACCGATTTCAAGAACCTGGCTCAAATCATCAATAATTCTTCGCTGGAGATGTACGACAACGTTGAGCCCGTGGAAAACCGCGACCATTTCACCGATTTCTCGGGACCTTTTCAGCTCATCATGTGGAAGAAGATGATGCACGTGCTGCACACCATGCCCCAGAACCTGACCCTGGACCCGGACACGGCGCACCTCAACCTGCAGATCTCGGACTTCAACACCAAGCTGGAGGAGGTGCGGGTCCGCGGCCAGGACCCCGACCTGCCCTTGCGCTTCACCCGCTTCTGCGGCGTTTTGGCCACGGCGCAATACTTTGGCGGGCAGCACTACTGGGAAGTGGACGTGCGCGACAAATCAGTATGAAAAACTGAGGACGACTCTGAACGAGATGGAAGAGAAAGGAATTATTCAGAAGTCGACTAGCGACTATGCATCTGCGCTTGTTCTCATATGGAAGCGGAATGGAGAACTAAGTCTGACGCTGCTATGCATGGAAGTGATGTATGCCCTGATTTACCTGACGCGGTTGAAGACAGTGATGTCCGTACAGTAAACTGGGTGATACAGGCAGGTGAAGAGCAAGTTCATCCAGAGGTAGAGGATAACTCACTAGACAGCAGATCTGATGCCCAGTCCGACTCTCGCAGTGTTGATACATCCAGCCGAGGAAGTCAGCACATCCCCGAACAAGATGTTGACCATACTTCAAGTGACAATACGGAAAGCCCATCACAGTGCTCTGAAAACATGATCCCTTTGGGTATGGGTCTCCCAGACGAGACCCCATTGAACACTGACCATCTGGACGCAGACTCCCCTGATACTGACTGTTTAGACTTGACTGCCCCAGACCTTCAAGCTCAGGTTATTTGTGCTCAACCTAACCGTTATGGTCTTAGGGTCCGCCAGTCCATCAGGCCTCCTAGTCGTCTTATTTGTCAGATGAATGACCATGTGGTAGGTGACAATCATCTGTCCGCAATATCTGCAAGTTCCTAGTTTAAGTTCAGTAGAGATGCACTTTCAGTTTGAGTAACAAAGCTTGAGTAAGAAACAAGAATTGTGCCTATGTGAGCACTTACAACTACAGGAACAATGTTTGATATTTCAGAGATGTAACAGGCATCTTTGAGTCTGTGCTTAGTTAGGAGTTTGCTCGCCTCCTTTCTTTTCACACTCCTTTTTGGGAGAGTTTTAGAACTGACATGCACTTCAGTTTGTTCCTTGTAATACTGTACCAGTTTTCGTGTCCTCTTTTTCATCAGTATTTGCCTTTTTGGCATGTGATTTTTTTTCTGTTTAGTGTAGCACTCCCATATTTAGCAGAATTTCAGGGGGGTGTATGTAACGGGTGTAATAATAACTTTTATTTTATTGAAATTCCTGCTAAAATATGTGTATAGTTTTTGGTAAATGTCCTGCAATGCTGAGTCCAACAGTGCCATCTGCTGGTATGGGGTGGGGTTTGGTTTTGGCTTCTAACATGTGACCAGGAGGCGGGGTTTTGTCAGTTTAACCAGAGTACTACAAAGAGATCAAAGAGATCAAACCCAGCAGAAAAAGCTAATGTTGTGACTCATCCATTTGCAGAACTGTAATAATAAAAACCTCATCATCCAGTCCAGCGTGAATGTGGATCTTTGGTGGGACACGTACAACGCGGTTACATAGATCAAAGCGGCGCTGCCACGAGCGGCTGCCTTTTCCAGCAGCTGCCCAACTGTTTTATTGTCTGCTCCTATCTTCGGTGTTTTTTCTTCCCGTTTTGACAACTACACTATGGATTACTTCTATCCTATGGACATGGGTTTTAACGCACAAGAAATGCGTGTATTTCAACTCCTTGCCCTGAGGAATTCTCGTGCCGGCGTGATGAAGGGGCCCATGGTGGAAGAAAAGCCGAAGCTAGCGAAGCGGCTAGCGGCGTTATAAGTCTTCGGTACCATCCGTAATCATGGTAAATGCGAACTCACGACCAAATAGGATCATCGAGTGCTTTTTGAAAACATCGAAGCGCACAGGGAGCGCAGTTGCTGTGTTTTGCGGAAACGTGGCTCACGTTTAGCATTCCGGACGCTAACGTGTAGCCACCCGGAGCCACCTGGAGAAATCCGGCTTCAACGTCGCTAAACAGAGACATGAAAGCCGGGGGGAATCGGAGAGGAGGCGGACTTGCTAACACGAGGTGGTGTATCCCTGGATTTTCACAAAGAAAAGATTTCCATCTGCCGCAGGAATGTCGAACTTTTGGACTGGCGTGACGTCATCCACTCCGCTACAAGCACCCTCGGGCATCATGTTAATCTGTTAATAAACAACGGGGTAGACTGCTGGAAGTGTGAATTTCCCTACGGGGATGAATAAAGTATATATCTATCTATCTATCTATCTATCTATCTATATTTAGCTTCTGAGAGGGGCGGGTGTGTAGATTTGGCTGTCAGTTCTACCAGGTAGCAAGATGCAGCAGCAGGCCAGGTAGAGGAAAGTGCTATGTATGACTGTCTGTCACACAAACAGGCATATAATAGCCGAGGGCAGTGGGTTAAAGACAAAAGAACTGCGCTAGGTTTACATAGAAGCGGCGCTTTTATGAAATTGGTGAGGGGGTGAAGAATGAATTTTTAGGACAACAGTATCGACCCTATCCAAGTACTAGCTTATTGTCTATAATATTTGGTTAATCTGCCCACCGCCTAATCAAGACCAGGGATGGTTTTTGAGACATCTTGGCAATGAGTCATTTCAAAGAATTTTAATTCATCATAAAACCATACAAGAAATTGCAAAGTGAGGGTGTAAATGTGATGACTTCTCAGAAGAAAAAAACTCACATTTGTTTTCCAACTCAATACTAAATTACTCTTTTCTTTCTTAACCTTATCCCTTATATTATCTCTTCATTTAATTACTTAAACAGTAATCATCAGGTGGAACATCTCAGGATACCAAGAGGTGTAAAATCTGAGACTAATTCCCAATTTCCTATCCGATGAAATGCTGCGTATTTGACTCGACTGGAGAATGCTGCCGCTTATCAATTCTAATTAAGTTTTCATTTCAGCTCGTTAGCGCCGGGAAAGGAGCCTTGCATGTGTGAAAATGGAGGTGGACTACCAATTAAATGTTTAATAGAGAAAACGGGAAGCTCTGAACTGATGAGAAAAGAGACGCTTTTCACATGCATGGGCCTGTAAAGATTAGCGGCAGAGGACTAAGACTAAAAAGCTGTCGTTAGTTTTTAAAGTGTTGAACAATTGTTCAATGCAGTAGTGGGCCGTGCATTTCGCCCATACGCATTTAGTAGTGCTCCGTCTGAATCAATCATACCTTTAATAATTATTTTCTGACTATAAAAGGTCACTGCAGTTAAAGCTGCAACACATATCGGAAAAAGCGTCAATCTTTAACCTCAGGAATTACACTATTGTTTCAACACATTTTACTCACCCTTTTGAGACTGATATTTCCATCTTCACCCCTTCGCCATCATAGTTTGAGAAAGCCCTGAGGTTCCTCGAGGCCTGTGAGCAGCGATTGACTTTCCAACTCAGAACCTGATTGGCTAAACTAACACCCTTATAGAACACTAATGTTAAGCTTCTAGGCCTGCAATTATCATTCTGAAGGCTTCCAGGAGGATTTCTTAACCTGAAAACAAGCAAGGGCTGAAATTAATTTGATTCAAATTAATTTTGCTTTACTTCCTATTGAAGGTAGTACGTAACACTTTTATTTTCTACATTTTTTCTCTAAAATGGTTTAATTGTATTCAATGTGCTTATTTGCTGGTCCTATTTTATAATTCCAAACAATGATTACACTATTTTGCTCATTTAGTAAAACAATGCTTGATAGATGTATTGATTATTTTTATTTAATGGATATTTACCTCAAGTAACAGTATTCATCTCTCAATTTGTAAAATGGACCTTTTGCAGTGTAAGTGGATTTTTTACTTGGGTACAACCCAAAAACAACATTAAAATAATAACAAAACAAAATGTAAACACTAAATTAGCTTGTACAATACAATAAAATAAAAAATTATAATCAGCCCTGAGGGAGTAGGCTGAAGCAAATGGTATTAAGGGCCTGCCCCATTACAAAGAAAAAAAATTTAAAAAAAATAGAATAAAAATATGTATATATATATATATATATATATATATATATATATATATATATATATATATATATATATATATATATATATATACACATACAGTGGAACCTCGGTTTTCGAACTTCTCTCAGTTCAAACAAATCGGTTCTCAACCAAAAATTTCGAGAAATTCTTGCTTCGCTTTTTGTTCAAAAAATCGGAGCTCGAACGCCGGTACGCTAGGGGCGATGCTGAGCGACGTACGGGTGTAGATTGCCCCCACCCCTCGTGGAGAACTGCTGTCACGTGAGCGCGCACTCCTTTTTGCTTTTGTTATTAATATCGGTGAACGGAGTGTTTTAACCCCTAATTATGCCTCAGAAGAAGGTCAGTGCAAGCAGCAAAGTTGCTACAGGTGAAAAAAGATAGGTAGTGCGTAGAACTATTGCATTTAAGAAAGAAATAATAGCAAAATATGAAGAAGATGTGCGAGTTTCCCTTCTTTTGAGGGAATAGAGCATGGCTTCTGCAGACCACCACAAAGGTAAGAAATCCTATTCATAAATCTTTTCTTTATCCTTTTACCGCTCACCACTTGTTGTGGAGACCCGGGTGCTAAATGATGTGTAAACGACCTGATTTTTTAATTTTTACACGTTCATGTTAGCGTAATCTTTCGTACGGAAGATTACGCTAACGCGAACGTACGATTAGCCTGGGTTAGCTTCATGTTTACGTTCTCGGTAAACATATAGGGTGTTGGAACGGATGAAAACGATTTTACATTACTTTTAATGGGAAAAACGATTTTCCGCGATTGACCAAATCGGTTTTCGAACAGGGTTCTGGAACGGACTATGGTCGAGAACCGAGGTTCCACTGTGTGTATATATATATATATATATATATATATATATATATATATATATATATATATATATATATATATATATATATATATATCAAAAGATAAACAATACCCAACCCAAAAATAAAATAAATTTTTGGCCTGCTATTCTACACCTAATACCTCCTATAACATCTTACACTTAAAGAAACTCTTGATATATTCATGTTATTAGCGTATTTATAGGAAAATAATCATAGTTTATTGATACATGTGTTTGTTTATATAAATTAAGAGTATTTTTAAGGTAATTAGCTAAATCAGGGGTCTCCAATGTGGTGCCCAGGGGATCCCAAGCTCTCCAAGAACACCTGGGTAGCCCCGGACAGGTTCTGAAAAGCTAATCTGTAATGAATCATTGAAATTCTCTGATTTCTAACTGACGTTGTGTTTTATTGTTTGATCTAACTTCTTATAATTAAAACCTGGTAATAACGAAGTAACAACATATAAATAGCATAAATTGTTATTTCAGAAATGCATATAAAAATAGTAGCCCATCATGCCAATCAGTAATAAAAAGTGGCCCTTAGCTTCAAAAACGTCACTGAACCCGGTTCTAAACAATTCCATAAGTTAATACATTTTCAGGTGGCACAATAACTTTTCAATGTAGTGCGAGCATATTGTTCTTTGAAGTTATGGATTCTCCTTAGATTAAGAGTGTCTTATCTGTCGGAGTCGATGCTTAAATAGCTCTGTATACCAATAAGATAGATCCAAGCTCAACTGTATTAAACAACTTTAACATGGGTGATTTTGAAAATGGTGTGTTTCTGTTTTCTTTGTAACCAGCAATGTGCACTATCGAATCAATTGTATTTTGTGTGTTGTGAATATTGTGATGTGTGGATGCAGTAGCAATTACCAAAAGTAAACAGAATTTTGAAAAAGGCCAAAGGGCTTTGACCAGTCAACCATAAGCCGGTGAATCAAAATGGACGCTACGGCGTGGGATTGTATGCGGACAGATTGGTTGCAGGAGATAAAACAAAGGTCTGCTGGACTTAACCGAGGAGCAAAGAGTTTGCAGACACAAGAGATTTGAGTGCTAGGCTAGGTATGATGTGGCGGAATATATATTCAGCCTTCCTCTCCATGGGGGAAAGCATTGCCGTGATTGATTATTTAGCCCGATTGCAGCTCTTGTTTTTTGGAATCCAAGAATAGATCTTATTTGTGCTGCAGATGTAAAAAAATGTGTGCTCGATGTAAAGTGCTATTATCAACGCAGGACAGCTGCTTGGCAGACACTTTTTGGGTGCAGAAAGCAATCTTTGATTTCAGAGCTCCAAAATGAAGTAATCCCATACGGGTGGCCTGATGGGGTCAAATAAGCACTGCTTCCTATTATCGACATCAAGCATAGCGGTTGGCAAATTACTTTTTAACAGCAGCAACACACTCAGTTGGTCCAACTAGGCATCATTAGAGCAGCCGATCACGGAAAGGGAAGCTTTGGAGCTCGTCAAAGCGCAATTACCAGTATGCATTTGAGGGGTCAGGACTCTTGGAGATGCATGTAAAAATACACCAGGTATTATGTTTGTTTGTCAGGTGAGAGCAAGGATGATCCCAGATAATGGCAGCTGTCAGGATGGCAGAACTGTCTGATCTGGAATATACTCTGACAGCTGTGTTCTCTAATACAGGCTCTATCTTGCACAGCCAGGATCAAGTCTCAAAAGTAACTTGAATAATTATAGTCAAAACTCATTATGAATTTGTTAAAAATAATAAATATAAATAAAATGTAGAATGCTTTGGATTTTTGTTTTCAAAACAGTAATTACTGTTACAATCATCGGTGTGTCCAGCCCTTTTTGGGGGGTGCTCAAGCATCCCCAAATTCAACCCAAGCACCCCCGAAAATTATAGCATTTTAAAAAATCTCTCTTCCCCCAAAAATGACAGGATAGGCTTAAATATAATGAACATTGCTAGAAAAAACATCTAAAAATGTAAAACAAAACAAAAATATGAACAGCACAGTGTCAGAAAGACTTTATTGCCTTGAAATGTTTCAGTCCATTTGATTCCCAGCACCACTCTTGCCGCCCTCTCCGCTCTTATTTCCCTCAGCTGGTGTCGCTTGTCTCTGGAGGCTCTGGTGTATAACGTTTAGAGAATGGTATAAAGTGGATATGTTGAACAACTAACTACTTTACCACACAATACAATGACTTTGTTATCATCAACAGATATTAGTCCTCATTTTAGCTGGGTTAAATCGAATGCAACAATGATCAAGCTAGCTTAATTGGTGCGTGTGTGTAAGCTATGTGTGTGCTCATCCTCTCAGCAGAAGCATGGACATTCACATTTTTCTGTAAAACAATACTATGTTCAGGTAAAAGTCTATTACACACACACTCAAATGGGAAGGAAAATATGAATAGTGGCTGAAGTTAAAAACATTGCATTCAGATTAACATTTAGCGATTGGGAAAAAAACAGCTACGGAGACTGCACCTCACAACAGTGAGTATTTGAAAAACTATCATCACATTTAGTATTATGAAACTATACAATGTCAAATTAGTTCAAGTTCAACCGATCTATTAACAGCCTTGGTCGTCGGGGCAACATTTACCGTGGTGTGTCTTGGTCAAGTACAACCTGGCGGCACCCACCCCTCTCGAGGTTGTTGTTTTGGGTAGGTGTGTGCTTCCCCAAATGAAATAGACAGTACTGGTTTCCATGAATACCAGTAGCAGGAGAATCCTCCTGAGCTAACTCAGATACAGCAACCTCATCATCTTGCCGCTTTTGTTTTTCGGTGCAAAGCGTAATCCCGTTTTGCAGAGATGAGTTGCACCTCAGCATTGACGGGCAGAGGCTTGTGACAATACTGATAGTAGATCCTAAATCACATATAAAGGAACAATTAAAATGTTTTTCCATCCATGTATTTATTAATTTAAATATATAAATTATTTAAATATAGATACGGGAATGCACGAAGTGCAAAGTCCTGGATCGGACAATAAGCCTTTGAGCCTTATATGTTACAAAAGTGAAGGACGTAATGTCATCCCCTTTTTTGTCAACAAAGATATAAAAGCCACAAGTGATGCAATGAGTATTGTACGATGCGACATTTAAAATTTGGGAACAAAATAGTTCTAGGATCTAGTATCAGTATTTCTACACGCGGCTGCTCATCGATAAAATTGGTTGGTTGGTTGGTTAATTGGATCCCTTGACCACTAGGGTCATAGTTGCGCCATTTGTGTGTCTGTGGTGTGTCTTGGGCAAGTACAGCGTGGTAGCACTCATTACTTTCCAGGCCAACGTATGTTCACACAAAATCCTTCTGTGCTCTGTAATGCTCCCAAAATTGACTTCATTAGATGACATCTTGCAGCATTAGATTAAATTAAGACAGAAGTTGACATCCATATTGGCATTGTTGCTGAAATAATTCACGAGCTCCCATACTTATGGCCGATTTTTATCGTTTGAATGTTTTGAAGTTATTTCCCTTCAAAAAATTAAATCACAGTGAAAGAACCAGCACAACATTTAGTCCCGACCAGGTTGTTTTCTCCATATGTGTTCTCTTACAAATAATAATTTCTATCTAAACGGTCAATGAATCAGTAACAATGCCCATCCCTAAATACCAAAGAATTTTGTTTTGAACGAGTTTCGTTTTCCCAGCACTGGGGCTCTTCGTGTTCAAAATGATCCCCCGATGTAGGTGTGCTACTGTTTTTTTTCCATTCTTTCATCGCAGCAGGTGGATGCCTGCGGGACTCCTCTTGCTTTATTTTTCTTATATAAAAACACAAGCATGGCGTTTGTCTCCTCAGTCAGCATCTGGCACCTATTACGGAGATGTAGTTGGGATTATTAGGATTACCAGCAGATTGAGAAGGACAGGAATCATAGCAAGGTTAATAACGGTAAACACTTGTCGCCGCGAGGAAGAGGAGCCCCGATCTTCACCTTGTTTTGCGATCGCTTCTGGATTGAAGTTCATGGGAAGAATCCCCCACCAATTCCCTTTCGATGTTGAGACTCTTTGATAATAAAAGCACACTGCTTCCTTTAATGGGCAAATTGAATACTTTAGTGGCATTTGTCAAAAAGATGTAAGCTTTTGTTTTTTCCGTTTTTGGGAGTATTTGTTATTGCAAAAGACAAGCAGATATTGAAGGAATACTAATCCAGAGTGACAGAGGAATAAACACAATCCCTAATCTCGCTGATCCCTGGCAAAATCATTCAATTAGACTCCGTCTGGCATGGTGCACAGAGGGAGAGGCGGTGAAGGTACGAATTTCTTCACGGAAAAGGAGTGAGACCAGCAAAGCAAATAATTGGATCTCACTGAAATGGAAGAAACGCAAGGTTGTTAGTGGATTATACAGTATTATATAGTACATGCGCTGTGAGCATTGTTACATTGGCCAGTGAAGTCAAAGATCCATTTTAACCCGCCTGGCTGGGAATGAGATGACAAAGTGATCTATTGTATCAAAGATTAACTGATATTACAGTGCAATGCCTGGATAAATTTTATTTGGGCCAAGTTTTCCAATAAATAAGGCGTTAAATTGAGGTTTTGAGTTTTTGCTTGCCTGCATGTCGGTTTCATATTATGTGACCTGTGCAGTCCTTTGAGAACATTTGTGTTTAAGGGCTATACAAATAAATGGGAATTGACTTTACTTGACTTAAATGTTCAGCCAAGTAAGTTTCGAATGTGTAAAGTTCTCTAGCTCCTGAAGATCATTATGACATTGTCTTCTCCCACAACTCCCTGTTGTGTTTCATCCAATTCAGAGTGATTATGTCATCTGATTTCCCAGTCAAGACATTCTCGCTAGCCCTAGTCACAATAAATAACAAACAATGTTTAATTTTTCTTGTCGGCAACCTTTGACAGTAACCCTTTTTCATTAAATTTGACGTATCTGATTTCCTACAACCAAAAAAAATAACATGCAAAACTTTGATTGTCACGGTTGCCATGGCACCCAATTAGTCCCAGCCGTGTAGCGCCAGGTTCTGTCACGGTTGCCACGGCGCCCAATTGGCCCCGCCCATGGACACAGGCTGAAAGGAGTTGACAGATTACTCCCTGAGAGTACTTAAGCGCGGTCCTTTGAGCCGTTAGTGTATAGAGCGTCTGCAAGACTCTTGTTAAATGCCTGTCGAAAGGTAGGCCGATTTTGCAGAGGCAAGGGCCGCTTTATACTTTAACAAGCTATCACACCAGGTTTGATGGAAAACCTCAAGCTTGGTAGCGCGCCATTTTCTCTCCCATTTCCTGCATTCTTTTTTAAGGGTTCTAGTTTCATCAGTAAACCAAGGTGTGCGTCTTTTAGGACGTGATTTTAGTTTTAAGGGCGCTATGGTATCCATCACACTAGTCAGGGTGGTATTGAACTCATTCGTGAGTGAGTCAATATTAAAGAACTGAAACTTACAGATGCACGACAGGGTGGCTGCCCAGGGAAAATGGCCGGTTTTAGTGAACTGTCACTTGATGATCTCAAACAAGTGGTGACTGCGGCCAAACCGACAACTTGCCAGTTCGACCCGCTCCCAGGTTCACTTATTAAAAGTCTTTTTAGCGTCATTGGGCCTTCAGTTCTAAATATTATAAATACATCACTCTCCTCAGGTGTAGTTCCAGCAGCTTTTAAGTCCGCCGTTATTAAACCCACACTAAAACGACCCAACCTTGATCCAGAAATCTTAAGTAATTACAGACCTGTGTCAAACCTACCTTTCCTCTCTAAAGTACTCGAAAGAGTAGTGGCACAGCAGCTGAATGCTTTCATATCTGAGAACAACCTTTTTGAATCGATGCAATCAGGATTCAGGGCTAACCACTCTACTGAGACAGCGCTGATCAAGGTAACAAATGATCTCCTAATGTCAATGGATTCTGGCGCTTCATCACTTTTGCTGCTGCTGGATCTTAGTGCTGCTTTTGACACAGTGCGCCACAATATCCTACTAGAACGGTTGGAAAAATGGATTGGTCTCTCAGGAACCGTCCTCTCGTGGTTCAGATCCTACCTCTCAGATAGGACGCACTGTGTGAAATATGGTGAAACGACATCTGAGCCCTTTAATGTTACCTGCGGTGTTCCGCAGGGTTCTGTGCTCGGCCCCCTACTTTTCAACATTTACATGCTTCCATTAGGTGATATTATCCGCAAGTACAATATCAGCTTCCACTGCTACGCAGACGACACTCAACTATATCTTCCGTTGGAGGAATCTTCCACACTAAACTGTGGAAATTTGGAGGCCTGTCTCACTGAGATAAAAGAGTGGATGTCACTCAATTTCTTGCGTCTTAACCCTGAAAAGACCGAAATGTTAGTCATTGGTCCTTCTAAATGCCGTGACTTCTTCTCAAAAACTGCTGTGAACCTTGACAAATGTCACATCACACAGAGTGACTCAGTTAAAAATTTAGGTGTCATATTTGACCCTGATCTATCATTTGAGATGCATGTAAAGCAAATTACTAGAACTGCCTTCTTCCATCTTCGCAACATTGCTAAAATCCGTTCAATACTGTCTCAGTCTGATGCGGAAACAATAATTCATGCATTTGTTACCTCCCGTCTCGACTACTGTAATGCACTACTTTCCGGTCTCCCGAAGTCCAGAATCAAGTCTCTTCAGCTAGTACAAAATGCCGCAGCGAGGCTTTTAACTAGGACAAAAAAGTACGATCACATAACACCGATTTTGGCTAACCTGCATTGGCTCCCAGTTAGCCAAAGATGTGACTTCAAAGTTCTCTTAGTACTGTACAAAATCATACATGGACTTGCTCCCTCTTATCTTTCAGATCTGATCTGCCGCTATGTCCCGGTCCGAAGCCTGCGATCTGAGAGTGCCGGTCTTCTGGTGATCCCGAGAGCAAAGAAGTCTTCTGCTGGTTCGAGAGCGTTCTCCATCCGGGCACCGGTGCTGTGGAATGCTCTTCCCCCTGAGATCCGATCTGCAACCTCAGTGGAAATGTTTAAATCTAAACTTAAAACTCACCTCTACTCTATTGCATACGAATAACCTACTCCTCTTGTCGGTTGACAATAGTCTGTGTAATATAGTGTAACAATCTGTGAAGCCCTTTGAGACTCTTCGTGATTTAGGGCTATACAAAAATAAATGACTTGACTTGACTTGACTATTTCTGTGAATTTGCCTGTGTTTGATCCTGTTTTATTTTTGGCCTGATCTGTTTGATTTTGACAACTTTTTTATTCGGATTTCAATCCACTTCCGCGACCATCGATTGCCGCATCGAGTGTACGCGCATTCCTCCTCTCCCTAATAAACTGTGAGTATGTTTCGCGATTGGGTTCTCTATTCCTGTTTCCTGTCCTGGTACGTGACATTGATGGGAAATTCTAGGAACCCAAAATGTTGTTTAGTGTAGGGCTTCAACAAATAATCGATACATTTGGTTAAAATCGATTATTAAAATTATGGGAAACAAATTTCAACATTGCTTCGTTGTGAGGCGCGGTTAGTGCAGTGTTGTGACATTGTTGTGTCGTTGGGTTGTCCAGGTTATATGCCTATAGAAACACTTGTATCCTGCAGCGCACGACTCATTTTGTTGCGTGACATCCTGTTGATCTGGCGACGAACTTGTAATAGCACTTTGGTCCAGCAGAAGGCGCCTATTTTGATGCATGAGGCCCTCTTGATAAGACAAAGTACTATACTCGCATTCTCTTTGGATGTTGCCTCTCTTTTTTGCTCTTTATGATAAAAGTATCCTACATATTTGCTGGTGTAAAGCATACATTTGTATGCATTTTTGTTTATTGTCAAGCTGTTTGACAAACGCTTGGACTTTTTATTGTTGTATATTATAGAATACAAAGTGGTTTTGTGCATTTATATCTGTCCAAAACATAACTATTCAAGTAAAGAGAAGGAAATACAAGTTTTTATTATTTTTTATCTGATTCTTCAATGAATTTAGAAAATAATCGACCGATTAATTGATTTCTGAAATAATATTTAGTTGCAGACCTAGTACAGATGTTTCATAAAAGTCCTCTGAGCCTCAGGTGTGAGGCCATTGGGGCGAAACCAAATTATCTTTCACGTCCACTTTTAGTGAATTTGGAATTGCTAAATGGACTAAATTGACATTTAGGTGGAGGAATCCATAATCACTAAGGACTGAAAAGGACATTTTGGGGATTTTTGGGGAGTTTCAAGACGCGCTACAGCTTGCGCCAGGCCCACCATGTTCAGACCCTGCTCCTTTTAGCTGTTGGCCGGCATCACTCTCAGTGTTTTAGGCATTTTTCCTTACTTTGTTTCTGCCTCGACTTGTCTTTTTACGCAGTTCTTGATTATGAGTGTGTTTTCAAATAAATGTGCATTTACTCAAGAAGTTCTTGGGGGAACAGATCGATTGTTTCATACAGCACTTGCATTTTTGTGTATGGATAGAACAAAAGGAATACACATCATTTTCATTAGGTCTGATTTAATAGCAATTCTGGCAAGAGAGGTTCCTACAATACAATTTAATTTAAATTCCTTAGTGAACCACAAATGATTTCCTTAGGGAACGTAAAACATCCAGACAAGAGGGTTGGTTCAAGATTCAAGCCCAAATGAGAAGCCAATGTATTGAGCACTAGAGAATTGCACACATTTAGATGGAATAGCAATCACTTTTGAACTTGAGTTTTTATTTAGAGGTTACAAGTTGTACAGTATAAGTGGATACAATGCTAAGTAACTGCCCTTGCTGACATTGTAATGAATTTAAATATAAGTAACATTTATTAGGATTGAAAGGAAAAGCTTTTGTTGTTGTATAAACCATAACTCCCAACATTGGTGACCTTCCGTGCAAAGACAGAGTAGGTTAATTATTTCCCGGTCAGCCACATGCTCGACTTTCATGCCAGCTTCCGCAACATCTGGCAGCGGGCATCTGGTACCATACATCAAAAAGCCTCCTCCGCCCAGCGTGGCCCAAACACTCAACAATCAGCCAGATCAAGTCGATTCTCAAAGCTAACATTAGCTCTTTGGGGGTCGCTTCGGACACATTGTGAACATTTTTCTGTAAGTCCACTCATGCTGACAAAAGACATCAAAAAGAGAAATGCTTCAAACAGCCGTTAATGCCCGCTCATTCGCGTTCCGAGAAAGACGTCAGCACGCCCACCGACCGCCTTCCGGCTGCCTCCTCCATGCCCGCCTCCCTGCCGTCAGCCTTTGAAGCCGCTTGCTGAAATGTCACAAAGCGTGAAGTGTTCCAAGCGCTCCCGAAGCTCTAATGAACAGGATGAAAACACAGCCGTGTCGCTGTCACGCCATCATCGCAGTAGGCTGGGGGGAGAAAAACAACCTCTCTCGGTTTAGGAATTTGGCCTGTCAGACTTCATCTCTCTAAACGCAAAGCAATAGACTTTGGTTCATGGTAGGTCATTGAGCTTTTGCTGGGAACTTCGCTCGGTCTTGGTCAGTGTTGGTACTAACGCGTTACAAAGGATCGCGTTACTACAGTGGTGGGCTTTTAGTGCCTTCAAGGCCTTCTCTGCTGGCCTAAAATATCTGAATCTTGTGACATTATTATGTTTTGCCCATGAATACTTAATAAATAATTCCAAATCGTCTGTCAGCTTCCTTTAATTGCTCTCCTCCCTGTTTGCGCTGCTTCAGGATGTGAGCTTTTATATTTTAGCATGGGAGAGCCCAGACAATGACTTAAAAAAATTGTTAAGCCCCCACATTTTAAGAGGAATTAAAAAACAAGACTTATTCAAGGTTACATTAATGAACTAACACTCAACCAATAAAAATATTGACTGTTAATTAAATATACCACATACAATAAGTAATTCTGGCTTTACACAGACAAAACACACTATATAGATCCAAACAAGGTCAAAAGCCTGTTACTGGCTACTGGTTACGGTACTGAGCGTACTTATCAAGGTTAATCAAATCCAAATAGACTCAAGCTGTTCTTGCTGAACACAGACCGATGGCAATGTCTTATCACTCTTATGGTGCAGCTGTGTTGAGCACTAGACAGAGCACAGACAATTAACTATTCAAAGTTCTCCTGATACCGCACTGCTCCTACGACAAGAACACCAAAATGGAACTTTTAATTGTGTTTTCATCGGAATTGACAAGATTTATTCCACTAGGAGAGTCGAAAGTAATTAAAGTCCTTGTCCAAAAGGCACGTATCCTGCTCAAGACAGTCAAAATACAGACCAGTGTGTTTAATTCTAATGGACGTTGAAGATGTTCATCTGCTGACTTTTTTTTCTTATCTGGCGTTTTCATGTGGAGTTTGTGGACGCAGCTGAAGATAATGCCTGATCATCTGATCAGGGATCAGACTGGTGCAACTGAGGTTTTACTTCAATGGCCAACAGCCTGGCCGAACAGACCAGCATGCTCGAAAACGTCTTGAGCAAGCAGAAAGATGGCCTCTACAACGAAGTTCAACGACAAGTTTGAGGTCCTCAACGTCAAAATGGAAATGAAAAACAGTGACTAATCGACAAAATTTAATTTTTGATTTAATTGGATGGAGATCGACTTTTGGCTCTTCTCATATAAATTATTTAAACATGCACAAAATAGAAAAAAAAATAAAGAAAATAGGTTTAAGTTGTGAAATTAAATGATCAAAAATTAGGGTGAGATGTCAAGGTGAACAGGAGGGCAACATGAAATTGACACAATATGTTAAACATGATTATGCTTTTCAATGTTTCACCTGCTTGTTTCACTTGTGTAATGATGATATGTGATTAGTGATACTCAAAATGTCTTGTTATAAAATCGGATTACATGACATGAATAATGTAAAAATTGTTCTGGTTGTTAAAGGGACACGACCAAGATAAGCTTTTTCCTCGCTGCCCTTTTTTTTTCCTTTTCCTCTGTCAGATGTTAATCAAAGCTGTTGATTTTAACGTTTGTAATCCTGCACATGATGACCATTGGGAAAAAAAAATGTCAATCGATCAAACGATCAATCAATCAGCCAACCCACCAAACAACCAACCAACCAACCAATCCATACCAATAGAATTTCATCCATTACTTGTTGACAGGGTCAGGAATCTGCCTAGAGGCCTTCACAAGCAAGTCTTAAGGCCTTGAATCATAAAATCAATGCTCGATAAAGCTGTTGGTTTAGCCAATCAGATTTAAAGTTGGTGACATCAAGGCCTTCTTGTAGGAGTAAGGGAACGTCAGTTAAGAGGCAGTCATGCACCAAAGTGTAAAATCCAATATTCTCCTAAATTATAATAGCATTTATTTTTTCACTCTTCAGTGAACTTTTGACTTATTTAAACTTTGAAATTTTTTATACTAAGTGGTTAGCACATTTCCCACTGCCACTGCATCCCTGGAACACAACTTCTTTTTTTCTGTGACAGGTACTGAAAAGAGTTATGAATAAAACGTTGTATCTCATATGTCATTAAAAAATGGTTTGTTAGGCCGCTACTTTTTGAAACTAGACTATTAATTACGAAGTGTCCTGTTCTTTAACAGTTCCTTTTTCGCTCAGGAATCAACAAATAAATCTCCACACGCCAGCAGCACAACGCCAAATACACCATTGAAAAAAAGGTGGGCATGTTTATGGACCAACATAACAATTGGATCCAGTTACAGTGCGGCGTCTCAAACACAGAATACGAAAGCACTTAATTTCTCCCTACTGATATTCTCCCTACCGTAAATACTCACATCTAAGCTGTACTCACAGTGCTGAAGTCAGGACGTCAGTTTGTATTTTATAATTGGTTGTGTATCACGAGTATGTTTAAATCTAAGCTTAAAACACACTTTTACTCTATAGCATATGAATAACCTATACTTTTCATGGACAATATCTCTGTATTATTTGTGATTGCAACATCCTTCGCTGTCTGGTAATCCTGAAAGGGGGATGCCACATGTGCGGTCCCTTCTCAAGGTTTCTTCATTTTCCTTATGTTGAGGTTTTTAAGTTTTTCCTTGCCCTCATGTTGGTTCCAGATCAGGGGATGATGTAATAATAGTCTGAAAAATAGTCTGAGTAATAACCTGTGCAGCCCTTTGAGACTCTTTGTGATATAAGGGCTATACAAATAAAAATGACTTGACTTGACTTGAGTAGCGTAGGTAGACTGCATGGGATGGGATATATGCAGAAACAACAAAATAAATGGTGCAAATGTGAGCACAGGATTTACAATAAAAGAGGTGTAATTTTGTTTTTTTTTTGTCGGAAGATTTATTTTTGCAATGCATTGCGCCTGAAGGAATAAAGAAAACATTAATAAACAACAATAGAAATTATCCAGAAATGTAGAAGAAAAACTTCAGAGTGGTTTGAAATCAAAAGAAAAAATGATACTTAGTGTCTCAGATGTGTTAGTATATTCCACAAGCAAAAATATATGAAGGGTTCACTGCTTCCACAGGTGACGTACACCTTTTTTTCCATTTATATCATTATGTCGCTATTTTAAAGGAGTTTTAAGGTGGTCGGCTGCAAATTGAGCATATACGGTAATTTGTAAGAGATTTTTCCAGAGTTACAAGTTACTTTTGGGGGTCAGTAAGCCAGGGGGTAACCCGTAACTGTAACTCATTACTTTTATTCAGTAACACACCAAACACGAGTCTCAGTCGCTGTTTCAAGCGCTGTCAAGCATTGGGGGGGACAACATCAATTACGCTGAACCTCAGGAATTTGAGCCAGACAGCCTAACCAATGATCCACACTGCAACAGCAGGCTACACCCTGCACAGGTTGCCAGCCGATCACAGGCTGTAAACAAAAGTTCAGCTGTGGAAAATATCCGAGATTGCAGAAAGAAATGAGTCATCCATTTACAGGAACAAGTTTACGATACAAACTAGAAAATATTACACGTTTTTGGTCATTTACTTGTTTTATGCACATGTAAATGTACAGCACAAAGGATTTTTGATACAAGTCAAGTCATGTTTATTTGCTACACCCTTAATCACAAGTAGTCTCAAAGGGCTGCACAGACCACAGATTATTGAAAACTACAGAATATTATTACACCATCCCCTGATCTAAAACCTACATGACGGCAAGGAAAAACTCAATAACCTGAACATGAGGAAAACAAAGAAGCCTTGAGAAGAGGCCTCACGTGAAAAATTATATATTAAAAGTAGGTTGTGGAAATTGTCCTTTTTTACTCGAAAGTGACACCCCTTATTTCAAGAATGGAGTAACAGTTTTGACACAGAAAAATAATTATCATTAAATTTTAAAGCTAACATTGCAATAAATTGACATCAAATGATTGGCCTTTTATTCATTCTTCTTGTTTTTAATTCCAGGTTCCTGAATATAAACTTGCCCCGGCATAGTGACCTCAATTATTCATACCTAAAATATATGCATATATATTAGGGAGGAATCACGATATGGGGCTTCTGAAACGGTTCAATTAGATGCAATCACTTGCTGGGATTTTATTCAATTCAGTATGTAACAGTTTTGTTCATAAGATCGTTTAAAATTATTTTTTGGGGGATTTGATTTTACATACACTATTTGAGCTTCCAAGTACTGTAAACATGAGTTTACCTTCCAAAGTATGTATGAAGTTTTGTTGTCTGGAGCGAGATGTTCATATGATTCAAAGTGAAAAGATTTGATATGGTCCAATTCAGCACCTTTAGTGCTACTTTTATTTTACATGTTTCATTCGGCACTAAGTTGGTTCTCCCTATAGTGTTTTTGATAAACACCAATTAAGTGTAAACAAAAGATGCTTTGAAAAGGGTTCAATCACAGTAGTATTCAGAGGCTCTGAACACATATACAGTTAAAGCACTTTCTGGTAGTCTCACCTTGGAGATTTTGCTGTGCAGTATTCATCCAATTACAAGTAAAATATACCATTAACCCACAGATACATTTTCTAGTGTACTTATCTTATTTTTTATCCTTGGATGGACACTTACTTAACTGACTTTGAGGAAAAGGCAAGGCAAAGCTTGTGCTTGGATTGCTCGCAAACCTATAGCAAAAAATAACTAAACTTGTAGCAGTTTAAACTAAAATTGATAGTAACTGGTGAATATTTAATAATACAAACACAATTCTCATACACAACCCCAACAAGTTAATTGCTAGTACCGGAATAAACATCACTGTGCTTGCTGCCGCCACCCGCTTTTAACAGGAAGTCAAGTAATGTCATGTCCTGTTTATTCGACTTGCCCTTAATTAGGAGTCGCAAAGGGCTGCACAGACCAAAGATTATTACAAACTACAGACTATTATGACACCATCCCATGATCCAAAACCTACATGAGGGCAAGGACAAACTGAAAACTCAAAATGAGGTGAATAAAGAAACCTTGAGAAGGGACAGCACATGAGGTAATCCCCCTTCCAGGAAGACCAGGCTCTAATGGATGTTGCAATAACATATTGTCACTATGAAATATAGGTGATTCATAAGAAGTGTGTTTTAAGCCTAGATTTAAACCGTTCCACTGAGGTTGCAAGTCAAGTCTCAGTGGGCAGAGCCGGGGCCCGAATGGAGAACGCTCTTGAACCTGCGGATCTCTTCAACATTTTCAGAGCGAAGGCTTCGTACCGGAACATAGAGGGAAATTAAATCTGGCACACAAAAAGAACAAGCCCTTTCAATAGCCAGATAATTGGTTGCCTTTCAATCTCTTTTAGTATCTGAGAATGGTACACGAGAATGGAATTTGAACTGGGCACAAAAATGGGCCCCTTTATTCATGCATGTTTGGATATGAGTATGCTATAAAAGAAATGTTGTGTCTAGGAATCTATGCCGGACATGGGACAATGTCGGCAGGAGTATTGTTGGCCAAAGAGCACATCTGCCAGTGTCGGGATAAATTTAAACAAGATGTGACTTGCTCTTGTTTCTTTGAAGGTGTTTCACATCATACCTCCACCCGAGCCCATGGTACGAGCACGGCCATAAAAGGATACTCTGTTTACCTTAACCTGCCAGCATCTGCTGGCCAGATGTTCCCGGATCGCTCTTTTATCTCCCGGCTTAGAAAAAAACATATTCACGGTCATTGCTACGAATTTTGTTTATGATTTTCACTGAAGAGCAACGAGAAGAGTAAGCCTTCTTTTTCCCGTAGGCTAAATTTAAACACGCTTTAATTTGCCTTGGAGATTTTGCTGGGATTTGAAGGCATATATAAGGTTCGGCGCTCTGTCCTTCGGGCTTCTTGTTCGCGATGGAGAAAGTGATACCGGCAGTCTAGGGCACGAAAACATGGCCTCCATTAAGTCGTAGGCTTTGGCAAGTTAGTGTACATACACATGTTGGCGTGTCTCCCTGAGTCACTGTTATTCTTACCTGAGGGTTTCAATTGGCTCTGATTACTGGCAACTTCCAATGGTTGTTCTAAGTCATTTTCTTTTGCTCTGGATAAAAACACAAGAAATGTACTGCCCTCACTGGATAGATACACCTGTATAATATAATAAAAGAATGCTAAATGTCATCAATTTACTTTTGCAGTGTGGACAAAAGGGATTTTGTTAAAAGTGCAAACATTGGATTTTTAAAAAATGCTCTTTTCTAAAAGTTTGGTTTCTGTTCCAGCCTATGGACATGACGTCGCTTATCTTCATGCCCAGGGAAAGACATAGCTGAGCAACAGTGGCTTTTTTTTATTTTTCCTGAACTGTGCAGAGAGCAATTTTTGTGGTATGGCACACAGTTCAATATAAAACACAAACAAAGCGCCACCTCTCTTTCCCTTTGTATACTGTAAATATTGCTCGATAATCTAAATCAAAACCGCTATGTAAATACACAATTGTGTGTGGGTGTGTGTGCGTGTGTTTGTATGTGACTTAGAGACTCTGAAACCGCTGAAGCAATTTTTTAGAAAATATACACCATTGTACTTTAAGCCTCAGCAAGTGTCTTTTGCTAAGTCCCAAGTCAAGGCACCCCCAATAATTACCCACAAAATCAATAAACATCTGCTTTTGTGCGGTCTGCTTTTATGGGATCTCTAATGCTCCCCATGCGGCCTAATTGGTTTCTGCAGCTCGCGACCATTGGCCACTCCAAGCAGCCAAATCCAATCTTCTATCGGTCTGGCAACGCTGGGCCGCATTTGCCTGCAGCGGGGTCAGGAACCTATTGCTTAAAAGCCATAAATGGCTCTTTTCATGAGTACATAAGGCTCAGAGGTAAATCTTCGCTCATGCAAATTTCATATGTGTATATTCTGATTTGCCATTAACAAAATTAGGCACGTACACATCCAATGCAACATTGATAGTTATATTGGTTCATTCCAGAATACAAAGGGTACTACGGTTTACCGTCATGTCACACCAACAGACCCTGTTTTTGTGGAAGCTCATTAAATAATGTATGTTCACTGTTGAAAGACTTTATGCTAAAAACCCAAAGAAAACTCTCAAAAACGCCATCCTAATACACAGAACAATTTGATTTGGTGAGCAGTAGATGTGGACGGATTTGATTGGGCCAGCGGTAAAGGTGGGCGTAACTCCGCACACAGCATCCTTCCCTGTCTCTTGGATCCGCCCAGAGCGCCGAAGGGAAATGTACAGCCGAAAACTTTTCGTTTTTATTGTTTTGTGACATTTTTACAAAAGGACTGATTGCACCTTGTTCTGAAACAATTATCTACAAAAAATGAAGGTCAAAATGACCCTCGACAATCTTAAGTAGCTGTAGAAAGGAGACAATGTTGAAGTGGTATATTTGTTAATATGGGACATCGGGTCTGGCGTTATCATTATTTCTTAAATTTTATCAAATCATCTAATGACACACAGTTAAACAAAATGCATGGGAAAATCGGCTTTTAGTTTACTGTTTTTTTTTAATTCTGTCTTAAAATATATGGTTTGACTCTCTCAAAACCATCTAAATATTTTGCTCTTATAGCTCCCTACCCCTGCACTAACTTGCATGTGATTGGAGACTAGTATGTGCCCCTTAATGAGTGTTGAATGGGGTTCATATACATGATTATTGTTGACGATTTCATATCTGCATGCTATGCAACGCAGTGTAGTGTATGAAGTGCTTTTGTTGAACGTAATGCACTTTCTGGGCTCTGCTCCAGCAAGTAAAAGCCACTCGGGCAGCAAAACTTGACTGCTCGTCTAGACTGATAATGAAAGCCTGAATTGTCAATGAATATTTTGAGGGAACGCCACTAATAGCACACCGGTATTTTAGTCTTGATTTATTCTACTTTAAAACTATTTATTTGAAGTTTTTTGAAGTAGTCACTTTTATACTGAAAACATGTTTCAGGCTTGTTATTTGGAACAATGTTTTTCAATGGTTTTTGAAATAATTTCCTTTACATGGAAAAAATCTTGACGCACACCATATGTAGAAAATAAATGTTCTCTTCCGGTTTCATCATTTAACGTTAAACTTGTTATGTACTGATGGGTTGTTCTCATTAAAGAGTTTTGAATAGAATGCATTCAAAAATGCATTAAGTGGTTCAAGTAAATATGACCAATAACTAATTCTCCGGCGTAAATTACAAAATGTTATTCATATTGTTTCTTACAATGATTACTGATGTAACTCAGCTGTGCCCGCTCATTTGGCGCCAACCGCCGCGAGTTCTGATTGGCTTCCTGTCACTATTTGAACCATGTCCTGTCAATCCCCTGTTGTCAGTCCGTCTGCGAATCTCCGTGTATGCTAGGCTACCCTTTTTTTACCCTGACTCCCGCCTGTCCCGTTTTTGCTCCCGTTTGTCTCTGGCTACAACCTATTTGGATCCTGATCACGTCTGCTCTCCCGTCCCAGGTCACGACCCCTTTTTGTTCCCGACTACATCTACTCTCCCGTTCTGGCTTACGACTCGTTTCCGACCCCGATCACGTCTTGCTCTCCCAGTCCCGGCTACTGACCAATTTTGCGCCCTTAACATCGCTCACTACGGAAGTTCCATTTTCGTGTTCGTATCACAATCAGAGTACGGGAGCGACTTGCTTCCCGTGGCCAGTGAACACCGGATCGTGGGCGCAGCCCTTCCTCTCTCTTTCAATAAAACGTGTGGTAAACGTTACGCAAGTGGGTCCTGTTTCCATTCTGGTCGTGACAGCTCCTTGCTCTTCTACTATATTTTAACTTTTTTTTTTTTTTGTTAAAATAGGAAATCATATCTTCCAGTGGAACACATTTGTTCACATGATTATATGAATTTGTTTTTCTAGTAAACTAAGCGAAAGGGACACGGGCACACTGGTTTAGAAAAACAGATTTAGAAGTATGGGATTAAAAAACAAAAAAAAAACATTCAGCCTTAACATGGCTTTTATGTAGAGCTTTTAATGTCTGATTATTCACAAGTCACATGTCAACATGTTATTTTAGTTCCCTTTCAGCCCAATGTCTATTTTTCCTTTGTGGCAACACAGTATTAAAAAAACTGCAACCTTGTGTACTAGGTTTCTGTGGGAACTCTGTTTATGTGACGTGATCCCGAGGGAATTATTACCTCCATATAAAAATTTCAACAACTGCTTTTGAAGCAGATGTACATGTTGTTTGATGTATCTGACCCTCAATACTTTCCATTCAGTGCCAAGCTCGGAAAAAAGCGCTGGCAGAAATCGTTTATAGGAGCAAGTATTATCCACTCATGCACGTTAAGACATCCATATGCGGCTCAAAAAGCTTATCCCTACACATTCTCTACAGTGAGGCTTTTCTTTTTTACATGTCATGTAGGGTGCAAAGTACTTGAGTGGTGAGTTTGCGCACATGCGTAGTTGTTCCGTATAAAACCATCGATTTTACGTTAAAGCCATGCAAACAGGATTAGACAAATGGCTTTAAATCCCGGTTAACACCAGTTCCCATCGCAGTTTCGCTCGGGCTGACATTCCCGTCCAGGATTTAAATGGCTTTTGCACGCATGAAGGGTTCGTCATAAACTGGAATCAGCTGGCGTGGCCATTGCCGTGTTTAAATTATAGCAGATGTTCTGTCGGTGTACTGTGGGGAGTGTCCCAGCTTTGAAAGCTCCAGTCTGACTGTGCAAACTTGTAATGTGGGTCACTTTTTATCAGCATTAACTGGAAGCAGCCGCACGTGTGCATTGTGTGACAAAATGGCATGCTTACTGTCGAAACGTAATAAGCAGGAAATGGTGCGTTAAAGGGTATATTTTATGCATTTTCTTTAGCAATTGTCAACAGTTCCGGGTGCCTGGTGACATGACTGTTTGTTTTCATGCACGTTTGCAGCAATCATGCATGTCTGCTTGCTCTAATCTTTACATGATAGCAGGGGGAATGGAGACTGACACACATGATCAGACATCAGACGTATGTTTTTCCATGGTAATTTTCCAGAAAGAGTAACAGCATGAAAGTCATTTTTTACATTCCTTGAGCCTGGCTTTTCATGCAATTATAATTTATATTTTGGCAGCGATTCCCACTAAAGCAAAAACTCACACTGATAAAATAAAGAAACCTTTGTTGCTTTATTTTCACTTTTTGAGTCATAATATAATAAATATGCGTCTTATTTTTCTTTTTAGAAGGGCTCTGCTTGGATGCGTAATATTCTCTGAAATATATTCTCAATTTACATAGCACTCACATACTATGCAATTAAATGTGACTTGATAAGTTCATTGTCACGTTGTCACTCAAAACAAGGAAAAAACACATCAATGAATTTAGAACTTGCAAGAACAAGAGAGAACAGCACCCAACTTTCAGATAACAAATTCCAATCTGCTCTGAAAGGTACTCCGTCAAGCCCTTTCTTTTATTAAATGTCCTAGCTTACAAAAAGAAAAGACCTAACAAAAAAACAACCCAAAATTAAAAGGATTGTCATTGTTTGAAAAGCAGGACAACAATCCTCAATCCATCCATCCATTATCTGCACCGCTTATCCTCAGTAGGGTCGCAGAGGTGATGGAGCCCAAACTAACTTATACAGTATATTACATAAATAAATCAAACAATACATATACTCATGATTTACAGAAGGTGACCATTCATTTCAATCCCGGGCCAGTTGAGAGTGCTTGGTAATTTGGCACACCTTTATTGGTGTTCTCACATATTCTTTTGAAAACACTTTAAGAAATCTAGCAGTGGAAAGTAGACAAGACTTTAGAGTAGCTAAAAGCAGGTCAAATTTGTGGCATGCAATTTGATGAAATCATTCAATTTAACAACAACTATAAAATGAACTTTAACATGTACATGTAGTTATCTGCTAGAACATTTATTCATAAATGTTCATAAAAAAATGATATGTCTAATCTTTTCCCATATGTATTCACAAAGTTTTGGTTACGGGACAAAAAAAATCTACTTTTTTTGGCCTGGTCCCTCTGGCAAATTTTTGAACACAATACAGCCTGCAATTAAAAAATGTTTGCCCACCCCTGTTCTAGAGTAAGGGAAGCACAGAAATAGAAATAAATTGCTTCAGCTTAAAAACACTTGAAGCAAACATTCACTCAGATGCTTGGCACAAAATGAATCAGTCCTATTGAAGACACATCGGGGACTACTTTATACGATGCTTTCATAAGTTTGTGTGTCGTTTATTTTTTTTTTTTTTTTGCTCAGTGACCCTTTAAAAAATATACGATTGCCTCCTGAACCTCCTTCTTGCACCACCACCTGCACCATAATAAGTGACAACAATTTCAAAAGGATGCCTGATTAGAACATGCGAATTTCTCACTGTGCCCCCGCGGCTGCATCATTGGCTTTGTCTTGTTTTACATTATGTGTGCGTTTGTGTGTCTTGGAAAGAAAGTACCAGAAATAAAAACAACAAAATCTTCACAGAAGCAAGCAGAGATGTTGCTTGCAGGAAGAAAAATCCTGGCGGATGCGAGGAATCACACTTTCTTCGCGTTGACACCGTTCGTAAGCATGCAGCAGGTGTGGGATTGTCAGTGTTGGGTATTTTACTTTAAATAGAAATTGGTTATAATAACTTAGTCAGTAACTATATTAAAATTAACTAGTTACCAAGGAAAGTAACTATTTCTGTTCCTTTAAAAAAAAAACTGTTTTGTCAAATAATTTTCGGAGCCATTATAAAACACAGCTTTTTTGTAAAGAGGAGCATTCCGACTATTTTTACACAACCGGCTTTTTCAGTACAGTACACTAAAAAGAGCCGGCTCTTTCGGGTCCCAAAGGGCTCCCCAGGTGCTTTTTGTTGCTTTAATCCCTCCTTACCAAATAGTATGAACATTATTCATGGGGTGACTTAAAAAGGGGGAAGAATAAAGAAAAAAAAGGGAGAAAAAGAAACAAAAAGAAAAATACTGAACAAACGGAAAAGAGATATAAAAGAAGTAAAAAGAATAAACTTTACATTTTCATATAAACACATTAACACCCAGGAAAAAACAAGATAAGTATACATTTATAAATATGCATATTGACCAATCACAAGAGAAAAAAAGGCGTCTTGGAGGGAACCAGCTGTGTATTGGTGGGGAGCCGGCTCCCTTCGTTCAATTCCATGAGTTGTCTCACAGAGACTGTTTGTTCGCTAAAGACTCGAGTCGGTTTCTGCCGCATCCACCAATGCGCTTTTTCTTCTTTTGTATAAACTATATATGTAGTCGCTACTTTGAACGACGATGTGATCTAAAAAGACGTGATGTAAACAACCTGAAGGAGAACGCAAAACCGTTCTGCAGCCAAAGTAACGCACCGCTTTTGACCGTCAGTAACGGTAATGGCTGTGTAGCGGCGGAAAAAAAATAATTTGCTGGATTAACTTGTTACTGAAAAATAACACTATTATGTAACAGCGTTATTTGTAAAAGCATTACACAACCGGGGATTGTATTGGAAAGTTACAGGAGTGTTCCTGAGAGGCAAAAAGTGGATAGCAGTTTTTAAAACATTTTATCACAACAGTCTTACAATCTTTCTGAGAGACCTCATACGTCAAAATACCCCAATTAAAAGTCATGGTCAAGGAAACGTGAGTAGTATAACACATTGGATTACTCGTCAACCAAGATGTGTTCTACAGCGAGATGATGGAGGACATGCGTGTACTGTGATCCACACCTGTAAACCTCAGCCAATTGTTCCCCTTTAAAGAATGATTGCAATTCACCTTTTTAAGCAATTATAAACCTTAAAAACCACGAGGCACCTATTTACTCACTGCAGACTATTTATAATACTACAACAATAATAGTCATCTACAACGAGGTTGTCGTTTGCTACCGGTGACAGGGACAATCCGAATGAGAGCCGAAATGGGCAAGACGAGATCGTTCTTTGAAAAAAATGAGTTTTTCAAAAAAAAGAAATGTATTAAAGAAAAGGAATTCCCTAAATAAATTGTGATACGGCGTTCACAATTTGAAATTATCTAATAACATATAATGTAGGGGTAAAATTCACAAGTAGACAGGTATGCTAATCCTTGTTTTACGCGCGTTGCGATCCCTAATGGTTCCGTGATAGTCAAAAATGTAGTAAAAACCTGTACTGTACTTTATAAACCTTTTTTTTAACTACTTTACTGTCAAACTATCATTTTAAATACAATCTTGTTACTATATATATTGATTGGTTTACTGAAATATGATTGGGTGACCAACTTGGGCACCTGTGCAGATAAAGAAGTTTTCTATAGGAACCTGATTTAGAGAAAACCTTAATTTGGCCCATAAAAATGTGTGACAACATATTATTATATATTTGCCGTGTTCGTTTTGCAGGCCTCATTGAAAATCAAAGATTAATTCTGAACATTTCTAAATTATCCACTTTACTTCATATTGTAATGTCTGTTACTTTTTTTGCTGTTATTTGTGTTCACGCATAGACCCTTTAAGGTGGAACGTGACGCAAAGGAGGAGGGAGATGCTTTAAATTTGAGTGCTCTGAAGTCAGTCAGTGTATGCTCGCGAACGGTGTGAGTTGCGACCAACAGTAGCTCTTGTGTAAATGTCTTTACCACTTGTTATCTTGTTACTAAATTGGTGACAATACTTAATCAGCGACTGAGTGCATCATTGATCACATCTAGGGGCATTACATTGATGTTTTGTCACTGTCATGTGGACGTTTTTAGGGTAAAAAAACATACTGTAAAAATGCTTTTAATTTCTTTTGTGTAAAAGCCCAACTTTGTCGGCGATAGAAAGCATTTTCCTGTGTCTTTTGGTGTTTTTGTGTGTCAAAGTGTTGACATGATGGCTTTTAAAGAAACTTGACATCCAAAAATATTTGTGCTTACGTTATATAGGTTGGTCAAGCTGTTTCATGTACCTGTACAACCGAGACCATAACGTTAATGAAGCACAGGCAAAAAAGAGGCGGGTGAGAGCTTAGCCAATCGGAATGCAGAACACAACGCACAGCAAAAATCTGCAAAGCGAAACCGCAAAGAGTTAACCGCGATACAGCGAGGACATACTAAAATAGATGAAAAATATCTATAATTTTAAAGTATTTGCAAAAAGATAATCAAATAAGCAGGATTTATATATTGCAGTACATTTGAGCCCTGCACAAAACATGAACTCGCACAATGACATCAGCACCTCTTTGAATGCTAATTGGCGACGCGTTGTTAGATTAGGCCTCTCAGAAATTAGATAGAAGACACGCTTGGTTACTGTGACCTTCTATGCTTTGGCGTGTCTTATTTTCTAAATAATTTTGCTCGTATTATCCAGTTAAAACAAATTCACCTTGAGTCAGCATTATCCCCTCTTCATAGGTGGGCGGACAAAACCCTGTAGGTTTAGGCCCCACTATCATTCTGGCATCAAGTTAAAAGTTAAAAGATAATTTGCAATCACCTGCTTCTTATTTCTAGAATAGTGAGCATCTTAGACAAAAGAAGCAGGCTAAGGTTCCGCCCAATCTTTCAGTCTTGACCAGTGACGATCAGTCAGAGGAGGCATGTGAGGCTTTTTCCAAAAATCGCCGAGTTTTCACATTACATTTCGTTACAACTTTTTCCTATGACCATTAACTATCTATTGGTGCTTTCATTAAAAAGGAGCCGTGCTTGGACTGACAGTGGCTTGCGAAACTTTATGGCCCCTTTGAACTTTGTGACCTTTTGCCACATTTCAGACTTCAAACATAAAGATATAAAACTGTAATTTCTTGTGACGCATCAACAATAAGTGGGACACAATCATGGAGTGGAACACACTTTATTGAATATTTTGAACTTTTTTAACAAATAAAAAAACAAAAAAGTGGGTGTGCAAAATTATTCAGCCCTTTCATCTTTAGTGCAGCAAACTGTGTCCATAAATGTACCTGCACTGTGATAGTCTCAGAGGTCTGTTAAAGCGCAGAAAGCATCATGAAGAACGGAGAACAAACCAGGCAGGTCTGAGATACTGTTGTGGAGAAGTTTAAAGCTGGATTTGGATACAAAAAGATCTCCCAAGCTTTAGACATCGAAAGGAGCACTGTGCAAGCAATTATATTGAAATGGAAGGAGTATCAGACCACTGCAAATCGACCAAGATTGGGCTGTCCCCTAAAACTTTCAGCTCATTCAAGGAGAAAACTGATCAGCATTGTAGCCAGGAGCTCCATGGTCACTCTGGATAAACTGCGAGGTCTACAGCTGAGGTGGGAGAATATTTCCATAGAACAACAATCAGTCATATACCGCACAAATCTGGCCTTTATGGAAGACTGGCAAGAAGGAAGCCATTTCTTAAAGATATCCATGAAAAGTGTCATTTAAAGTTTGCCACAAGCCACCTGGGAGACAAACCAAACATTTGGAAGAAGGTGCTCTGGTCAGATGAGACCAAAATCGAACTTTTTGGCAACAATGCAAGACGTTATGTTTGGCGTAAAAGCAACACAGCTCATCACCCTCAACACACCATCCCCACAGTCAAACATGGTGGTGGCAGCATCATGGTCTGGGCCTGCTTTTCTTTAGCAGGGACCTGATGGAGTCTGCAAAAGACCTGAATCTGGGACGGAGATTTGTCTTCCAACAAGACAATGATCCAAAACATAAAGCAAAAGCTACAATGGAATGGTTCACCAAAAAACATATCAAGGTGTTACAATGGCCAAGTCAAAGTCCAGACCTCAATCCAATAGAGTATCTGTTGAAAGAACTAAAAACTGCTGTTCACAAACGCTTTCCATCCAACCTCACTTAGCTCGAGCTGTTTTGCAAGGAGGAATGGCCAAAAATATCAGTTTCTGGATATGCAAAACTGCTAGAGACATACCCCAAGCGGCTTGGAGCTGTAATCGCAGCAAAAGGTGGCGCTACAAAATATTAACTCAATGGGGCTGAATAATTTTGCACACCCACTTTTTCGTTTTTTATTTGCTAAAAAAAGTTTAAAATATCCAATAAAGTGTGTCCCACTTATTGTTGATTATTGTTGAAAGTTACAGTTTTATATCTTTATGTTTGAAGTCTGAAATGTGGAAAAAGGTCACAAAGTTCAAGGGGGCCGAATAGTTTCGCAAGCCACTGTATATGTAATACATTTTTTGTCGGTGCTACAGTTTAGGTATTGCTATCTTGCTGTGCCAATCAAATGCTGAATAAAATGGAGGTTCATTTATTTGTAAATCTGACTGTGCTTTACCAGACTTAAACCTAAGCGGACATCACTGGTGGAGACACAATGTCAAATCATTTCCACACACAAGTCCAAATGCACAAGCAGACATTTATTTATACCTGTCAGGTACAGGTTAACTTCTATTATTTTGTGCGTGTCTTTTGACAAACTGTTTCCTTGCTAAACCATTCATTCACGCTCTGCTATCGTATCGGATGCAGGCAGCTCCGAATCTCATCGTCCGTTGACCCCCCTCGCCCACTAAGAAAAGGCCGGAATGAATTCATGGCGGAGGCAGGAGAAATAAAACGAGGGTACGTGCCAGAAAGCGGAGACAGGTGTTATTTAATGGTTTATTTTGATGCGCGGGAATGGAAACGTGGGCTTATCGGTGTCACTTTCACTGTTCCAGTTGTGTTGAACACGCTTGGTGAGAGAGACACATGCAGCACCTGCACATTGCCCAATAGCAACCAAAAGGACGTTTTAAAACAGCCATTTATTTTCTTTAGTGTCTGTACTCAACAGGGTCCGTTGGAGTCCATGTTTTCTAATGTCAGAGCAATGTAAAATGGCTGGTACTGAATGCAAGCGGCAAAAAAATATTTACAGCAGTTGTTAATGTGAAATTTGCAAATCACTTCAGGGAATAACTATTATCATTTTTTTGTGTCTATTAAAGATAAATATATTTTTAAAAAAAATAACAAGGTCTGGGCAGAAAAAAAAACTATTTGCGTTGTTACAGTAAACATAAACCAACAATGTGTAAAAAACAATAATAGAATGTTAGAGCAAATGAAAGATGCAAGCAAATCAACAGTGTTATTGTTATTATTATATTATTATGATAATATTAATAATGATTTTTAAAACTTTCATTAATTGTTATTATTGTCATTATTCGTGTTTGAATGATATTTAGTGATTACTACCATTATATGGTTAATAGATGGGTAAAACTAAATTAACCAGGTATTAACATAACTGTTATTATGATGATTATTAGTGTAACATTTATGTGGCTATTATTGTTATTATTAGTAGTATTATTGGTATCCAATTAATGTAGGTGAGCAGAAGCCTTATTTATAGATCGATCAAGCTAACAATTAAGCTTTTTATTATTGCAATGACTATCATGACTATGATGTTGTTGTTATCATTATCATTATTTACTATTTGTCTATGATTATTGCTATTGTTGAACATTGTGATTATATAAGTGCCATCATCATATAATGCAAATCCATCATAATCTCGACCCATATTTACAAACAAAACACTATGAGGTGAATAATTATGTTGGTGAGGATGGTGAAAAACAAACAAAAACTAAATAAATGGGGATACAATCACATAGATACAAATCTTAAAAAGATCCCAAAACAGACATATTCTTCACATCTCAGAGTTAGGGCAGACAAGTGGGAGCTTGATGCTGGAGGCATCTGGGTCAAGCTCCCGTACCTTGTCTTTCTAATGCACGGATCAGAACACTCAAGAATGGTGGTCATGTTGCCTGGGGGCGGACCCCCTAGGGTAGCAGGTCCAAAGATACTTGTATGCTGCATAACACACACTACATAGCAGTCAGTTACCACATGAGCACCCAAGAAACTATGTTAGCATAATACATACTCTAATTATGTAATATGCTGAAAATGTATGGAAATAGCAAAAATTATAATGATGATAGTAAAGTAAGTGATGTGAGTAGTGATGGTGATGATGATAATGAAGAGACTGTGTATCTACAGAGCCAATGTAAATGTATATACTCATAAGTTAGATTTGTACATGTAAATACACAGGGCATCTAGATGCGGGATGAAATTGTTAATGAAGTCTGGGGGTAGGATTTAATAAGCATATGCTTTTTCCTACTCCCTTTTGAACATGTACGATAACATTGTTCGCGTGTTTTAGTTTTTTTTTTATTTGTTGTTTTGTGTTTGCTTTGTTATATTATTCCCGAAATAAAAGTTTCATTTATTCATTCATAATTGGAATTAATAATGTTGAGTTGTTGATGTAAAAATTAAAAGGTGTATTTTGAATTTCTATATTTTTTGTATGTGGCCTCTTATCCTTCTACCCTGGTGACCGACAGCAAGACAAAGACATACACAAAAACAAAGAAAATAAAAAAGGGAAAAAGTAGCAAAAAAACACAAAAAAATTGACCATGGCCAACCCAACTACCCAAACACCCAAACAAGTTAAGCACCTCGGCACCCAAGTTGGTCATGCTGTAGCTGAGAGACGGGCACTGAAAAAGCTGCGGTCAATCATGGACAATTAATCACATCCACTACACAGCATCATCTCCAAACGGAAGAGCAGCTTCAGCGACAGACTGCTGTCACAGTCTTGTTCCACCGACAGACTGAGGATAATAATAATAATAATAATGCATTTTATTTAAAAGCGCCTTTCAGGCCACCCAAGGACACTGTACAAACAATGAAAGAAAAAAATACAATTTAAAAAGTTGTAAACGAAATAATAAATAAAAACAAGACATAAAATCATAAAAACATAAGAAATGGAGAAGCTATGTGTTGTAGGCAGTCCTGAACAGGTGTGTTTTTAGACGGGACTTAAAAGTGGAGAGAGGTGTGCAGTTTTGGAGGTCCGGAGGTAGATTGTTCCAAAGCTTGGGAGCAGCGCGACTGAAGGCTCTGGCTCCCATGGTGCTCAGATGGGCACGGGGCACTGACAGTCGGAGGGAGGACGAGGATCTGAGGGAGCGAGTGGGGACGTGCACCTGGAGAAGGTCGGACAGGTAAGGAGGAGCCAGGTTGTGAATGGCCATATATGTATATAAGATGAGTTTGTAGCTGATGCGATGCTGAACAGGAAGCCAGTGTAGCTGTTGGAGAACGGGGGTGATGTGCTGCTGGGAAGATGTTTTTGTGATGATGCGAGCAGAGGCGTTTTGAACCAGCTGAATTTTATGGAGGGACTTTTGGGGAAGGCCGAAGAGGAGAGCATTGCAGTAGTCAAGGCGGGATGTGACAAGACTGTGGACGAGAATAGCAGTAGTGCGGGGGGTGAGGGAAGGGCGGAGTCTGGTAATATTGCGGGGGTGGAAATAAGCAGTGCGGGTGATGGTGTTGATATGTGAGTGGAAGGTAAGCATGCTATCCAGGATGACACCCAGACTCTTGACCTGGGGGGAGGGGGACACTAAGGAGCTGTCGATGTTGAGAGAGAAGTTGTTTACTTTGGATAAAGTGGATTTGGTGCCAAGAAGGAGGAATTCTGTTTTATTGGCATTTAATTTAAGAAAGTTTGTTGTGAACCATGTTTTGAGTTCGGAAAGGCAAGAGGTGAGGGAGGGAGGTGGGAGTATGGAGTTTGGTTTGCAGGAGAGGTAGAGTTGGGTGTCATCAGCAAAGCAGTGAAAGTGGATATTAAATTTGCGGAGGATATGACCAAGAGGCAAGAGGTAGACGATGAAGAGAAGAGGACCTAAGACAGATCCCTGGGGTACACCTGTGGTGACTAGGGAGGGCTTTGAGGTGAAGGATTTCAGCTGGACAAACTGAGTGCGGCCAGTGAGATAGGAATGGAACCAACTGAGGGGAGTATGGGTGAGACCAATGGAGGAGAGTCTATTGAGGAGGATAGGGTGAGAGATTGTGTCGAAGGCGGCGCTCAAGTCTAGGAGGATGAGGATGGAGACTAAACCGGAGTCGGATGCTATGAGGAGATCATTTACAATACGGATTAGGGCAGTCTCTGTGCTGTGGCGGGGGCGGAAACCAGACTGAAAGGGCTCATAGAGAGAGTGGAGGGACAGGTGCGAGTGGAGTTGAGCAGCAACAGTTTTTTCAAGGATTTTTGAAATAAATGGAAGGTTGGAGATGGGGCGGAGGTTGTCGAAGTTGTTGGGGTCAGCACCATGTTTTTTAAGTGTAGGAGTAACAGCAGCGGTTTTGAAAAGTGATGGGACAATACCAGAAGAGAGTGAGGAGTGAATAATGGCAGATATGAGAGGAAGCAGAGAAGGGAGGCAGGATTTAACAAGGGATGAAGGGAGGGGATCGAGCTGGCAAGTGGTGGGCTTGGATTTGAGTATGAGGTTGGATAATTCAGCAGTCGTGGGTGGAGCAAAACTGGAGAAGAAGTGACAAGGAGAAGGAAATTCAGATGGGGAGGGAGAAGACAGGTTTTGATGGAGTTGGTGATGAATCTTAAGGATTTTGTGATTGAAGTACTCCATTATGGAGTTGCAGGTTGCTGTGGAGTACAGGTGGAGGGGGAGAGAATTTGGTGGCTGGAGGATTTTGTTCATGACAGAGAAGAGAGTTCTTGAATTTCCTTCGTTGGAAAGGATGAGGCCGGAGTAGTAGCTGGATTTGGTTTGTGCAATTTGGTCCTTTTATTTAGCAGTATGGGTAGTGTACATGTCCTTATGGATGGTGAGGCCGGTTTTCTTATAGAGTCGCTCAAGTTGGCGGTTCTTTGATTTCATTGACCGAAGAGCGGGTGTAAACCAGGGGGCAGATGTGGAGAATGAGGCAGTCCTGGTTTTCAGGGGGGCAAGAGAATTTAGAATATTTGTGAGGCAGGTATTGTAGTGAGTGGTAAGCTCATCCGGGCTTGAAAGAGCTTCTGGGGGTGGGGAACGGTCAATAATGGAGCAGAGGGTGTCAATGTTGATATTTTTGGTATTACGAAAAGAAATGAGACGGGAGGTTTTGACAGTAGAGAGACAGAGTACGGTGTTAAAAGTGAGGAGGACATGATCAGATTCAGGAAAAACGTTGGAAGTGGGCTTGGAAGTAGAGAGGCCAGAGCAGCAAACCAAGTCCAATGTGTGGCCTTTAATGTGGGTGGGGAAGTCAATAAGGCTGTGTATCCCGAGACTCTCCAGGCAGAATGTGAAGTCTCTGGTGAGTGGCAGGTTGGGGTTGTCCATGTGAATATTGAAATCTCCTAATAAAATTAAATTTGGCGAGAGAGTGGATAAATGTGTAATTAAGCTGGAGAATTCATTGATAAAATCACTATGTGGCTTTGGGGGGCAATAAATTGAAGCAATAATGGTTGGCGTGGGTCCGGGGAGCTTAAACACCAGACATTCAAAGGAAGTCGATGAAGTGACGGAGACAGGCAAGACTTTCCACTTCTCGCGGTGAATTACCGCGAGACCTCCTCCACGGCCGTTGCCACGGGGACGGCAGATGTAAACAAAGCCGGGAGGAGTGGAGTCATTCAGAGCAGCGAAGTCGTTTGTTTGTTGCCAAGTTTCTGTTAAAACGAGGAAGTCGAGTTTTCGTTCAGCGAGGACGTCTTGGATGAGGTGGCCCTTGTTCCTGAGTGAGCGGACTTTCAGCAATCCAAAGTTGACGGCGGAGGTGTCTTGTTTGACGGCGGCAGTGCTGTTAGCCGACCTAGCTAGGCGGGCTAATGTATGGCAGTTAGCCCTACGGCCGCAGTTTATGGGAGGGCGTCGAGATGTGGACCAGGTCGAGGTGATTGAACCAGGGTTTTTATACTCGACGTGCCTGCGCGATCCGCGGTGAATGTAGCGGCGTCGAGGCAGGCGAGTTATGTCAGGATGGTGGAGCAGCTCCGGTGGCGGAGGCCCCCGCGCAATCCACCGGATCCGGAGAAGATCCGCGATAGAATACTGGAGCAATCCTGTCGCTGGATGGTGGCAGAACGTCAGGAGTATCAGGAATAATCCAAAAGCGGCGAGGTTTTGGATTATTCCTGATACTCCTGACGTTCTGCCATGACGAGGGAGAGAGGCCGGTGCTGTGACAGCTGGTATGTTTAAGTTAGCCCGAGGGCTAAGTTACGAGGGTTTGATTGATAAAGTGAAATGTTGGTTCAGGTTACATCAACCAAAGTACCCACAGTCCAAAACAGAAGGGCAAAAGAAAAATCAGAAAAAGTATCTGAGCTTCGAAAAAGTTTGGAAAAGTTTTTGGAGTGAGAAGCGGCGACATACACGCCAGCGTCCTCTCACCCCGGAAGAGGTTTATAAACAGCTACCTCCTCATGAGGCTCTTTAACTCCACCCGGGGGAGTAAAAGCCCACATTAAACCACACCCCCACATTGCATATTACCATTATTTTATTACAGTGTGTATTTTATTTAGCACTATCTAAATAATCTACATCAACACGTTACATTGTGTATTTATGTATTATATTCCTTTTACTTTATTATTGTTTTATTTTCAACACAAGGATACTGCTGGAAGTGTGAATTTCCCTACGGGGATGAATAAAGTATCTATCTATCTATCATACTTTTGTCCCTCCAGATGAAACAGGACTCAAGAAAGCGACCATGTCACTCGGGTCAGGGTGACACAACACACACTTCTGTTCAACAGCAGGGCCCGACAGCTTTCACTGGTTTACCCTTGCCGCATCATGCAGGTGCCCTGCCCATCCCTTAGAACATGTTTAAACATCCCACTATCCTTTTAAAACATGTCTCCACTCATTCCTATCACCAACGAATGTGGCCTCCTAAGGAACAGAATACATTTTTATTCAATGTTGTCATTGTCATGTCAAGTCAAGTCATTTTTATTTGTATAGCCCTTAATCACAAAGAGTATCAAAGGGATTCACAGGTTATTACACAGACTATTTTTTTCAGACTATTATTACACCATCCCCTGATCTGGAACCAACATGAGGGCAAGGAAAAACTCCAAAAACCACAACATGAGGAAAATGAAGAAACCTTGAGAAGGGACCGCACATGTGGTATCTCCCTTCCAGGATTACCAGACAGCAAAGGATGTTGCAATCACAAATAATACAGAGATATTGTCCACAAAAAGTATAGGTTATTCATATGTTATAGCGTAGAAGTGAGTGTGAATAATACATCATTTTGGAGATGTATTGAATGCTTATAGAGATAAAACAAATGCACAAAATGGAAATTATAAATACTATGGAGAAATGTCTTTTTCAACAGTGAAGGTTTGTACTTTAGATATCATTATCCTTTTTAAAATAAACACGCAGCTCTTGTTTTGAGAAATATCTCAAAGCCAAATTGTGTAATAGTTGACCACTAGATGGCACTGTTGCCTAATGTGAACGGAAACCAGTGCCACAGCAAGCACCAAGACGGTAGACAAACAAGGGGGCGACCTAATTAGGCATTCCATATGCAATAAAAATACAAATTTCTCGACTTGTGATTGATTTTATAAAACACTGGTATGAAAGATTGTGTATTTTCGCCTAATATCCAAAATAATGTTGTTGTTTTTTTTTTACTGAATGAAAGTTTGTTTATACCACTAGGAGACACTAAATATTATACTCTTTCCCATTACATATCACCTTATGGTCACTATCCCTGCTACAACTGCAAACATGCATAGAAAAAAACAGATAATTCAATATTTCAACGTTTGAAATTATTCATATCTATTTAGAATGATTCATAATTATCAAACTACAAAAAACAAATGAATGTGTTGTTGGGAATTAAATATCAAAATGTATCGTTTACCAATTTGTTCGAATTAGTTATCTGACTCCATTAACCAAGCACATCCTACATTCACCCAACAATTCATGCGCGCTCGCTTCTTGATGGAAAAGATGAACAAGAAAGCCGACATTTTCACACGGAGCAGATATAGTTTCATTAACAATTTAACAAGGTGTACTCCATCGAAAACGGATGAATTAGTGTCGTTGGAGTCTCTGTGAAGCCCTCTTCCGAAGTCCTTTGGCTCTCTCTTAATGGCGATCTTCTCCCCGCATAACGGCGTGCCGACTCCTCCCGTGGGCTTCACCATCTTGTCGAAGAGCGTCCCGATGTCTGGAATAACCAAAACAACACCTAGCGTTTCTACGTCACCAGGGCCTTTCTGCGTCTGGATGTGCTGATCATCTTATCAGCCTTATGTCCCGTTCCCGCCGTTCCTGTAAACAACATTTTCTACTAGAGTGCCCTGACATCGCACCACAGCCCAGCCAGGGAATATCTTTTGCATGAAATGTAATTTGTATTCGATCGTATAAAATCCTTTATAGTCAAATATATGAAATCCTTCAGTGTGTACACTTACCCCTCTTTGTATCGTGGTTACCTTACGCAATTTTTAATTTTCATTGTGCATTGTGATGTGCATTCTGATTGGCCAAACAGTCGCCCAGCCACTTTGCTGCCTTTGTCTGCCTGTGCGTCAATAACGTTGCGGTATCAATCCGATCCAAGGACCTTTGTATCGATAATATCCATACAGGAACGATGTGCCCACTCATATATGAAAATACATACCGTAGGCTTACATTTTTCTTCCTATCCTGCATACACAAGATGTTCTGTTTACACAGTAACATTATACTTCCGAACTTACCTACCAGCATAGCTCCATTCAAGTTGTTTGAGAGTATAGAAGCCTGAAGTTGTTTCGCTTTGAGCTTATTGACGGATTGCGCTCACGTCTCTCCAGTAACAATTACTGCAAAGTCAGCCTCGGAGTACACCTACAAAAGCTACAGTCTGTTGAAAGAACTGCTTTGCTAAAATCTGGTTAAATGGGTGGAATTCGGTGCTTGTTTTTGTGTGCGTGCATTACCAGTTAAAAAGAAAAAGAGGAATAGGCAATTGTGCCTTTGTGTCTGTGGAAGTGACTCAGTTTGTAGGAGTTTCTCCATTAGCACAGAGTGACCTCATGTAACAAGAATGCAAGGGCTGATTCCTCCCAGGCCTGAGCTGCTTTCTTTATCAAACACGATAAAGCCTCTCTTCTGGTAAGGGTACGCTTGCGAAGGAGGGAGGATGGTTAAAAGGTGAGCAAAGCCATTTCAAAGGCCGGAGACGGCTTCAGCTACCGCACACATTCCGCTTCAATTGCCGGGAAAATTGGCAAAGCGGGCGGGCATGAAAGAGGCTGATCGAGTCGAGCCGGCGTCAAAGTCGAAAACTCCAAAAGAAAAGGGGACGGTCCCGCTTGACAAAACGGGACCGTGATGAAGGCGGGGAGGAGGAGAAGCAGATGGATTATTTTTAGCGCTGCGTTCGCAGCTGCAAACGTTTTTGGATTGCGGCACGCGCACCAACTCGGCAGGGACCGACACGGGACCATATATGGTATTAAACCAGGGGTGTCCAAACTTTTCACAAAGCGGGCCAGCTGAAATTGTGAGGGCCAACTATTCAGCCTGGCATTCTTTAAACAGTCTTTTATAAATTCGCCCTCGGTGAAAAGTTTGCAGTGCTTGGTGATCAGCGTCGTGACCTCGTAGCTCACCTTTGTAGCATTTTTATTTGACTCAAGGGACAAAGTGCTACCGTGCTGTTAAAACCGCTTCCAGTTGCTTCACCTATTCACGTTTCCAGTTAGCTTGTCGTAGTCAGCATGTTTCGTCTGGCAGTGCCTCTTGATATTGTATTATTTTTTTGGCAAATTAGGCAGACGCAGTTGTGTCGGATTTTGATGAAAAAATATTCCTTTTTCCACTTGTCCCAGAAACAGCGGCACTCGGAGTCAACTTTTTTGTTGTTGTTGTTGTTTTACAGTGGCCATGTCGGCAATGGGGTGGGCTAAGGCGTAAGGTGGCCAAAGGGCTACTGCCGTCAATATGTGAGCAGTTGATTTTTTTTTAAAATCTTTGGGGGGCAAATGTATTTTATACTGCGGTCAATGTTTCTTGCGGGCCACATAGTATTGATTTTACAACAAAATCTGCGGTCCAGTAAAAATTCTATCACAGGCCTTAATTGGTCCCTGAGCCGAACTTTGGACAACTCTGGTCTTAACCCAGAGTGAAGTGTTCTTCTATGGCAGTGGTTCTCAACTTGTCTTTCTTGAGGAAGTGCACTAATCACAAGCCTCGACCAAAATCAATAAGAACATTTCCACTTTTTCAAATATATTGATTGAAAGTCTGACATCACTGTTGGGTGCACAGAAATCTGTCTTTTTGCCTTTTTTCTTCTATTTCTTCATGTTTTGCTTCTTTTTTTTGTTCCCCCTTTTTTTTCTTTTTTTTTTTCTTTTTTCTTCTTTCTGTTTTTCAATTTCTTCTCTTCTTTTTTCTTTATTTTTCTCTTTAATCTTCAATTTCTTTCTCTTTCTTTTTTTAAATTTCCCTTTTTCTTTATTCTCTCTTTTTCATTTTTCCTTTTATTCTTCTTTTTGTTTTTTTCCCTTTCTTTTTCTTTTTTCGCCCATGTTCTTTTTTCTTTTTTCCCCCTTTTTTTCTTTCCCCATTCAACAGTGGACATAAAATTAAAACTAAAAATGATGCTTCTTTGTCACTTTTGATTCTCCCTGTTGATTGTATTCTTCCTCGTGCTTTTTAACGCTTATTTTCAGTTTCATTTTGCTATACAGCGACATCTAGACGTCAACTAAAACACACATATATTTTTAATGAAATCCAAAATTCTTCAATTCAGTACATTTGTCTATAATATAAAATACAATTATTTTCTAAATCCACGTTTGGTGATGCTCAACATGTGTAAACACATTTTAATGGTCTTTTTCTGTGGTGTGAAATGGAGAGCGTTAACATCTGCACGGCATTATTGCCATCTGTTGAAAAGTAGTGTTATCGACCCTAATTTGTTTTTTTCTTTTCTCTTCATTATTTTTCAAAGATCCTGCGACCCACTGAAAACAGGTCCGTGTTACATTTTTGGGTCCCAACCCACCAGTTTAGCACCACTGTTCTACTCCAATGTTGAATTTGCAGCCACCAAGAGAGGTGGAAAAATAGATTGCACTGCTTTTCTTTCATTTTTCTAATATTCAGAGGATCTCAAAAGTAGCCGTACCCCAGACATTATTCCAGCACCGTGTTGTGTTTCCAAGGATCGACTGTGAAAAAAAAGAGCTAGGAGGGTTGAGTACAAACGCGGAGGATTTGCTATCCTCCAACTCAAAAAGCTTAAGTGATTAAAAAACCTCCCACCGTGTGTTTTTGTATATCACACAGCCAGAGAGAATCGTGGGAACGTGGGGGTCAAGTAATGAGTTCCTACTGGTACACTTTCTGTGCAACTGTCAGGGCCCCACTCAGGGTGGTGCAAAAGCACAACGCAGAAAAACAGATTAGTAAAGTTTGGTTCACGGGGAGTCAGGTATCAAGGCAAGAGTATCAAGAACACTAGAGGCAGCAGTCGTGGTCCAAGAGGCAGGCGAGGGGTCTGTGAATCCAGCAGGCAGAAAAGGTGGAAGTCGAAGAATTCGGCAGGCATTATTCGTGACCCAGAAGGCAAAGGGGTCGTTAAACTGTATAGGCCAGGTCTGAGACAATAAACTTGAGGCGTGACAAAGAAGGCAATAAGCTAGCACGGAGCCAACATGAAGGAGTGTTTAAGCCGGGAAGATGAGAGGTGTGATAGGATGGTAACCAGGACAATCGACACAGAATGTGAGATGACTATTAGAGCCTGGAAATGAGTGACCAAATAGGGCAGGGCCAAGCGAGGGAGAGAGGGCTGAGGCGGATGAAATAAAAAAGTCCAGAAAGGTAACTAGCTAGGAAGGTAGGTAGGTCGGTATCAGACAGACATACAGACAGACAATACTATATTAGTTGTGACTCGGCTAGTCAAAACTCATGGTTGCCATGGCGCCCAATTGGTCCCCGCGTGTGGCGCCAGGTTCTGTCACGGTGGCCACGGCACCCAACTGGCCCCGCCCACTGACACCAGCTGAAACACGTTGACAGATTGCTGCCGGACTACTTAAACGCGGTCTTGCGAGTTGCCTAGTGTCAGAGTGTCTGCAAAACTCCTGCTAGACTCTGTGTGATACGCCAAGTCCTGTGAATTTGCCTGCATTTGATCCTGTTTTATTTTCGGCCTGATCTGTTTATTTTGACCACTCTTTAGTTCTGATTTCAATCCATTTCCGCGACCATCGATCCCCGGATCGAGTGTGCGCGGATTCCTCCTCTCCCTAATAAACTGTGAGAACGTTACGCGATTGGGTTCTTATTCCCGTTTCCTGTCCTGGTTCGTGACACAAAATATGGCATTTTGTGCAATACAAGTTAAATATAAAAAGCAACTTGGAACTGTTTTTACTTATTTCTGTGAGAAGCCATTTTGAGAGTGATTACTGTACATTAACTCAGGTTTCAGGGTAATAACCAATCACGGCTCATAAAAATGGGGTACCATGATTCGTTGTTACCCGAGATAACGTCAATGCCATCAACACATAGATAGATAGATAGATAGATAGATAGATACTTTGTTCATCCCCGAAGGGAAATTCACATTTCCAGCAGCATCCCTGAGCTGAGAACAATCGAGAACAATCGAAAATAACACGGGAGCTGCTGGAGTGGCTGCCATTCGTGACGGCGCCGGAAGAAAAGATTCAATTTGAATCATTTACAAACAAACAAACAATTGAATCATGTACAAACAAACAAACAAAATATTCATGTTTCAATAAGTGGAGTGTTAATAAAATATTTCTGATACTGATATAACCAGATAAAGCTAATAACACCACCTCTTAAAATGGCTGCCTCAAGTGAAGGATTAAAACAATTGGCTTTTGTTTTTTACTCTTATTCTATAGATATAACATCAAGCAAAATACCATGCTGAAATGAGTGGGGGCCATGAAAAAGCACAATATTATTTTAAATTACTTGGGTTGACTTCGCCTCTGGTGGTTTTGTTGAATTTTGTCCTAAAATATATAGTGTGCCTCTCGGGAAAAAAAATAATTCTAGATATTTTGACTCCAGGTTAGCATTCAATCAATGTTTACATGAAATGTACTTCGACGGCTTGACGAGATAAACAAGAACTTCGCATTGACAGGCAGCCAGAGTTCCACCCTGGCCGATGAAGCTAAAACGATGATGAAAAGGATTAGCGCAAAGACAAGCCATCCCTCTTCCCAATACCAATTAGCTCTCGAGAGACTCGCACGCTTTTGCTCTACAGAGTCCATTTTAATGCGAGACGACTCGGCCTTGACTCGGCTCGCTCTGTTTCTTTCTCTCGTCTAAACACACATGAAAGCTTGGCATGCGAGAGTCCCGTGGCGAGCTTTCCAAAGCTCCACGCGGAGACTTTTGCAGGTGTGAGACTTTTGGACAGCCACCAATACATATTCCGGAATATAAACCGAACATTACTTTTTTGTTGTTTTAAAGAAATGCCTTCCAATGAGCTCAACGGTAATTCTATTATGACTGAATTTATGTATTATATATATATATATATATATATATATATATATACTGAATGGTTTTATACATTTTACTATAAAGGATTTTATATGATTAAATACAAGTTACATGTAATGTATCAAGTACAATGAAGATTTTCACTGAGTGGGCTTCAGATCACGCTGTTCCAAATTTGAAATGTTTTGGCTGGGGAATTTTGATAACAGGACTCTGACGAAGGACGTCAGACATTGTTTTGATAAACGGTAGCTTCGTGGGGGCTTTCATTGGCACGCCCATGGGAGGAGCGGGCACACCAGCTTGCAGAAAAAACGTGGGCCGAGGAAGGAAGCAGAAGATCGAGAGAGAGAGACAGAGACTCAAGCGACACTAATTCGGTTACTTCGGCCATATATTCGATGGAGTGCGCTTAACTAAATAGTTTAAGAAATTAAATCTGTCCCGGTGTGGAAATGCCGGTCTCTTGTCCATCTTTTCCCATCAAGAAACGAGCGCGCATTCTTGGTAGAAAGTAGGTTGTGTTTGGTTAATGGAGTCAAATAACTAATTCGAACAATTTGGTTAACGGAAAATTTAATATTTAATTCCTAACAACACATATAATTTAAATCAATATCCATCCATCCATTATATGCACTGCTTATCCTCAGAAGGGTCGCGGGGGTGCTGGAGCCCATCCCAGCTATCTTCAGGCACTGGGCAAGGCACACAGAGACAGACTCCTTTGCTCATTCACTCCTAGAGACGATTTGGATCGGCCAATTAACCTGACATATGCCTGTTTTTTGGGGAATGTGGGAGGAAACCAGAGTGCCAGAAAGAAACCCACGCAAGAACGGGGAGGACATGCAAACTCCACACAGGAAGGTTCAATCTCAAGACCTTAGAACAGTGCGCACATGCGCTAACCACTGCGATGCCGTGCTGCTGATATATGTGTATATATATATATATACATATATATATATATATATATATATATATATATATATATATATATATATATATATATACATATATATGCACAACAGAAGTGAGTAGGATAGCCCCAAAAAATACTCAAGAGAAAGTACTGTTACTTAGGAATAATTTGACGTCATCGAAATGATTACTTGAATAAAAGTAAAAAAGGACTTTGTTAAAAAACTACTGAAGTAGTAAGTAACTCTCCGTACGTCTTCTCATTGGTTTTCTTTTTCCAAACAAGAATTAAATCAGATCATTAAATCATCAAAGTACAGTCCAGTTAATTAAAAAAAAGTTCCTAACCTTGCTCATGTGTGCCACCTGTTGGTTATTTGAGTCACTGGTGAAATCTAAATAATAGAAACGAGATCTATGACCACAAATAAATGCACCTTAGCAGAGACAGACAGACTCATACCTGCGTGTTGGGGATAAAAGTAACGGGTTCAATGTAGCCCAATGCAAGTCAAGTCATGTTTATTTGTATATTCGTTAATCACAAGGAGTCTCAAAGGGCTGCACAGATCACAGCCACAAAATAGTACAGTTTATTCTTCCCAGTCTACTCAGGGAAAGATAAAACATATAGGGATTTGAAAATACTCAGAGAAGTACTAAATTTTCCCAAAACTTCCTTAAGTAAATGTAACAAAGCAAATAGAATTCATTACTACTGTTAGCGTCTAGCATGCCTAGAACCATCAACTGGCATTTTGAACTTGGCACAGGTGTGTTCAATTATCACACACCTGTGCCTAATCATCCTGAACCCTTTAAAAGGACATGTTTGTTCTAAAAGCTCTGTTTAGCCATTTTGAGTTCTCGCTGTCATTCTACTTGTGTCATTTGCACTACCACACCAGATTTGTTCATTCTGGGTTTCTTTGTTATTTCCATATTTGCATTTTCCGGTTTTGTTTAACCATTTTGTTCGTTGTTATGTGTCCAATTGCTTGTTTGATACCTTGGTCCTGATTTTGTTAGTAAATACCATCTTTGTTTTGAGTAACTCTGCCTGCAATGTATATATATAGCTGCTGACATCAAAACAAGAAAGCTGCTCACCATGCACAGAGGGCTCCACCCCAAGTCCACCACCCTAAGGCTATATGCTAGGTGGAAAGAAGGAGGCTGAGGGATAGTGAGCATCAATGCCATGTCCGAGGAAGAAATCCAAGAGTACTTTGAACAAATGGCCCCAAAAGATGTATCGGGCAGAAAAACCCAGATGAGTTAAAAAAAAAAAACAACAACTTTGCAGTCAGAAAAAAAAATTGAAGAAATGCAAACTCAAAGGAATTTAAAAGATGGCATGTATGAAATGTGATCCTTAATTATTAATGTACATTTACACTAGGCTGCAACAATTGGTTCTTAAAGGATCACAAGAGCCATTGACTTGGTTGAATTGACTGTAGGTACAGCAACAGTTGAACACATTCCAATGAATAAAATATCCAAGCCACGCCTACCATAGTTACCGTACAGGGTTGGGTAGGGTTACTTTAACTGGATTACTTTCATTTACTTTTGGATTACTCCAATACCAAATATGCTAATAAAAGACAAAAGAAACTAAATATGAAGAAAATTATGACTCACAACACGTGGTAAGCTTTCTCTCCTGGCTTTGATCTCCAGCAAAACTAAAATAAAATGCGACAGAAACAAGATGAAAATAAATCCAAACGGCTTGCCAACATAATTTTTGCCGTTCCATGTATTCCGTTACTCCCCAAGCCTACACAAAATTTAGTCATTTTATTCAAAGTAATCCAGTTAAAGTAACCCTACCTAACCCTGTTGCCGTATCGATGTATCAGACACAAAAAAAGTAGGGCGCCTGAAACAACAGTGAGCGACTCTTAAGTCGCTTTTCCTGATAGCATAGCCGCATCATTTCTTCCCTTTTATATGAACTTATTCCAAAATACTGTAGAAAAGAGTCTAGTTATTATATACAGAATTAATTTAATGGCATCAAGGTGTCGCTAATAATCTTGTAATGTTGGCGATCTGTGAGGAAGTCGTCAGATCCGTACCAACTTAGCATAAAAAATGATTCAGATTAGTTGGCTCTGACGGACTCTTACTGCAAATGTAAAGCAGGGAATGTTCACTTTATTGTTTTCCTCTATAACAAACCTTAATGAGCTTTAGATATGCCACCTCATTCTAATTTCTTTCCATATCTAATGTCATGAAAAACCTAAGTTCTCTTTAGGCTGTCTTTGCAGATAACTTCATAAGCTCATAATTTATGACAGAACAAACCCATTTCGAAACTTTTTAAGGCGTGTCCAGGTTTCTATTTCCTGGAAATATACCAAATTAACGTGGCAGGGATGAGCTACAGATTATGTGGTGAGGCTGATGTGGTGCTTTGTTATAACTGACCCAACAGCAGCGTACATTTCAATTTAATAAAAAGAAAACATGCTTAGCGCACGTGCGGAACAGTTCTTGAGGTCATGAGATCGAACTTCCTGCGTGGAGTTTGCATGTTCTCCCCGTGCTTGCATGGTTTTCATCCGGGCGCTCTGGTTTTCCCCCACATTCCAAAAACATGCATGTCAGGTTAATTGACCGGTCTAGGTGTGAATAAATGAATGAGTTCTCTGTCTCTGTGTGACCTGTGATTGGCTGGCAACCAGTTCAGGGTGTCCCCTGCCCACTGCCCGAAGATAGCTGGGATGGGCTCCAGTACCCCCGTGACCCTACCGAGGATAAGCGGTGCAGATGATGGATGGATGGATAAAACACGGTAGAAAAAATAACTTTGTTCCAGTTCCCATCAATCATCTTCACATTGAGCATGCCCTTTTCTATTTCAAACACTTCAAATTATTTTTTTTCCTGAGACAAAGGGATTAACCACACCCCTACCAAACGTTACGGATACCTCTGATCAATGTTAAAAGTGCCCCAGATACATCGTCCAACTGTTTTTGACAAAAAAACACTTGTTTACACTTGTAATGCTCCTAGAACTGTACAAGTGTGTGGATCACATGCGATACATAAAAGGATGACCTAAATTGGCACCCACCGGCTGTAGTCATCCTCACGTTCTGGTTGGCTGAGAATAAGTGCTGTTGGATGTATTAATTGTCCTTTCTCTAGAAGTGACAGATACACAACTCAAACTTTATTTTTAACTTTGTTCACAACAGCCACAGCTGCAAATGATTCAAGTTCCTTGATGAAGGCTGCCTGATATCAAATTCATTTTTTTTTTCAAAGTCTACACTTTGCCCTGAAATTACATACGTATTTAATATGTCTGCATTTTTTTCCATTCTTTTTTTTGACCTTATGCTATTTAGCCACGCTCTCACAATCACCTAGCTCAAAATTGTGTGTCACTGCACTGTGTGCTGGTTACTCCCCACTTTTGCGTCTCAGGGGTCAACAGACACAGCTGCATACCACACATATTTCAAGATCGAACACCACTGAAACATAGTATCCAAAACATCAACAGTTAACGGAAACGTGTTTTTAATTGGCAGCTAATTTCGTTAAAGTACATTTATTTCTTATTTTAGAAAATATTGAAAAAAAACAGCAACAGTTTATATCCAATTGTTTACAAGAATCTTACACCAGTGACAAGCAGAAGAGAATATGTTTAAGGAAGCGCAGTCAGAGTTACAAATCAATGAACCTTCATCTTACCCGTCATTTAATTGGCTGAGCAAGTAAGCAATATATAAACTGTAGCTCGGAAAGAACACAATTGATTGTCTTACCTTAAATTATAAATGTAGTCTATATGCTTCTTTTGAATAAAAGCCTGAATAGTTAGGTAATCTTGCCTTATGAAAAAAGTCCATGCAACAAAAAAAAGACATTTCTGGATAGCTTAATAATAAGAAAAATAATAAATTGCATTTCGAAATGCCTTTTAGGGCACCCAAGGTCGCTCTACGTATGAGTAGGACACAACAATAAACGAAGAGTAAAACCAGAGTAAAACAAGCAATTAATAAATAGCCAATACAACATGTTAGAGTTAAAAGGGGCGGTGTGTGAGGCAAATGGTCAAGAAAAGTCTGAAGCGGTGAGTTTTGAGTTTGGATTTGAAGGTGCACAGGGTCGCAGACTTCTGAAAGTCAGGCGGCGATGAGTCCCAGAGCTGGGGGGCAGAGCGGCTGAAAACTCTGCTCTCCGTGGAGCTGAGGTGGTCAGGAGGTAAAGTGAGATGGAGGGAGGAAGATGATCCGAAGGTGCGGGTTGACTTGCTTTTATTAATACTATCACCAATGCTATTGTCTTAGGCTGAGGTGTGCACCAAATCAGTCACTGGTCTCACTTAACGCCCTGTGCCATGAGGCAAATGCATTGCATGTCTCACTATTCTTCTGCACACTGTAATACTAATCTTATTCATAAAAAAGATAGCACAATAAAAATGAAATGATCTGCATTTATATAGCACTTATCACGCCAATGAAGGCTTTACAATGTGCTTCACATTTACCCATTTACGCACACACTCACACACCAATAGCGATTGTGTAGCCATGCAAGACGCCAACCTGCTTATTGGGGTCATTAGGGGTTCAGTGTCTTACCCAAGGACACTTTGACATGTAACACGGAGGAGCTGGGATTCGAACCTGCGATCTTTTGATCCCAAGATGAGCGCTCTATCTCCTGAGCTATTCTGGGAGGAAAAAAACCTTTTCCATGTTTTCCTATGACTCCACGACTCTGTCATGCAAGTTCAGTATCCATGATGTATTATTTATCTGTTCACATAAATCAAATCTGTAATCTAACATTTCTATACAGACTGACAACGGATTAACTCAATTTGGTTGTGTTCATCTTTGAAATCGTAAAACGACAAAATTCGAATAAAAAAGATTTTATTTCATGATTGTTTTTTAAAACTCTTTATCTAAGTCATTTTCTTGTAAAACAAGAATAAAAAACGGATCCATTCAAAAAAAATAACAATGAATTGTAAAAGCAATAGTTTTCACTTTAATAAGAAAATAACCAAATTCAGTAAAACTATCTGCAATATCCTCATTTTTGTCTTCCTTTTAACCGCTAAAAAGAATGTTAAAATATGGTAAATTGATAAATCTAATTTGAGGTAGTATTCTTTCGCAGAAATTAATAAAGTAAAATTACAGTTAAATTGCAATAAATAAGGTCAAATATTATTTACAATGACATCCTATGCCTGTTCTCAGACAGGCAGATATTAAAAAACAATATCTCAGGTGTACAGACCGTGTCAGAACCGACACAGTTTACAAAGAATTAGCCATCAAGATGTCTTTGGTGTCACTTTTAGAGAAACGCTGACGACTTTTAATTTCCCCTATGTGCAGTGAGTGCCCCTTTTTACATACATGCGAACCTTTTAACATAAAACTACCGTAGAGACCATCACACACTTTATTCTTATGCTCGAAACACAATTCGTCTTTTGAATATTTGTTTCAAATCAGAAGTGGCAATCTTTTACCATAATGGAAATCTAATAAGATCAGTGGAGGGGTTTATTTATGCATAGTCTTAATTCAAAATAAAGCAGTTGTAGACTAAAATAAAAGTTTGTTGCTGTTGTTTGAACTTGGAAAAACATGTGATCAGGATTTTTAGAGGGGGGAAAGCAGGAGTCAAACACACAAAGCAATAAAGTTGATGTGTACGTCTTCAGAATCTTAGACAATGCTAATATTTTTAAGCCATTAACAACAGTGTTGTGACAAAGTAATTTCCCCATTCCCGAAATCTGTGTCTTTTGTATGTTTATCACTTACAAAAGGTTTTAGAACATCAAACCAATATTGATATCACACAGGACAACCCATCCATCCATCCATTATCTGCACCGCTTATCCTCAGTAGGGTCGCAGGGGTGCCGGAGCCCATCCCAGCTGTCCTCGGACAGTGGGCAGGGGACACCCCGAACTGGTTGCCAGCCAGTCGCAGGGCACAAAGAGACAGACAACTCACTTGCTCATTCCCATTAGGGACAATTTGGACTGGACAACTAACCTTAAATGCATGTTTTTGGAATGTGGGAGGAACCAGAGTGCCCGGAGGAAACCCACACAAGCATGGGGAGAACATGCAAACTCCACACAGGAATGCTCGATCTCAAAGCCTCAGAACTGTGCCGCACAAGAGTTAACCACTGTGCCGCCGTGATGCCCCAAGAAAACCCAAGGAAATACAAATTGCAGTTTTGATTCAATTTATTAAGGGACAAAAAATCCCAGCCTATCTAGACAAATGTGAAAACCACCCTTTGTAACATCACAAAGCAAATGTAACCAAAGGCCACATGGGCCGTCAAGAAATCACTTACATTTAATCTGTTTGACAAAGTGAAGTAGGCTACTAAATCTCAAAAACTCAATTGTCATGCTACAATCCAAATAAATCCCAAAAGAAATCACATAAAAGTGCTCAAAATCTAACAGTCCAGTTAAGGTCTCAAAGTCTTTCCAAGCCTGTGGGTCTCCAGCAAACCCCTGTCAGAACCATTATCCACAAACGGAGGAAACTGGAAAGGGTGGAAAACATTCCCGGGAGTGGTCATCCAACCATGATTACTCCAAGAATGCGGTGACGGCTCATCCAGCAGGTTACAAAAGAACCTTAAAAAATATCCAGGAAACTGTGGGCTTCGCTGGCCTCAGTTCAGGTCCGGGTTCATGACCCCACTATAAAAAAGCGCTGGCCAAAAATGTAATCTATGTAAGAGTTGCTGTCACAAAAGAACAGTCATCTCAAATTTTCCAAAAAGCATCTTGACTATCCTCAGGACTTTTGTTTAAATCTAAACTTAAAACTCACTTCTACTCCATAGCATATGAATAACCTACTCTTCTCGTCGGCTGAAAAATAGTCTGTGTAATATAGTGTAATAATCTGTGAAGCCCTTTGAGACTCTTCGTGATTTAGGGCTATACAAATAAAGATGACTTGACTTGACTTAAAACATCTTGTGCACTGATAAGTCAAAATTTGAACTTTTTGGAAGGGGCGAATGGCGTTACATCTGGCATACAAATGGCACAGCATTTGACAAAAAAAAAACCTGCAGTAAACATAGTGGTGTAGGTGTGATGGTCTGGGGCTGCTCTGCTAGTTCAGGACCTGGGTAACTTGCTGTGGTTGACGGAATAATGAATTTTGGTGTTTACAAGACTGTGATGTTTTTGTTTTTTGATTGTTTCGTGCTTCTGTTTTCCTGGTGGTAGTGTGTGGGAAGGGACGTGGCCTACTGCTGCTTTGACGACACACACCTGCCTTTAATCAGCAAACTATATAAGCTTGTTGGTGAATTCCGTCCTGATGATTTGGTTCCTGTCCAATTGATTTCCTAACTCCGGCCAGCCCGCTCCCTGACTGCGCCACCTGCATTCAACTTGCAATAAACACTGTAAGAGTGTCCTGTCTCACATCTCTGAATTTCGGGATCCAGCCATGAAGAAAACATAGCAAGATCCTGGAGTTCATGCCCTCAAACTCAAGTGCTCTTGTATCATGCAGCAGGACAACGAACTGAAACACACTAGCAAGTCCATCTCTGATTGGCTCAGAAAAAACAAAATGAAGGCTCTGGAGTGGCCTAGTCGAAGTCCAGATTCAAATCCAATTGAGATGCCGTGATGTGACATTAAAAAGGAAGTTTGTGCTAGAAAACCCTCCAATATGGTAGACTTGGATCAAAGAAAAGTTAGCCTAATTTCCCCCACAGCGTTGTGAAATACTCATTATCAATTATCATAGACATCTAATTTATGTTATCGCTGCTAGAGTTGGCCCAACTCACTATTAGCTTCAAAAAGCAGTTATTTTTTCACAAAGGGGCAGATTGGTTTAGATTTTTTGTGCCTTAAAAAATGGAATCAACATTCTAAAAATGCGTTCCGAATCTTTTCGGGTTGTTTCTGTGGGATAGTAAGATTAGTTTGATGATTTGAACTGTGGCTGGCTGGCAATCGGTTCTGCCTATTGCCTGAAGATAGCTGGCATGGGCTCCCACACCCTCGCGACCCTACTAAGGATAAGTGGCACAGAAGATGGATGGATAGATGGATGATTTGAAACCTTGTGATAAATATGCCAAAAAGAAAACACAAAAGAAAAGGGGCACATACTTTTTCTTGGCTTTGCTAAAAGAGTCTGTCTAAATCTCAGTAGCCAGGTCTCATTTCTCTGGGATAACGGAGCCCATCCCAGCAATATTTGGGCAGCGGGCAGGGGACACCCTGAACTGGTTGCCAGCCAGTCGCAGGGAACCCAGAGACATACAACTCACCCGCTCGTTCACACCTAGGGACAATTTTGACCAGCCAATTAACCTGACGACAATGTTTTTTGGGGGAATGTGGGTGAAAATCGTAGTGCCTCGAGTAAACCCACGCAGGCACGGGGAAAACATGCAAACTCCACACAGGGAGCCTGCGGTAGCTGGACTTGAACCCTGAACCTCCGCGCTAACCACCCAGTCGCCTAATGCCCTTGATGAAGCACAAAAGTGATAAATTGTCAACCAGGTGGAGGCGTCGCCTTTGTCCAAAAAGTCCAACGTGTTGTTTGAGAAAATGACAAGTTCTTTTCGGCCGTTAGGAATTGATAACGTCGGGTGGGAAGGGGAGTTTTAAATTGCCGGGACAGCCCCACTGCAATAAAAGGAAGACTTTTGAATCGCCTACTTTTCTTTTTACACACGGACAATGAGAGAAGATATACCGTCCTCTTGATTATGGGAAAAGTGGCCATTATCGCTGAGTACAAACTGCACAAATAGCACTCAGAATGTGTGCATTTTTGGGGTGATTATAGTAATTACCAAAGCTGGCTGGATATGAAAACATATCATGAAAACTGGAAATGGAAAAAGGGAGATATTAAAGCTTCTTTACGTGCCTGGAGGCTGCATACAATTTCTATCTTTTGCAAAATGTCTCACTAATTGTGTTTCTCGGAGAATATTCGGCCTGGTAGCACACAAAAGAGTATGTAATATATTCCCTCATGACTACCAGAGCACATAACACATTTATAACAATGATTATATGGGTGAAGATATTCTGACAAAAAAGAAGTACTCTAGAAAATGGTAACAACTGCTTTTCTTGGTCTATGTGATACAGTGGAATTTTCTTTTATACATTCATTCATGTTATTTGCGACAATCAACAAGCACGCTGTTGATCAATCCATATCAATCTGCGTGAAAGGGACTGCCATTGTCAAGTGGGCACAAAGCTTTTAGGGCAGAAGGAAAGCGAGGTCATTTATTGGAGGCACTTTTATTGCTGGAACGTCTGCTCTTTTAAATCCAGTTTGATGGTTTGTGCAGGTCTGTAGCAACACGGATAATTTTCTGGCCGTCAATACTGTGGAGTACCAAGTCAATATGGCCACTAGAGAATAAAAAAGGATTTATTTTTACATTAAGGTTGACTTGAAATGTCCGTTTTAAGAAATATTGACAGCGCACAACAGTAATATGGTCATATTCAGAATATCGAGCTAAAAAGCGAAACCTGTTAAACAAATAACACATATTGTCTCAGCTCCGCATGCTCAACTCAACATGCGTGTTCGGCAAGACTTCAATGAGTGAAACGAGCTGGAACAGAGATTCCAATGAGTTTTTCTGTTTGTGTGTCTCGCAGTGGCGCTCACAAAATGGCGGCTAGTTTTAAATACCAGAGAGGACTGGAGAAGAAGAAAGATTGAGGAAGTTTGGGCCATGACATGGACAAAACCTAACAATATTGCAAGATCTGTCTATTGACTAATCTCAAGCCATTCCTTGATAGCACACAACATAACATTTAGATCATTGTTTGACAACTAGTGGATCGGGACCCAAGAGTTGATTGTGGATCCAATTTCAGTGAGTGGCGGGCATATGGCCTGGCAAAATAATGCTAACAAAAAGATAAAACAGAGAGTCTATTTTACTATAAATGGTGGTAATGCCCTGCTCAATCCCTTTTACTGTTTAGTCAGTCTATGCTGTCCCAATTGTTTGAGAGGGACCACATCCCATTTTATTGTGATTGTGTTTTATTTCTTTTTTCTCTCCATAGTAATGTGTGCCAAGTAATGTATTGATATGTTTAAGAAAAACTGACAATAATGACAAAGGAAATGATTGTGAAATACAAAAATATCGTATGAGTGTCTCCCTTGGAAGCGGTGCTTGCTAAATGGTTGAAAAATGCTATATTCTTAGCTATTTTGCCAGCATATTGATCATTATTATCCTCACAATTAATTTTCAGTGTTTAGGTACAGGGTGGCACAGTAGCTGAGTGGTTAGCATGTCCGCGGCACAGTTCTGAGGTTATGGGATCAAATCCAGCGACCAGCCTTCATGTGCGGAATTTGCAAGTTCTCCATGTGCTTGCGTGGGTTTCCTCCGGGCACTCCCGTTTCCTCCCACATTCCACAGAAATCATGCATGTCAGGTTAATTGGGCGGCCCAAATTGTCCCTAGGTGTGAACGAGCAAGTGAGCTGTCTGTCTCTGTGCCCTGCAACTGGAGGGCAACCATTTCTGGGTGTCCCCTGCCCACTGCTCAAAGGCAACTGGATGCACCCCCGTGATGCTGCTGAGGATTATGATAATGGATGGATGTTTAGGTACACGCTTTTTTCATATTTTGGTATGAACTTGGCTATTTAAAAGCAGTTTTAGAGGTTCGCTTATATGTGATGTAGGCTTTTATGCAAGTATATACGGTACTAGAAGTTTTTGGGTTTTCCTCTTCATTTTCGTTTTAATAAGGTTAACATTTTCTTTAAACTGCACAATTTCAGAAGTGTAATTGTTTTCTTATTTTGGGGCCAACCTGAATGATTGGTCAGACCAGTTGAGAACCACTGACTTAAACTCATCAAGAAGCAACTAGTACAAATATAAAGATAATTGTACATTCATTACAACGAATAACTGAAACAATAATATGATAAGAATAATCAAACAAAAAACCCTGAAAAACTCGTACAATTCTAACTACACATGCAGTGACATGTTTTATCAATAAAAATATTCATAATATTTAGACATCACGGTAGCAAATACAATTGAAATCGAGAATTACGAATTGCTATTTTGGTGGTATATTTGAAAGGTGAATTACTGTAAGCTTTATAGCAATCTATTGAATCTAGTTTGCGAACTAAAATTTAAACTATTGTCTTTTGTCTGGTTTGAAATTGAATTTATCAAAGTTAGTTTGCATCAAACGCTAGTTTTTTCTTTTTTTTTTTCCAGAAATAAAGATCCTCCACAAATGCCACTCCCACCCACAGTTGAATTTGAAGAAAAAAACAATAGCAATAATTAGTATTTTCACAATCTTTTAACGACATCTTGAATTTATTTCCTTTCCAGTTATTGCTAATTGGAGCTTAAACTAGAACACGTCGATTTTCTGCATCAATCACCGAAGCGTGTTGCCTTTGCCTAGATTTCCCTTATTATTGTCGACATACAAGTGTGAAAGCGTTCTGCTTTCGCCGTACTGAAAAAAAATGATTTGCTGCTTGGACTCGGCTGGACGGACAGGTCGCCGTGATTAATGTTCCACTTTCCTGAGAAAAAACACACGCACACAATACAGCTGAGATTTCATCCAATACACTGAATTATAGAGCAAATAAAATGACGAGTTATGGCAAGGGCACAACAACTGCACATTACTCTACACATATTTTATCATATATTTTCGTTGCATTTTTCAAACAGTGTTAATCAAGCATTTTTAAAAAGGTATATGGAATATTTCGTATTTAGTGTTTGGATGGCTACCATGAATATTTCTAAACATTTGGGCCTTTTTTCCCCAAACATATATTAGGGGGTTGTTTGTTTCCACCTTTGCTTAGACATGTATAAATAAGATATCTACATAAAATTATTTTCTCTCTACAAAATATTTTCAAAGGGACATTGTGCATTGTTTATAGCCTCCTAGTGGTAAAAAAGAGCATAACTCATAAAAAATAAGCAAACATTTTCAAATTATCATTTGTGAGTTATCTATCCCTGTGTGTCCTGCGACTGGCTGGCAACCAGTTCAGGGTGTCCCCTGCCCGAAGACGGATGGGATGGGCTCCAGCACCCCTGCGACCCTACTGAGGATTAAGCAGTGCAGATATTGTGTGTGTGTGTGTGAGAGAGAGAGAGAGATTGTCTATGTGTTTGTCCACCCAAGAAAAGGGTAGGCAGTCAGGTAGGTTACACTGGATATGAACAATGTCCAAGAAAGACGACTCAGTGCTTTTGGTTTCGTAGACTCAGCATTTTCTCCCAGAAAGACATTGCACTCTCCGAGGCCAGAACGACATTGAATATCGATATCTTCAATCTATCTTATCTGCAGTTCACTTCATTTAAACGAAGACGTTTCTCTTAGTTCACAGTGAGTAATTTAGTGTTAGCTGCTGACTATGCTGACTAGTCACTCTGGTTTTTAGCATCACTGTCACATCGATGGAGGTGGCAGACGTAAATATAGGGAGGTAGGACCAGGGTAAGGGTATTTTCCCAAATAAAAATTCTGTATTGAAAAAAGTATGAAATAAGCAATAAAGGTTGCGAGTAAAAAACAAGGCAGTAATGATGTGCCCCGCTGTGCCGATGCGTGTGCCGAGGAAACTGAAAAATAATCTACAAAGCGCAAATGGAGACATGTGTTGATTACGCCTAAAGCCTCGGACGTGAGTTGCTACGTCGAAAACCTCACAAGACGGGCTTCCTAAGTCATCGCCTACACATAGTTTTGTTGGTCATGCGACATAAAATGGCCCAGCGAGATGACAAAGAGCCGACAGGTGACACTGACACGCCCAACTGGCATCTTCAAACCTCAATTCAATTTGATTTTGTTTTGCAATAGCCGCACTGTACCCCACCAAAAAAGAAGAGAACATCCACAGTCTAGGATCATTTTGAGCAGATATCCCATAAAAAGGTACACATTATGATAAGCACTGTGAATATATATTGTAAATTATTGTGTTTTGCTGTCTTTCTTCTACTTACTGATGATATAAAAGCTGAATCAAATCAAAATGTATTGCTTAGGTTCTTTTCAGGCGCTCAAAAGTTCTGTATAAAAACATTTAGTGTACAATAAGACAATAACCACCACCCACCAGACCTTTCCTCCCCATGCAACAACCCGAAACATATTCTACATGGACACACACATTGCTTAAGGTACAATAAAACCAAAACAATTATAATTGAAATGAAATTATGTCAGCCTCAATAATTCAAATGTAATGCGGCAAGGAACGGGATGTGTGAACTTGGGTACCAAAAGAACACGTCATCTATGTTGAGGCATTAAAGGGCCCTGCATTAAAATAAGAAAACTCAAATAGACCCACACCGTGGTAAGGAATTTTAACATGCAATAAAAAGAGAACATCGTAGCCGACTGAAGCAGGATGTCAAACCCCTTGGAATCTTGGGACAAACATGTCTATCAAACTTCTGCAAAGTAGCAATAAAATTTCTCCTTTCCCCGTCCTCACCCGTCCCTTGTGAACGACTATTTTCAAAAGCAGGACCAATCCTATTTAAAAAAAAACATTTAAAGTCCAAGACTTTGGAAATGCTATTCTAAACAAACACAACGTGTGGCCTGTTCTTTGTTTATATGTCAATGTCTGAAGTAAAGCAGCCATTCTTTCAAGTAACAGACATACATTCATTCACATCACAATTCCATCAACTTCATAGCATCAACAAAAGGCGAGGTAACATTTTTATTTAAAAAATGACATGTTGTTAGAACAGTGGTACCTCGTTTTATGACCAACCCATCTTAGGAGATGTTTCAGTATCCGAAGTTCGCGTCCGACTAAAATCGTCCTCGTTATACAATCGGTTTTCCAATTTCCGGGGGAAGTCAGTGACGCTACCACTAAAAGTTTGAGCAGGTACACCCCAACAGCTACCTACTTGGTTTATCAGATAGGTGACAGCCTTGCAAACCAGTTGCATTGAACTGAACTGAACTACACTAAATTCACTGTTGAATTGAACGCTCAGCGCGACACGGATTGTTTTCGCCAACACTTTCTATATCTTCCGCATCGCTCATTGAAAGTTATTGACGTAGTTTCCCAAGCGTTAAAGCAGATCATACTTCGCCATGTGATTGTCATGGCAACCGGTTTGTGCACAACTAACCAAGCGCCCTGGAAAATAGAAGAATGAAAGCCTTTAGATGTAGACGTGAATTGTTTTTTAATTAAAAAATGATAAGCTATCATGAATATGAGGTGCGGTCTACAATAAAACATTCAAAGGTTACCACAGAACAAGACTGAATCATTTAAACAGATTCTTTCAACTACTCCACGCATCACAAACTGAGCACTTAAGGCACGTTTGCAAGAGATTCACTGGCATTTGCATCATGTATGGCCGACTTCTGTCTGTCCACACTCGGAGGCTTGATATGGAATCAATCTGAATTAATGATGAGGTCCTGTCATCCCCTTTAGAAATACAGGCTTGACCATTGCATTTTTAATTACACCTGAGTGCCAACATATCGGGGGAGCCGTCCTGTGAGTCACTGGGCATAAATCTTGGCGAGACAGCGGAGATGACTTCGCATATTTTGCAATGAATTTGAGAGCAGACAAAATGTCATGTGAATATCTGCTTTTGATGCAACACAATCATTACCATTTAAAGAATAATGGTCGGACGTACCGATTTCTATCTAAATATTAAGGCGGCTCCCGGTCGTATTTGTCACGAAACGGACCGAGAAGCAGGAAGTTGGAACTCAATTGCGTAGACGATATGTCACTTTAATTGAGAAAGAAAGTTGTCCAACACACAAACGGACCAAAAACAAAACAAAGCAGGTTCAAAGGCAGGCAAAATTACAATCTACGCATTACTCAGGTCAAACAGGCATGAACAGGTTTTCAACAAGCAATGGTCTAGCAACGGGCAGTCCCAATAAGAGCGTTTAAGTACTCCAAGAGCAATCAGTCCAATGCGTCCCAGCCAGTGTCAAGGGGCGGGGCCAGCTGGGCACCATGACAACCGTGCAGGGCATGACAGTATTCCTATCTGATACCAGTAATAATACTGCACGGGTTAGCAAAAGAAAATGATGCACTTAATGGATGGATAAGTTACATTTTGAAATTAGTTTAATCTTAAAGGGGTTGTATCAGCGTTAAGATCGAGCCTAAAAAAATCCAGCCCGACCCAACCCAGCACGCGTCTATTGAAGTCCGACCAACCCTGACCCAAACAAATTAACTTAATTTGAGACAAGCAAACATGAATTTTCGTATTTAATTTGTGAGGACTCAGGAGGAGGAAGAGAGTGCTATTTGGACATACTCCGTCTGTAATTGCTCCAAAATTTGCATACATACTTCTACTGTTAATGTGAATCATTGAAAATGTCCCTTCTGATTTAACATTATTTTCAAGTTTTCAGTGTAATACTTAGTTGCTTGAGATAAACAGAAACTGGTTGCCCTCGTCTAATTGAGCATCACTGTATTCAATACATCTCAATTCTGATAGCTTTTGCTCTAATATAGTTTGATGGAGTGCCAAATCACAATCAGTCATGGATACAGGTTGGTTGAAAATTTGCATACATACGTGAGCTATTGAAGTGAATAAATGAAAGCTTCCTGTTTTGTTTAACTTTGTCATTATATTGCTTCTGGGTAGAATAATTGCAGTTCTAACCAACAAGGCGGGAAAATTATATTCAGAGAACATTACAGGGTCCCTTTCTTGGTCAATATGGTGTTCCTTATCCAAGTCTACTTTGTTCACCGTTTTTGCAGTATTGATTTTAAAATGTTCATGTCATTCCCAGGTGTATTTTGGGGCATTAGTGTAATTGCCGTTTGCTGTCTTCTTTGATCCATTGATGTTTAGCTGAAGTTGTCCAGTTCTTCTGGATTATTTACCAGTAACACTTTTGCAGCATCTGGAGTAAATTCAGTTTTATGAAAATGTCACCGTTATAATGGCACAAGCCAGGAGATGGTGATTTCCCCCTATGTTTCGATCCAGAGCCTGCGCTCTGAAAATGCTGGTCTACTAGTGATCCTAAGAGCCAAGAAGAAATCCGCAGGTTTGAGGGTGCTCTCTATTCGGGCCCCGGTGCTGTGGAATGCTCTTCCCCCTGAGATTCGGTCTGCAAACTCAGTGAAAACGTTTAAATCCAAGTTTAAAACACACTTCTATTCTATAGCATATGAATAACCTTTATTTTATGCTGACAATATCTGTGTAGTATTTGCCCTCATGTAGGTTTTGGATCAGAGGATGGTGTCATAATAGTCTGTTGTTTGCAATAATCTGTGGACTGTGCAGCTCTTTGAGAATCTTTGTGATTAAAGGCTATACAAATAAACATGACTTGACTTGATTTAAGGTGGATGACATCTTAAATCTAGATTTTATTGAATAGTGAAACTTTGTTTTAAAATGCAAAATTAAACATTCCCAATACACTTTCTATATGCATTTTAAATCTGACGATGAACTCATTTGTGAATTTGAATATATTTGAGGGAGGCATTTATTTGTTTTTGTTTACATAGTTTATTGCTGTTATTCAGCGGTGAGCTTTTTAATGAACAGCTTTGAAGAATAAGCAGATAATTGCAGTTATGAAACATGGTTTTTCCAGTCTGAGGAAGGCATACGTTTGAAAAAGTTCTTCCTAAGAGCCTCTGCTGCATAGTGGCATATATTCATCTTAAAGGCTCACAAACAAGTTTAGATACTGGGGAGTACGTTGTTTTTGTATTTTAATAAGAGCGTTTACATGCTTTTTTTGCTGCTGTCATGGATAGCAAAGGATTTCAGGCCGGGATCAACACTTCAGTTTTTTAAAGTCTTTTTTTAGAGCTGAGATAGAACTTGTTTCAGGTAAACTCAGTAGCTAATTGGGCCACTGTGGAAAAGAGTATTATTGAGGGGAAATAGGTGTATACATATAAATATATTAAAGAAAAAGCAAGCGAAAAATGAAACCATGACCTAAGTCTGAGGCGTAAGTATACCAAGACTATGATTGCAGCCAGCACATATAAGAAATCTTTGCGTGTGTTATGTTGACGAGATAAAAGTGAAGATTGTTTTGTGGATGTATTTTTTTTTTCAACAGAATGTAACCAGAGGCGAGATTTGTTTGTTGAATAATTCAGTCGTCGTTGAATAATTTAGTCGTAGGAGATCAACAAAACTGCCATTTTGACATTCATTTCCAGCTAATGTTAGCGTTGTGCATGCTATATCCAGTCTTAATTATTTTGTAAATTAAATGTGTGTTACACCCTACTAACCCTGCAGAAAAACAAACGAGACTAAACTTAAAATTATTTTGTAAGTTAAAAGCATATTTAAATTAAAAATACATTCTAAAGTCCAATTCAAAGTTTTCCCAAGTATCTAAGAACCATTAGTATCACAAACTAATGGAGTAGACTAGGAAATTTGAACAGTCAGTGTAACACAGTTACATGCACTTATTGCACTTATCTACTAGAAAAAGATCCCAACAATGGAGCGCAACAATTCTCAGTGGAAATACGATAATTGATAATAGACAAAGGGTTGGGTTTGGCCGGGTAATTAGATGCTAGCTGCTGATGTGCTGGGGAAAGACTTTTACTAGCCGTTAAGGGCCAAAGGAAACCAGATCATATTTTTATTCTTGTAGTAGTAATTATGGATGTTTTAGTATCATCATTAAAATCATGAATTGTATTTTTGGGGAAATAGCATAGAAATATAGAAATTATGAGCAAGGAAATAACTGGGCATCATCGCAAGGCAAACAGCCCCATTAATTGAATCCTTAATTTTGTATTATTCTCCAAAAGGTGGATACTTTAATTCCATCCTAATATGTACAATTGAGGCAACATACCTCATAAATTAAACGATATATGGGTTTCTACTGATGTCACCAAAGCCATTCGGACCCCCTGTGTGAAAATTAACTGGTAGAACAGAGGTCTCAAACTTAATTTAACATGGGAGCCGCCAGAGCCAGGGTCTTGGTGAAGTTGGTAAATATCAGGTTTTCCACAAAAAGTTCGGACAAAAACACCTCACTCTTTTCAAATACCTTTTTCTTTAAATTCCCCAAAACACAATAAGACCTGAAGATAAAAAATCATTAAAATTGTATCTGAAAATGAAAAAATAAATAAATAAATTAGCAATATATTAATACATAATCGGCTAACACTGCACTTAAAGGAAGAGTATGTATTATTCAGTGCCTCCTTAGTGCATTTGTTTAACACTCGTAAGATGAGAAATCTTAACAAGCAGGGGATAACATAGTTTACCGACATCTTGCTGCAAAGAGTACCCAAAAAACAAAAACATGTTAAAAGGCTGGGCCAAAAGAAGATGAAAGAAAAAATTTGATTTTTGGTAACTTTGAGTCTCTTTAATTTTTATTCTTACTTGTGTTTTTTAGAACTGGTTTTTGGTCTCACAACAGAATACTAAACCAGCTAGTGTTCAAAGACAGTGGTTTTCTGCTAAGCTATTATTCAAAATGTGAATCTTTAGTTGCATTACTACACTGTGGAGCCGCAACGTTGTCTTTGTCAGCACTTTTTCGTCTCTAGTTTCACTCCCCTGTCCAATAAAAGTGTTTTTCCTCTGTGCTAGTCTTATCACAACACCGTAAATCTAATTTCGATCGGATAAATTAACCAAAGAAGAGAATAGCATTTCACTGCTTTGATCGCCTTGTATTCTTTCAAGGCATGATAGGTAACTTGAAACCTATGATAAAGTGTCTGACAGACAGCGATTTTGCAGCCCAGCTCCTTGATGTGTTATTAACAAGTGATGAACTATGAAACATGCAAAAGGCAACTTGAAAGTCTGACACATTAGTCTTGCTATTTGTAGAACAAGTAGAACATGAAGTTTGCTTACTGATAGAAGCTAGCTTGCCACTTTTTAAAAATTTGATTCTGATATTTACTTAAATTACTTGGTTAGCTACTGTCTGCATGTTCTCCCTGTGCTTGTGTGGGTTTCCTCCGGCACTCTTCTCCCACATTCCAAAAACATTCATGTAAGGAATATTGGTCAGTCCATGAACTTCATTGTCTCTTTGTGTCCTGCGATTTGCTGAGGACCAGATCAAAGTGCCCCCTGCCCACTGCCTGAAGATGGCTGGGATGGGCTCCAGCACCCCTGCGACCCTAGTGAGGATGAGCAGTGCAGGTAATGGAATCAGCAGTAATGGTAATGTGTTTTACTGCTTTTGTAACTTGGTTTTCTAGCATAATCTGTAATTCTGGGCGGCAGTGGCTCAGGAGGTAGAGCGCTCGTCTTGGGATCAAGGGATCCCAGTTCGAATCCCGGCTTGTCCGTGTTACATGTCGAAGTGTCCTTGGGTAAGACACTGAACCCCTAAAACCCCCAATAAGCAGGTTAGCGCCTTACATGGCTGCAAGGCCACTATTGGGAAATCTGGAGCACATTGCAAAGCGCTTTGGGAAGTCATTGACTTGAAAAGCGCTATATAAATGCAGATCATTTCATTTCATTTCATAATATAGAAAACAAAAATTCTACATTGGCAAATTGATCAATTTCTTTCAAATTCTTAAAATAGGCACTATTACCTTATAAAACAGAAGTACATTATTTTGATATCAAAGCTGGGGTGCATTGTTTTAGGTGTCCACTGCACCAATCTGCTTTAATCTTACTCAGTAGGGGACGGACTTCTTGTCATGATTACTGATGCGAGGCACCTGATTCTGCTCCTTTGGCGCCAACTGCCTCGGACACTGATTGGCTGCTTATCTCTTTTTAACCCCCCGTCTTCCTGTCACCCATTGTCAGTTCGTCTACGAACCTCAGCTCTGGGGTGCTTGTGTGTGTGTGCTTGTGTATGTGTGTGTGTATGGATGTGGGTTATAGTCCCTGGAAGGGCTGAACCGATTTTTGTGAAAATTTACACAGTTCTACTTTAGGCCTGCGGGAACATATTTAGCTAGGTTTCATGTTAAAGCACTCCCTATTAATACGAACAATATATATATAGACATCTTCTTTTGCAGGGACTGCTTTCACGGGGTCTTTAACGTTTTTTAGTGACCCTATTGGGTCGATCCGCTATCATCCATTTTCTTCTTGTAACCCTAACCCTACCGCAGGAGAGTCAGCCCCGTGGTCTTCTGACAAGGTGCAGATTCGTGCCAAATATGCCGCTGAAATGACGTCAAGAGACAGCACCATCCTATACTGATTAAGGAGGCCGGGCGAGGCGAGGAAGACCAGAACCGTGTAGCAGATAAGAGGCTAAAGCGTAATCTCCCCAAACCGAGATGGATTTGTTCGTGAGGCGCATTTTGTGGACCAACACTGAAAGAATGACAATCCAATGAAGTGATTGCAAAGGCATATTTCAACTAAAGTGACGGATCACTGATTACAGTTTGGGTCGACTTGAAGAATGAGAAAATGTCAATGCTGTGAAGGCACCCGGAGCTTTAAAAAATTCGAACAGGTTCACTTCTTATATGTTGCCCAATTATATTCGGAACAGAACAGAGGGGTAAGAATAAAACAATTTCAAATACGCTGTACAAGGCAGATTTTTCTATGACCGAGCCAATTGACAGTTGTGCGGAGATTTAAATAGTTTGAGAAGAAACATCTGGGGATCTCCTGACGAGATACACGATTTGCTCGGTTCTAATTGCACGGTCCTGCTGGGCTGAAAAACGTTCATCATTAGAGCCATTAGTCATAATCGGCAGCATTTAGGGCCGGAGCTCACGTCAACGAGTGTAGACTTGACGGCTGCAAATATGGGGGCGGGGGTAACAATCATAGCTTTTGACAGGCGGCGGCTCTCTGGAGCCTTTCACGGAGCCAGCTGACCGTCTCATTCCTTTTGGAGCTGTCATTACTGCACATTGTTTCACGGTAAAATGTGATTTATGAGCATGAATGATTGCTACACGCTCGCCACAGGTTAAAGCGTGCACGTGATGGATGGTGACGCGGTCGAGTTATAATTCTAGCGCCGCCGCGAACTTTCAAACGTTCCACCCACAGTTACAAACGAGAGCGGCCTTTATTTTCCGTGAGGCGTTAATCAAATAAAATTGCTTCCGGAGCGGTCCGAGCGCATCCTGGCACTCGCTGCTCCGGGCAGATAAGCAACGGAGAAAGAGCAGCGAGGTCATACGAAGTGCAGACTGCAATTAACTCGGTGGAATTAATTGGCAATTTCCGACGCTTGAGAGGAATAAGACACAATAAGGAATTCGGGAGGGATATGCTATGATTGGCTTTCTCGCTAGCTTAAGCTGAAATTTGCGGATAATGGCCACCATTGTGTATTAGTATTCCATTAGAGTAGTACCTTCGCAACATAAAAAGAAACAAGCCACAAGAGAGTCGGTGCAGAGGTAATGTGTCACTCAGTTGTTTTAAGATGTCATCTAAGTAAAATCGTGACTGCCTGAATACTTTACAAGCAGGAAACTCTTAGAATAAAGCTGCAATGTTATGACATCATATTACAAGAGGACATTCTATGATAAAATGTTATAATTTTAACTAACTCAAGTTAGGAAGGAACAAAAGATTTATATAAATTATAAATGAATTAAAAGTTTAGGGGAGTTTTTAAAAACGAGAATATTGGCTCATTTAGTTTCAAATTAAAAAATATGGGTCCTTTCGTTTAAAACAATCGTCAAAACCTGATCATTTTTGTTAAATCTCTACAAATTCTCCCATTAGTTTATCACGTCCCAAAAGAAAAACTCAACACCCCAATGGATGAGATCATCCTATGCAAACCGACCCATAGGGTTACATCAAAGTATTCCAAAATTCAAAGATGCTTTATCGTGATCGATTTTTCACCTTTAATTTTATTTGGACAGATTGCTGTAAAGCAAAGGAGAGCACCGCCTTCGTGGAGCGGTGGGGACAATATTCAAAATTTGTCCAACTTGTATCCTTTCATTCCATAAGATATCCTTCTCTATAGAAGTGGAGAACGTTTCTTGAGGCGTTGGTTTGCGTCAGTTTTGTTTGATGTACGCAATAGTTCATGGGTATCACTAAGCCAATGTTGATCTAAGCTAGCGCTAGCTAGCGATAGCCGTGCTGAACTGGTGCTACAACCACCATGTGTTATTTTGTGTATCCTTCCATAACATATTCATCTCCATGGAGAAGGTTTTTTTTTCCATGTTATTTTGAGTTAGTTCTGTTTGTTTAATGTAAAGAATAGTTTGTGAGTAGCACTAAGCTAACGTCGAGCTAAGCTAGCGCCACGTAAGTGCTGTGCTAACACAAGTTGATATTGGCATTTTCACTGTAGATTATTCTCTTTGTGAGTTTAGAAAACGTTTTGTGGGGACCACTTAGAGTTAGTTTAATATGTTTACTCTTCGCTAACATTGACCTGATGTTATCGATTAACTAGCGTTAGCTAGAGCTGAGATATTCTGAGAAGAAAATGGTTCTGATAAATATAGAAACTGTTTGTTTTATTAGATGTTTAATGTACTCAAAGGTTCTGTAAATATGGAAGTTTGTGTGGTTTAAATTTGTTTTTTTGTGTGTTTGTAAATGGTAAATGGTCTGCATTTATATATCGCTTTTCAAGTCAATGAAGACCTCCCAAAGCACTTTACAATGTGCCTCACACTTACCCATTCACACACACACACTTGTCAGATCAGGAGGCTTCTCCTGCTACTGGTAACCATGGAAACAAGTGCTGTCTCATATGGGGGAACAAACACCGAAATAAGACTGTCTGGAGAGGGATGGGTGGCGCCAGGATGTACTCGCCTAAGACACACTACATGGTTGACAACAACAGCTCACTCTTCGTCGCCAGGATCAAAAAGAGCCGCACCTTCCGCTAACAACAAGGTCGGATGTGATAAGTGTCTGACGGGAAGGAAGACACCCAGGGTGCGTGGTGGTATGGACACCTGTACAACTGCCACATGGAACATTCACACCTTGAACCTACAAGAGAGGTTGGAAGAACTCATCTGCGGACTGGAAATATCCTCTTTGGACCTTTTGGGTCTATGTGTGACCAGATGTAAATACTGCGGAAATGACGACTGATGAGAGACACATTTTCTAGTGTAGTGGAGAAGCTAACAAGCACATGTATGTTGCGGGATTTTTGTTGCACAAAAACATCAAGGCATCTGTATTTGGATGTTGCCTAATCACAAAATGCCTCAGTGCCTTGCCGTTTAACATCACAGTCATCCAGGCCTATGCACCAACCTTAGAACACAGTGACAAAGAAACTAAGGGGTTTTATGCCCAGGTTCATTACATCATTGACAAGGTACCAAAGAAAGATATCATCATCCTGCAAGGCGTCTAGAACGTCCAAATTTGGTATGAATGCTCATAAAGACTGGAATAAAACATGTGGAACAAGTTCTACCCTACAAACTAATGAAGGAAGACAAAGGCTATTTCAACTTGCTAGCTACAACAACTTGGTGCTGGCAAACACTCTTGGCAACCACAATAACTCCAGAAAATGAACATGGCCTCATCCGGATGTAATCCACCACAGTCAGGTTGACGACATCACATTTGCACAACATTTCAGATTCAGATTCAGATTCAGATTCAGATCTACTTTATTGTCATTCTAGTACACGTGTATACAGAACGAAATGTCGATACATCTGACCCGCACAGTTTCCTCGAATGTACAGATATAAGTAAAAGTTGTATTGTATTATGGCTACGTATAGTATTTTACCATAGTGCCGATAGTGCAAGAGGAGTAGCTAAACAGATGTGCAAAATGGGCATTCAGGTTAACAAGTCAGGTAAACAGTAACATTAACACTGTAACAATAACGCTGTAAGTACAATAGTGCAGAGAGCAAATGTGCAAGGAGTGGCAAGCTATAAAGAACTGCCAGTAGTGCAAAAAGTCAGATTAGCAGCCGTTTAGATTTAGGTTAACTATATGTTAGATTGACCATTTAACAGTCTAATGGCCAGGGGGACTAGACTACTGCGGAACCTGGTGGTCCTGCACCGCACACTGCAGTACCTCTTCCCAGAGGCTAGCAGAGTGAACAGTCCATGATGGGGGTGAGAGGGGTCCCCGATAATGTTCTTAGCATGGGATAGGCAGCGCTTCTGGCCAATGTCCTGAATGGAGGGAAGTGTAGTCCCGATTATTTTCTCTGCTGTCCTCGTTACCCTCCTCACACTACCCCAGTCGGTAGCGCTGCAGCCTCCACACCACACAGAGATACAGCTGGTCAGGATACTCTCTAGATAGATAGATAGATAGATACTTTGTTCATCCCCGAAGGGAAATTCACATTTCCAGCAGCATCCCTGAGCTGAGAACAAACAATCGAGAACAATCGAAAATAACACGGGAGCTGCTGGAGTGGCTGCCATTCGTGACGGCGCCGGAAGAAACGATTCAATTTGAATCATGTACAAACAAACAAACAAAATATTTATGTTTCAATAAGTGGAAAATGGGGGGAAAATAATTTCTCATACTGAAATAACCAGGTAAAACTAATTTTAAGTTACCTGAATGTTGTGCCATCTCACCTATGGTGCCCCTGTAGAATGTGATGAGGGAGGGTGGGGGCAGGTGGGCTCTTCTCATCCTCCGCAGGAAGTACAGGCGCTGCTGTGCCCTCTTAACCAGTGATGCAGTGTTCACGGACCAGGTGAGTTTGTTTGTAATGTGCACCCCTAGGAACTTGATACTGCTGACAACCTCCACAGCCTTGTTGTTGATGCAAAGTGGGGCATGGTTGGGCTGGTTTTTCCTAAAGTCGACAATGATCTCTTTAGTTTTGTCAACATTCAGGACCAGGCTGTTGTCCCTGCACCAGGCAACCAACTGCTCCACCTCCTCTCTGTAGGCCAGGTCGTTGTCGTCCCTGATGAGGCCCACCACTGTTGTGTCGTCAGCATACTTCACGATGTGGTTTGTGGCGGACCTAGGGGCGCAGTCGTGTGTCATCAAGGTGAACAGCAAGGGGCTCAGGACACAGCCTTGGGGGGAGCCCGTGCTGAGGTAGATGACATCTGAGATGTTCTGACCTATCCGCACTGATTGGGGTCTGTCACTGAGGAAGTCCAGCAGCCAGTTCCGCAGGGGGGTGTTGAAACCCAGGAGTCTCATTTTGTCTACCAGATGTTGTGGGATGATGGTGTTGAATGCTGAAGTCCAGGAACAGCATCCGCACATGGGTGTTCTTCTCCTCTAGGTGTGTCAGGCTCAGGTGAAGCCTGAAAATTTGGTGAAAATTTCAAAAGTGGAATCAAGACAGCTGGCATGCGCACATATCTAGGAGCCTATATGAGAATTAATCACGTCCTGTTCATTATAAACTTCTGCGTTCGTCTCCAAAATGTCGAAGTCAAAGAACCCAGTGATCAAGTTTGACCTTTGGCGACTAAAAGACCCACAAGTGGTCGAAAGCTTCCAGGCCTTTTTCGGCGGGAGGTTTGCTCCTTTGCTTGCCTTGGACGTAGATGTCAAAACCCTGACCACCAAGTTGTTAAACCCACTTGGAGGGACAAGAACATAGTAGTGAATTCAAAGATCAGACCTTTGGTGGTTACTTCCATCTTTCTCTACGCTTGTAAGACTTGGACTCTAACAGCAAACTACGAAGAACTGTTGTCAACTGTGCGCGGATGGAAACTTCAGTGGTATGGTCACGTCACAAAATTATCAGGACTGACCAAGATAATTCTCCAGGGCACAGTCCAAGGGAGCAGTAGGAGAGAAAGACCAAAAAAAATGGGCTGACAACATTAAGAAATCGACTGGTGCCAACTTTATTACGACCCAAAAACAGGCCAGGGATTGTCAACAGTAGAAAAGGCTGTCCAGAGTTGCGTTTTATTGGTGCCCCGACGAACGCTTTACTGTGAGAGTCCATTCAGTTAGGTTATCCGTGAACCGTGATTACTATTAAAAATGTAGTTTTATACAAGAACTAAACCTGCTATACAGCATATATACTCAAAATAAAACCCAACAAAACACACACTTGTATGAAAGGATTTAATTTTAGCAAAGGCTATCTCGGGGTCACTCGTATTGTAATCTTGGTGAGGCTGGTGGTTTATTGTACCTGCATTTTATACCATTTTCCAATCAGCAAATCAAGGAGACCTTGCACGAAAGGGTCCCTTCGAATCAGAGAACAGAGATTAGTCCTTGGCCAGCCAATGTTAAATCCTGTTTATTAAAAAAAAAAAAAAGAAAATGGGGCCCGGGCATTTTGTCAGAATCAGGCCACAAAAGTTGAGTCAGGCGTCTTTGTATGTTGCACGAATCATTCATCCACAAAAAAAAAGAAGCCTTTTGATTCATTTAGACAGAAGTTAGTGGCCTCAGAGCCATTTTACAGATGACTAATTGCCCAAAATCCAGCAGAATACAAGACAAATGAAAACAGGGCTTCATTAGTCTCTTTCAGTAGAGAAAGGATTTAATCGCATTGAAAAGAATCTTTGATTATCTAAAGAAATTCAATAATGCAAACCATTTTTTAAGTTTTTATTTTAAGGAATTAAAACAACATCAACAAAATGGAGCAAGCGTAATGTGCCCCTTAGCATTATAACACAGAATACACTGAATATACTGATTTAACAGAATATTTTTGAAATTTTAAATTAAATCAAATTAATGCAGTTTAAGTTTGATTTATTTGCAAATGTCAAACAAGTCAGTGATTGGGTAAAACACAGCAACATCCTCTTCTCTCTATCCTTGGATACAGACTTAACGCACCAATCCTCGGGTCTGAACAACAAAACAGAATAATATTCATACGTGTCGTTCCATATATATACAAAAATCAGAAGTTACTTAATAAAAAAAGCTACTTTGTGACTAAATAGCTGCCTGTGACATGATTGCGTTTTCACCCGTTAATTGTGACTTCTATGTTGAAATTAGGGGTTTAGCGAGAGGCACAGTTAGATTGTGACGCTTCCCCTTTAAAAGGTAGGAGTTTGGGTCCGCACATTTCTGCTGTATCACAGGTGACTGGGGAGAGAGAAGAAAATGATTAGAAAATAAATTACCCAGAGTTTTGCGTTGCAAATAAGTTCTCCAGGCAGGTGCCAAAGCCAGAGAGGAATGACTTCCATCCATCCATCCATTTGCTTCCACTTATCAAGTCGCAGGAGCAGCAGCTTCAGCCTCTGCAAGGAAGCCCAGACCTCCCTATCCCCAGCCACTTCATCCAGCTTATCAAAAGGGATCCTGAGGCGTTCCTAGGCAAGCCTAGAGACATAGTCTCTTCAGCGTATCCTGGGTCGTCTCCGGGGCCGTCTGCCGGTGAGACATGCCCGGGACACCTCACGAAGGAAGCGTTCAGGAGGCATCCTTATATGATGCCCGAACCACCTTAACTGGCTCCACACTGAGTCCCTCCCAGATGAGAGTTTCTCACCTTATCTCTAAGGGAGAGCCCAGCCATTTCAGCCACTTGTATCCAACAGGTCGGCGTAGGAACGTAGATCGACCAGTAAATGGAGAGCTTTGCCTTTCACGTCAGCTCCTTCTTTGCCACGATGGACAGGTATCGTATCTACATGACAGCAGACGCTGCACCGATCCGCCTGTCACTTCCCCGTTCCATCCAACCTTCGTGGCGATTTCATATCACAAGACATGACTTTGCTCTGTTCAAAGAGACAATATGTATCCCTTCTTTTTTTAACCAGTTTCAGTAAGAGAGCTGCAGTCAAACCTGTCACTTCTCACCCGTCAACTTGTACCAGCTAATCTTCCCTCTGGTTTCATAGTTACGCCTCTATTTGAATAGTTATAACTAATTCATTTAATTTACTTATAGTAATTTATTTTACCCTATTTTCATGACCATAGGGTGCACATAAAAGTGGAATTTTTTTCTTCTTCAAATCATGCCAGATGTACCAGAGTTGTCCTATAGAAATGTTCTAAATATCTTTCAAGGTGTAGCGCAGTCTGTTTTAAAATTGACTTGCGCTAGTGCGCTGAAAAAAGACAGCGTGTGAAAATAAGTAAAAGAGTAAGTTACTGTCGTCCCCTTTATTTGAGCTGTGAAAAACATCAAGACTTGGATAGCTGTTTTGCTATTGCCATTTATCTGCTTATTGGACAGGTAGCTGGTAACAAATGAGACTGGCATAAATTCTCTATTCCGTATTCTGAGATGTCATTTAGCTCCCTACATGAAATACTTGCATTCTCTCATTGTTGTGTCAGGGAACATCCTTCACAGACATCCCATCAATGAAAACACAATAGAAAAAAGGCAAAATGCTGCCACAGCAGCTACACCAACAGAATTTCAAAGAAAGGTCGCTGTGTCTTTGGCAATTCCAGAAAGCACAAAGCCTTGCATTCCACACTTCTACACCTGGTCTCCCCTACTACACAACAGGAGCAGTGGAAGTTATCTAAAACGCGAAACATTTTTTCCCCGTATCATTAGCGTTAATTTGTCATTTGAGTTTCCTTTAATCCTTGAGGAACGATCACAAGCGGATGCACAATTGGTCCCCATTACTGTGGCAACCAGCACTGTCCAATGGGGGCTTATTTTATTTGTTTTATTTTATTTATTTTGTTCTCTTTATTTTCCCTCGTTTTTAATCACCATTGTGAAGTTACTTGTCCCCATTCCAAACCCATTATGTGCCCTCTGGTGTAAAAGAGTGCTCCAAACCTCAACAGAGATTTAATCGAACGACTCACCAAAGGTTCAAGAAAAGCATACAGGCGCGGAGAGGAAAAACATTAGGGTTCTTTTTACTTTTTTTAAGGACACCTTTAAAGGATGAACCCCACCTTTAAGGCATCAGCTTAAAATCCCCTGAAGCCTGTTCATGGATTGGGTTTTGTTCTTAAATGTGCGCTTTTAATCAGATGCACTTTGTAGTCCAGAATTTACGGTAAACTTTAGATATTTCTAATGGAAGCTGTGTCTCCAGTTTTTTTTATATAAAAAGAAAGTGTGCTTTTGTCCAATAATTTGAGATACACTGTTTTTTATTTCGAGAGAAATTGTCATTGCATGTGATTATTTCCCAAGGAATAATGTTAACATTCATCATAGACGAGTATTTTTTATTTTGCGAATTTATGCTTTGAAATTGTTGTTTCAAGGCCAAGCGAGGCACACTGTTATAAATGAGCCCCCTGCAAGTAGTGCAAAGCTGCATTTAAATATGACCGGCCCCAGACGCCGCTTACAGAGCACATTTGTCGAGGCCCAAGAAAAACACGCCTGGCCACCTGTCAACCTAAAAGCCCTTTAAAATAAATCACGGTGACCTGTGCCTTCCACAGGGGATAAAGTAAGTGGAAAGAAATGGAGGGATAGGAAAATAAAGAAACATTTTAGTGAGAGCAGAACATGTTAATGATTCTCTCTTGAAAGAAAGGTACCAGTAACACCAAAAGGAAGCAGATGTAATCTTTTCTGTCAGTGTGATATGTCTCCAGTCACAGGCACCATTTATTCATTGTTGGCTTTGTGATCAAGCAAACAAAAAGACTAGGCAGGATAAAAGAAAGCTGCAGCACAAAATATTCTAAAAAATAGTTACTAGGCCGCAGTGACTAAAATACTGCTATTTATAAGGGGTGGGAGCTTTCACACAAAAATCGCCATTATCCGCATCGGATCGATACTTTGCACCTATTTTCTCAAAGCCGCTATTCTGTTTATTTTTATTTTCTATCGCTGTCTTTATCTTTTCAAATTATCCACCTCTCATTGATCTTTCTTTTTTGTGTCGCGTGGTCGAGGATCTGCATAATAGAATCGGTTCCCATCTCTTTGCTGCGCGAGAGGGGGTCTGAATCCATCACACGGATCCTCCATCACGCAGATCCTTCACCGCGCGACACAAAGAAAAAATAAAAACAAAGACAGGTGGGTGATTTTCTTTGCCCAGCCAGAACCTTAATATAACGATTGACATTTTAAGTCTGATCCGAATGAACTCAAGATCTTAGCCCACTCCAACTCATGAGTAATTCCAGTCGAACCTTTAAAGGTAATGTGACGCAGAGCCAAGAAGATGCATACAAGTGTTCAAAGTCAAAACAGGGAATACCAGTAACATAGTGATTCACAATTGCTGCTCATTCAATTTTGTGTGGAGAACATAGAGCAGAATGCTAATTACAGTCTGATATTCAATTAGGGCGCAAGGCTGCAGAAATGATATTTCATTCATCCTAACAGGAGAGGTGAAAGCAGACATTAACAGACAACAAACTACTTTAACATGCTCATAACATTCCCCACACTGACTTTTAGTGGATAGTAATACATTTTTTAAAGGAGCCTACGCGCAAGGAAATTTTATGGAGGGCCAAACCAGAAAAAACATCAATAAACGTATTATTGTTACAGCTGGTCCTTTTTTCGTAAACGGTAAATTATTTCAATGTCAAAACATGTTTGACTAATGTGTCACCTTCAAAATGTACATGGCTGATGTATTTATTTGTTTTGACTTGAGTATCAATAAAGAGTAAGAACACGCTCAGGTATCAGAAATGGTACACTGTTCATATATATATATATATATATATATATATATATATATATATATAAATATCATTACGCTAATCCTCAGTAGGGTAGCGGGGGTGCTGGAGCCCATCCCAGCAATCATCGGGCAGTGGGCAGGGGACACCCTGAACTGGTTGCCAGCCAATCGCAGGGCACACAGGGACAGACAACTCGCTCGCTCATTCACGCCTAGGGACAATTTGGACCGGCCAATCCACCTGAAATGCATGTCTTTGGAATGTGGGAGGAAACCGGAGCGCCCAAAGTAAACCCACGCAACCACGGGGAGAACATACAAACTCCGCACAGGAAGTCCGGTAGCTGGATTTGAACCCACACAGGAGGTTCCCAAGACCTTAGAACTGTGCCGCACACGCGCTAACCACTGCTCCGCCGTGCTGCCGCCCTGTATATATATATATAATATATATATATATATATATATATATATATATATATATATAATATAATGTTTATTTATTTTCTATACACATTTGCGACCTTTCCTCCTTGGAAAGTAATACTTAATTTAATAAAGTTGTTTATTTAGCTTTTCTTATGTATATGAAGTACTTTCCTTCATGTTTGAACAATCTCATAAGAATGTTGTCGTATTAATGTCACGAGGCAGGACCAGATCGGAGGCAGGAGGCAGAAAGGGTGAACTCACTCGCGTTAACGATCAGTTACTTTTATTAAGGAAATAAAAGTCGTCAAACACTCAGGGACGAAAACAAAAACAGGCTTACAAGCAAACAGGAACTCAGACTAGGAATGCTCACAAAACAGGCTTTTACTCAGAACGGGCAAGTACAGGTTTCCTCAAGTCAAACAGAACAGAATAATGCAATGTAATGCAGAACAGAATAATGCAGAGAGATGCAATGAACTCGCAACCGGCAATCCCCAAAACCCGCCCTTAAGAAGCACACACGCAAATTTGAAAATCTGCTACAGCCGGTGCCAAGGGGGCGGGGCCAGCCGGTCGCCACGGCGACCATGCTGGACATGACAATTAACCTGACAAAGTAAGTATTTTCCTTTTATAAATGGCCATTTTGGGATAGTTCAGATCATTTAGTCATTTCACAAAGCCACCAAATGTCAAGAATTGGAACAGGATCAGGACCCAAATGCGTGACCTTCTCACACAAGCCTTTAATTTTATGGCAAATGGGGAGTCATGCACATTAGGCAGCGGTCTGGCGTGGAAAGACAGGAAGCCAGAGACCGACGATATTAATTCCATTTGCCCGAGCAGATGTCGGACAAATAGGGTCGATACCGGACAGGACGGGACAGACAGGATTGATAATGAAACAGGATATCAAAATAAAGAGGAAAAACTAGAAAGGAACGAAAACTGGAGAGAATTATGAACAGGACAAGAACAGACTGAAACGAAACTGGAAACCGATATTTAACAGGACAAAATAAACGGTAATAATACCGGACAGGAAAACAGGACCGAGTCAGAACCAACGTCTTGCGGGGCAGAGGTTCATTGACGGACTGACAAAGGAAAAATGGGAGCACTGAGCTTAAAAAGACGGAAAGCCAATCTGTCAATGAGCCGCAGCTGGCGCTACACGGGTGCCATGGCAACTGTGACAACAAATAGTAAAACAACTGGTGCTAATTTAACAATCATGTAAACGGACGATATGTTCACTTAGATAGTATTTAAAGTGTACTCCTTAAGTGTTAAATTAACACTGTTAGAGTGTACACCTAACACTACCTCAGTAAACATAAGATGCTTATCTACAGAGTGTTGAATTAACACTGTTAATTTTACTGAGCAGTTACATCTTCTTCACATTTACTTGAAAAAATAATGATGCTGTATAAGACAGAATTGTTATTAACCTTATCTACATTCTTCTATTCTGCCTATTATTTATTTTTTAGTAAAATAGTGAAATAATTTAATTCAGCAAAATTATTGAAAAAGGTGCATGTTTTATCTTTGATTTATTTTATTTTTTTGTAGTAGCTTTATAAAAGGTTATGTATTTACCCATACTACTTCTTGAGCAGATAATTAGTAAAAAATAAATAGAAATCTTCATTTCTTTGGCTGGTAAATGGAAAAATGAAAAAATACTGAATAATGGGATGCAAGGATAACAATTGCCAATTAAATGCGTCAAACGTAAGTCGCACAGCACACTAGTGGGAAACAGCACACTGGTTGAAAATCAATGTATTTACTATTTACTGAAATTGACACTAATGCTCATGTTTGAAAATAACTGAGTTAGCATGCAAATTATATGTACATATCTTTAAAGTTATTATTTACTAGGAGTGGATGATGTCGGGATTTTTGTTATCCAAGTGACTACAAGGTTAGAGTTCACCAACACCGATCCGATTCCGAAAATTTTTGCTTGGAAATGTCATAATTTAATAATGGATTTTAATTCAGATTCTCTAATATTTTTGTTCAACATGTTTTTGTTTTTTTCTGTTCTAATCTCCTACTCCTTACAGCTTCCCCTTACCGTGGGGTATTTCTAATGGTGCGTTGTAATCAGGTGAATCCTATAGTCCATAAAATACAAGACCTTCCATGGCACGCGATTTAAAACATTAAATCAGTGATGCAAATATTTTGTAACCGCAATTAGCTCGAATTTGAAAGTTATAATGTACGCATAATCTTAAGACACACTGACAAAATGAATTACAGCTATAGTTTATATGGGAAGACAGTATTATCATATCAATCCAATCAAAGTACACGCTCATTATCGAGCCGAGATTGCCCGTCTAACTCCTTAAATTTTTCTGAGTTAAGTTTATTAACAGTTATATAAATTACTTTATAGCTCAGAGTTTAACATAATTTTATGGACAAAAATATTAGTTGAATTATGTGATAACAGGAATGCTTAGTTTTTCCAGGTGAAAAAGAACCATTTTGTTAGAAGTTGAGATCCATTGTTATATGATTACAGTAGCCTAATAGGTGCCTTCCCCAGTGTGCTTCATGTCGAACTGATGACACTTTGGCAATTTAGAAGCTTTTATCTGAGTTAATGAAATAGTGTTAAGATTCCCTATCACTCATCGGCCTTTGTAGCTTCCAAGGCCACGTACGGCGTGTCTGCGCGCTGTTATACGATGCTGCTTATTGAGTTCCCAAAACGATTGCACGGACCTACTTACAGGCTTCAACCTGGAAAACATAGGAGAACGCCACTTTATACTCCTAAAAGCAGCCTGGCGGCTGTCCAAAAAGCTTCGGACTAAATCTAATTAACGAAGACTCTTCATCCCGCTTCACTTGTCATTATTATTAGTGCTGCCCTGTTTCTCTTCTCCTTTTCCCCCTTCGTGGAAATTTTTTATTCTTTGTCAAAACACATCAATTTTATTTAAAGGCCGTTTAAGTACATTTTTGGCTTGGCTTTAAAGAACACTGAGCAAAGCATGCAGATTAGGAACCCATTTGTTGGCCCTAACATGCGGTCTTGCTTCAATGTCTGCTCATAAAAGCCGTAAGAAGCTGTGTGCTACAACACAAGCACACACACTTTTTTCTGGTGAATACTATCTTCGTTGTCTATCTAAAACTCACAGGCACATGGATTGGGGCTTGGAAGATCTTGGCCACGAACTAACCGAGATACTAGAAGAATGCAACTACAAACAAAAAAAACAGCTTAGAAGCTGCACACTGGATTTGAACTAAGATATTGGCTCACACAATCATATGCAACTGGAGTATCTGCAGAACGGGTTCCTTTTAAGGTTTTTGATGTCACAATATTGGGACAGGCTGTCAGTGTCTAAAATACATCACAAGCAGCTTCCACTTTTTACAGTATTGCTACTGTGGAAGGATTTGTCATGAAATGAAACTTGGAAGTGTACTTTTTATCTTGAAAAGAGAGCTGCTTTTAGGTAAATCTTACATGAAAGTCCCCTATTGATTTCAATGTTGGAAATGAAGTACAGTGAATATGAGGGCTGCAATCCATAAATTATTTTGTCAATCAATTAGATAAACATTTTCTTAAAATTGATGTATTCTAAAACACAAAATTATTGTTTAAAGAAAAATGGAATAATCACTTTCTCAGTTCAACCTGTTCTGTAGCAGAAAGAAAGGTAATATCTTCCAAAGTAAAAGCCAATAGCTGGAATCATGTCAGAACCATACACCTTCAAAATATTTTTTTTAGAATGAGTAAAAGTAATTTTAAAAATAAGCACCCTCGCATAAGGGCTGACCAATATTTAGGAATGTTTTAAAGGAATTAAGAACATTTGTACCCATGGGGGGTTAAAAAAAGAGAAAGTCGAATGATAAGAAGAACTAAAACGAGAGTCTAAAAGAAATCTAAGAAATAAACTCACATCAACATTTTTCTTTTACAAAAAAGTAATCTTACATGTATCATGAATTACATTCAGATATTTTGTTTTGCTATAAAGTTATAGTGTTCATTAGAACCAGTAGTCTAGATTTTAAAACTTCTGGAACATCTGTGATTTGTACTGTCCGCCATCCTCTACCAGTGACTGCAAAAAGAACGATGATACTATGTATATGTTTAAACTCCGCCTGTCTTGTTTTCCGCTCCACCGTAGCAGAAATCCTTTGTAGAAAAAGAACAGGACTTACACTTTTGCGGGAGCAATGTCAGAGCAGACCAAAATAAAAATGGATGACACGGCTGACCAGCTGAACTCGGTGGAACATAAAGCCAGTGGAGCGTTATCAGCGCTTTTGTGCACCGTGCATACAACGGTGGCGGGAAAAACAAGTACAGACCTTCACAGTTCGTTTGGTGAGCTAGAACAAGAACAAATAAACAATCATGTCAGGGGCAGGCCAAAGTACACTCAGTATGCCGATGGATGGATGGATGGATGGATAGACGGACCTCTGATATTTATAATGGGTTGTTTAAGAGTTTGATAATTTTTGGATGGTTGATGAGTTGGAAATATTTGAATAAGGTTTTCTCACATTGCTCAATCAAAGTGTTCATTGACATGTTGTAATGTATACAGTGGTACCTCTTCATATGAGCTTAATTCGATCGGAGACAGTGCTTGCAGCTATATTTGAATTTTCTAAATATGAACTAATTACAAACAAATAGGTCTGCTCCCGCCCTCCCTAAAGCATTAAAGTGAACCCTTAATAGCTTTGAAATATATTTTTTTCTGAACACTAAAAACAAATTCAAATCGTAATTAAACATAAAGAAAGTATTAAGATGAATCATATTCTATTAATGAAATGAAATGTGAGTTTATTATGAGCACCATGGTTTAGTTGCTATAATAAATGTGTGCGTGTGGTGTGGAGGAGGTGGTGGGATGCAAGGGGGAGTCACATAGATCGCATACCTGTCAATGTATATATGTTTTTCCTGATTTTATACGTTTTTGTATCGTTTCCTCATGTCGAGGTTTTTGAATTTTTCCTTGCCCTCGTGTAGATTTTAGATCAGGGAATGATGTAATAATAGTCTGTAGTTTGCAATAATCTCTGGTCTGTTTAGCTCCTTGTGATGAAGGGCTATACAAATAAACATGACTTGACTTGTATCGGATTTTTTTTATTTTTCTTGCAAATAAAACTGCATATGTGTAAAGTAAGCTATTTTTAGTTGTGTATTTCTCAGACTCCTATGCTATGAAATTAATTTGTTTAACCTGTTTTTCTATTTTTAGTATACAAGTAATCATCACACACACACATAGTCACATTTCAAAGATTCACGAGTTTTCCATTGTTTGTAATGTAATACGTATGCGCGACTCTATTGTATATTACTGCGCATGTGTGACCTTTCAATAAATACGTCTTCTGAACCTGATGTAGTCAGAACGGCCTGGGCGGCCAAGCAAGATGGCTGGCGGGCCGGGCTCACTACATTTGCGCAGTAGTTTTAACCTTTTCATGCCTCTACTTGAATACTTTTGTCAGCAATGAGTTTATGTCTTTATGAACTCCGACATTATGAAAATAATGTCTTGCAGTCTACATTACAAATAAGTACAAATTAATCGAAAAATTTGCAGCTGGTCCTCAATCCACACACAACGGTTTAGATCAAACTACAGATGCCAATTGCTCTCCCCTACAATAAGAGAGGAATCACTCAAGGGGCAAAACTGCTATTATTAAAAAAGCACACAGCGCCATTAAAGAGGCAGCTATTTGAAACCTCTTTTCGTTTTTGGCATGCACACAATTCAATAGTCCATTACTGAGATGTACAGGTCGCAGAGGAGCAAAAACTCAATAGGCGGGCTCAGACGGAATTAGGAGCAATATCGAGTTCAGTCCGTTGTTGGCTCCACAATAGAAGGCTTTTTTGTCGGCGTATATACATCACTAGTAATTTCTTAACGCTATGGAGAGGAGATAAAAATAGCTTAAGACCGTCACACTATATTAAGTGTGACGCGCAGGCGGATGGAAGGGAAAATTCCAAACTGTAGTCAGCTTCATTTGAATCCTTATAAATGGTAATAAAGAAATGTGTTTTTATTCATCAGTGAGGATTTGCTGATTGTATTAGTCAGTTACTTGAGACAATACTGCTTTGGGGATATTTGTATGGAGAGAAAACCAACATCCGTCCATTCATCCGTATGTCCGTCCATCCAACCATTCGTCCATTCAGCCACCCAGTGACGTGTAGTGAGGTTGAAGTTTGGTGAAGCACAGTCAGATAAATAAACATTATTCCTCATTTGTTTTGAAAAATATACTAACTGTGCCATTGAGAAAATAGATTTTAAAACGTTATCGTCTTAAAAGTACTTATATTAATTTGCATCTCCTGCTTTGATTTAAAGTCCAGTTTGGAAAACTCCTTCAATTTCAAGATGGAATCTTACAATTTTCCAGACAAACTTAATGTAACCAAATAATGAAGGCTGCACTTGAATTACTGTTAGCATGCTAAAATTACTTATGCTGTTTATTGGTTCTGTCCGAGTGTGCCAAGATGGTGACGTTAAATAAAAATGACTTTACCATTGAATACATTTAACCATTTAAGTTGTTTAATTTGATATTTCTACACCTGCATCCATTCATCCATTCATCCATTAATTGTCAAGTCAGTCTGGAAACTAACCTACATTTCAACATGTCTACAAGAGGATTTAGAATTGTTCTTTTTTAGTTCAGTTTTAGTTTATTTTGTCTAGACAACTCCTGACTGCCTCTTTGAACAATGGTCTCCCACCACTCTCTCAAAACGCTCCCAATAACAGTGTCATGCACGAGCAAACTTAAATTTATCAAAGTCAATGGTCTCTTAAAAACGAATTAGCAAGCGCCATCATTTTAACTCTTCTGAAATAAATTGCTTGAAATCAATCTCTCGTTTAAGGGATGCACACAAAAGAAGAAAAAAAGTAAAATCAGACCATGCAACCTTTCTTTCTGGAAAAAAAAAGAAAAAAAATCGAATCCCTTAGAACTTTGTTGCTGACATGATTTGACATCGGAAAAAAATAAGAACACAGTGTTTTCAAAGAGTGCATACTTTTGCAGGCCTGCTTAATGCTCAACAAATGTGTTTGAATTTGAATGGAAATGACAAAACGATGGCCTCAGTTGACACGCTTTGGTGATTAAAAAAAAAAAAAACACGAATCCAAACAAACTATGCGGAAAACGTTGCAAACAGTCAAAAGAAAAACACGCATGGTGCAAGCGATTGTTTGAGCATCTTTTGTCAAGTGGGCTTCACATTGATAGTGTGCATGACTAACTCTTCATTGAAGTGCTTTTATAACACATTAGGATCACGCGTTTCCAGCTTTGCACAGCTACCTCGCAATTTCCATTCAAGACAATTAATCGTTGTGATGTGTGAATGAGTTAATAGTTGTTTGAATATAATAGTGCCGTGATTGGTTGCTGCAACCTGTTTCTCACCCAAAGTCAGCTTTCAAAGGTTTTCCACACAGTATCAAACAACATTTGGACTTGTATTTCACACTAAATCTGGTGTGATTTTTATAGACTTGATTGTGCAAAAACAAAAGCAATGTCACATTGTGTCGCATTGTTAAATATGTTCTGAATTTAGTCTTGTTTACAATATCTTGTAAACAGGCATGAATATAGGTTGGTGGTTAAAAGGGTAAGAGGAGTGTGGTGGACACAGTACTATGTGACAAAATATTCATGTTTATTATCTAGGCTGAATTTAGCCTTAAGTTGCTTGCATGAAAGCAGGTTCAGTTTAGCTTGGCTCACTTACTGTGGCGACCAGGCTTACTAACAGGCTAATATTATCCCCAGAGATGGATCTGTGACAAGAAAACATAAAACTAGAACCAAAATTAGAATTGGCAAACGTGCAACGGATTTAGTCAAATGCTCCTGCCACACGAGTTTAGCTATGCTTAATCAGTTAGCCTCGATTTCTTTATTACCCCCCTAAGCAACTCTGCGCCAACTCACAGCAACACACTCTGGTTGCTGTTGTGATGTTGTCATGTGGATCATGTGCATGCAAGAAATTAAAAATACAAACTCACCAGATAAATAATGAAGTATGTTGGCTTTGTAGTTCTCTATGTAGAGATTTTCTATAGACTGCAATGATTGTTCTAAACATTCAGCATACTTCCAGTTTTTAACAATCTTTATATCATAATGTGGGCAGCACGGCGGCACATTGGTTAGCATGTGTGCGGCACATTTCTGAGGTCGTGAGATCAAACCTCCTGTGTGGAGTTTGCATGTTCTCCCCGTGCTTGCGTGGGTTTTCTCCGGGGACTACGGTTTCCTTCCACATTCCAAAAACATGCATGTCAGGTTAATTGGCCGGTCCAAATTGTCCCAAGGTGTGAGTGAGTGAGCGAATTGTCTGTCCCAGTGTGCCCTGCGACTGGCTGGCAACCAGTTCAGGGTGTCCCCTGCCCACTGCCCGAAGATAGCTTGGATGGGCTCCAGCACCCCCCGCGACTCTACTGAGGATAAGCGGTGCAGATAATGGATGGATGGATACCATAATGTATGGGCTGCAGTTGATCATTTTCCACCCTGATTGGCTAAAAATGCAGAAATTTCGTTTGATGTTTTTGTGATTCTTACTCTTAACGTAGCAGTTTCCCAACCCAAAAGGCAACTAGTCCTGCCTGCGCAAACGCAGCACCCCAAACACCCGGTTCATTCTCTGCTAAATCTCACAAACATCCCCTCTAAACATTTTCTCCTCGGTTCTAAACAATTCACGTAGGTTACCCTTTTTGACTTTCACATTTGTGTAAAATAATTTCATTCAACATTCCTTTTTAATCAAGCAGACATCTATTAAAAGCAACTTCTGCCTCTTTTTAAAATCTTGTCAGATTGTTTTTGCTGTGTGGGTTAGCTCCTACCAAAATGAAATCAATTATGTTGTTATCTTTTTAAGCTGCTAACAACAAAAATTGGATTTCCCCGTACACAACGACAGTTTTTCAAAGTTCAAAACTCGAAGTGATAAGTAAAAGCAGACTGTAAATGTTGAATTGCCCACACTTATTTAACACAGCAGACAAAGCTCAATAGATCCGGAATTCCTAAGTGTTAAATTGCTCTTAAAAACTACAAAAATGTAATTTTCAATCAAAGCACAGAGAGTGATACACCAATGGTGGGCCGTCTGGGCCTGCAAGGCTTTCTCTGCTAGCACAGAAAATATCTGATTCATGTGATGTTAATTATATATGGTCAATGACTACTTAGATAAATCAAAATTGTTTATCAGTTTCCTTTCATTGTTTCTCTCGGTTGTGCTACTTCCAGATGTGTGCTTTCATATTTAAGCATTTAACCAATTACATGTCAGCAATTACATTTTGTCAAGATCAGCAATCGACCCAAAGACGTTCACAATCTGTTCTGCAAGCCCTGAGGCAAAAACTAAGGGACAATAAAGCTGTTGGCTTAGCCAATCAGTTGACGGACCCAGGGCTTTTTAGAAGGCCAAGGGAAATGTCAGCGGTTTCACAAACTACTGTATGATTGGCTAGGGAGCGGTAACGGAATTATGACAACAAAAGGTTGAATAGAAATATAGTATGCCCTCGTTCACCGCTTTTGTTGAAATTTCAGCCCCACATTGAATCAAAACGTTTACCATAAATACAGCAGGACAGGTTTGACTTTCAGCATTGATTTAGATGGCGATAAATAAGGACATCTTGATCCAACTGAAACGCACGGATAATCTGCACGGCATAGTCATTAAAATCTTCCTAAGGAAAGAAAAGAGGATAGATCTTGTGCACAAATTATTTTTAGTGAGCAACATGTGGTTAAATACCTAAATATTATTACAATTTTAGTTATTATAGATGTTTTGTTATATGATTGGCGGTTGTAGCTGCAGTAAGGGTTCCTTAGCTATTAGCCTAGCTATTAGTTAAGGAAGTTTGGATTGATTTAGGCTCCTTTGACCTAGGTTTAAAATACAGTCTCTGATTGATTTACACTGATCAATACATTTTAAAGGCCCCCAAATATGCAAAGCTCGGATGAAAAGATTGAACAATTCTTTTAATGCATTTGATACAATTCTGAATTCAGTATCCCTTGGAGAATTTTCTGTTGTTAGAGAGTTAAGCTGTGACATATTCATGCATAAAAAGCAATCCTCTCCGATAAATCCTTCCTCACCGGCAGTCTGTTAAATGTAAAACACCTGCAAAGTCCAAGCGATGACTTTTTAATGAGACTCGTTTTTCTCAGTGTTTCAGAAATCCAATTAGGGAGGTTTAAATCTTCGAAGTTCACTTTTTATTTCTTAAAAGCAGGTGAATAATTGATCCCTCTAGATAACGGTTTCATTTTTAAAAACATATATTTGACTACATCCTTCCTATTGGCGCCAGCTGACAGTTTTGACACTGTGAAATGCTTTCTTTTTTGATCAAAGTCTTCTTTTTCACAATGTGTTTCTGTTTGTATTAGAACTGCTTTGATGATTAGCGCTAAATTTAGGCTCCGAAACACTTAAGAATCCAAACATGTCGCCAATAAACGTGCGATTAAATCTCCAAGGGTGGTCAGCTGGCAATTTATTTTTAATGGCATCTATTGTGAAAGCTCTATTTGATCACAATATCTATCCTTAAATAAGTCCAAACGTCAAAGCACTGAAACGATCAAAACAAAAGCTCACACTGTGGTTAATTAGCTATCCCTTGGATTCAAATTGTTGTCATTCGGTCACCCTGAGGACTGCTCATTTTGACAGTTCTTAAGGCATGGCCTTTAAGGGAAATGGCTTAACTATCATATCAGTATGAAATCAACAAAGAAATTAAACCATGCTTCACTATGATAAGCATCAACTGTTATTAAGCTGTCCAAACAGGTGGGCTTTTGTTGGGTGTCACACTGCATCCACCATAATATGTAGCATGAAACATCCATCCATCCATTATCTGCACTGCTTATCCTCAGTAGGATCATGGATTGCTGGTGACCATCCCGGCTTTCTTCGAGCAGTGGACACTTGAACAGGTTGCCAGCCAGTTGCAGGGCACACAGGGACAACTCACTCATTCACACCTCGGGACAATTTGAACCGGCTAATTAACCTGACATGCATGTTTTTGGAATGTGGGAGGAAAGAACATGCAAACTCCACACAGGGGGTTCGATCACATGACCTCAGAACTGTGCCGCACACGCGCTAACCACTGCGCCGCAGTGTTGCTCTAGCATGAAACATTTCAAGAGAAAAAAATCAAGAGGGTTAAGTGAAATGCCATAGATGGCCCAAGTCAATCGCCAGACCTATAGAGTTGTGGTCCCCAACATTTTGTCCGCAATATGTGTCCCTTGTACAGTATTTTTGCTCATGAAGCTTGGGACTCAGGTGGCATCAAGGTTGAAAAGAATATGACTTTTTTTTCAGTTGTCATTTTAAGTATTGCACGTTTTTTATATAATCTTGTATTACTATATGTGTATTTATTATCAAGTAAAATACAAACTATTCATTAGGTGGGAAAAATAATCCCTAAAAATAGCAAAATCATTTATTTGGAAAATTAAATATGATTTTCCTCATTGTTATGATTATTTTTACCAAAATAATAAATAGGTTCAAATATGGTATAATAGTATTTAAACTCGTACCGCCAATAGGCCAAAATTATTTTTATTTATGCTTTATTTTATTGTACCTTTTTATATCATTTGTATGCATTTTTGGGGCTTGGTGCTACTTTTTACATTTATTTGAGAATCTTACTTACGCCCTGAAAAGCCTTAAAGCGCTTTACGGAATTTTGAACATTTTTACTCAGTGCTGCCATCTTCTGGCCGGTGTCATAAATGCTCTGTCAAGCCCAAGCATTTTTTTAGATGCTCTTGAATGAACTCGTCTTTTTTTCATCTTTTAGAGGGTTTGGATTGGAGTTTGGACTCTACTTTAAAAATGCCTTCTCTTACGTTTGCCATTTTCATGCTACACTAACAAAAAACTGTAGGGATGACCATGAGTCACTCCCCATATTCCTGCTCCTTAATGTGTTCCACCTTGTCAGCTTTGCTAAAAGTAAGGCAAAAGCAGAGAGGCGCTGTGGAAAAAAAATAGAAATAATAAGGGCTCTTTTAACTCAGAAGAGCATTGGTAACACATACTTAATCGAGAAATTGTTCTACTTTTAACTTTTAAGGACCGCTCAAATGACACATCCCACATTTAACGCACACCAGGAGTTACCTTCATTTGAGAACTACTGCATGTATTTTAGCTTGGTGGGGGAAAAGTTAAGCTAGAAACCCCTGAAAGCACACTACAGCTCAAAGAGGCTGCAGGAACCTCACATGTTCTTCTGTCGTAACACTTTTGCTCACAAAAAAAAAATGATTTTATTAGTAATAACATTTTGCTGTCATAAAACTTGAAAATCATTCGGATTATTTTCAAAGCACGTAAAAATACAAGAAACATGTGTCAGGAGTAGTCATTTCACCAACACAAGTTAAGTGTCAGGAGTACCGATTGAGAGCACCTGCGACTGCTGAATAGGCGCCAATAGCCTGGACAGCTGATTGGCTGATGCACTCTTTTTAAACCCTCGGCTTCCAAGAGGAAGCCGTCAGATCGTTATGCGAACTGTTGCCACCAGCTCAGTAAGCCCTTACGTCCGACCCTGTTCCTGCCCTGCTTTTCTCTGCCCGATCTTCGTTGCCAACCTGTTTCCGGACCTGACTTTGCCCCGTTACCTGCCTGCCTTCTGTTGCCAACCTCGTTTCTGAACTTGACACTGCCTTTGCTCTCCAGTCCCGGCCAGCGACTTGTAATTCCAGCCTGTCTCCGATCCTCCTCGCTAGACACGGAGGTGCCACTCCCGCATCACCCGCTTCTCTTGTCCGTCAGCCATCGGATCATGGAAGCAAGCCCTGCTCTCCCTCTTTATTAATAAAAACTGAGAAAACGAGCGCTATTGGGTCCTGTGTCCGTTTCTGGTCTGTGACAATAAGTGTCATCTTTTTTTTATTTTTTAATAGTCGTGTTTAAAATTGAGCATTGGCTTAATTTCCTTCTGAAAAAAAAGAAAAAAGAAGAAAAAAATGAACCACTTTGTGTACATCCTTTGAGAAAGCCACAATACAACTTTTTTGAGGAATCGTTATAGCAGTTTTAGCCAAATGTATATTATGTCGACCCTTCACCTTTAAAGAACCAGGACGCTGCTCGATATGCTGTCTTCAGACTTACAGCATGCGGGCGATGCATCAGGCAGGCAAGTTTTTAGCCAAGGTCCGTCAGGATCGCGGCGGGTGAAATAAAGGTGACTGCCCCGCTAGCAAGCTTCTTCTGCCTTATTGAAGTTGTTTCAACTGGAACTCTTGCAAAATCTTGAGAGTGCCCGGTTACGTAGATGTATGTATTCACTGTTGACTTGGACTGTTTTCCTCCCACAATTTATCCTATTTTTTTTTTTATTCAACAACTTTGTGATTGGCTATTCACTGAAGCAGGGCAACAGAGTTGTTCTTATACCAACTATCGACAGAGGAACTGCATGGGGAACTCTGTACTTCCCATATATATTCTCATTGTATTTACTGAAAACAGCTTCAGGTTAATGTCTACAGTAGATTTCCAAGAATTGTAAACACATCAAGCAATCACATCAAAGAAATGCAAGTTGTTTTTTGGTGTGCATGAGACAATTTAAAACGAATGAAAGACCTTTATTGTCTTTATACAAGAGCTTTTCATTTTAGTGCAAGTATTATAAAATTCGGACTATAAGCCGCACCTGATTATGAGCCGCACCCATACATAAGCTGCACCTGACAATAAGCCGCATGTGTCCGGATTGAAACATAAGATATTTACGAAGAAAGAGTTTTAATAATATACGTTACCTTACCCCCTTAACGTTCCGGCGGCCCACCGAGACTTTTGATCAACAAATATTTGTCTGTACGATGTCACAAGTCACTGAAATATGTCATGCCACATATAATTGGAAAGCTTAAACTCTTGGGATTTAAGATATGATCAACATTTCATAATATATTCATCACAGAAACATGACGACCAGTCTGAAACAAGATACCCGAAAACTATAAAGCCTACGTGACTCACCAGTATGTCCCCTGGCCCGTCCTCAACTTCTTTAAATGTCCGCGGAAATGGCTTCGTTACTTCAAGGACAATCATTAGAATCCAACCGTGTAAAACAATTATTCCAAAACACACGGTAATGTCAAAATATATGTAGGAATATGCCTTAAACAGTCCTGCTTTGTTGGACGTTGTTTCTTTAATCCTATATTTTGCCACATAATTTCCATATACAAATAAACACACTCGTAAAATTATTTTCAATATGGTAGTTAGGGCTCTTCTTTCAATTGACACCTTTTTTAAGATGAAGGTCTGTTCCTGTGCCAAGTTACATTAATCCTGTGTCTTCCCCCACACATATGTTCCAGGTGTCTCGCTCGGGCGTTAACAGTGGGAGGCAGAGGTGGCAGTGCCCACAAACGGATAAACTCTGCCCACTCAAAGAAAAAGTGGTTGTAGGGAAAAATAAAACAAAGTAAGAAAAGGGGAAAATTGTCACAGTATGGCCGTTTGGTTTTCTCTCTCTCCTCTTCTTGTTTCTCTTGCCTTTTTAGGTCACTTCCTCCTTGGCTTTGATTTCCACTCACACGTGGGGTCATTTTCCCTGATTGCACCCTAATCACATCTCCTGCTTATCATTTAAGCTCTCCAGTATTTAGTCACGTTTGCCTGTTCGTTGCCATTCTCGTCTCGTTTTAGCATTATCACAGCCTTGTCTTGTTTTCAGTTAGTGATGGCAAAATAAAGCCCCATAAAGCAATGAAACCCTCAAGGGAAATGCTCCACACACACACCTTGAGGCTTCAAGATGACTCATGACCTGGACTATGCCATCATGTGGATAGAAAGATGGATAACACTGTGTAAAATACGCTCCAACAAAAACTATTTTTGTAATAGTGTATTAAGAGTGCATTATCAATTGTTTTCCTTTGTGCATATGCAACAAGTCTAAAACAGAGGTCAAATCAAGTGCTCATTCATTTTCATCAAAACCAATGATTTATTTCCCAAATGTTTTGGACCCAGGTGGTTTCTTTTTCTGCAGGAAATTTCACCTGCTGTTGAAAAAAACATTCACAAGGTACAGATGTAGCAGGAGTGCATAGATGTGTCATGAACCAGAACAGACTCTCGGATACAATAGCGTTAGTTTCAGAAGACTTTTTATTTGAAAGAGTTGTTGGAGCTGGCTTGGGACGTCGGCGCTTGTTGGTCGTCAGCCTCTTCGGGTGGAATGGCAATTCCGTGACGGGTAGACGGAAGGTGCAGCTTAGCGGGTAAGTCGATGGCCGGGGCGGGAGAGTAGGTCGCAAAACGTGGAACAGAAACAGGTCAGAAACGGAAGCAAGGCATGAATCAGGCAACAGGAGTCGTGGGTACCTTGTAGTCTGGAGTAACACTCAGGGATACAAAGAGTACACTCGGACGATCCCCTCTGGACGCAGACCGCTTAAGTGGAGAACGTCAGCCAATCAGGAGGTGCGCTCCAGCGCGCCAAACGATTGCCCCAGATTACTTCACTTAGGCAATCACGACAAGATGTGTCATAGCAAGTTTGTAAAGAATTGCAAGTGCATAATTCTGAGATTCCCAGTTCTGAAGGGGATTTTCAACTCTAGGGTGTTTATTTGCTTCTATTTTTTTGAACCACACTCAAACCTAGCGAATCATTTCCTGAATCAGTCACGCGGAACATCTGCTTTCAGGGCCTTCTAACGTCACCGTTTACGTCATCAATACACACCTGCCTACTTTCTCGACCACAAATTTTGCCTGCCGAGACCTTGCCTGTTCCTTGACCATGACAACTGCCTCTGGTGATCAAAATATTGTTGCCTCGATATTTCCTGTGTACCAAACCTGGACCGAATAAACGACCCATTGTTGCCTATATCCTTGCTTCTGCATTGTGCTTCCATGCCATCCAGAGCGGGTCCCTGACGGAAAATGAAGTACAAAAAAAGAAACGGGGAAAAAAAATAAGCACCATTTTAGGAAGAGAGAGAAGAAAAAGGGAAATAATGAAAAAGCAGTAAAAAATGATCAAAAACCAAAATAGATAGAGATTTGGTGGTCCCTTGATCAGTATATTACCAATAATAATGTAATATTATGCACAAAATTAACTAATGAGTTTTATAGAAAAAAAATGTTACTCTACTGAATTACACTCTCATTAATTCACTTTCTATACCTGTATTATTTATATACTGAACACATTTAAAGTCACCAACACAAAATCCATGACCAATCACAAGGGGGAAAATGCTTCTTGAAGGGAGCTGGCTGTCTATTGTTTTTAAAAAATGAAACCTGATGTAAGCTGCTGCTTGATGTAATGTTGGTTATGTTTAACGTGCATTAGTGCTGAGTAAAAAAATATTAGGGGTCATAATAGTTTTTCCCCCCATGGATTTGATATGCGCCTCTTGCAACTGCTGTCTTGCTACGCCACTGCCTTATTGAACATAGCCCTATTTAAACACAAAGCGTACAAGTGTCTGAGAAGAAAAACAGATAATTGGAAACATTTTCAGGGCTTAGAGAGTATCATTTAAGGCCACCTAACTGTCGGTCTAACGTAGAAGGGAAACGCCTCCAATGCGTTTCCCCAGCTAATCACGACCAAATCCCCTCGCCTACTGTCTGTCAATTTTGTGTCTCATCAATACCAATTTGTTCAATTTTAAGAAAGGAGCATGGACGTAATAAAAAAAACAACCCAGTTTATCTTTTGACGCAACAGAACAACAGTTCGCAGCATCATTAGCACTATCGCATTTAGCTCAGCCACAGGGGGTTGAAAAACAATATGCAAGTAAACTGGCCTCCCACTGGACGAGATCATCAACAGATCAGCGGGATGCTAATAGTGTCCAAGCCAAGCTCCTTCTAACAAGGATATATTGTTGATGACAAGGCAGAATAAACACTCATATTCTTTTGACACCCACCTATCTAATAGCCCTTTAAACTTGCTGCCATCAGAGAAAAGACTCCAGAGTCTTGGAACTAGAACCTTTAGGCTCAAGGACAACTTATTCCATTTGGCTTCTTCCTTACCCTACACCCTCCCACCCCTCTGCTTTCCGCCAAATCAATGCATAACTGTTCTATTTTGGTTACGGTTATAATTTGCAAAGTTTTTTTTTAATGCATCTTTTTTTTTTGACCTTGCTGCTATTTGTTATTTGAACTGTGCAGTATTCATAGCACGCTTGCATGTGGGTAAGAGAAAGTAAATTCATCTGTGCTGTATGCTTTGCCTATAGCATATTTCACAATAAAGTTGGATTTGAGTTGAGTCAGGATCTGGCATGCTACCTTGTCTTTGACTTCCATGTTAGCATAGGTCTGTTTTTCTTCCGGGCGTGGGGCTATATATTTCAACTTATTTTTTGACCCTTGTTTGTTACTTTGTTTTTGTGTTTTGTCACTAAGCATCACCCTTTTTTGAGCACCCTAGCGTCTGGTCCTGTGTTTGGAGCCACTCGTCAAATGGTAACCTATATGCAGCTCATACATACCAATTATGTCCGTCGCACCATGCAGGATAATTGAGAAGTTGCAAATACAAAGGCCCCGTTTCAGAGAAATACGTGATGAGGGTATTAAAAATATTTTTTTGCCCAAGAAAAAAGCCAAACTAAGTCTGCACAGCTTTGGTACAAATGCTCTACATCAATACTCTTGTCAAGACAAACAAATTGTTTTGGAGTCTAGTAACAACTTCACAAGGCAAAAGCAAGGTGTTTTTCTCTTTGTTGGCAAGATTAATGACCATCGCAAGGACCTTGAAGGACACTGTGAGGAGAATTCCGTTTAGCATGTCCTTACGCACATATGGGGAATCTCATCAACCATTATAAGATAACACATTTTGCCCCTGCTTTGCATTCGTCAGGATACCTCAATGTCCTTTGGAATCGTAGTGTGCTTAATAGAAATCAAATTAGAACCATCGTATCGCAAAGGGTGAGGGTATTTTTAGCGTGTCAGTTGGAGCGTCTTTAAGCCTCAAGATAATGCTCAAGACTGAGCGCGTCTGTCACGTCTGATGAGTTTGAGAAGCAGAAGATATGCATCGACGGTAATGCAAAATATATTTGGATTTTGCCGGTTGAGGGGCAGAATTTTTGGCTTCCACGTTTGGAAAATGACACTCAAGGTTGAATGAGGACAAAAATGATGGCTCGCTTGAGTTGATCAAATCCTGGTATAAAAAAGCTCTGACGAAAAACACACTTCTGTCGCCATAAGACGGTGAAAAAGAAGTCATCACGACTTACGGAAGGAGCACTTATCCATCAAGAATGGGGCTAAAATGTTGTGGGGGTTATGCCATTTAACATAGGTGGGGCATGAAGTCAAAGTAACAGTTAATGCTCATTTTGGGGGAAAATGTATTTTGTGTGGTGAGACAAGATTCAGGATCTCTCCTGCCTGGGTAAATAAGAAACAAGATCATTTTAGGTACTTTAATGCCCTGGCAAGTGGACAAGAATAGTTAGAGGACCTTTAGTTTGCAGTAAAAACAGAAAAACAAAATAGTAAAATCCCTCCCAAAAAAAAAAAAGCATGTAGTCCTGAGTTCTGACTAATCCAGCTGTAGCTCCCCATGTCACATCTCTTAAAGACATGCGTAAGTTTTAAAGAACTTAGACTTTTATATTTTTTTTGCTTGTTTTGAACAGTATAAAATATGTTTATTTGTTTACCTGAATTGCGGCGGCATGGGTTACAAATTAGCACATTTAACTCACAGCTCTGACGTCCCGGATTCAATTCAAGCTATCGGCCTCCCTGCGCGCAGTTTGCATGTTCTGGTGCCGGCATGGGTTTACTTTAGGTAATCTGGTTTCCTACCCACATTACAAAAAAGACGCAAGGCAGGTTGAAGGGTGTCTTCAAAATTTTCTCTGGGAATGAATGTCCGAGTAATGATTGTCCGTCTCCCAAAGTCAGCTGGGATGAGCTCCAGCATTCCTGCGTCTCAAGTGAGAGTAAGAGGTTCAGCAAATGAATGAATGGGTTGCTAATATTTTAGATAACTTCATCAATTCATTCATTTTCATCTGTTTGGTAGAGAAACCCAAATCTTCCTATCCCCAGCCATTTCGTTCAGTTCACCCAACGTGATCCCGATGCATGATACCAAGCCAGTTGAGATTCAAACTAGTTTTTCCAGAATGTCTTAGCTATTAGTTGTGGTCTCCTTTGCCTGGGACACACCTGGAAAACCTTTTCAGAAGGCATCTAGTAAACATCTCCACAAGATGTCCAAGCCACTTCGAAAAGCTCCTCTCAACATGGAGTGGCAGTCACTTTGCGGAGAATATTTTGCTGCATGTATTATTTGTGTCATATCAATGGCCAAAAATGTGTTTTGTCAACAAGTAAAAAGAGTTAGAGTAAATAAAATATTAGCACATTGCCAATCTAAAACAAGGAATGTTCTTATGATCATTTCAGGATTTTAAAAAGGACTCGGGTGAAAGTTACGAAAGGGAATATTCTTGCAAATCGTACTTTTTACTTTACGTGGCCAAAGTCTTTCTTTTAGCACAATGACAATGTAAAACGGCTTTTCCCCATCAAGGCCGATGCAAGTGTTGGGACATTTCCCACAAAATATTGCCACGATCAGTACAATTTTAGTTCTGCCGGCTTTGAATGCATAATAGGACCTTCAGGAAGCAGTGAATGGCGCAACAGAAAGCCCGGTGCTGGCCGGCATCCATTTGCAGTGAGTGAAAGCAAAATTGTTCAAAAGCCATTTGGATGGAAATCAGGGGAGGTGTTGGTAGATGAAAAAAACGTTGAAACCTGTTTTTGTACATTCTGAATTGTACAGGTTGATTCAAGTCAATTCACGGCCGGAAAGATGGCTGCAGTTTGTTGGATATGTAGACAGATGGGCCAGTCAGTGAGTGAGCGGGTGAGTGAGTGAGTGAGTGAGTGAGTGAGTGAGTGAGTGAGTGAGTGAGTGAGTGAGTGAGTGAGTGAGTGAGTGAGTGAGTGAGTGAGTGAGTGACAGACTGACAGTTGGAGTATGGCTGGATTATCCAGGTAGACAGACCTACTGATAGATCAAGAGATGGACGGACAGACGACCAACTAAACGACCGACCCAAAGACAGACAGGGAGACAGTTTTCAGTCTTCAGTATGTCAAAATAACCAAAGAATATGTCTAGTTGAACTGTAAACGAGTTAATAATGTATGCAGGATAACAAAAATGCAGCAATTTTGTTAAAACCTTGCTTTCCACACAAGCCGTGCTCGAGTTTCCTGCTCCGCTTCTCGCCGTATTGTGTCAACCCACTTAGCCCGATCCGCCTGTTTCGCTCACAGTAATGCGAGACGACACTTTCCCCGCACAATCCTAAACTCTCGCTACAATACGATTTGTCATCGCGCTCGGGAGCTGGTGACATTCATAAGCGATGGACTGTCACGATGGATTTGATCGCGTTTTGACCACGATTGGGCCATGGATAAAGCTTCCGTGAGATGTGTTAGCTTCACCTGAACATCACATATTTGGCCATAATAAAATTGTAAATGTTTGTTTCCTTTTGTATCGCTTTGCATGTAAAGTTACAACCGAAGAATATCAGCAGGGGGAAAAAATAAGGAAAAACAGATGTGATTGCATAATTGCATCTTCTCCAGCTTAACAGCGTCAAAAAAATCAGAAGAACAGAATTCAGCCTATAGCTTGGGACCCGGTGAGCTCAATCTATGCATAATGTAAGCTGGGATGAGCGAGGCAAATGAAAGCTTTTGTAGCTAGTTGCCGTCATCAGAAATTTTCACTCCGTAAAATTTGAACTTTTTCTGGTATTGAATAGCTGCAAAGCGTTGTGAAACTATAATTATTCTCCATCGAATGTAAGTTTTTTTTCTTAAGGTCTTTGTGAGTCTGGAATGGATTATTTGAATTTATATTATTTTTATAGGAAACAGATTAGTTTTCATTTAATTAAAAAAAAGAAAGGAAAATAAGTTGCTTGAAACGCCTGTTGTTGGGAGTTGCGAGATCTCAGGAAAATTTTATTTACGTGTTATACATTGTATTTGTTTTTCTTTAAAACAATGTTGTGTTTCTGTTCATGTATATTTATCAAAGACTGGCAGTTGAATGAATAGTATTTTAAAAGGGGGGGAGCAAAAATGAATACTTTTTGTGGTTAAGTGCTGCAGTAAACAAAAATATGAATTGGCTTAGCTTGATAAGTAAACACATAGTTAAATATGTAGTGTCCCCCCAGGTTGTGCAATTACAAAGCCTCCACAGTATATTCATATTCGTAAAGCAAAGATTTTCTGTTGTTATTGTTAAATGAGGGGGGCACGGCAGCTGAGTGGTTAGTGCGGGCTATGGGTTCAAATCCAGATACCAGCCTACCTGTGAGGAGTTTTCATGTTCTCCCCCTGCTTGTGTGAGTTTCCTCCAGGCGCTCAGGCTTTTTACCACATTGCAAAAAAAACATGCGAGTCAAATTGATTGGCCGGTCCTAAATGTCCTTAATTGTGAATAAGAGGGTGAGTTGTATGTCTCTGTGTGCCCTGTGACTGACTTTCAACCAGTTCAGGGTGTCCCGTGCCCACTGCCTGAATATAGCTGGATGGGCTCCAGCACGCATTTGACCCTAGTGAGAATGAGCAGTGTAAATGATGGATGGATGGATTGTTAAAAGATTTTTACATCTTGAAATGCAGTCACAAATTGAACCATTAACAGAAAAAAAAACAATACAGTGACTCTTCAATGACCGCACAATTTTTTTCTCTCTTTTTGTCCAGCTTTTTGTAATGTTTTTGGTTTCCAGGTACCTTTAGCAGCAAGGTAACAGCTAGTTTTGTCAGTTATAATTGAATCTCATTTTATTTAAAATAAATACACATTTTCCAACCTATTAAAAAAATGCATGTTTATATAATAGCTCATGTATATTTGCTTTTTATTTAAATCCATCTTCTTATCTCATCTCATCTCATTAGCTGCACCGCTTATCCTCAGTAGGGTCGCAGGGGTGCTGGAGCCCATCCCAGCAATCATCGGGCAGTAGGCAGGGGACACCCTGAACTGGTTGCCAGCCAATCGCAGGGCACACAGGGACAGACAACTCGCTCGCTCGTTCGTTTACACCTAGGGACAATTTGGACCGGCCAATCCACCTGAAATGCATGTCTTTTTAATGTGAGAGGAAACCGGAGTGCCCGGAGGAAACCCACGCAAGCAGGGGGAGAACATATAAACTCCACACAGGAAGTCCGGTAGCTGGATTTGAATCCACACAGGAGGTTCCCAAGACCTTAGAACTGTGCCGCACACGCGCTAACCATTGCCCCGCCGTGCTGCCCTTAAATCCATCTTGTTTTTTTTAATTAATTAAGTTGTTTTTACTGCTAGGACGCACAAAATAATATAGAATTTCCTTTGTAAAATGAGCTGGGGTTTTTTCAGAGAAAAAATGATTTTATGTATAAACAATACAAGTATAATTTCCCAGCGTTGCAAAGCATTTTACTTGTGCAAAGTTGTTGGGGTGTATGGTTTGTTGAAAAAGTACCAGGGAGCCACTTCAGAGCTGCTTGTACACAAAAGCAGATGTTTATCAATTATGTTGGTATTTTTGGGTGTGCCTTGGCATGAGACCTTGCTAAGAACACTTGCAGAGACCTAAAGTGCAACTTTGTCAATTTTCACAAAAATTGGTTCAGCTGTTTTGGAGCCTATAAGTCACATACACACACGCACACAAATCGGGATTTCAGAGAGCAGTTTATATTTTTGATATTTGGAAAGGCCCATTTATAATATTTTTTTTACCACTAGGAGGTAATACATCATACACACTGTCTCTTTAAAAATTATCATAAGTTACTATCATTACTTAATACCTGGATGTTGAGTTATTCTATTTTTAAATTTAAAAAGCATATCAGACATATATTCTCTCCACATCACAGTTAATGAGGTGGCCTGTGAACTTTAAAACTATATTTCCGTTACTTCTTATAGAGGAGCAATTATGCAGTGAAACCCCCTATGGTTCCCCCATCGCCTTCTCCTTCTATGAGATTATCACAATTTATACAGACCAATCTGCGCTTTACTTTGATGCTGAAAGCAATAATTACCTATGGATCTGCAACAGCGAGCAGCAATCAAAGTGACGTTTGTCTAATTTGTCCCAGCAGCCAAGTAAAAGCGTAATGATGCGTTTATGAAAAGTAATTTCTGACCCTTCAGGAAACTAAGTAAATTAGGCACCAGGGCATTAGTACTCGGTCCCCTGACCTGGCTACCATCATTCTAACATTTGCATTAACATATAGCATGGTAAGTTTAATTGAAGGTGGAAGTAACCTTTTCATACGCTGAGCCAATCAGTAGTAACGTCGAGGCGGGGGTGCGCGTTTACTTAACCTCCTTGAGCTGCATCACATCTAATATGTGTGATTTTTTTGCATTAGAAAAGCAAAGTGGCGAAGCAAGAGGAGCAACTTAATTAAAAGTTGACCATGAATCTGCGCTTCTTAAGGTCAGCAATCAGTCTTACTGTACACCCTGAGGCATAAAATTAACCTTGTCGCCTTATGTTAGGATAAAAATACTTGTGGCGACTGCAATAACAAAAAATGTAAAAGTAAATCAATTTAAAATGGAAAAAGGCAGATTTTTCTTCTATTTTTAGATGACTCGCCTACTTGTTTATTAGTTCTTTTTAATGTGGGGGAACAGACGCCAGCTCTGCCAAGAGAAATACTCTGTCAGCAACTTGATTGCATTTACATGGTAGAGCGCGGCGCAGGCTGGAGCGCATTAGCAAGCAAAGCCATGAGCGTCGGCAAAAAAAGGGCCCTTCTGCTCGTGCCATGTGGGGAAAAAAACACAAAAATCAACCCGTCCGTAATGTATGCACTGTTTATAACATGGGAAAGGAAATACGAGCTCCGAAGGGTTTGTTTGTCTCGCCACAATTCAAGTGAATGATGAGCGCAAAGCCTTGTATTGTTTTTTCACATGTACATACAGATATTTGAATAAACACATAGATTGTTTGCTTTTGGAGATGAAATTTTCTCATATGCTATGTGTAGATACCCCTAATCAATCTTTCGCTGCATCTTGAATTTCTATTAGTTTTGCATGTTTTGGAAATGGGTAAAACCAATATGCCAGGTCTATCTTGCAGGATTGGGTAATAACCGTGTGTTATGACTTTGCTTCTGTTTTGTGCTGTGTTTGTTTTTTTGTTCTAATAATCTTTTTTCTAACTGGTTATTTTCAGACTAACAGACTATTTTTTGGTGTCTGTACTCACTTGGGTAACTGAAATACTTTTAAAATGAAGTAACTATTGTCACAAACCAGGAACGGAGACGGGACCCAATAGCGTTCGTTTAACTCAGTTTTATTCAGGGGGAGAAAAGGACTTGCATCCATGATCCGATGATCGTCGGTCACAGGTAGCAGATAGCTGGAACGCGGAAGTGCCACTTCCGTGTCGAGCTAAGGTAGTTGTTGAAAGCGAGAACAAACAGGTGAATGGCCGGGGCGGAGGAGCAAATACATATACGGGTCCAGAAAAGAGGTCGGCAACGGGAATCAGACGGAAAACAGGACAGGATAGAGTCGGAGGGTCACAAAAGCTTGCCTAGCGGGGAGCATAGGTTTGCAGACGATCTGACGAGTGTTTTCAGGAAGGCGGGAGTTTAAAAAGAGTCCAACAGCTAATCAGGTTCCGTGGCTGTTGGCGCCAACGGGGCAGACTCAGGTGCCCCGCATCAGTAATCATGACAACTGTAACAAATAACTGTCTTTCGGGATCGCGCCCAACACTTCCAAACTGTGAGGCAGAAGTAAGAATCATTTAACCGTTAACTAAAATTGAACCCAAGGTTTTAAAGACTCAAAATTGTAATTATGAAGGAACCAAATGGAAGAATTGGGAGCGGAATTGGGGTTTGGTCATTTTTTTTGCGACACATTAAATTAAAAATATGGAGGCTTTTAAAACGTTCCATACCACAAATACGTACACACAATATTAAGCAAAATCCACAAAAAGGCCCAAAACAGCAGACTCCATTCAAATGTCTTGATAAAAAAGGCTTTGCTATTCATAATTTTTTTAAATCAATGTACCGGAATTGGACGCACTATGAATCGTGTTTTTTGACAAGGAAACAAGTAAATAATGAGTATCACATCCAAACGGAATTATTTTTACCCTGATTGGTTGAAATGAAAATAAAAATCTGCAAATGTATGTTGACACTGCGTGTCTCCAACTGCTACCATCGGGCCGACGTTACAGATTCCACACAAGGTACCAACAAACAGACTAAGAGATAGATTCTTCCCCAAAGCTATCAACACACTAAACTGCAGTGGTGAAACAGTTTTAAACTGCAATGTCCCTGTTCTAAGTGCAATAACACTGATTAAGTGCAATATTCCGGTTATGTACTGTTTTTATTTTAGATGTTCTTGACTTTTATTTACCACTTTAAATAGAAAATTATTTAAACTAAAAACTAAGGAACCCGAATTCCGATATAAAACTTATAAAAACAAATTGATTGGCATATTAAGAGCCAGTAGGATTTTTTTATACCAATTTATTACATAAGAACAAAAGCAGTCTTAGATATTTGGAGAATATTCAATAGCATTATAAAACAAATAATTCAATTTTTCTGGTCCCTATACGTAAATTAATTTTCTCCAATTTTGTACCACGTGCGCCAAATGACCTTTTTACAGCACCTGGTATTCCCAGGTGGTCTCCCATCCAAGTACTAACAAGGCCAGACTCTGTACAGCTTCCTGAGACCAGGCGTTCTTGAGGTGGAATGGACGTAATCAGGGCGGCACGGTATATAGGTGGTAAGCGTGCAGCCCCACCCCATGGTACGGAGGTCCAGCTTTCAATTTCAGCATGTTCTCCCTGTGCCTGTGTGGCTTTCCTATGGGCATTCCGGTTTCCTCCCACATTTTAAGAACATGCAGTCAGGCAAGCAGACGGGGACCTCGGACAGATCGGGCGTTGCGGAAGAGTCGAACGGGCGAGTCAGTCGGAGTGGAGGGCAGACTAATCGGAGTGGCGAGCAGACGAGTCGGACTCGGACAGCCGGAGAATCAAACAGGTGAGCCGGGGAGTCAAACAGACGAGCCGGGGAGTCAGACCGGGGAGCAGGGGAGTCTGACTGACAGACGAGCATGGAAGGTTGGCCGACAGGCGCGGCGTTGAGGGCGACAGGCGTGGCGTTGAGGGCGACAGGCGCGGCGTTGAGGCCTTCAGGCGCGGCGTTGAGGCCGGCAGGCGCGGCGTTGAGGCCGGCAGGCGCGGCGTTGAGGCCGGCAGGCGCGGCGTTGAGGCCGACAGGCGCGGCGTTGAGGCCGACAGGCGCGGCGCTGAGGCCGACAGGCGCGGTGCTGAGGCCGACAGGCGCGGCGCTGAGGCCGACAGGCGCGGCGCTGAGGCCGACTGAGACCTCGGACAGCTCGGCGCTAAATCTTCCCGGAAACCCCATTCGAGGCACAGTAGTTCCCATGGCGGGCGGGTCCTTGGGTCGAATGGGCAGGAAGGGTGACGGCGCGGCAGGAGAAGAGGCCCCGGGAGGAGGGGCCGTTGCCGACAGGAGCTCATTCAGCTGACGCGACAGGAACTCAGTCCGCTGAGCTAATTGCTCCATCTGGCGCTGTATGTTCCGTTGAGTTCGCTCGACCTGCAGTTGAAGGGCGGTGACATTACTGGGTGATCGCCATACGGCGCCCTCTGTCCGATCCAACTGCTGGAGAGCGTAGGGAGTATCTAGCTCCCCCCAATCCGTGCTTGTGTGAGCGTTCGCTGGGTTCACGTTTGTGGTCTGAGCGTTCTGTCATGGACAAGGGCAGGAAACAGTATTTAGAACCCACTCGCGTAACGTACTCACAATTTATTGGGGAGAGGAGGAATGCGCGCACACTCGATCCGGGGATCGATGGTCGAGGAAGTGGATTCAATTTTGAAAAAGAAAATTTGTCAAAAACAAACGGATCAGGCCAAAAATAAAACAGGATCAAACACAGGCAGATTCACAGAACTAGGCATTTAACTCAGAGTTTAACAGAAGTCTTGCAGAAGTCTCACAGAAGTATCACAGACGCTCAGATAACTAACGGCTCCAAGAAGCGCGTCTCACCCGGTGGCCATGGGCGGGGCCAATTGGGCGCGGTGGCAACCGCGACAGAATCCTGCGCCACCCGGCTGGGACCAGCTGTGCGCCATGGCAACCGTGACAACCTTGACGCTGGAGGCATATGGTTCAAGCTCCCATATCCTATACTTTAATGCAAAGATCGGGACATTTGGGTGGTCCTTCTGCCTGGTAGCGGACCCACCTCTAACAGCAGGTCCAAATATACGTTGTTTAATGGGCATTACACAAACCGCGAAACAATCAGTTGACACCATGAGCACCAATGAGAATTACTGTTATTATAATTAATACTCTTATTATACAGCATTCTGAAAATTTATTTAGACAGCAATGATAATAGTGATGATGATGATTTGACCGTGCATCCACAGAACCTATGTAAATATGTATATTTATGAGGTGTTTGTTACATGTAAATACACAAGAGATTTAGCTGTAAAACACAATTTTTAAGGAAGTCCAGGGGTTATGTATAAGTAACCGAATACTTCTTCCAATTCCTTGTCGGACATCTTACGTTAACATTGTTTTTTTTGTGAGTGTTTTTCTGTCTGGTTGGTTTCTTTTTGTTTTTCTCATGTTTGTTCATTTTATGTTATTTAGTTTGCAGAAGAGTTTTATTGCAGAATAGGTATTTTACTTTATTTTATTTACATACTGTTGAATGTGTTTATATTTCACTGTTTACTTTATTTACACTAGAATTTGTTTCCATAATTTTGTGCGAATGGAAGATTTTTTAGTTGTCATGTTGACTTCAGTTTAAGTGCCATATCGGTTCAAAGTGCAATATCCCGGTTGTGTATGGTTTTTATTTCAGATGTAAGTACTTTATATAAGGGGTGAACACTTCATATTTTTCTATTTGAGTCTTTATATTGTATATTTTTCCCAACTTGAGCTTAACCGTAATCTATTTGTACCAATAATAACACTAAAGATTGTGATTATGAAGCTTGGTGAGTAATTTTAATGAATGCAGCTTTGTCTCACACATTTTCCACAAACCATTAATCACATCAATTTTCACTTCAGCTTTTGAAGCGTTACGTTTTTTTCTTCACCGGTTTCAATCATTACCTCCCCCTCCGAAAAATGTGTCAGCTACAGTCCTTCTATTGCAGTATTGAACTAAGTTTATGTGCCTGAGACGCCATCAATCCAGGAAGTACCCGTGGAGGCATAACAAGGAGACTTTAAGGTCACTTTATTGAAATTCAAATAAACACAGACAAAACCTATCAAGCAAATAAAAATAACTAGCTTCAAAACAGGTTGTAAAATGGTCCATTAATTGCACTCATTTTATATAGCCGCAGCCAGCATATGAGCGAACACGGCAGTTACTTGTTTAAGATAATTGCCTACGCATGTTAAGAATATAATCACTCGAAAAATTGGCAGCGGTTTTACTTGCAAGAACATTGTTTCTCTGTTGACGTGAATAGAAAGCAAGTTTATTTATCACTGGACCACAACAAGATAAATAATGCCGGATGGGGCTTTTTCTTTCTCTCATTAACTTTAAAAGAAGACAGCCGCTTAGAACGTCACAGGTTTAAAAAAAACACATTGCACTGAACACATCGCAGACTAACAAACAGCAACAATGGATAAGAAAGAAGTAGCATGTATTGACGCCTATGTTGTTGTTTTTCCTTTTGCTAGATGAGAGTTGCCTAGTCTTTCACATTCTCCCATTTTGATACATAATTACAATCGCAACGTAGAGTGAACGTTATTTGCAGCAAAATTAGACATGGGACTCCAGGATCAACTTAATGAAGACTTCTAAGCGAAAAAAAAAAAAGATTCAGGATAAATGGGTAAAAAATAGTTAGTTACAGGGTTGTGTTTTGAGACTGGCATAAGTTGTAAGCAGGGTTGGGTAGGGTTACTTTAACTTGATTACTTTCAATTACTCTTGGATTACTCCAATACCAAATATGCTAATACAAGACAAAATAAACTAAATTTGAATAAAATTACTAAATTTTGTGCAGGCTTGGGGAGTAACGGAATACATGGAACGGCAAAAACGATGTTGGCAAGCTGTTTGGATTTATTTTCATTTTGTTTCTGTCGCATTTTATGTTAGTTTTGCCAGAGATCAAAGAGATCAAAGCCAGGAGAGAAAGCTTACCACGTGTTGTGAGTCACAATTGTATTCATATTTAGTTTCTTTTGTCTTTTATTAGCATATTTGGTATTGGAGTAATCCAAAACTAATTGAAAGTAATCAAGTTAAAGTAACCCTACCCAAACCTGGTTGTAAGAATAGTGAATCGGAGTTATAGTGCAACAAAATGTAGTACAATAACATTTAGCAACAACAAAAAATCCCAAATAAGTTGTTGAATAATTTATGAGTACCCATTTTGCAGGATCTACACTTTTCAGTTTCGAACGCTAGTCTCGGCACTCCAGATTAAACACGTAATAAAGACTTAAAAGGGAAAAATAGGATAAACTACAATGGTTGTGCACTATTAGAGCATCACCCCTGTTGAGAACCCTCTTTGGGTGGCATTTCCCTTTTTACCAGGGTCATTGGACCATGAGAATGGAAAACCCAAAGAGTAAGACTGAGTCCACATGTAGACTAAATATGCAATAGTCTCCATAGATATTGTTTGGAATATATTAATCTCAAGATGCCAGAGAGAAAACAAAAGATAAATGGTGACTGGAAGTTGAATATTTTCTTATTGCTGTCAGTAATCTGTCATTTTCAAAAGGCTCAAATTCCCTTTATGTAACAATCCCCATAACACGAACATTAAAAGGACAATTTGTATTGTTTAGCGTCATTTAGTGGAGACAAAATTCAGTAATTATTTTGAAAAAACAGTATTAATTCCAATAATTAGCAAAAATAATTAACAGCTATATTCTCATTATCTCATTAGCTCCACTGCTTATCCTCAGTAGGGTCGCGGGGAACAGCTATATTAATGGGTATTTTATAAAATACTCTTAGGTTGAGAAATTTGTATTTATTTTACATTGCATAAGGCTCACTCAAAGGGATGTGACATACTTGTCATCCTTCTTGCTGTTACCCAAAAACAATAATCTTGTGTACGTTTTGGAGGATCAGGCATTCGCAGGGTGGTAAAACAGGTTCAACACTAAAAAAACGACAACAGATGAAATTATAATAAATAAATTATTCTAACAAACAATGTATTGACCAATTGAATTAAAGAGCCGAGTTTATTCTTTTCAAAACTCGTCTCGCCTTTTTGGAGCACCACATACGTTTTTAGATCATTATGTCAGGAAAACGGATGAAAAACCTTTAGTTATTCTTAAGGGTGGCTACACACACGTAAGGAGATTTCTTTTTACCGTTTTTGGTAGCTCAATATACTTTAATCAAGACACACACACTCTTGGATTTATGGACTTTTCTTTTATTAATCATCTACTGAAGAAGCTTAAATAGAACACAAAACAAGAATAAGGAAATAAAACGAAAAAAAAACTAGAAGTTGAGAACGTAATCCGGCTCTATTTGGACAGAAGACATTGGCTTGATTTTTACATTATTATATTTTGATAGAGTTCCCCGTATTATGTCACACCAATACCAATACCTAGCAACAATGAGATGTTTTGCAAAATTTGGCGTCGATAAAGATGACAGCCCAGTCTTTAAGTCCTCGGCTGTAGAGCGATGAGGAATCCTAGTAGGCTGGAGAGCTGGTTGGAACGAGGACTACTGGATGCAGAATGTTGAAGGAGAGGTTGACTGCTGGTGGCTTGAGTTCTCTCTGAAGTCGCTGGCTTTGTCCCACTGGTTTGGCCGCTAGCTTGATCAAGCTTGGCTGCCGACCTGGCAAGGCACGTCGACTGCCTGTTGGGCTGAGACCTGGCCAGGACCGGCCAGGGCCTTGCCCCAGCTTTTTCTGTCAGGACATGCCGTGCTACCGTGTGGCTGGCCAAATATTGACTGCTCTTGCAATGTGAGACGTGTACCAGCTATCGGTTCCGGTCTCCTGGGAAGGGCGCACCGCCTGTGGTGAAGTGGTCACGGAAACCTTTGATGTGCAAATGAAGCCAACGCTCACGTCCCCAACCTCACATTCTAACAGTAACAGTCAGATAACATCTCTATGTGATTGACTTCAAACACAATCTTCACCTCACAACTTTTGACATTGTTTGATCACTTTCTGACATTGCAAACCAAGATTCTGACCAAACGTTGAATACTCTACAATATGAATATGTGTACATTAAAAAAAAAAAAAAAACAGAATCCTCCAATTAATCCAGACAAGATATGGCCTTTTCTTTTATTAATCATCTACTGAAGGAGCTTAAATAGAGCACAACACAAGAATAAGAAAATAAAACAAAAACAAAATCTAGAAGTTGAGAACGTAATCTGGCTCTATTTGGATTGACAACATTGGCTTGATTTTTACATTATTATATTTTGATAGAGTTCCCCATTTTATGTCATACCAATACCTAGCAACGATGAGCCTAATTTAATTTTAAAAAATGTGAGCAAAAAATAAATAGTTAATGCTGTGTTTTGGACATGATTTTCAAGGGAATAGAGTTATAACAGTCCGGCACCATTTAACTCCTAGTTAGTATGAAAACAGATGCAGCTCACGGCATATCGACCATACAAAGTGCTAATTTGCATCGTGTTAGATAAAGCTTATTAATTAATATGGACATTAACACTACCTTCCGGTGAACAAAGCCTTTCGCTTTACTGCCTGCCCGACAATAAATCCATATTGCTATTCACTTTCTCACCAAGATTGACCTTAATGTGCTCCTGATGTATGCCCACTAAAATATCAAATATCAGTCTGCCACAAATAATAAATCCATTTGACGCTGTTGAAATACAGTGTTGGACGTGTTACTGAAAAAAGGCAATTGGTTACAATTGCTAGTTACTTTGTTTTAAAAGTTGTTGTTATTATCGGATTACTGCAACCCAAAAGTAGCGCGTTACTATAAAAGTAACCATCTGGTTACAAATTTCCCTTATATTCTTGCATTGAACCGACTAAACTTGCATAAAATAGCCAAATAATAAAAGAAAGATGAAAGCGTGTACTTCAACCTGTTGAAGCTGTGAAGCCTTCATATTTCATGTGTAATCTTGAGAGCTTGCAAATGAACACTTAGGCAAGACACTCTATATCTGATTAGTCTATGGGCTTCGATCAACTCGAAGATTTCCATTTCTGGATACTGTTTTGAGCCTCTATTTGCACAAGATTTTATCCTCCATTCCTGGGGTCTGTGCAAGATAGTTATTTTTTTCCAGGCATAGTGTATTACAAAAATAATTTTAATGGTCAAAATGATCAAAATTCAGCACTTTATCTTGAAATTCTGTGCTCACGTTTGCCCCATAGATTTTGTTGTTATTGTTTAAGCCACGACCCCTCCTCAAGCGAGGCCTACCATTTGCTTCCGGTGATATACAACCAAATATGCGCTAATAATCTGACCCCTGATTTCAGAATTTTACTTAATAGTAGTAAATTTGGTGTAGATACAAGTGTATACTGTGGGAAGAATAATAGTAGGGAGGAATTTTTGTATGCTTGCTGGGGACGGTGCCACTGTTACTGTATTCGGTAGTACTTTGTACGGTGATACAAACCTGCCAACCAGCGGTGTTCCTGGCGAACTAAGGGTTGAGTAATTTTTCTGGAGCTTGGGGTTATGTGGCACTATCCAATGCACTATCCCTTGATAGACTTAAAATCATTGAAATGTTGTGGTTTTCAAGTCCCACCAGTGTTGGGTTTGACTGCAGAGTCTCAAGCCAGAACCAGCACGCTCAAGGACAGTTTCTTCCATCAGGCTGTCAGGACTCTGAACTCCTTAACCCCTGAACCTTCTGCCAAATATATGCAAAACTGCTGTATGAAAGTTTGTTTCTGCATACTTTATTTCTACTTTATTTGTAACATAATTTGTCCCTAAATGATTGATGATGTTTGCACATGGGAAAGCGTGGATATTTGACAACATACTTGAAATTGAAGTTGAAATGGAAACAGAAAATGACAGATTACTGACAGCAATGAGAATAGCTGGTGTTAGAATTTGTCAACTGTTTTTAATAATTAGCAGAGTAACGCAACCACGTTGTAACGACATTTGAGTTACAAATTTTTCAAACACTGTTAAAATATGATGTCCGTGTTGCATTGCTATTTAAAAAGAAAAAGAATGGACAAACATGCATGTCCTAGTTTGAGTCCAGGCAGGTGGTCCGAGCCGACGCGGGGGTCAGTTGTGAGTTGGAAAACAAATGCAGTGTAGCGCTCAGATGAGGAGTTTGACACTGTCATCATCAACCATTTATAATGCATGGCAGAAGGGGTGGAGGGGGATGCCGGCAAAAGGTGGAAATGAGGACACGCGCCAATTCCATCCACCTTTTTTATCATCTCATTACTAGATAGAAATGTAAAAGGGACCATATTTGAGAAAATTGACTTTTTGATGGCTTGTATACAAGTAAGTTGGCACTTCATGCCCACCAATCAAGTGTGAAATTAATCAACCAACTACTATTAGTCTTCTATTTCTGAAAATGTCTCTGTAAACAAGCAATTCTGTTTCTATAATTTAGTATTCAGCAACCACGGTGCCGTGGGGAATTTGTGACCAGGCCGCATGGGGAAAAAAAAACTACGTTTCGTTATTTTTTTACCCATCGTTGTTTTACTGAGGCTGCTACGGTTCAAACTGAACTTAAACTGGGACTTTAATGCAACCACTTTAATGTAAAACGTGGTACCACTGTACATTATAAATCTACTTAGATAAGAACAAAACTACCTGGAATACTTTATTCCAGATGAGGAATGATTTTTGCTTAAAATTACAAAAGCTGTACAGAATTTGGATCTTTCTGCTGCCTTTTACTGGCCTGTGTCATCATTGCAGCCTTAATCAGCTCATTTTAAATGTGCGGGTTAACACTCTTAAACTCTTAAAGGTTAGTGTTTGGAACAGGTTTTTTCTCACCAATTTTCATGCTACACTGGCAAATATAAATTAAAAAAGCCCTGCAGGAACAAACATGACATCCCTCTCCAGAACTCGCACCTGGTCCCATTCTTCAAAACTAATGTGATCCACCACGGACAGCTCTGCTCAAAGTAAGATGAAAAGCAAATGGGCGCAGTGGAAAACAAAGCATAAGGGGTCTTTGAACTCAGTTTGCCATTGTTTACTCATAATTAATAGAAAGATTTTTCAACGTTCAACTTTTTAAGAATACATCAAATGATGAGCACCACCTTTAACAACAGATTAGGTGTTAAAACCTTTTTTCAGCCAGAGACCAGTACAGATGATATCGATACAGATGTACTTGTTTTTAATTGCAATTTCTCTGGCAATCAATTCAGGGTGTCCTCTGTCCACTGCCCGATGATGGCTGGGATGGGCTCCAGCACCTCTGCGACCCTAGTGAGGATAAACAGTGCAGAAAAACGATGGATACATTCAATGCATTTACCCTAAATTTGTGTTTCTAATCGTTAAAACAATTCAGAGCATAAGTAACAACAGATTACTGACAAAAACACAAATGTATTCTCGTATTAACCCAACACGGTATTTATGAAGAAAATACCTAGGTAAAAGCCACAAAACCACAATGGAAAGTGTCGTTATCCACTTAGCCAAGGTCGGGTTTGGGAAAACAAACACTCGAACCACAATTTTCCAACTGGGGGGGCTGACCGACCCAATAAGTCATGACAGTCCAAAACCTTTTACTTTGTATCCACACGTTCCCTTAAGGCTTATCCTATTTTGGCGGAGGGAGACCGAGATAAGAGCATTAAACTGGAATATAAAACGTTGTGGGTGTCCAAGTGTGGTCGTTGTTGTTTTTGAAATGACACGCTGTGTGTCCTTTTTCAAATACTAAGCATAATAAGCAGGAAGTAGAAATGCCTGGTTGATGACAACTGCCATATCTATACAAGAGCACAACCAAATTGGAGGGCTTCCCTTTTCAGTGGAGAAAGCTATGGAGAGCGGTCAGTTTACTGCACATCAGAATCTGGGATCCTTGAATTAAGCTAGGTCTTTGTGATGATTAAGATATAAGAGTCACAAAAGTAGTGGTTTTGCCACAAGTTGTAGCTCCAGGTCATCCATTTTATGGGTAATTGATCTGGTGTTGGTGAGCTACAGACTCAGCAGGGGTGGCTTGTTAGGCTGCAGTAAGCCAGAACTGTGGCATCACTATTGAATCCTGTCATGGCGCCACTTCAGTCTCTTCCTGGACCTTATAAAAATCCACGGAGCACCCAGAGTTGGTGAGCATTTCTTTTAGCTCTTCGGAGTTTCCTCAGAGTCTAATTTAATGTTATTAACTGCTAAAACACTAGCTATTGCAGGTTGTTTTTGGTCGACCCATTGACCTGTGCACCCATCCAGCTGTTTGACTGACAGAATACACCAGCTTATCACAGTCATGTACACAGACAGTCATGGCCACACAACACACACATATAAAGCCCTCTGCCACCTATCTCTGTGATAGCATTTGCTGTGTGTTGTCTGCTGCACAAACCAATGCATAATGAACATTTGCAAAGTATCAAAAACGTCAAAGTAAACCATGATACAGCGAGGGATTACTGTATAGTCCAATCAAGGCCACATTAACTGCCTCAAAATCGGTTATTGTAATAAGGGCTAAATCGTTACGGAATTGAAAACAATAGGTAGCGACCGATCCACACAACCACAGTATTGTATCGTCGTAAGAAAAGCGGGATTGAGTCACCCCTAGTAATAATTGTAATCATAATTGCAATAAGGCATATCCTATTACATCTGGGAAGATTTCACAGTAATTGGAGTGAATAGTAATTTAAACCAATGATATTCCAATAGTTGAATTGTGTTCTATTACATTGTGTTTAAATTAAACATTGTTCTAATTGTAATGAATCTTATCAAAATTGTAACGAATTGCATTGTGACCGGAATGAATCGTATCGTATTTCAAGCGAACGGCCTAATGGGATTGCAAGATATCATTTGCAGCGTGTCAAGATTCATCTCCGCCTCAGTGATGCCAGGGAAAAAAAATGGCAGAAGAATCCCTCGGTTCTCTTTGATGGTCGGAGTTGTCACATATGGACAAGTGGACACCTGGCTCCACTTCCTCTGCCACTTCATCCTTCACACCATTTATTCCCAGCAGGTTTTCTTCCGGACAATTCCTTTAGACAGCTCAAGGTGACACGTGGCATCCCCCAGTCCTACTTGATGAGTTACCATTTGGCCGGAGAGTAACCCCTTTAACAGCCCCAGCCCCCCAAAAAACCCGCACCTCCACCCACACTGCAACAACAGGTGACCCAAATGCAGCCCAAGCCCTTTGTTGTTTTTGTGTGCCAACTATGAGGGGCAGGTTGACTCATTTCCAGCTCACTGACACAATAATTCCCTCTTAGTATCGGGAATTGTTTGTGTGCGTTTGTGCGCATTAGGGAGGCCTGGCTGATCGTTTTTTTTTCCCTCTCGATTTTGCAAGGGTCAGCAGATGTTGTGGCCAACCCAACAGAGTGACCGAGGGAATCGATGGCAGCCAATTAGACGCCACCAAAAGGATGCGAGAGAACTTGAGGCCCTGACAATGAATGAGCGAGGCTGGAAAAACAACAAAAAAGATAATCTGAAAAAAAGCTCTTCACAAAGACTGAAAACAGTGGCGAATGGGATATGAAAAGTCAGATACGGCTCAACAAATTAGCCTAGTAAATGAAGATGGGTTTACACCAGTCGTGGTCCATCAGGGTCTGCAAGGCTATTCCTGCTGACCTCAAAAATATCTGAATCGTTTGATGTTTATCGTATTTTGTTAATGAAGACTTAATACATAATTCCAAGTGGTCTGTCAGCTTCCTTTTATTGATTTCCCCATGGTTGTTCTGATTCCAGATGTGTGTTTTCAAATTCAAGCATTCAACCAATAACATTTTAGCCATCACTTGTAGCCAGTCTCTGAAATCTACGTGGAGGCCTACACAGTTATGCAGGCCCTTTAGCATAAAGTAAGTGTCGACAAAGCTGTTGCTTTAACCAATTGGATGTTAAGTTGGCAATACTTCGGCCTTCTAGCTGGCGTAGGTAACGTCAGCGTTTTCTCAAACTTTGATTGGTTAGGGGGTGGTGATGCAGCAAAGTTATGGTGCCAAACGGCATTGAACTGTCATGAACTGTCGCAACCGAGGTAAGCAGGAACTTTCATTTCATGGACTTGATGAAAGCGCTCGATCCAAAAACAAAGAGAACTGTTGAGCTTCTTTCTCTCATTGCCGAGAGAAATACAATGTTACCTTATTTCTTGTCTACCAATAAGTGAAGAAAGGAGGACTTATTTCGTATACAAATAAAATTGATTTTTAGACAGTAAAACGTGGCTTTATTCTTAAAAATATTACCATTTTTATGAGGATGTTTTTTAACATGTGTCACAACTGTAGCTGCAGTTGTATTTTCATAATGTTGTTATGTAGGCTTGGATTGATTTAGACGTAGCACTACTGAACGCCATGGTGTAAAAATGCACAACCTGCCACTGATTTACACTGACAGTCTAAATATGGAATTCCAATTTTAAAATTGATCTCTGTGACAATTTTACCACACTAGTTGGCATGTAATCTGTGATGAATTATATAAGAGGTTGAAATCTTAACAAAGGTCATCCTATGTTAAGTTAGTATGCGCAATTCCCCGAAAATCCATACTAGCTTTAACTAAGTATTTCAACCTGTCCAAAGTATGAGAGATTGTGGAAATATCCTTCTAATTGACTGCCGTTGTGACGGTTTTTTTTTAAACCTTCATTAAACAACCTAAAGCCCTGCGTGCCAACAGTGTGCGACGCCACCAACGATCGCCATTCTGCTTCTTGCGTCAGGTGTGCTGGGGAAATTTATGGAGGAAAATGGCGCGGTGTTGATAATTTTGGCACTTTGTCATCTAATTCCTCTCATGTGCCTAGCACCGAGAAAAACGGCAAACGACCCTTTTCCACAAAGCATGCGCTCTAAATATAAAACACTGCAGTGACGCCTGGAAACACTTATGATGCCCTTCTAGAAGAGACATGAGTTGATATTTTGCCAACATTTTTCAGATAATCCATAACGGGCAAAGGCAGGGTTTGACTGTACTTTATCCAATATTTACAAAATACTTGCGATATTTCAACCTTTTTACCCGTAGAGTCCTCAATTTATACATCCAAATTGAACAGCAGTAGAAGATATCCATCCAAAACACAGAAAGATTCCTATCTTGATGCATTCTCGCTCTATTCTCCACAGTATAGTTGCCCTAGTTCTGTGTTCTTTAAATATAGGGCTAACATATTTGTTATTGAATTAATCTAAAAATAATTGATATTGATCTGGTAACATTACTGCAATATTAAAGTATCTGGATTTCATTACTGGTATTGTTTTTTACAGGTACCTAGTACTAATATTTTGGTGGGAAACCGTGCAAAAATATTCTGCTTTTACTTACTTTTCAACATACATGCATGAGAAAGGACGCTGAAAAGTGCATGTGGGTGTACAAATGTGTGCATGTGCATGTGTGACGGAAAGGAATGAAACGCAATATGTCCCATGATCACCTCCCGAGCGAGCCAAATGAGCAACCTGCCTCTAACATCTGCTGTATTGGAGTAAAAAGCTCTTTTCATAGGTTATATAAATGACATAGGCTACTGTGTGGCATTGCAGTGGCCATCTAATATATGAAACAGATAAAATAAGAAAATACCTTTCATTGAAGGAAATGTTGCTAAAAAATAGGCGGTTGTTCACCTTCAATGTGTAATCTAGTTTCGATTTCAGTACTGTTTGAACTGAGCCTTCTCTACCGCAAGGTAGATGCCAGGAACCTACATGAATGTCACATTTAATGTATAATGGAAGTCTAGTTTTCATTTATTCTCCACTAATCTTTACAGAGATTACTGAAATCAAATGAAGACAAGGAAATCAGATTGTTAATCATTTGCCAACCTGCTGACTGATAATGAAGTGTGAAGGCAGCATCGTGCACAGCATAATGATCTTGCTCATTAAAAAAAAAAAAAAGTACAGAAAAAGATACAAACACTTTTTGGTGAGTGTGGAATTACAAACCAAGGCAATCATAATACATTGGGAAAGTCTTAAATTGTGTTAGAGTGTATTTCTGTAATTAGCAGCTCTGCTGACTGCACTCTGAGATTAAGTGCTTTTACATAGTTTTCTTCTTCAATACCATGTACAAGCATTACAACGATTATCCCTACCTAAATTGGATATTATAGGTAGTGGCTGCAATACATTGGGTCTAGTAATTATCAGCAATGTTGCAAATTGTTCCATCATAAAATGTACAAGACATTATTATGAGGAGCACTGTAGTGGACAGGAAAAACACACAGAAAGTAATCAACACAGCTCGGAATATCATTGGCTGCTCTCTGCCGAGTCTGGAGGATATTGCCGGCTTGCGATACCCAGGGTTTGGGCACATTACTTTAAAAAAAAGTAATTAGTTATAGTTACTCAATACATCTTCCAAAAAGTAACTGAGCTCGTTTCTCTATAGTAAAAGTAACTAGTAACTACGAAAAGTAGCAATTTCCATGACTTTAAAAAGAAGTTGTTGTATGTCAAAGAATTCGATATTTTCTGAGCAATATTCGAGCGTCCGTGCAGCCCTTTGAGACTCCTTGTGATTAATGGCTATGCAAATAAACAGAGATAAGACAGGTAGTTGTGTTATAGAACCTCATAATATTAAATGCATCTCACCAGCAACACATTTATCCTACTCTTGGAGTGCAACAAATATAGACAGCAAACCATGTAATGAAATAAAAATCTGAAGTAAACAGTATATAGGGAGTTTAATAAATGAAATCTAACTTAACTGGTCCGTTCTAGAGATGGAAATTCCGATTCTTTTTAGAGCACCGGCTTTTTAGGCTCGGCTCCCAAATGTCTCTTTGGGTTTTTTGGGTTATTTAATCCTTATATTACCATTCATTATGTATCATTATGCATGTCTTAAAAAGGGGTTGTCATGATTACCTGTGCCCGCTCATTTGGCGCCAACTGCCTTGGACTCTGATTGGCTCCCTGTCCCTATTTAAACCCACTCCTGTCCTTCGTCTATTGTCAGTCCGTCTGCAAACCTCAGTGAATACTAGGCAAGCCTTTTCGGCCCTGACTCTCACTTTTTGCTCCCGTCTGTCTCTGGCTACGACCCGTGTTGATCTTGACCACGTCTACTCTCCCGTCCCGGCTTAGGACCATTTCTGACCTGACCATGTTTTTGCTCTCCAGTCGACCTGTTTTTCCGTCCCCGACACCGCCATCACTCGCCACGGAAGATCCGGTTCCTCGTTCAGAGCGACCGGCTTACCGCGCCTAGCGAACACTAGATCGTTAGCGCAGTCCTTCCTCTTTCCTTTAATAAAACTTGTGAGAAACGTAACACAATTGGGTCCTGTTTCCATTCTGTACTGAGAGGGGGAAGATAGAGCAAGTTTAAAACTTAAGCACTAACACTGAAAAGCCCAAGAAACATAAATTAAAATATTTATAAATCTACAGAGAAAAAATACTAAGCAACTGAACCTATTTTATACTCAACAAATTCAACAACTCAAAAATCTCTGAAAAATGCATTTTGATCAATCAAAAGAGAAAAATAGAGTCTCGAAGGGAACTGCTCTCGATTGGTGTTGTGCTTAAATTTGACACCCCTGCAAAATCGAATTCCCCTTTGCGTGAACTATGCTTCTTAGCACTGCGCTTTCGATGATTAAAACAAAAAAAACGATCGTGGTCTATGAAATGAGTTCATGAAAACATGAAAACGTCCCGGACACCGGAGGCAACCCAATGTAGTTATACACAATAATATTCACGATGATGACTAGTTTCACACAATTAGGCTTTATTCAGTGTATTATAGTTGCATCTCATCTCATTAGCTGCACTGCTAATCCTCAGTAGGGTCGCGGGGGTGCTGGAGCCCATCCCAGCAATCATCGTGCAGTGGGCAGGGGACACCCTGAACTAGTTGCTAGCCAATCGCAGGGCACACAGGGACAGACAACTCGCTCGCTCATTCACACCTAGGGACAATTTTGGACCGGCCAATCCATCTGAAATGCATGTCTTTGGAATGTGGGAGGAAACCGGAGTGCCCGGGGGAAACCCACGCAAGCACGGGGAGAACATACAATCTCCGCACAGGAAGTCCGGTAGCTGGATTTGAACCCTCACAGGAGGTTCCCAAGACCTTAGAACTGTGCCGCACACGCGCTAACCACTGCGCCGCCGTGCTGCCCTGTATTATAGTTGCCTTATTGTATAATATGTCGACAGTGTAACTTTGAAGTCTTTCAAACTTGCAGGTGTTGCAAAAATCTCAAGACTACGTTCACGACAAACGTTCTAACGCAGCGCTGAAAAGCATAAAGCGAGTTTACGCGAAGGTGAGTCAGATTTTGCAGATGAGTAGAATTTAGGCACAACACCGGCTCCCACATCCAAGAGCAGGCTTATGGAGACTTTTTGTTCACGAACGACACAAGTTGAGGTGCTTAAATTGTTCACGAATCAGCCCTCCTTCACAATTCTAGTTCTAGTTATACAATGTTTTATACCGAAATGCCACTAAAACAGAGTGAAAGTGCTGCTGAACATATCCAAGCTGTATAAAAAGTAGTCACTGACCTTTTTGTGCAAGGCATGATTACGTTACACGGTGTTCTTTTTAATGGACCTAATGGTGATTCCAGAATTGAGAACTACTATTGCCCACCAATAGTAGTTAATAAAGAGAAATCCCCTTTTCATGGCAATTTATTCTAATATTTATAAAATTCAATGACAATTTCTATCCGTGTTAGTGTGCTGAGAGGGAAAAGCTTAGAAATTTTAGCTTTGCCTTATCTATCTCCTTCAAAGGCGTGATCTAAAGCATGAGTCCTTGAATTGGCAGCTTCAAGCTAAAATGCAAGACATTCTTTTTGTATTACAGACATGAATCCTTGAGACATTTTTCTAGACATTTGTATCAACTGATTCGATTTTACAGGTGATGTATGCGTTGAAGTATTTTCTGGCTATGTATAACAGACATTAAAAAGAGAACAACGTCTAAATGTTCCAAACAATCAAAAAAAAAAAAAAAACACTTTTCAAGGAGAATGGCTAAGTAGGTTTTGTAATGACAACAGCAATATTATGATACAGGTCATCAAACAGCTAAGATGTTCATGTTGACTTGTTGAAACATTTAAAATGTTCACATCTGTCGAAATTTATTTGAGTCAGAAAATGAAGGGGTGGGGGCAGAAAAAGTAAAATAAATAACATTACCAGGTTAAAACTTTGTAGTCCAAATGGTAATTTGTCTCATTTATTTAAATGTGTACCTAATTTGTTTTGTCAGGAATCAAATCAATCAAATTATTTATTTTTGAAAAATAAAAATAAAAAAATTATGTTATGTAATTGCATCAAAAGGTATTTCTTAATAGAATTTTAAAAAATGGAAACTCAAGTATATATTATTATTTTTTATTAAAAGAAAGGATAACATTGAAAAGAGGAATATTTTCTGGCCTTGAGCATGTGTGTAAGGAATGAATATAAGTGGGACATTCTTGGTTAGCCTTTTGGCATATTGATTCACCAACAACACACATAGCTATCCAATTTGATAGCTAAATACATCCATCATCTGCACCGCTTATCCTCAGTAGGGTCGTGAAGGTGCTGGAGCCCATGTATAATCTAACAATTGACTCACTGCATTATTATTGTGCTAGTTAAAATGGTAAAACAGTGAAGACCCACAACAATAGTATCTAGCTAATCCAAATACTCACTCAGTATTGACAGTAACAATGTTTACATTGATGCGCCCACCCTAAACGTTTACGGCAGTTAGTACATTTTTGTGAGGAATCTTTTGACCTACGCAGAGTCCTATAAATGAGTCGTCTAGTGAACAATTTTCAATATCTTCAAATAAATATTAGTTGTGGCCAGCTCGATGCCCTCAACATTTTGAGAGTGCATCATGTAATTTGGAAATGTCCTCATTTCTAGTCTTTGGCCGACTTTAAAGCTGAATCCATTTAAAATGTGATGATGGTTTCAAAAGTAATTTTGCATTGTATTGTTGCTAGAAATAGAGTAAACTTGGTTACATTTACAATGGATCTCACGATTTTAATCTTGTTAATGAGCACACTGAGCATCTTCACAATCCGGCAAACCTGGAGTGCAAACAAGCGCAAGACAACAGTCATTATTCACACATTGGTTAACAAGCTCCTATGCCGCTTGCATTAAAAACTGCTCTTAGGACTGTAAATTATCCCTGCCATTAAGATTATTAATGAAAGCACCAAGCCTTTGATTAGAAAAACAGCAGCAAGGCTCAGCCATGACAGTTTATACAACAAAAGTCAGAGAGAAGGGGTGGAGTGGATCATCAGGGACAAACCTTTCCGACAAATTCATCAAGGACCTGGCGCCCTGACAGCCTGTTAGTTGCCCACTCCCTAATCTGAAAAGGCCACGGGCGCGGTAGAGTGGATGCTTTGGCCTTTCTGAAGATCAATAGTGAAACGTAACAAATTATCCAGAGCAAAAAGAAAAGGTGTGCAAGGACCTACAGACACTAGTGTTCATTTTAACAGTCAATTTTATTTCAGTCTAAATTTTAGTCCAATTTCATTTGCATTTGTTTTTTGTTGTTATTGTTTTATTAAAATGGTTACAGTGCTTTGCAAAAAAAAATGTTTGTACAAATCTGATATATACTGCGGTCAACATTACTAGCGAGCCACATATGATTAATTTCATGACAGAGGCCGCGGGCCAGTAACAATGTGATTACCTGCCGTAACTAGCCCCCGGGACGGACTTTAGACATGGCTGCCTTCTAGTATTGCGGTCTGGACTTTGGCTTGGCCATTCTAACCTTTATCCTGTATTGTTCATTTCAAACCATTCAATTGCAGATTTTGCTTCCCGCTGGAAGGGGAACCTGCCCCACATTCTCAAGTCTATTGCAGACTCCAACAGACTTTCAGCCAGAATCGCCTGTATTTGGCTCCATCTCTGTTCCCACAAACTCCAACAATCTTGCTTGTCCCTGCTGAAGACAAGCAACCCCAGAGAATGATGCTTTTACCCTCATGCTTGACAGTGAAGATCGTGTTTTCAGGGTGAAATGCAATGTAATCCTTGCATTCAGCCCAAAAAGTTGAATTTTGGTCTCATCTGACACGGCACCTTGTTCCAAATATTATTTGTGTCTCCCATGTAACGTCTGGCGAACGCCAAAACGACGCTTTTCGTGATATTCTTTCACATAGGGCTTTCTACTTGACACTCTTCCATAATTGGCTGATGTATTTAAAGTATGACTAATACTTGTCTTATGTACAGATTGTCCTGCCTCAGCTTTGTTTGGCTGCAGGTCATCCGTTGTGATCACGGGTCTCTCGGTTGCCTCTTGGTTTAGCTTTCTCCTTGTTTGGACCAAAAGTTTATAGGGACGGCCAGGTCGCAGTGGTTTTATTATTATCAAGAGTCTTCAGCTGGTACAAAATGCCGCAGCGAGGCTTTTAACTAGGACAAAAAAGTCCGATCACATTACCCCAATTTTGGCTAACCTGCATTGGCTCCCTGTTAGCCTAAGATGTGATTTCAAGGTTCTCTTATTATTATACAAAATCATACATGGACTTTCCCCTCATATCTTTCAGATCTGAATTCCCCTTATGTTCCGGCCCGAAGCCTTCGTTCTGAGAGCGCCGGTCTTTTGGTGATCCCAAGAGCCAAGAAGTGTTCCGCAGGTTCGAGAGCGTTCTCCATCCGGGCACCGGTGCTGTGGAATGCTCTTCCCCCTGAGATCCGATCTGCAACCTCAGTGGAAATGTTTAAATCTAAGCCTAAAACTAACTTTTACTCTATAGCATATGAATAACCTAAACTGCTTATGTGTAATAACCTGTGAAGCCCTTTGAGACTCTTGGTGATTAAGGGCTATACAAATAAAAATGACTTGACTTCACTTGACTATTGCACGTGTAAATGTGAAATTTTCTTGTGTCCCACACTTTCCCACTACTTTATCTCTGACCTGCTTCATGTGTGATCTTTGATCTTCATAATCTTGTCTGTCTCCCTTCACAGACCTGTGAGCCCATCACAGACCAGGTGCATTTAAACTGAAACTCAATGACAAACATTTAGAAATTCAAGCCGACATTGGATCATTCAGAAGTGATTAGGGAACTTCTGGAAGCTGAGCTAAGAGAACAGGCGGCCAATATTTTTGCAACACCTACTTTTCAGTATTTGCTTTGTAACTGTAAACTAAAATGTTGAATAATTATGTTTCACTTCACCATTGTGTCGACCATTTTGTTGATTCTTACTAAAAGTTTTCAGTTCTTTAACTTTAAGTTTGAAGCCCGAATGGGGTAATATGACAAAAAGTTCTGGGGGGCAAATACTTTGGCTAGGCAATGTAAATAAACACATTGAATGATACAACACAAATAAAAAACATAGTTTTCATGCGCCATTTCTAATCTACATATATTTTAATTTCTAACACGAACAAATGAGACTTAGCCCTCTTATATGGGCTCCTTCGCGCCCGACACAATTTTGCTTTAATCGGGCAATCAATCATTATTAGATGTAGGGGAGTCAAGTAACAAAGTGCAGCAGAAAAAGTGTGGCCTGGCATTACTCCTCACAAAGGCTACAAAATCAAACAATCAAATTGCTGCAGACAGCACTAGAACAGTTCTTTGAATGTCGCCAGAGATACCGCTTGATCTTACAAAGCAGCTGTAATTTTTTGTCAGGAGACTGGCACAACGCTGCTTGATCTATTGTGTTTTCAGTGTGAAACCACACTTTTTATGTTGAGCACTCAATTACAGTCTTGCATGTAGAAATTGCTCAGGTTCCCATGTGTGGAGAAAATAAGGTGCTATTGTTCCAACAATGCGGTACACTATATTAAAAGGGATGATTTGGCACGATAGCATAACAATATGAGTACTACTTTGGTCTTCCGGGACTCTTGATTAGAAATGATAATGGATCTGAAGAATAGGCAATCTCCTTCCATTGCTCTAATTGGTTTTAAAGCAACCTTTGACGTGTGTGGAGTTACTAATGACAAGATAATTACACAAATGTTGAAAAGGGTCAAAGAATGGGTATTCAAACAACAAAACTACATTGCTATAAGTACTTTTCTAAAGATATAAAAATTACAAGACTAGCGTATAATTTCGAGGAAGTGTCATCTATTCATTGAAATTACATGTAAAAACAAACCCTATCATGTATATATATATATATATATATATATATATATATATATATATATATATATACCCTTATATACACTTGATTATGTACATTATTATTCATATAAATACATTATATATAATATATATATATATATATACCCTTATATACACTTGATTATGTACATTATTATTCATATAAATACATATATATATATATATATATATATATATATAAATACATATATATATATATATATATATATATATTGAAATGATATATTTTAAGTCAATAAATCTTTTAATAGCTGTGGATGGTCCTTGAAAAGTATTTGGGAAAAATGATATTGTTCCATGAAACCATTCAAACAGATTCAGCTGTACAGTCAGCTTGATTACCTTCTTCTAAATCCTCAAGTTTCAAATGTAACATATTTACTTCTGCTCATTCCAGCATCATTGCTTTCAAAATCCCAAGCGGGGGTAATTCAATATGGTTAATATACTATGAGATGATTCATCAAAAATGAGCAAATTGTGCAATTTTAATTTTGTTCTGCAAAGTGTGAAAATTACTTTAGAGTTTTACGACTTCCAACAAACACATAAAACAAAGAGGGAAAGTACAGTATTTTCTGAATGAAGTTTAAATCCCACTTGACACAAAAATGCATAACTTCAAGAGAACAAATGTATACAATAAAGCAGTCATTTATATGTCACATTTTTTGTACTGATGGTGCCAATACAAATGAAGAAAACTACACTTTTTGTATACACCGTCTTTGGGCACATTAGAAGATGACCACAGTCTCCGAGGGGAAGAGGAGGTTTTCGGTACAACCTAGCTTTTGAAATTAAAAAAATGTACTTTTCATGTAAATGTACAGAATACATGTACCTATATATACATAAAACATTTCAATGAAAGATCAGTCAACTTATGAAAAAGGTGTGACAATCCAAAATATACAGTACAAGTGTGTGCTTCTTTTTTGTAAAACAAACAATTCAATTGCACAAAACCAGCAAGAGACAATTGAACAAACATTTATTGAATAAAAGACATGTTCATCGTTACACATCTACAGGGTTCCTACAACCTAAGGCGAGTTAAATTCCAGACTTTGAAAGACTTTTAATGCCTTTCGACATTAGTCCAATGTCACTGTACCAAGTTGCTATGTATATTGTGGGTAGACCTAAGACCCAAGTCTGCTCTTAAAGGCCCGACTGAAGGCACATCACTGTTTTGATGGTTCCATTATTGTGGCCATGCCATGTTCCCACCAAATCAAATTGCGGAATTATTAGAAAACACAATTGACGAATGTTACTCAATATTTTTAGTGTGCGCCACCAGGCTGTACTTGCCCAAGACACACCACAGAAAATGGTGCCCCTACAACCCAAGTGATTAAGGGATCCATTCACCTACCCATCCAAACAAATATACATCATATTAATGTGTTCAAAGTTTTAATATTTTCAAAAATTGGATTTAAGACATCAAACCTTCCTGTGTGCAGTTTGCATGTTCTCCCCATGCTTGCGTGGGTTACCTCCGGGCACTCTGGTTTCCTCCCACATTCCAAAAACATGCATGTCAGGTTAATTGGCCAGTCCAAATTGTCCCTGGGTGTGAATGAGTGAGTAAGTTGACTTTCTCTGTGTGCCCTGCAACTGGCTGGCAACCAGTTCAGGGTGTCTCCTGCCCACTGCGCGAAGATAGCTGGGATGGGCTCCAGCACCCCCGCGACCCTACTGAGGATAAGCAGTCCAAATAATGGATGGATGGATTTAAGACATTCTAAAGTCAATTAAGTCATTATTAGAATAATGTATTTAATGCCTTTTAAGACTTTTTGTCGGATCCGTGGGAACCATGATATATGCGTACAGAGCGATGAGATAATGTTTCAGTGACATAAGAAACAAAGTTAAGGTGGTTTTATCCATTCCACCTTGAACTTTGCCAAGCAATTAGAAATGGGTAAAATAATTCACTCAATATTGGCTGTCAAAAACATACGTGATAAAAGCAGCAAAGGTCACACGACGTACTCCCAAATATTTGGAAAAAAACTTACGCAGGTTTAACCTAGTGGAAGTGAGGTCTACTAAGATGTGGCAAAATAGGTGCCCTCCACCTGGCATAATGAGTGTTTGCGCATTCCTCTATAAAATAATGCTCCAACACCCACATGTCCTTTTTCCCGGATATCAGCAAAATAAAAAAGAGGATGTGTGCATGGTTTGTTATAGGAGAAGTTCATCTATATTTGGCTTTTGCTTTGCTTTGCAGCATACGTTGAGAGCTGTGACCTGTGGGATATTCTTGTATCAACAAAAAGTCGGCATGAAGAAGGCAAAGTAAGAGCTTCGCTGACCACGCTGTATTTTCTTTCACTGTCATCAAAGCAACCCTACTGCAATGATGGCGTTTTGGGTGGGGGCTTGGAGGCTCGAGCATGGGCCCTTCCAGGCCCCTCTGACCACCTCGCTTATGAGAGTCAAGCACGGTGTCAGCAAGGCAACCGACATGAATCACGCGACTGCTTCCACCGACGTACAGTAATCTTGTCTGGGCTGAGAATATATAACCCATCAACCGCACAACAACCTTGGCGCTCTCCTTTGACTGGACATTTACACCAAATTGTTTTTATGAAACATGGAACGTGGCCCCGCACCACTCGGACTGCACAGGCGCCAAATTGGATCGACGGATGACCGCGAGACGGGCGGTTGTGAAAGAGCCTCCTTCAGCATTAATCAAAGAAATGAAGCGGTTAGATCCTACTCTCAATTAGATTAGATAACATAAATTGAAGAATTTGCTCAAAATGTGATGTCAATTCTCAACAGGTCATTCGATTTGATCGCCTCCTTGCTGTTTGCCGTGTTGGTTATGAATGTTTTTCTCAAGAAACACTTACCTTGTGGTGTTAGGTAATTGCTTTAAATGGAGACGCTATGGCAACCATGTCTTCTCGTAATAGGGCTAGGGTGATGATCGAGTTGCTGATTCGCCTTTACATGAGGACCGCAAGGTTGTTTTTGAATTATTTTGTGTGTTGTTCAGGAAGTTCTGTTAGCAAGTGGTAAGTGATTATGCATAACTGCTCTTATATTATATTAAATATAGATTCTATTTCTTTTGTATTCAAACTCATTGGCCTGTAGACCACATGAGCCCTACTCTATTCTAGCAAGGAATAACTCATCGATTATCCTATCGATGTCAGAATCGGACATATTTTCCAGAGTAATGACATCACCTTACACACGATCTCTACCATTTGCTATTTAATTGTGCATCAGAACCAGCTCTAAGTTAAATTCGCTAGTAACTCAGGTAATTTGCAAAACAAAAAATATATGTTTATTGAAATAAAGTATGAAAGTAAAAATGATTATTTTTCCAAGTTTGTATGTTCCTTCTTGCTGGTTTTTACTGTCGTCATTAGTATTTTGCAATGTAGTTCAAGTACTTTAACATAAAAAAAGTCCTCCTAAACAGAAAAAAATCTCCTTTGAATAATTTGGCTCTTTTTAATTATGTATGTATTTTCACAAAAAGTTTAAAATACAGTACAGTTGTCACGACCAGAACAATAAGTAGGACCCAGATGCGTAACGTTACTCACAAGTTTATTGAAATATAGAAAAAAGGCAGCGCCAGCGGTCCGGTGGTCGCTTAACGCGGGAAGCGAGCCGCTTACGGGATTGGAGCGTTGCAGAGGTTGATCTTCCAGAGCCGGAGATCGTAGCGTAGTTAGACAGAAAAACAGGTCGTTAGCCGGGACGGGAGATCAGAACCTGGTCGGGTCCAAAAACGGGTCGTATCAGGAATGGACGAATGGAAAACGGGACAGACGGGAGTCAGTCAAAAATGCTTGCCTTGTCAAAACAGAGGTTCGCTGACGGACTGACAACAGGCGAGTGAAAGTACTGAACTTAAATAGGACGGGAAACCGATCAGGTAACCAGCAGCAGCTGGCGCCAGATGAACCGGCACAGGTGAGTGTAATGAGTAATCATAACAATAGTAAGAAACACATCCGCGGTATTTTGTTTTTTTAATTAACGAGCAAGATTTTAAAAGATCCCAAAACGAGAACATTTGTACACAAAATAAGCAAAGCTATGTGCCATCTTAGAAATGTTTTCTGTTAAGACTAATATTTATATACTGCTGGAAGAAAATTTAAAATATAGTAAAATAAACTAAAGCATAATTTTTCTCATTTTTCATCTCCTCATCTTATCTCATTAGCTGTACCGCTTATCCTCATTAGGGTCGCGGGGGGGCTGGAGCCCATCCCAGCCATCTCCGGGCAGTGGATTTGGACCACGCAGGAGATTCCCATGACATGAACTGTGCCGCACATGCGCTAGCCACTGCGCCGCCGTGCTGCCCCTCATTTTTCATTTTATTTTTAAATATAACAGAATAGAAAAAAAAAACATTTAAAATCTTACCTATATATTCCAACCAAACAAGATTATTTTTGCAGTGTTCTAATTGTTGTGACGATAAAAAACAATACATTTTAATGAGGATAATGGAGGTAAAAATGATTTAAAAAAAAAAAACTTAAACAAGACAACAAGCCCTTAATGCCGTCACAAACTATTGTTACTGACGCCAAGCAACAATATTTGATGCTGACATCAGATACAATTAATAGATTACACTGTTTTCAGCCTAACAGAACCCAAGGTAGACGACAGCTCTGCCCCTTGTTTTTAATCACACACAGTGCATGGCATTCTACTTTAACGTGGATAGGATCGATTGAAACCAAAACATAATCATTTGTTCTCGAGTGTTTTATTTGTATTTTACGCTGTTGTTAGGTCAGTTAGTTGTCATTTTAAGAAGTTTGTAAGTTATTGCGGCCGCTTTGATTGCACGTTCTTTGAGTACAGTATATCACTGCGCCCTCGTTAGTGTATGAAAAAAAAAATACAAGTGAAGGTGGCATTTCGTAATTAAAGTAAAACTTGTAAATTATGGTACAGATAGGTTTTGCAGTTCGTGATCCAGTGTATCGGGTTTGTGAGGCTCATTATGTGGTTTCCATATGTTCCTTGTCGGAGAGTCGAAACGGGTGGAGATGGCAGTACTCGTTTTGTGAATACGATGTGCTGGGTGGCTTATCTGTATATCCTCCTTATACTATTATCTCTCACAAATCTAAATGTATTTTTATGTGTAGTTGGTACTGGGCTCGCCAACATTTTGCATCCACTCTTAGAAGGTTATTAACCTCTTTGGACACCTTGATGCCATGAATATAACTCTGTATATAATAAATGAACCTGATCTTTTTTATAATTAGGAAGAAATAATACGGCTATGTTATCAGGAAGAGTCAGTCGCTGTTGTTTTGGATGCTCTATTTGCTCCGCATGTGATACATGGATACCGTAACTATGGTCGGCGTGGTTTAGCGGTCTCCGTCAGATCTATTAATTGCCAGTTCAGAGGATGATGACTTTGCATTGTACAACACTTGTTGCCAGATTTTAGCAATTACCAACAGTACCAATGCCAAACAGCCAGAGCCATTACATTACTTTTCAAACCGAGTTGAATAGACGGTAATGACTTTGCACACTATGTGGCTGACAGACCAACACACTTTTCCCACTGATCACTACTCAAATGCTCTGATTGAATTGGCAAAATCACAACAGTGGTTCTGATGGTGGAAAGATATTTGGTTTAATAGGCTGAACAGTATAATATTGCTCCAACTAAAGAATATCAGTGTAGGACTGATCACACAGAATTTCAAGAGATTTAAAACATGTCTTGTGTATTAGATGCACTATTGGCAACAGTTGATAAGTATTGCACCTTTTTTCAAGCGCTTTAATGCAGCTGTTGACTCAAAGTTTAAAGTTTCAAAAGTATTAACACAGAGACCAAAATAGTGGCTAAAGTGGTCAAAATGACCCATTTTGTTTGCAAAAGGCTCTAACATTTAACATATACAACAAAGACATATTTTACCTTCAAACACCACAAGTTGCTAACAAGTGTATGAGCACTTCCAGCCCACCATTTCATAGTACAGTAGACAACAACATACAGGGGAATACAGGCAATTAGTGCACCATTGCTTGTAGCCTATTACTGTATGTATCGTTCATGTCAGTGCCATTTGTTTTCTAATTTGGCCTCTTGCAAATGAATGGCTTCGGAATCGGAATGTTTTGGCGAAAATTTTACTGATTTTACTGATTTTTTTTTTTTTTTTCAAAAAAGAAAACTGAAATAATAAATAGTACATACACTCCATGCAAATCAATTATATAGGAGTAAAGTATAAAGATATATGACTGTCCATTAAATGTAATAGGCAAGATTGATACTCAGCCTCTTTTGGCGTAACAACCGGGCCACCGATCCTCTTCTTGCATGCCTTATCCAACCTTGACATTCCTCTGCACCAATTTCTTTGACAGCAGCAGTCATTGCATTCAGCAAGGGCATCAGCCTACAGAGATGATGATCATAAACCTTCCACTTCCAAGCACTGAGGAGCTCCTTTTTGATATGCTTAGAACATTTATAGTAGAATAGGTTTGGCTCTTTGTCCAGCCTCTTTAAATATAAGGCCATGATTGACAACTTGATCAATAACAGTTGCCTGAATTCCGTCCTTCCAGCTCTACCTCCACCTGGGACTTGGACTCCTCTTCCTCAAACCCTTCTGTCTCTTACTCTGACTCACTCACTAATCTCCCTCATTTTCCCATGACCTTTTCCATCCATGTTGGCAAAGAATAACACACGCTGCAGCTTTGACGGCTGCGGACTGATTAACAATATAAGTATTTAATGCAGGAATGTCAAATTGGTGCTTCAGTGATATCACATTGATTTAGGTGAAGAAAAGTTTCTGTTTGCTTACCAGAGCTAAAACATTGGAGTTTGGACTGTTTAAATGAGACCCATGTTTACTGTTCTGCAAAAGGGTGGGGAACGTTTGTCAATCCAATTGGAAAGGGTTAACACGTTTTCAGGAACTGTCTTGCGCTCTGGTAAGATAGTGATCAGAAAACCGAGTAGCTCCCATATTGTTTAAGCGGGTTAACACGATTGCGAAAATAACTGTAATCAGTAAAAATGATGAATAGTAATGACTTGATATTGGTTGAATGCCCCCCTTTTTGATCAGCCGTCCCTCCCCAACCGCTAAAGGAATTTTTGGATGATTGAAAAAAATGTCCTGTATTTTTTCCCATGCCGAAGTAGGCATGTATGACAAGTGTAAAGGCCCACATTTTTTAGATTGTTAAAAACCAGAATGTGTTTCCCCGCTCCAAGGGTTTTCATTTTCTCCTCACACAACCTTCATTGGCATCAAAGAGTGTGCCTAATTATTTCCAAACATGAACCATCAGGCGCCGTGCTAATCGATGATATGAGTACAAGGAGCATAAATCATTTGTTACATGTGACGAGCACTCCTGTTCGCAGAGACTGAAAGTGTACTGCAATAGTACTAGCTGTTTACTCACGATTACAACTCAGCCTCAGGGGCGGATGGTTTGATTTGTAAGGAGGAGGAGGAAGAGATCAGCTTTGCACCCATCTCCTTCCAGCATCTTCTTCTAATGAAGGTGGAGAGCAGCATGGTACCGTGGAAGATGAGGTGAACAGAAAGTCAGCTCTTGTTTCTTGGAAGATAGTAAAAAAAAACATTTGTGACTTAAAAAGCGATTATTTTTTTGTTATTACAATACATACATATTCCATTGGTTGATAACTAATTAGGTGTCCGCAGCACAACTGAGGTAGCTTAACCTTCATCAGCTGTGCGCTAATGTTAGGAGAATTATTCATTGCATATTTCAGTAACACATGAAAAAGAACACTTGGTGAATGAGCAGAACGCTAAAAGTGAGGAAGGGGAAAAACAGTGGCGAGGCGGTTGGTGAAAATGAGAGCTTATTAGGCAAAATGAAGGAAACAGACATGAGCAGAAAAGCAGCAACAGTTAATAATACTTAAGATCAAATGCGGCTGAGAAGCGCAATTAGCGCACGGCGCCATGACAAAATCGCCAGCCTGATGATCAATAGTCGGCCTGATTCTCTTTTATGGAGAGGCAGGAGCAAACCGGCAGATAACGATCACATTTGCTCACATTGATTTGAAGCTCATTAGCAAAGAATCTTGATATGTAACCTAGAAAACGGTCCTCCTTCAGTTAGCCTATTCTCATTTTCTGGCCAAAAACGAACATTCATGAAATGTATCGTCGACCGCAACGGGCACATTTGCATCCTTTATTGTTCTCGTTTTTTGTTCAAATGAATGACATACATAAATGGTCTGTGGTCTGTTTTTTTTTTCTCAAGCTCGCTCTGTTGCTCAATAGCGTCATTTGGTTTTCATAGTCGGAATGCCTTGTGGTCTGTATTAAGTTGTTTTTTTCTCCAGCGTAGGCAATTTGGAGTGTTCCTCATTTGCGAGAGCTGTTGGCACATTCTAGCACCCATATAAAAATCAGACTCAAGTAAGAGCACAGCATTCGGATTGAGTATCTCTTTTGAAAACGAATTCCGAACTAAAATCCACATTAAGGCCTATAAGGAGGTAGCCATTTTGCTACACTTATCCATTGAAAATAATATCAAAGTTGTCCTGAGGTTAGGTAACTGATCACAGTCCAATTGCTTTCTGAAGCAAAGCCATAATCGATTATAGAGATCCCTCGTTTTTGCAGTTAATGGGCACCAGAACCACCCGCAAAAAGTGAAAAACTGCAAAGTAACATTGCACCATCATAAATGCCCCGAAAAGGTTAAACTTACCTTGAGATTACATCATTAGGGACTGAGAGTATATTACTGTAACAAAAAACAAAACAAATTATATACCCCCCAATAATAACACACAACACATCATAGCAGCTGATTGGACGGTTTCATTATCATTGTACAAAAGTAAAGCTCAATGGGAGGGCTTTCTCCTTTCAGTGAAAGAAAACAATTTAAATGGCGGCCGGCCAGATGCGCGCTAGCATCGGATGTCCTCGAATGGAGATAAATCTCAGCGATGATTGAAATAAGACCGTCCCGAAAGCAGTGCTTTTCTACGAGTAATGTCTCTAAGTCATCCATTCCATGTCTAAGGGAGCTGACGTTGGCAAAATAGAGAATCTGCAGGGGTATCTGAGGAGAATAGTTAGCCTAGCCTTAGACAGTAGGCCGGACCAGCAGGAGCGCTTTTGCCTTTCCTATACGCCACCTGAGTCGCTTCTGGAACCCGATAATAATCCCACAAAGCACCCGCTGGTGACCACAATTACATTGTGGTCTTCTGACTTTCCTTAAAGTCAAATTTAAGTGATGGATTTTTTTTTCAATGTAACGAGCCGCTAAAAGTGGTAGGCGGAGGTAAGGCCTGCCCCCTGTTTGACTGACAGATTACACTAGCCTAACAAAGTCACCCACACAGACACAGTCACACCCACCCAACAGAGTGCCCTTCTTAATCTGTCCCGGTGAACACAAAGGGCGTTACAAGGATATGAATGACAACAAAGACAAAATTGATTCATTTAAAAATCCGTGAATGAGTGAACCAGCAATATCTTTTGGTTAGTAATATTTTTGTGACGTTATTGTCAGTAGCAATGTTGGCACTGTTGGGACTATCTGCGATGACGGGAACTGTATGACATAATGCAAGATGAAAACTGTTTAAAGGATTCTGCAATTGAAAAACAAGCAGAATATGATGAAATTTAGTCTGAAAAAGAACTGCTCATCAATAGACACTAAAATGGCTTGTTTATTTTTAAACCAGGCTTACAGCAGACGTGAGTGAAGTCCTGCTGTGATCATGACATCTTTGATCAAAACCTCTTTCATCGATGACTTCTTCAAATATAAAACATATGTAGGAATGGTTGAAGAAAAATGTTGGTCTGTTGTTAATGTTTCATGTTCTGTGAAATGCTTTGTCAAAAATTTAGCTAACTAACCCTCGACATGCTTTCGATGATTACATTTTTCTACTAAAACGGATCTGTATGATCACATACTTGCCTACTTGCCTGTTTGACCCGTTTCCGGGTTCGCTGATTGAAGGTCTTTTTGGGGTCCTTGGACCTTCAGTTCTAAATATTATAAACATATCACTCTCCTCAGGTGTAGTTCCAGCGGCTTTAAAGTCCGCTTTTATTAAACCTACACTGAAACAACCCAACCTTAATCCAGAAAGCTTATGTAATTATAGACCTGTGTCAAACCTACTGTTTGTTTCTAAAGTACTTGAAAATTTTTGTGGCACAGCAGCTGAATGATTTCATAGGATTTCATAATAATCTTTTTAAATCAATGCAATCAGGATTTAGGGCTAACCACTCTACTGAGACAGCCCTGATTAAGGTAACCAATGATCTTCTACTGGCAATGGACTCTGGCGCATCATCACTTTTGCTGCTGCTGGACGAGTGCTGCATTTGACACAGTGGACCATAATATCTTGCTAGAACGGTTGGAAAAATGGATTGGTCTCTCAGGAACCTTTCTCTCATGGTTCAGATCCTACCTCTCAGATATGACGCACTGTGTTAAATATGGTGAAATTACATCTGAGCCCTTTAGTGTAACCTGTGGTGTTCCGCAGGGTTCAGTACTTGGCCCCCTTCTTTTCAGCATTTACATGCTTCCGTCAGGTGATATTATTCGTAAGTATAAACTCAGTTTCCATTGCTACGCAGATGACTCAACTATATCTTCAGATGGAGGAATATGCCACACTAAATTGTGGAAATTTGGAGGCCTGCCTCCCTGAGAAAAAAGAGTGGATGTCACTCAACTTCTTGCGCCTTAACTCTGAAAAGACCGAAATGTTACTTATTGGTCCATCTAAATACCGTGACAAATGTAATATCACCTAGAGTGACTCAGTCAAACATTTAGGTGTCATATTTGACCCCGATATATCCTTTCAAACACACTTGAAGAATATTACTAGAACAGCTTTCTTCCATCTTCTCAACATTGCTAAAAATCATCCCATGCTGTCTCAGTCAGATGCAGAGAATATTATTCACGCGTTTGTTACTTCCCGTCTTGATTACTGTGATGCACGACTCTCCGGTCTCCCGAAGTCCAAAATCAAGGGCCTTCAGCTGGTGCAAAATGCTGCAGCGAGGCTTTTAACTAAGACAAGAAAGTTTGATCACATTACCCCGATTTTATCTAACCTGCATTGGCTCCCTGTTAGCTTAAGATGTGATTTTAAGGTTCTGTTGGTATTATACAAAATCATGCATGGACTTGCTCCCTCATATCTTTCAGATTTAATTTCCCCTTATGTTCCAGTCCGGAGCCTTCGCTCCAAAAACGCTGGTCTTCTATTGATCCCAAGAGCCAAGAAGAGATCCGCGGGTTCGAGAGCGTTCTCCATCCGGGCACCGGTGCTGTGGAATGCTCTTCCCCCTGAGATTTGATCTGCAACCTCAGTGGAAATGTGTGCTTAAAACACACTTCTACTCTATAGCTTATGAATAATCTACATTTTATGTTGATAATATGTGTATTATTTGCCCTCATGTAGGTTTTAGATGAGGGGATGGTGTCATAACAGTCTGTAATAATAGTTTGCAATAGTCTTCGATCTGTGCAGCCCATTGAGACAATTTATGATTAAGGGCTATAAAAATAAACATGACTTGACTTGACTTGACATAAATTGTACATCTGAAGATCTCTGGCTCTTCAGAAAGCTTATAAGGTGAACAGTTTTAAACAGCTTAAGTGCTCCCTAACGAAGGGACAAAATGGTGGGCAGAAGGACAAAAGCGATATTTTCCAAACACTGAATGATGGGGCATTAATGAAGCAAGCAATTTTTATGGCTAAATGCTTCTGTTCAACCATTAGCTGGTAAAAGACCAATGATAGGAGCAGCCACAAATTATACTTATAAAAACGGCAGGTTTCCTTGTATTTTATCTTCTAACTCAGTTGACCTCAACGGCGACCACATGATAAAGGTGCTGGATTTGAGTCGAATCGGGAAGATTCTTCTTCTCTGGTAAACCATGGAATCCAATCTGTTTTATGTGGGGTGGGCAAAGCTTTACCCCAAAAAATAGTTAGGAGAGGGACAAGAGCTACCAAGCTGTACTTGCCCAAGACACACCACAGGAAGTGGTGCCCCTACAATCCAGGTAGTTAAACAGTGTATGACCTTTTTGTTTGTTGATTTTGAAAAAAAAGAGTAATATGATTAGCTAAATAATTACACAGAATCTTAAATCATGTGGCCACGTAACAAAAATTGGGTCAAAATTGGACCCGATCCACGGCTTGGATCAACTTCCGATTTTTTTATTTTATTTTATTTTTTATCTAAATGACCAAATTACTAAATAAATATGAAATAATTTTGCAAGTTGAAATTAAAAACAAACACAAAATTTTGTGTCCCAAAAATGGCTTATGACTTCAATTTGGGGAGAAAGTTAAAACAAATGCACAGAAATGTTAGGTTTGAGGCAAAATGACCTACTATTTGAGCTGTTGTTTTACATAAAACAAACCCCTTTTCGGAGAGGTGGCTTGTTTTGTTTTTAAAGCAACCATTTTTTTCTTCAAACCGACTCCAATATTGTATGGATCAATTTTGGTATTTAGCATTATTATTATTTACACTTGAGCCTTCATACTAGTAAATTGAGTTAATATAGATGAATGCACATTTTTGTTACTCACTTCTGATAATGGCAGCAGTTTTTTAAGAGTACCAAAGGTGTCTTATTGCCAAAAGAAAAGAAACAAAAGCTCAAGATGAAAGAACATGAGCTGTCCCCCATTGTGGTCTATTGTATACTGTGTCACATTCCTCCTTTTTGTGAAGTCGTTGGTTGGAAACTCTGTGACGCATTGCTATGACGTCACACTGTGTCAGTAGCTTGTCAATTGGCGTCCTGCCCCCACTCTCCAGCAAACTTTACTTTACTTCGGACCATTCAACAAAAAGACAAAAAAAAGTCATGGTTAAAACACTTCCCTCAAAATGGCTGGAAAAGGCTCCAGCTTACTCCAGCTGGCTAAGTTGGGAAGCTGTGTCAACGCTGTTTTAGACTTCTTTGATAATTTAAGTAATTACGTATGTTTATTGCTGACCTTGACTACTTTTTGTGTAGTGTTACCCAATGCAACATCTATTACAGCCTAGGCATCATGGAAAGGGAATAACCTCTTGTATGGACACTTTTCAAGGTTCCCAATTATCCCCATGCTGAGGTTTTGAGTTTCTTCTTCGCCCGTATGCAGGATTCACATCGGAGAATGTTATAATTGTGGCCTGTGAAGTCGTCCAAATGTGACTTTTCTCACCTGCTACTTGGGCATTGCTAAATGGTGGAAAAGAGATAGTGGGCTGTGTAAATATTATGAACCATTATGAGAATACAAGTAAATTGGTGAACTTCAACTCATGCATTATTGAGTTTTTTTATATGATGCAATATCATTTTTTTACCATACATATTGAGTGCGGGGATACATTTACAATGTGTTGTATGTATTCATCTTGAATAAAGAAGACATCTTGGTTAAAATTGTGGATATCTGTATACCTTGGGGATATAATTTCAATCAACAAATGATTTAACCTTTAATCAATATTTTTCTGTAGGTTTGATGGACCCAAACGCAGGAAGCAGGAAAAAGCAAGGTGCTTAAAGAACAGGTGGCATTTAATTACAAACTCATCCACAAAGCAACAAATAAATGTTCAAAAACAACAATAGAACAGTTCGAAAACAGAAAACTAAAACAAATAACCTCGGGTAAATAGGATGGGTTGTAAAAAGGTGATGGTGGACCACGAAGGTGAGATGAAATTCACGCAACACTGAGTGCTGTCAGACTGGCCTTATAAAGCGTGGAGCCCATCCCAGTTATCGTCCGGCAGTGGCCAGAGGACATCCTGAACCGGTTGCCTGCCAATAGCAGGGCACACAGAGTCGTACAACCATCCGCTTGCTCATTCCCACCTAGGGACCTAAGGATCATCTAGACAGGCCAATAAAACCTGACATTGTCAAGACCAGAACAAAGACAGGACCCACTTGCGTTACGTTTCTCACAGTTTTATTGGAAGAAAGAAAAGGGTTGCCCCACGATCCGGTGATCGCTGGGCACGGGAAGCAGGTCGTTCTGAACGCGGAAGTGGTACTTCCATGGTGAGCAATGGCGGTGTCAGGAACGGAAAAAACGGGTCAGTAGCCGGGACAGGTGAGCAAAAATGTGGTCTGGGTCGGAAGTGAGTCATAAGCCAGGAAAGGAGAGTAGACGTGGTCGAGGACGAAAAAGGTCAAAAGCCGGGACGGTAGAGTAGACGTAATCAGGATCAAAAATATGGGTTGAAGCCGGGGGAACAGACATGAGCAAAACACAGGTTGGAGTCAGGGTCGAGAAAAGGCTTGCATAGTGTAAACTGAGATTCGCAGACGGACTGACAACAGCTGACAGAAAGGAGTGGGTTTAAATGGGGACAGGGAGCCAATCAGAGTTCGAGGCAGTTGGCGCCAAATGAGCGGGCACAGGTGCTTCGCATCAGTAATCATGACAGACATGTATGTTTTGAATGTGGGAAGAAACCTGAGACCCCACGCAGGCACAGGGAGAACATGCAAAAACTGCACGGGAGGCTGCTGAAGCTGGAATGGTAGCCTTTGCAGCGTGGGGCTGCATGCTAACCACCCAGCTGCCATGCCACTACATACCTGTCAACCTGTACGGTTTTGCCATACAAAGTACGTTTTTTATGCACTTTAAGACGAGTACAACTTACGAGGAAATCTGTACGGAAAAACGCATATTTGTTAATGATGGGTAACATCCGGTATACACCGACTATCACTAAACGGCAAATCAATAAAGTCAAAGGAGTGAGCCGCGGCAGCCTCTATCTCGGTATCGTTTTTTTTCATTGCAAACGAAGCGAGCGGTTTGATGCCACTGTGTACATGCGTCTGCCGCCTTTCCCATCATGCATCATTCCGAAAAAAAAAATATGGTGTACGATTATTTTGTATTTTGTACGGGAAAATACGACAGTTTGTACGGGCATGGAGGTTGACAGGTATCCCACTATATTTTAAAATGATTAAGTTACAATTTTTTGACAATGACAACGAGGCTATCACAAAATACCAAAATCATAGATTTATTTAAAAATGTACCTTATTCAACACAAAACCATTACTTTTATGAATTCATAAAACACATTAGCCAGAGCCCGCCCCCTCTTCTTTAGTAAAACAACGTAATCTGATTGGACAGTCGATGGGCATCTGACGTCACCACCCGTCTGTCTTTTTTCTAAATCCTTTGATTCTTTGAACCTCTTTGTTCATCAAGGTGCTTTACAACTTTGAAAAAAAACAACATTTTTTTTCCCCGACTGCACGCTGACTAGTTTCGCTTTAAGCATGATTCAATAGCGGAATCGCACGCTTTTCTCCGGCCAGTTTCGGGACGTGTGACCAGCAGGGAGAGACAGTGAGAATAGCTTTTTATAGTGAAGCAGAGCGGGCGGCTCTCGCCTTCAGTGTCGAAGGAAGAGAAGTGGAGAGGAGGAGAGTTTTAGCAGCCTCAGTACCAGCCAGTGCTTCTCCCGGATACGTTCCACGGAGAAGGAGGCTTTCTCAACCGAAGTCCTTTTTTAGAAAAGACAAGGAGGAGTCCCCCATTTTGATTGTTGACTTTCGTTTGGGATTGCGGCTGTTGTTCCAAAGAGGATTTAACCCGACCAAGATGTACCGACGACGGGAGGGCAGTGGCGGAAAGCTTCTGCTGGCGCTCTTGGCAGCACTGCAGGTAACACATTCGGGACAGTTTGGTCGTCACTACTTTAGCTAGAGCTGCAAGTCTTACTCTTTTTTTTGTCTTAAAAATAAGCATTGCTGATTTATAAGAGGCAAGAGCAACGGTCGAGTGCAGCGTGCCGTTCGTGCTAGCTTGCACTTCGTCCTTCTTTTAGTTTAAACTACGACAGAAATTCTTTAAAAAAACGGTTTGAATTGAAAGATGGGATGTTCGGCGTTTAGTTCGTCCAAGTTTAGAAGATACCTACGGTTAACCTAGTTTAGCAGCGCTTGGCATGATTATAAACGTTCGTGCATCAGGGGCTGTGGGGGAGTTGATCGTATCATCAAAACCTTCTCATCAGCGTTTTTTGGTTTGGATAAGAATCCCACACCATTTGAAACGATTTCGCTTCAAGTACTTAACAAAGACATGCCACCCAAATTATATTGATTAAAAATAAATCATTGGACTGTAGTCTGTAGTCCGTTGCCCCACAACACGCAACAGGGTTGATGCTTATAAGACTTAAGGGCAAAATGATTGCACACACAGCGGGGGGACAATATTAAGCACAAAGCAGTAATACCACAGTTTCAGCTCACACACACACATATATATATATATATATATATATATATATATATATATATATATATATATATATATATATATAAAATCAATATTATTCCCTGCGACTGGTGAACCTGCCCACTGCCCGAGATATGAGATGTCTCCAGCGCACCCGCGACCCTACTGACAATAAGCAGTGCAGATAATGGATGGATGTGTGCATATATGTATGTATGTACATTTGAATATTGCTTGGCCCAGCAATTTGTCCATTCAAAAGCTTCCCATGTGGTCTCTAATACAATTCTAAAAGATGTAACCTATGAGTAGTTTCAATAAATGCTCCCTGATTTAAAAACAAAACAAAACACAGGTTTCCCACCCATCGTCTTCAATTCTTCAAGGGTTCTTTCACAAGAATGTTCATTTTTTTAATCCACCTCATTAAGCAGCGGCACAAATACCCACAATGCTTTTTTTTCCCTTGGCGGGTTGGACCCCCCCTCTTGTTTTTACATTCTTTTGACGGTTCAAGCTATGAAAAACGGGGTCAAATCTGGGAGAGGAGAAACAGAATCAAGGCTGAGGCTATGTTTAGGGAGTAGTAGTGGGCTATTCATGAGAATTGCCTCACACACGTTCATGATTCATTACTTGCTTTTTTTGCCAGTTCTGGGAAGTAGTTAGGCTAGCCTAGTACTCCCTAAATTTCTTGTGATAAGTTCCTGATATTGACAGTCTTGAACGCGATGAATCATTTCAAGTTTGGGGGGACATCCGAATTCGGGTACATCCTTGGTAATCATTTAAACCTTAGGTTATTTTCATCTTTGGTGTTCCACCCCTTTGTATTGCAACAATAGTGGGTTGTTGCTGAGTACGCTCCGTGGCCATGTTCCTATTCTTGAAAAGTACACTGTTGGTGTTGATCAGAAAGGCCGACACAGAGGCTTGGCAGTAAATTCATCCTGTGCCTAGGCCCCTCCACTGGGACAAATGGGGCTTGTTCTTGCCCAGCCATGCTTTTTGGCTAATGCTTAACCCCTTTGGCCTCATTATCCTAATTGCAGTGCCTGCAATAAAAACAACAGATGCTTTTGTACAACTGAGAGAGGTGGTTATGTTTGGGAGGGAGTGGGGTGTAATCGGAACGTGAGCAAGAGGGCTTTCGGCAGGGCACAAGTGGATTTTTGTGGATTGATTTATGATTCATTGTTGGAGACCCTTACTGTCTTTCTTTCCACCACAGGTTGGTACAGAATGCGGGGTCATCCCACCATGCAAGCCTGGCTTCTCTGAAGACGTATACAAAGTCGGCTTGCCAGATATCATCGAAAAGGGGCAGCCACTTTTTACTGGTGAGTTTTGCAAACCCCCGAACACCAGCCCCCTCCTGTGTATTGCTATGCTCCCCTGTCGTGTTTTATAGTATTCCTGAGCAGAACAAGCACAACATTTTTGATATTACCTCCTGAGTCGCGGCAGGCAGTGTTGTTTGCCTCATAAACCAGTTCACATGTGGTTCGCATTTGTATTGCTCCATTTGGTTACATGTTGCCCTTTTTTGGTTTTGAGCAGAGGGCTGTGTACTGAATACAGCTTGTTAGACGAAATTTAAAGCATACATTATGTATAACACCGATACAACTTGCATCTTTTAATAGGGGGTTCCCTGCAGGTAAAACAATAAAAATCCCTCACACACATTTCGATACCGATGCAACTTTAATGAAGCAATTAATGTTGCTAAACGTTGGGTGTGTAGCACCAGAAACTCATTGGATAGAAGTGACTCGTCCTGTTCAGAGAGTAAAGGTTCCCAACCCCTGCTCTAATCCCACTATGGTCTCAGTCCAAACGCAAATAGTCCGACTGAAAGTGTTGGGTTAGTCCTTTCATTTTCTGATTACTTGTGCATGTATAGCTGTTTGACTGATTGAATAACTTGTGCACATTAATGCGCATGTGCAGTGTCTCCTTCACTGATATATTTTTTCTTTGTTGGTACTGCAGATACAGTAATTATTGAACTGTAGCAAAGAGACAAATGAAACATATCAATCCGGCTAACTCGCTCAACATGTCTCATGTGTATTAGTTAACATTAAAAATACCACATATATCCCTACATAAAGTATATAATATAAGTCCAAATCTTTGGCAAGCAAAGTATTGGCTTGACTCCTAAATTTGGAGCCCAGTTTTGATGCTATGGGTAAAAAAAAAACATACTATTTCACTGACTGTGGAGAGTGACCTATTATTGATTTAATGTATGAATCAATGAAACTTAATTTATTACATGATAAAAATAAAGTAAAATGAAAAAAGTAAAATGCGGAAACAAAGTCTATTTGCTGCGTGGTTACGTTTCTCCTTTGCCCCTTCAAATCGAGTTGCTTGCGAATGCCATGTATACGGGGGTTATTTGTTTGGCACTAGTCATGTAAATGATTGATTTGGATTGGTCCAAAAATCCAAACTTTAATCCCAGTCGGGCTATTCACTGCATACAAATGTACCAGTTGTTTGTGTAATATGGATTTAGCCGCAAATTAGAATATGCTTTTGTATTTTTACCCAGGGACACTCATTCTTCTATTTGCCACTGACCAGCAATATCATCACAGTGCCCAAGTTCACCTTTTTCTGACTTTGGTCTTGTGACGTTCGCTAGATCCTAGCTTTAGCTCTGTAAAGTCACTTTTAGTGGGCCACAAGCGTGAGAATGGCTGTGTACTGAGATGGATGGAAAAAAAAAAGTTTTTTTGTAAAAATATGCATATGACGGAAATATTTGCTCTTATACATGGTCATTTGGTGTTTGTTTCCGTTTTAACTTTTGTATCACCTGAAGTTTTTTTTTTTGGTAGAGGAAAAACTGGTGCAATAAATTAGGTCAGTTTATGGAGGCTTATGCCTCAAAATGTTTGAAAACATTGGTCTGCAGTTGTCAATTAAACATCCTCAAAAGGCAAGATCCGTGCCCCTATTACTGGCATAACAAGGATGCAGCTTCTGTGAAACCTCACATTGCTCTTACAGACTGTAATAAAAGTGGAATATAACACCAGTGTGCCATTAGTGAAGGTTACAGCCTTGAGGTCATTTGGGCCAGAAAACATTCTCGCTTGTGTTGTATTTCACAGTATGTGCCTAAAAATTGCATACCGCTGTTAGTGTGACTCAGAGGGTAGTGGTAGAGAAGCAGTAATGGTGAGATCAGGTTAAAAAGTGCCTGGACGGGTGGTTGCGCTTTCACTTAGCTTTTCATTGTGCACAAGTTTCCCTCTGATTCTGCAGGTGAAGGATTTCTCTCCACCAGCTTGTGGATGAGCCATGACCAGGATGAATCAGGTCCCCCCCTTTCCCGACATACACATTTAGTTTTTTTTTAACTCGGTAATCACCTCCCCCAACAGCTTGTTGTACTGGAGTTTTCCTTGACAGAGAGGGGCACTCGTGTGTCATTGTAATGCAGACAAGCACCTCAGCAGCATTGGATGATGTTAATGAAAGTGCATTCTCCAGTGGAAGGCTACTGCTGGGTTTTCGGAGGGACAAAAAGCCCCTGCGGTGTGAAGAGTTTGCACAAGTTTTTCAATTTTGCCCTGGCCATGCTGCTTTGGATATTGTTTTTGACCAGCCGTTGTAGTCTAATGCTTTTTTTTTTCATTAGGTTAGTCGATTTTCACTTGAAAGGGCTTCATTGATAAATATAAACCTGTATGAGGGATTCATTTTAAGGCATACCAGGAGTTTGTGATTCCAAACACATTACAACTTTTCTTTTTTTTCTCTGAGTTTAATTTGGTGATTTAACAAATTGGAAATGGGATTGTCCATTTTAGGTTTCTGTAACATAACTATGTTGCTCGTATGGGATTGGCTCTAAATACATACTACAAACCTATGGTAAGCCCTTAAGCATCTTTGTCCCATCTAATTGCCGTCCGTCCTTTTGTGGAAGATTAAGAGAATACACAGCCAGAGGTGTGTAAAAAGGTGGAAATGGTGCTACTTCACTTGCAAACAACATACATTGTATGCACTAAATTGGAGACTTCCTGTGGATTTAATGTTGGCAAAGGGAGACTGCCCAGCCAGCAGAGTTGATTGTAAGATTAAATCACATTCCTTGGGGCTGTCTTCTAAACTTAAACCATGATCCAGTCAATGTTCCCTCTAAGCTTCCACAGGTGTGAGCATTCACAGTCTGTAAGTATCGCTTGGAACAATAGCGTGTGAATTTCCCTGCGGTGATGAATAAAGTATCTATCTATTTATCTATCTAGTAAACAACATCAATCCTGCGTGTGGCAACTAAATAATTATCAAACATAAACCTGAGATCAAATCAAGTTACATTTTGCTGAATTTCTGGCAATGCTAGGTTTATTTTTTTTTTTTTACAGTTTATTAAATTGACTAATGTACTATTGGTATGGTTGCACAGCCCAGAACTTTTACATAAGCTTTCCATGAAAAAAGTATCCTATCCAACCTAATACTGAAATTGTGTGATTTTGTTTACTTGGTTAGTTTTGGTAATAGAGATCAGTAAAGTATTTAATCAAACTTTTTTAGAGGAAGTACAGTGTTGGCAAAAAGTTTGACTTTATAGATTTGCAAATGATTTAAATCAACCATGCAAAGAGACACAAAAATTCTTCCTTTCTCTTTTTTTCCCTCCCTTTTTCTTGATTTTTAAAATTTTCCACCGACCCCCCTTTTTTATTTTTTTCCCTTTTTTTCTCGATAGTTTGTTGGGAATTAAATATTAAAATGTATCGTTAACCAAATTGTTCGAATTAGTTATCGGACTCCATTAACCAAACACAATCTACATTCACCCAACAATGCACGCTCGTTTCTTGATGGAAAAGACAAGAATAGCCGACATTTTCACACTGGGGCAGATTTAATTTCATTAGCAATTTAACTAAGTGTACTCCATCAAAAATGGCCGAATTAGTTGAATTATAGTCGTTTGAGTCTCTTGGAAGCCTTTTCTGAAGTCCTCTAGCTTTCTCCTCTCGGCCTATGTCCCCCCGCAAGATGGTGTCTTCCATGAGCGTGCCAAGGAAGCCCCCCCCCTGGGCGTCGCGATGTCTGGAAAACTCAAAACAACACCGAGCGTTTCCACGTCATCAGGGTCTTGTTCTCAAAACATCGCCTGCCGTCCTCCATCAGAGTCCTGTTATCAAAATTCACTAGTCAAAATATTCTGCATTTGGAACGCCATGACCTGTCATTGAACTATAGCCTACTCGGTGAAAATCTTCATTGCACTCAATAAATGTAACTTGTATTCAATCGTATAAAATCTTTTATAGTCAAATGTATAAAATCCTTAATTTTTTTGTTCTTTTTTTGTTTTTCAATGCTATTTGCTTAATTTTCTTGCCCCCTTCTTTTTCCTCTATATCTTTTTTAATCAATTTTTTTTTCTTCGTTTGTTTTTTTCCTTTTTTGGTCTTTTTTCCCACGTTTCCCCGTTTTGGAGTCATTTTGTGCATAATGTTACATAATAATCAATAATATATGGATTAAAACAACCTGAAAAGCCATTTGGGAGCTGAAAGAACCGGCTTTTTTTGAGAAGACAAGCGTGTCTCGTTATATTTCAATGTCTCTGTGACAAGGGAGAGTACAATAAGACTAATAATAAAAATAAAAAAAGATTAGGCATCTAGTAAATATCCTTACTTTTGTTTACTCAATTTTGCACTGCATGAGATTTTGAGCCCTGATTTTTATGCACTGGACAGTTGAAAGGAAAAATTGAATCCAGCCTAGTGAGGCTGTATTGATTTTCCAAAGTTAGTTGGCAGAATGATACAAAGAAAAAGGCAGGCCGGAGTTATATATAGTTTTTTTGGGTGGGGGAAATTACTCTTTATTTTTTATTTTTTTTCCCTGTTGTGCATACTGTTAGCCGATGCAAAACCATGACACGCTCTCCTCCCATATGACCTTTATTTTTAAAGCCTCAAATGTTTGCTCTGACCTGATAAGTGAATGGAGTAGAACCAGAAGCAAGTTATTTATTAAAAGCCTTTTACAGATAAAGATATCTTGTCATTGCCTGATAAAGAAACATGTTTAACAAAACTGCATTCAATTTCAGGCGGGTTGTGGCTGCGGGGGTCTTTGCGACCTCGGTGGAATTCTGGTCTTGTTAGCTGATTTACATTGTGCTTTTCATATCCAGGCTTGGCCTTAAAATAAGTAATTGTGTGTCAGTTGGACTTGGAGCAAAATTTAGTAGAGATTTCCCACCCATAAAACTGGTTTAATGAAAATGCCAAAACCCCTTATTGGGCCTAACACTTCCCATGCATCCCTTATTACATTTTTCAAGCTTTGATGTTGGAAAACCGTTTATGACCAAATTTTGCACTTCACAGTTTTTTTAATTTTGCAGATGCCCAGACCATGTTTTGCTTCACCCTCATCCCCTGTTTATTCTTGATATGCTTGAATACAGCTGTGGCCACTTAGATGTATTTAAAGGGGCCCCTGTGTTTGGTGGGACATGACCTAGCTCGACCTCGTCCTTGTAAAATAGGCCAAGTACTCATCGAGCTTCTCAAGTCCTTTTTCTGCTCGGCGACTACACGTGACATTAGCCGAGCAATCTTGGTCAGGTTCAGATGAACGGACGAGTGAACAAACAAGGTCAGGCACATGGACGGCAGGCATGGCTTGTTGGTACATGTCAGACCAGTACTACAGATATTTGCCTCTTCACAGGTGGCCTCTTTGCTTTCTGTTTAGAAATGTTGTACAGTAGATCTGCAATAACGAATCGATGAAATCAATTCAAATCAATGAATAAAATCGTTGACAACAAATTAGTTTATCGATTAGTTGTGTCGTGCGATTTATGCGTCGCTCAGCACGTCGTGGAGCCAGTGACGTCACACACAGCGCAAGTGTGCGAGCAAAATAGAGCGGGGCGTAGTGTGAACTATCTTAAAAGGCTATGGTAAATTCAACTTGTGAAACATGACAGACACAGAGCAAAACAGTTCGATCCAAGTCTGCAAAAGTGTGGGAGCACTCCACTTTTCACAAAACAAAAAAAGGACGTCACTTGGAAGCTTTGCAAAAGTATTACGGCACGGGTGCGCCACAACTAGGAGGCAGCAATCGAAAAACATGGAGTTACCGACGAGAATGAAGGGAGCTCAGTAGCAGGGTAAGCCATTACATTATTATTTTTTATTAGTTGGTTATTTGTGGTTTTAGGTATGTAAAAATAACCTTCGACTCTTGTAGCTAGCCGATCTCTAGCATTTGCTTTCTCTGTGATTAATGACTGCGCTCATGTTTGTGTACAATAATTTTTATTTCAGTGAAATCAGCTTAAGCAGTGTTTATTTGTGCTTCATAAAAATAAAAAAAAACCTCCACATTTGCACAACGGTGGTAAGATTGATCATCAAGTTTTAATTTTCTGGCAAAGTTCGAGTGATTTATTGAGGAAACATAAAATTAGTCTCTGGTAGCTCGCTTAATAGAAGCATGTTGGCTTATTAATGACTGGGTGTGTGAGCGAAATACTTTTTATTTCAGTTCAATGAAAGAAAGACAGCACAGAAAACAGTATCAACTGTTCATCAATAAAAGGGAATAGCAAATTATTCGCACCAAAAACACAAAAAAAAACTGAACAATGAAATTATAACATAAACATGTGCCTAAGGGGAGTAGGCCGAAGCAGAGGCAATTAAGTGCCCATTCTTGTTGCGCTTATAATAGTAAACAGTGTTTAAATATGCTTTTTGAAATAGCTTAACTTGCCGGACTTGTGTGAATGAGTTTAAGATTAAGCCACGAGTTTTTTTTCTGGCAAAGTCTGAGTGATCATTGTGTTCATTGAAATTTGTGCCAAAATAATACTCATACTATACTTTCTTATCACTTCAGAAAACAGCAAACAATGACAAGTTTCATGATGAGAAAGAGAAATAATGCACGCCACAGCAAGCAGCTGTCATCACTAAAAGCACCCTCAATATGATCCCTATTGACAAACACTGATTTTTGCATTGTAATGCAAAGTTCTAAAATAAGAAAGATTGAGTGAGTTAGTTTGCAAGGGTGGTAGTTGTTACTTTCTGCTTGTTAATGTTGAAAACCAAGTTACTGGCTTTTCAGATTTGCAATGATTTCTTGTTCCCCCCCAAAAATGATTAAAAAACAAAAAATAAATATATATATATATATATATATATATATATATATATATATATATATATATATATATATATATATCAGCTGGTGTATAATAAAGAAGGGCAAATTAATCATGTGTTTTTTAATAATCAGATTCATCGATTAATCAAAAAATAATTGTCAGATAAGGAATTATTAAAATAATCATTAGTTCAAAACAAAACTCATTTAATGAGGTTTAATGGCCGCAGATAATCAAACAGGGTTTATTAATTGGTCTATTCTATTTATTGCAAAATACAAAAATGTCTTAAGCACTCATATACCGTTCGTTCATTCATCCATCCATCCATCCGTCCACCCATCCAAAATAAGTGTACACATATGGTGGTATTGTAACCTGTGCAGCCCTGTTAAACATTTTGTGAAGGGCTATACGAATAAATGTGACTTGACTTGACATACAGTACAGAAAAGGCATCATTAACATTGATGTTAACACCTATAGACAATTTAGTGTTAAAAGAACTTGTGTATATTGTTTAATGTAGAGGCATTTTGTATGACTTGTAGCAAATCCAAATTTGACACTGGAGGTTCGCCAACTAAGTTCAAACTCGGAAATACTCGGCCTTGAAGCAGATCACTCTGCCGTCCGCATTAAGAAATAAAAGGAGAGTAAGATAAACAGAAGGCTGCATGTACTGAACTGCGAGACTAAACTTGAAACCACAATGATTTGGACAGCTCCCTCAAGTTTCTCGGATAATTTGTCTCAACACATGTCTTGATCTGTTAAGGAGCTGGAAACTTTGAACGACGTTTCTAACATGAGAACGTTTCTGTTTTACGAGGTCATGTATTGTGAAGAATCTCTAAAAAAACAAGTAAACTCCCTGTTTACAATGTCTGCTTGTGAGGTAGGGCTGCTTAGTTTTGACATTATATTTTGTTTTAACCAACTTTACAAAACAATACACTTACTACTTTGGCTTGAATGAAACCTTTCAAAAACTTCTTCTTGACTCGATGTATTGCAATTTCACTTAGAGGGAGGATTATAGGTCTGCTATCACAAGTACTTTCTTGTAATGATACACAAGCAGGGATGGTTGATATTCTGACTATTAATCCTGCCAGGGACAACCAACGCCTTTCTTTTATTTCAATTATCTTGTGATTGGCAGTTCTAAGTGGTGAATTAAAACATTAACATAAACTGGATGTTTTTTTAGACCATCTGCGAGGAAAAATATGTATTGTTAATAATATTGATTCAGGATTATTGCTTGAAATATTCCCATTGTGTCAGTTAAACAATGCAGAGACCCTTCGCTAATTTGCACTTCTGTTATTGCTGGTTCACTCCTCTGTGGATTTTTATAATAATTGAGTTTGTCTTTATTGTCATTAATATCATTGCATCGTGCATGGTATTCAACTGGGACATATTAAGGAGGGCATTCTGTTGTTGGTGGGTGTGCCTGTCTGTGTGCGCCGCCTTAATAGGCCTGTGTAGGCTCTCAGTCAAAACAGCTGCAGTGGGGCATGCGCAGTCTCTCTCTGAATCAAAAAAAAAAAAAAAAATTTGCACACGGTTACAGCTACAACCTCATTACATTAAAAAATAATGAATCAATTAAATCAGACTCTAAGGAAAGTCGGAAGAGTGCAACACAATTGTGCGCACCAGTGAGTACTATCAGAATTATGATCAGGTTCCAGAAGCGAATCGGGCGGGATCTGGTAGAAGGCAAGAGCAGTGCTGCTGCCTACTGCTAACAGGTCGGCTAACTACTCTCAGAAACTACTCCCCTGGACATTGTATTTTGCCAACACCAGGTCCATTGGCCATGAAATGAAGAACTTGGAGCCACAATTGGTGGTAAACAGCTGCGTTTGGGATGGTCTGAATCAAACCATTGCTGCGATCTGTCTCCATTCAAGGACACCCGTTGCTAGCGCGCGGATAGCCAGCCGCTCTCTAAATTTCTTTCTTACACTGAAAAGAGAAGCCCTCCAATTTCACTTTACTTTTGTATAATGACAATAAAACCAAGGGAAATTGCGTTGGGGTCAGGGGTTGATAAAGCCTAGACCACACAGAGGTAGATGGGGCGCGCGTGCTGAAGTAAGTGGGAGCTCTTTGCTCATATGTGAAGCTACATGCGCTTTTGACAAATGTCCTCCAACTTCATTTTAGTTTTGTAGTCTGAGAATAAAACCATGAATAAACTACTATAATGTGTTGTGTGTTATTATTTATAAAGCTATACAGTAATTGTTTTTTCATCACGGTCTTGTACTCATATAAACATATATACACACATATATACAGGGTTGGGTAGGGTTACTTTATCTTGATTACATTCAATTACTTTTGGATTACTCCAATAACAAGTATGCTAATAAAAGACAAAAGAAACAAAATATGAATAAAATTACTAAATTTTGTGCAGGTTTGGAGTAACGGAATACATGGAACGGCAAAAATGATGTTGGCAAGCTGTTTGGATTTATTTTCATTTTAGTTCTGTCACATTTTATGTTAGTTTTGCCAGAGATCAAAGCCAGGAGAGAAAGCTTACCACGTGTTGTGAGTCAGAATGTTATTCATATTTAGTTTATTTTGTCTTTTGTTAGCATATTTGGTGTTGGAGTAATCCAAAAGTAATTAAAAGTAATCAAGTTGAATTAACCCTACCCAACCCTGCATATATATATATATATGTATGTATATATATATATATATATATCGGAATATAAATATGTCATAATTGCACTATGAACCACGAGAAGGCTTGTATTTGTTTTCGTAGTCTCCACCCTGCTGTGTTTTACATATTCCCCGTCATTGTCGGATATGAAGTGTAAACCAACCCCATGGCCATTCATCCTCCTACTCAAATGACATCTTACATTGCTTTTTATTTAACTGCACGCACTTGCTTATATCATTCCATTGCCTTTGTACTCTTATTTCCTGGATGTAAATCAATACGTGCAGATATTTGTCTACCATGATCAATATGTATGTAATGACTGCAGTGCTCCAATTCCCAGCTAAAGCATCAAAGGCGGGTTGGGTTGAATAGATTTTATTCTTTCATTGTTTTTTCCTTGCATGAATTTAGTTTCGTCTTCAGTCACAGGATCCTTTCTCTTTTTCCTCTGAGTACTATGGCCTAGATAACCAACGCAAACTATGACGGTAGATTGAATCGTGGTGAAATATATCCGCGAAAAATAACCTTTGATCCAGACCCTTATAGTTCAACGTAACAAGGAAGGCGAGTTCGATGCACAAGTTGAGTTTATGATTGTACTTTTTTTGTAGTCCTAAGGCACACGTGTAAATTGGAAATAATAATAGCATATTAAAACTGGCATGCCCATCTGTGGCTAATTGCTGAGTGCATTACTGCACCTGCTGGGTGGCATGGCAGGATGAGGCATAATTTATTTATGTATGACCTTTTTAGGGTGCAAGTTCTTACCTAACTCAAGGCTGTCTGAAAATAATCCCTCACTTTGTGCAGGCTCACCTTGCTTTAAGACCATTATGAGTTGTATGTAAAGGGCTAACATAGCACCAATAACGTTTCATTCCCTCTTTTCATATCACAGTTATCAGCTAAAGGCCTTGCACTCCATCATTGGCACCTAACAGTGTCTGACATTGGGCATTCATCTCGGTCGTGAGGGGAGTTTCATTCGCATATAATTAGCTTTTTCAATTCAAAGGAACAAACTGTGAAAGGCTTGTAGCCAAGGGTTAGCTAAGGCTATTTGACCCTTACAATCTGAATTAAAAAAAAAACTCCTGTTTGACTTAATTAAATATGCAGTTGATATAGAGATATCTGGTTAAAATGTTGCCTCTTTCGCATTTCACAACCCAGGCATCATATTCTTCACAGGAGATATGGATTTTGCTTAATGTGCCAGTGACAATTCTTTTTAGCCCGTGTCCAATATAGATTTTACATCATAAATTATTTTTTTCTTAAAGTCATTTATTTTCACATTTCTGCTTTTGCCCGATCTTAATGCCTATGGTTTTTGCAGAACACTAGGAAAGCCTGTTTTTTACAGGCTTAGTAATGAAGCTTGTGTGTGAAAATGTTTGTCAAAATCCAATTTCAATTCACATCATCATGGCGGCGCCCTGTTCGGCTGCGGCTGCATCGGCTTGCAACGTTTTTTTTACACGTCGGCCATAAGATCCAGTCTTCGACTCAGTTTTGATGGCGCACAGTCGGCTCGAACTACAGATTAAGATACGATCGCAGTTTTTTTTGCTGGATATGCGATCATCCAGACATCAAGCGCTCGGTGTTTATTAGCCACGGACTGCTATGTCAACAAGACCCAGCGGCCTACAAAGCAGCGAAGCAGAGTGGCAAGACAGCGGCGTGACCGCCGAACGAGGACATCAAGCGCTCGGTGCTACGACCACTCGGGAGTGTTTATTAGCCACGGACTGCTATGTCAACAAGACCCAGCGGCCTACAAAGCAGCGAAGCAGAGTGGCAAGACAGCGGCGTGACGAGGAAGCGGGCCGGGCTAACAGCTAGGCTAAAGGCTAACCCCTCTAACATCCATTTTGCTCTCCAACGTTCGCTCTCTGGACAATAAACTGGACCATTTAACAACTGGAAGTGGCATCGAACCGCGAGATGACGAACTGCTGCGCTAAAATTCTGACGAAGACATGGTAAATCTTATCTATCCCGGCTGACGTTCAAAGAACCTGTGCGGGTCAGATGTATCGACATTTCGTTCTGTATACACGTGTACACGAATGACAATAAAGTAAATCTGAATCTGAATCTGAAATTCCTGTGCACCCACATCCAAACTTGAAAGCGTTTCACGAAGGTGAGGGAGGCAGTGGGAGTTGTTGCAGCTGGTTTATAGCCTATTTTGTTTTTTGTCTTAGTTGAGCCACTTAGACACTACTTCTCCAATTGTTTATGGCACAAGTTGAATCACTCATGAAAGGAACGGAGGGTAATTTTCTCGCTTTATGTTTTTGATTTAATTTTAAAAGCACATTATATATACCTATTAAACTAACTCCTCCACAAATGTCTCCATATATAGAGGCTTTGTATTATTCACCAGTGAAATCCTATTGTAGACCAAAAACATGCTAGTGAATGCTTAGTTAATACTGTACCATTCATGTCACTGATTTGTAGATTAAAGAGCCATTTTTATTTATTAATACAGCTTTTCTGGGGGGGTAAGTAAATCTTAAAGTTTATCTCTTTAACCAATCATGTGTACAACACAACCCTCCTTCTCGAGTCCAGTTGGCTGATCACTCAACAATTTTGTTACTTGATTTCGACCACTCTTTATCTCGCTTTAGGGCCTTTTCTCCCTTATAGGGTTAAACAAAAGTGAAGCATACTGGGCCTTGAAGGTCTTTACATTTTTTGCTCCCCAGGCATTGAAATGAGTCACTCCCGACTCAAGTGATCTCACTCTCATTAAATCTTCACGGCACTAGGCAATATTTTCAAGCTCACTTGTGTTGTTTTTATACAAGATTATGTGTATTGGCTACATATCTCTATTGTCTCAAGACTATCTTTGCGGTAGTCATATGTTAAATGGTCTGCATTTTTATAGCGCTTTTCAAGTCACCGAAGACCTCCCAAAGCGCTTTACAATGTGCTACACACGTACTCATTCACAAACACACTCACACACCGATATTGGCAATAGCAACCTGCTTATCGGGGGCAATAGGGGATCAGTGTCATGCTCAATGACACTTGAACATTTAACCGTGTGATTTCCAATTGTATTCTTTTTTTTTTTTTTTTTAAACGTGTTTTTTTTTTTTGTGTCCCATAGAGTGAGATGTAGATTTAAAACTACTGTATGTATCACGAGCTGCAATATGAAAAATAATGATTTGATAAAAGTTCAAATTAAAAAGAAAGATATTTGCCTTTTCAGTGAAATTTTAGGATATACTTAAAATCAACTCAAAGCTTGACATGTTAACTTCATTTGAAGTATTTGTCTTTTAGCGGAACTATTTTTAGAGAAGGTGGATTCCAGATTTCCGAAAGTGATTTTTTTTAAATCCCCAAAATGTAGAGTTGTATCCAAAAAGTCGCTACCTTTTTCTAAATAGTATATTGTTATTGGGCCTTTTCTTCAAGCTCACATTCACAGAGCTTTCTGTAGATCCTCTTGCGTATATTTGGTATGTTTCTCTGTGAAAAGCAGAGGGGCTCAGTCAATGCCAGATACTGAAAAATTAAGATCACATATTATTTCGAATGGTCTAGGCCGACATTGGTCATCTATACGGAGCTGTGTAAAGTATCTCCAAGACAAAAAACACCGCAGTCATTCTCATGTGTGCAGCTGGACATTCTCATTGATTGACACAATCCAACCAGCTTTTCACATTCAAAGGTTTACATACTAGAATTGTCAGTAGCTTCAAGCAAGAACTACTAGAACTCTAAATGAGAGCAACACCATGTTCCTAAAATAAGGTTTGAAGTTGTTTTCTTTCTTAATATATTTCCGGCAAAACATATCATCACTGTGCTCAGTAAATTGAAATAAGTCGCATAAAGTAATTTATCTGAGAAATATAGTGTTGAATCACAGTATGTAGTTGGCCACATGTATAAACTAAACGGCACAGATATCTAAAAAACATATTGGTACATGGTGAGACAGCACAAATTGGATCGCTGTCACATCTCTGTCACAAAAAAAGAAATTTGAAGCTAGGAAAGTGGGGGCACACATTGATTGACCCAGATACTGTAACCATATTAACAAAGAGGCTGCGACCTCCTGCGGGCCACGCCAACTATTGTGTTCCCGGCAGAGGCTTCAATTTCAACGCACCAGCGCTTCGTTAGACACTAGCCTCTTGATGACTCACAAGGTTGTAACTCATGACATTGTGCATGCATCATCCTTTCACCCTTCCTCCCTTACCCCGACCACTCATTCTCAAACAGAGAAGTTCCCTCTGCTTCTGTGCATGATGGATGTGATTTAATTGAGTAATGGAAGGATCCAACTCCTTTGTTCTACTTCCTCAGTTCATGTTTCCAAATACCTCTGATGCCTCATTTCTTTCAATGGAAGTCATGAAATTGACATTTTTCTTTTTTAAAATCAGTTATGTGATTGGGAACATGATGTCCCCTGCAAAAACTACAGTTCAGCTGTCCTTAAATGAGCATATGCAGCCTGTGATATTACTTGTCTCAAGTGATCTACTGTGACTAGACCTTGCTGACACCAGCACCTGCCATCACACTATACTGATATTATGATTGACCAGAAACAATTTTCTAGTCTCAATTTGAGTGCACACCATGGCAGTAGGCAACATATCGCTGCATGGCCCACGTTGCCAGAGTTTATACTATCACTGTCTTTGTCGATATTTATTGAGGCATTAAAGAGCTTGCGGCACGTTGCCACTTTATTTCCTGTTGCACTGCCGGCTCAGCAGGAATGAGGCTGAAGGGGGGGTATATTCTGACTGAAGGGTTGAATAGAAATTGCAGGATAATTTGTGAACATCTTAGACATGAAGTACTATCATAAAAATGTGGGTATTATATATTTGCTCAACAAACACAATTCAAGTGGGGTCAAATAGCCTTCACAAACGTAGGTAACAACTCTTCAGTGGCACTGGTAGGCATAATGTACAATTTTATAGCTGCTGATTTTAAATAATCATATTAAATTCTTATAAAAACCAAAATAATTAAAGTACTTTAAAAAAATCAACTGATACAGTAAAACCGATGAGAAATGTAAAATGCAAATAACTGAAAAAAGTTCATTCTACTCTATTTGTGTAAAGTGGCTGGTCATGATGAAAAACAGTCGTTTCCCCCCTTTTTTATAAGGACATATTTTCAGGCCGTTTTAGCTTTTAATAGACTGGAAAGGGAATATTGTCATGAAAACATGAGGATGGAACTGAGACAATGATAATGGTGCGATAGTCGACACGATAGAATACATCGAACAACTCACACTCGGATATGCGGCCTAGTACAATGATAATAGTAGAATAAATTATTCTCACGCATGGCTTAGCGGCAGCCAACCAGCATCAGAGATGAACAAGACTGCACCTCAAGCACAAAGCACTTTTTTTTGTATTAAAACTGCTGAACATTAGAGAGTTACTGTAGTTCTGTAGTGTTAGCATGTAAACATTTGCGAAAGTCCTTTTGTTTGGTAACTTTCTGTCATTAAACAAACACAAAATTTTAACAAAATAGTGTTTCTGTCTACTATGTATTGGTATAACTGCTTGTTATTCATTGAGAACAGTATTACAGACGCTCCCCTAGTTACGAACATTCGAGTTGCAAACAACGGTACATACGAACATTTTTTCGGGATGTCAAAACATATCCGGACTTTACTGTAAGTTAGATTTTATATTGTTTGCACATTTTCCGAGTAGAGGACAGTACTGTAGTGCTTCTTTCCGCCGCGTGGCACTGTGAGGGGTCACCCAGTATCCACCCGAAGAAGAAATCTGGTTTCTACTTCCTGGTATGTGTAAACATAAATACGTGTACTGCATCGCTAGCACGCTAAGGACTTTGACGTTTTTATTGTTCAATATCTCCTGCATCCAATCAATATCGTTGGGGTGAATTGTAAAGAAGAGGTGAGACGTTTCTTTTGAAATTAAAGAGGAATAAGAAAGCTTGATGCGGTTGAGAAAATGGTCTGAACGCTTTTTTTTGCCATTTTTTCCACGAGGTGGACCTCTTCCAAAAGTAAGTTAAATTGAACCATATGTATCTTTATATAGCTTATTATTTTATGAAATGTTTATTTTTTTCGTACAAAACAAGTCAGGTTACTTAAAAAAGCCTTAAGCATACTTATATATACCATATACATACAAAATATAGCACTGAAGTAACTTTCAAACAAATTCAGCTTACGATCATCCGGAATCTTTTCGTAAGTAGGGCAGCGTCTGTATTGCAGTGAAAGTGACAGAGCAGTAGAAAAATAGACCAGGGGTGACGAACACGTGGCTCTAGAGCCGCATGGGGCTCTTGGCCAACAAGAATGCGGCTCTTTTCCTCATCATATTTTCTATATACTGTAGCTCTTTGCCTTGTCTCATGTTTAGGTTTTTTGTGTGTATTGAGGGTGGACACTTTCCTTGAAATCAACACAATACTTGTAAGGAGGGGGAATGCGTTTTGGGAAATAATGTTTTTAATTGTGTGTTTGTGTGTGTCTGTCTGTCATGGCAGGTCAGTGCGTGGTGTGGCTCTTTGACTCTCAGAGTTAAAAATTTTGGCTCTTTGTGTCAAACTTGTATGGCTCCATTTCCTCTTCACATATACAACTGTTTACAATTGTTACACTGTGAAATCTCAAGCCAATGTGACGTTTTTTTCCCTTTAACGACAGCCAACTATCACCTTTAAACATGCTGGTTTACAGTGTATTGTTCAAAGGTCCAATGTCAACATGCCACCCCCGCTCTTAGTGTCTAAACATTATGACCTTTGAAGAAGGTAAGCTAAAGAGTTTTAGAATGATGGTGTCCACCATTAATTTATGACATTGCTAACCATACGAAGGTTGTAAGCCAAGGTCAATGACATTTATTGCCTGGGCCTACTGAATGAGTTGAGTTTGTTTCTGAAGCAAAGGTTTTTTGTTAGGGATAATTTTGTTTTGTTCATGGTTCAATTAATTGAGCATATGTAATACAGTTTAAAGGTAGGAGGGAAAAAATAAAGTACCTATATGAATTTCTCACTGTATGGGTTACTTTATTGAAAATAATATTCATGTCAGAGCTACAAGAATAACCCAAAAACTAATTAACATTTGCCTTGCTAATATGTACTAGTATACAAAATGTGTAGTCTTTTAGCACTTAGTTCAAATGAGAGGAAAGATCAAGACCTGAAGATTCAAAAAGAAAAGAACTCTGGGGAAAAAAACAGGTTACACTTTGAAAGAAAAAAAACACAACAGCTTTTGTTAAAAGTGATCAAATGGAAATAGCTGGTTACTTAAACGCTTCTGAAACTGTGGCTCCAATAATTCTGGAAAAAAAAACTACATTATTGACATTCAGTTGATAAAAGTTTCACATTTCAGTGCTAGATAGCAATTTTACATCAGGCTCATTTTGCATCTGGACTGTTAGCAGATGTAAAGCAACACAGGGAATCTGATCTGACAGATAAGCGGTTAGATGGAAAGGAAACATGAAAAGAATTTCATATAGATGATAGAAGAGAGGGCTTTAGGTCAAGTAGATCTAGCTCATGTTTTTGCAATCTTGTCCTCCCTTTGCTATCCCCCGCCTTAAAAACCATGCAGGGGTTAGCAAGGCATGCTTTTATATTGGATCAGCATGCCATGCTGTCTTTTTGTTTTTTCCCCCAGTCCCACTTCTTACGTTTGTAATCATAAGAAGTCCCTTATGGGGCTTGACTGACCACTCGTATTGACTCTAGGGAAGAATATATTTGCTTGATGCCTTGTTTGTGAATAGCACCAACATCTCAGTGGATCCGAGCCTCGTATGGAGATAAAATAAAACGGACAAGTTTACTCTGTAAATGCATTTTTCCAGCCGATGAAGTCCCATTTGAGGTCAAATTTAAAAACACATTTCTGATCTGTTCTTGAATATTTTAATGAGTTCTTACTGTGCTTTTGACAATAAGTCAATTAGTTGACACACTGTTTATATCTTTTCAGCCAAGTTGAAGTGTTTGGTTTTATGCAGCAAAGGGCTAATCCACAGGCCGGATGTGTGTGCGTGTGTTTGCCTTCATGGTATCTGCGAAATAAATATGCACGTCTGGTTCTCATCAAACAGCACAACCTGAAGAGTGTCTGGACCAAAATATTTTATGTTGCAATCAAGTCAAGACCTTTGACATAAGTAGGTGGCAGCTGATTGAGAGCATTTACTGTACATTTAAGACCTGTTCTTAAAGATGCAGACGCTGCCCTACTTTCGAACGAGATAGGTTCTGGACGATAGTTGTAAGTTGAATTTGTTCGTAAGTTGCTTTAGTTCTATATTTTGTGTTTTTAAGGTTTATATAAGTATGTTTAGGGCTTGTATAAGTAACCTGTATTGTTTTGTACTAAAAATAATCATTTAATAAAATAATATGCCCTATAAAGATATATAAAATACAGTTTAACTTACTTGTGGAAGATGGGCTTCAAGAGTTAGGCTACTTCCTCCTCCGTGGTAGAAAGTGGCCGAAAAAGTGATCCAACCATTTTCTCAACCTCATCAAGCTTTCTTATTCCACTTTCATCTGAAATGAAACGGCTCGTCTCTTCTTTACACTTTACACCAACCATATGAATTGATGCACGAGATATTAAACAATAAAAGCGTTGAAGTTCTTAGTGCGCTAGAGATACAGTACTGTATACGTGGTATGATTACACATGAACTAGGACGTAAAGCAGGATTTCTTCTTCGGGGTGAAGAAGCGCCACGCGGCGAAAATAAGCACTTCAGTACTGCCCTCTACTCTGAAAAAGGTGCACACAATACAAAATCTAACCTACAGCAATGTACGGATATTTTTCGATATTCCGAAAAAAAAAGTTTCATATTTACCGTTTTTCGTGAATCAAATTGTCGTAAGAAGGGGAGTGTCTGTACATACCAACCATCGAAGTTGTTCAAAAGTTCAAGTAGACAACAAAGTGCAACTTAGTGTCTAAAAATGTGTATGCATGTATATCTTTTACCATACATTAAAGCATTCACCTAATATGCATACTCTTAAAACTATTTTTACATGCTCAAGGTGTTGTTTGCTGTCATGGACTTCTCAAGGTTTCTTATTTTTCTTTTGTTGAGCTTTTAAGTTTTTCTTTGCCCGCATGCACGTTTCAAATCAGGGAATGGTGTAACTGTGGCCTGTGTAGTGCTTTGAGACATTTTGTGATTAAGGGCTGTACAAATAAATGTGAGTTGACTTGACTTGACTTGACTAGAAAGCCCCAGCTGCACACAAACATTGCTTTTTAAATGAGCTTGTACAGGATGAATAGCGGAAAAAACAACTGTGACACAACCTCTTTAGAGTGCCCTCAACAAGAGTGTGTTGACCAATGGAGTAGAGTTCCGAAGGCACAAAAAGTTCTTGTTCCGTATTTGTCACGGTTACTCTCTGCTTGGATATTTTTACAGGTAAGACAACACATATTATTACATAGATGTTGAAAGATTTATAATTTCCATTTGTTTGCCATTTGGGATCTAAAACGTGGCATTATAATCTATTATTGTATCATTTTTCAATATGAATGCATGTTAAAGTAGTTTATTAAATACACGCTATGCTATATTTCAAACAAAGTCCAACAAAAATACAATTTAGAGTTTGACACTGAACTTGGCTGATATAAAGTGCATGCTTGCTTATTTGAACGTCTAAAGAGTATTGTTTCTGTGTGTGGCCATCACTTAAGTTTTTTTTGCCATTGGTGGGTACATTGGTTGTTTAGTTCACTTAACCACTAGGGTCGTAGGGGCACCAGTTCCTGTGGTGTGTCTTGGTAAGTACAGCCTGTCGGCGCCCATCCCTCTCCAGGCCAATATATGTTTCCACACGGTCTCGAACTGGGGGCCTTTCGCGTGGTAGTCGAATGTGCTAACCACTACAAAAACTAAATATCATATAAAGAAAAAGTGGATGTCTTTGATACATTTAACCATATTTTAACAAAAGACTTCTTACTATGTTATGGGACATACATCTACCACGATGTCAAAATATGTAAAACCACTGTTAAACAAACTTGTATTTCTGTCACTAATGTATACATATGCATCATATCTGATGTGTGCCTATAGATTTTAAACAACATCAATTAAATATCCTAGCTTTGCTACAATGTAAACTGTACACTGTTAGACAAACTTCTATATCTATAACTAAAGCATACACATCTGATTTGATGTGGGCCTATTTATTTTTTACCACATCAAGTAAATACTCAGGCTCGATTTAAGTATTTATTCACAAGGACCTCAATAATGAATTCCAAATTCTTGTAAATGTGCATTTCTTGTATTTTCAGTTTTAGTGTTCAGCGTTCAATCAAAAAAAATATTTTCTGCAGATCTAATTCATTCACATTTTTGAGGCATGAAAAAGTTGCCTTTTTGTTGCTAAATCATCAAGCAGATCATGCTGTCATTCTGCAGAGCTGTTGAACACATTAGAGGGTGTGGATGCATAAACGAGGTCCTGGAAGAGTTTTTCCTATGGAAACCAGGCTTTGCTCGCCAAATCCTCTCGGCTACCCTCTGATCTGGCCAATTGTTTATTGGTCTGTCTGCAGTGTGCTTGGAAAACACAATTGCACCAACATTGATTTGTGTCTGTTTGAAACAAAGGAGATACTGACACTGCACACATGCTAAGTGAGAGCTCTTTTTGTGCTTTTCCTCTACCCTAGCACTTCATGGTAAAAGCCATTTTTTTTCAGTCACACTCAGTTATGGGATAGATTCCTCGCTGTTCATCTTTTTCTCAGATTACGAAAGTGTCTGACCATGCGAACACTGGCGGCTTTGTGGTAAGGGGTTGTACAGGAGGAAGCTGGATTGGTTGGCATGCTCTCTATTTATCAGGGTGGGTTTCATCTTGTTAAAAATGGACAGCTGGGCAGACAATTTTCAATCAAAAGACACCACAAAGTTGTATGTGTCGATCGGATTGTCAAAGCTTCCTGCATGCTTGGCAGCGAGGCCAATATTTGGCACATGTAGCAGTAGTTAAACTATATATGTTATGACTAAAGCTGATTCCACACAAAAAGAAACATCTTGAACATTTTTACTTTAGCAGAGGCCCCACACATGGCAGTGAAAGTAATGCCTTACATCCAGCTGACCTAGACAGAACACCACACACACAAATGCATCTCCACCCACAAATTGAAGTTTTTTCTTCAAACCAGATGTCTATCGCAGAAACAAAATTGACTTGTTAGAGGTAGCAAGTTAATTTTATAAGATTCCTTTTTTTAAACATGTTTTTTGGACTAATTTGCTCATTTTGACAATATTTTTCCATGTTGGACCAAAAATCCCCTCCCCCAAATTTTTTTTAAATCATGATTGAAGCTTCTGACTCATGTTGTTGTTTTTTTTCTCTTTTTTTAGGTTTTCAACCCTTATAACTGTGACTCTTAAAAAAATCATGTCACAAACTTACACCACTAGAAAATATCTTAGGATAATATTTGAGAAAATTATCCTTAGCAAGGTGATAAGTTAAGTCTGCATAGGAGATTGCATAGGATGTCAGTTTGTTACTTTGACTATTTTTGCACACTTTCGTTTGTTATTTTTACTATCATAAACTGGTTGTACCATGGGTCAGGAACCTATTTGACCTAAAGAGCTATAATTGCAAAATACGATTTTTTTAGAGAGAGACAGAGAGAGACCTACCCAGGGAAAAGGGTTTAGGGGGGGCTTTTAGAACTGGTTAGAAATTCTTATCTGAGGTTTTGCCTCTCTCCTCTGTTCTCCTTTCATGTTCAAATCCATTGATGTCTTCTCTCCTTTTTTTTGAGTGTTTAATAAACTATACACGTATCCCTAAGAAATGACTGTCAATAAGAGTGATCAAACTTAACTAAGTTGATGTTGTAGAATGTAGACAGTAATGGAAGGACAAGCATAAGAGGGGTAAATTATGTGCGAAGAAGTCTCCCTCTAGGATTAATGGGTGTCTCTGTCTGTGTTTATGCAAAATATAAAAGAGCCTTTGTTGGTGAAGAGCTCGTTGCTGACAGAAAATAACTAGCCCCCTCCCTCAAGTTTGAAATTCATTGCCTCCCTTTCTGCTCATCCGTCACTCCATTTTCCCCCACTCCCGATAAGCCTATGTGTTTTCTGTCAAAGTCGCTCATTTAGGATTCCACGCTGTGCCTGCTGTATGAAGGAGGACCCGGGAGACACTCGGCTACATTGTTAGTATTCACTGTCTCCTCCAGACTTCCTGCCACTGGGTGGGCTGTAGAAGTGGGACATGTACAGTTGGTGATTCATGTTTTTACCTGTGATGTCCTTCACTTGTGTTTGAATTCCAACCAGTATTGTTTACAAGATGGGCAATACAGTATGTTTTTGGTGTGGTCAATATGTGGCTAGCTAGCTGCTTTTTTTCTCATGTATTTTCAGCTCCAGTGCCATTTTGCGGAGATGTTCACCTCCTAGGGCAATGCTAAATAAAGAATAGGTCATCAGTGAGGGGAAATGACTACTTGGCACCGCACTGGCGGTGTGGCTTTCGTCATGTCACACATTGCTCTCCTCACACCTGCGGCTCATGACAGGATGTTGGCAGGTGTTAATTGCAATTGTAAAACAGTGCATTGTGCTTTGTGCTTTTGTGGCGTCTCCATTTCACCACTAAACCACACTATGTTGGGCATCTAAGACTCAATTTCTATAGTGTTTTTTTATTTAGTCTGGTGCAATTGCGACTTCCCAAAAACTTTTGGGCTTAGTGTTTTTGGGCGCTTCCTGGTGCCCACGTAGGTGACGTGCGGTGCACAGCTACAGTTGAGCCCGTATTTCAGCCGCTCCTTAAATTGAAAATATTTTTTTTAATAAAATTGTACTTCGAGGAAAATCAGGATAGCACATAAAATACTATGATCACCCTGGATTATTATCAGGTTTGGGTAAAAGATTTTGTCGGCGGCGGGAGCGAAGATAATAGTGTGGCAGCCTGTCCAGCCCACTGCTACAGCTAGCATTACAACTCTCACAAGCCGCCCCTGGCAAGCCTGTATCCCTCAAACCCCAGAGGAATAAACCATGAAGCGGAGGATCTGGAGATACAATTGGCAGGAAACCACTACATTTAGGATGATTATATTTTATTCGTCGCAAGGACTTGCGCTCAATCCGAAAAGCCCCGATGCTAGCGTGTAGCTAGCCTGCCGTTCTCTAAGTTGCTTTCTTGCTCTCAAAAGAAAAGCCTTCCAATTTCGCTTTTATTTGTAGATCTATAGCTGTTATTTTGTTAGTCATATACTGTCAGTTTGACCCTTTGGGGTTTTTTATGAAGGTGCAACGCTACCTAGTGGATTTTCACTTTTTGCGGGGGATCTGGTCTCCGTTAAACACATAAAACGAGTGATCTCTGTACATTACATGTGTAAATAATGTAAAACCCCCAAAATATCTCAACATACTAGGGAGTCACATTTGCAATATTTGTGTAGAAAACACGTCTTCCCTTATTACACACAGGGCTGCCGCGGATCTTTGAAAAGTCCCAAAAGGCATTTAAATCATTATTCTAAAAATAAAGCCTTACTTGGCATTAAAATGTCTTCAATCCCAATTTTTTAAAGTGTTAAACATGTAAACACATTATTAAGACTTTTTGGTGTGTGAGTGTGAACGGGTAAGTGTGAAGCACATTGTAAAGCGCTTTGGGAGGTCTTCATTGACTTGAAAAGCGCTATATAAATGCAGACCATTTACCATTCATTTACCATTTTATCCTAAAAATGTTTCGTAAAACGTTTTTTTTTCCATGCGTCATGATAAAAAATGCTTCATGTATGCTTCAATATAGCTGAAGAGTTATTTGGAATGAAAGTACTGAAAACATCTTTTTTTATTTATTGTTGTTCATGTCTGGAACTTCGGAGAGTGCTGTTTTTAAGCTGGAAAGTTTTCCACTGGACCAAAATCTGATTTAAAAAAAAATAAACTTATTTTTAAAATTGCCTCTAATATATGTTGTGTTTCTAGTTTTATTTGTCTTAATTGTGTTTTTTTTTTTGGTCGACTTGGTCTTAAATTTGTTTTTAAAAGGCACTAAAACGTCTTAAAAGAGTCTTAATTTTAACTTGCCGTAAACTGTAGGAACCCTGTATGCAGCTCTATGATGAACCAGCTTGCTGCACATGCTCGCCTGGAAATTCATGACTCTGGACCCGAATTAGTTTAACTTTATTTGAACCCCCTGTTCTTCAATGGGTAAAAACTAAACACACAAATAGCATAGCTGTGTTTATAGCAATGTTTTATGTGTTATCTTCGGCCACAACAACACCTTAAATATTTTTCTAGTTTTCCTTTGACTTAATTTATCTTTAAGTGGCACAGTGTTTTTTTTTGTTATGTTTGTTTTTTATGCTGATCCTCTGGCGACCACTCGGCTGTTAAAATTTTCTGATCCATTGCATCTTTATTAGGGTTTCAAATTTACTTTGGGTCCCCTTCAATGCTCATATTTTTCTAAGCACCCCTTAATTGTTTGTTATTTATGTTCTTCTGATTTTAAACGGTCTGTCTGGGTGCTTTTCATAGTCTTGACATTTTATCAATCCCCTTGAACTTTGTAAACATTGTAATTCATTTTCCAGCAGATTCTGCGGCGAGATTTTTTGTTACAGATGCTTTTAAGCTGTTCATCATAGTTTGTGATTTCTTGCCTTGCCTCAGGAGTACCACATAGTACCACCAAAGGATCTATTAGCTGCGTATTGACTTTTTTCACCAGTCTCCAACTGATTTGACATGGATAACGCGTTTGGATTTTGAGGCGTGGGGGAAGGCGATGCAATAAAAACAGGAGAGACCCATAAATGAAAGAAAGTGGAAGAAAGAGTGAAAGAAAAGCTTCTGAAATGAAGAGGGCTCAAGTTGGAAAAAGCCTATAGGTTGTCAGGGGCAACGGCATCACTCCCCTATATAAAAGCTTCTCAGGGGCAAGATTGCAGATTACTCGTGTTGTGTAAAAATATACGTCAAATCATTTATAATTGATTTTCAAAATGCATCTCGCGAATTTATAATTTCACAGTAATCCACATTCTTATGGCAATAGAATGTTTATTAGTATAACATACTGGGATGGACTGGTATTGTAGTAGTCATGCTCTGAAATCAATAAGGCTTAACTGGGTACAGAACGTGTATTTCACATACCGGGGACTCGAATAATAAAGTCTCAGAGTAAAATTATTTGGAATATATCCTCGATAACCGTGATGTCAACGAAAGAAGACAACTCTTAACATTGGCGTGTCCCATTGAAGCGACATATGAGCCAATCCAAAACAGATGACAATTGTAGTAAACAGTGATTGCATACTGCTTGTTTCTACTTAGAAAAATTGTAACTTTTCTTACAGTGCTGGGGAACCTGTCACTGTTTAGTCCTGCTTCGATCTCCAAAAGCTGCATGAGGTTAAGTGTACCTGCCACCGTTACAGTGTGCCTTCCTTCTAAGCCTCTGCCTCCTGTTAGATAGGCGATTGTGGCTTTTCCTTTGTGTTTTTGACCATGTATAAAATTGCCAGAATAGCTCCCTGTTAATATCGGGGCTGCCGAAAGCTCCCTGTTGTTTTTGGTCCTGGTCAGCCTAGTTAGCAACCAGTTAGCAAGCCTGGTGTGTCCATTGGTTCATTCAGAGCTTGGTTCATGTTTGTTGCCGTATCCGTTTTTTCATTGTTGGTTCCTGGGTAGCCTGGCTGCTTACTGCATGTTTTTGGTCAGCCAGCCTGGCATTGATTGTTTCGGTTACCTCTCTTTAGCAGCTGACTAGCCTGCTGGGTCCATTGGTTTATTTCAGGCTGGGTTCGTGATTATGGTTATGGCATTTTTTTCATTGTTGGCTCTCGGTTTGCCTGGCTGCTTACTGCATACTATTGGTCGGCTAGCCTCCTGTTTTTCTGCCAAATGGTTTGTTTAGCTGTCTTTAGGCTGATGAAGCTCCTGTTAGCTCTCCGTGTGTTATTTCAACCTGTTCGTCCCATATTGGCTAATCGCCATTTGTTGTACCATTGCTGCACCCACCTGCGACACAATTCCTCGGCATTTTCCACAAAAACTACTAAACCCCCGCCTAAAATATTCTTAATCTCTTCGCATAATTAATATGTAAACCAATATGGTGACTGGCTTCCGAGGGTGCTGGTGTTACTCTGATGATGATGATGTCACAGCTCAGGAAGTCAAAGACGAGACAGGCTGTCTTCAAAATGATTTATCTCGGAAAATAATTGGAATATATCAATGAAATATACTGTATATCTAGATGTTATACAAAAACAAGTATTATTTTCTCATATTTAGCATGTTTTAAAATTTGGGTATCCTTTTAGTTATTACAGTAGGTCTGGTGGATCTCCAATCTGAAATAACCTTTCATGTCAATTAGGGCTGCACGATTAACCGAAATCGAATCGTTATTGTGATGTGACGTGGTGCTATAGTGTAACCGTAAACCACTGCGGGATTTTCAAGGATTGATAGTTCCACCTTGTTATTTACTTGACGGAGTGTCTGGCCAACAAGAATTGTCACCTATCGGGGTTTAACATCGCCGGCCAATTAGAGGCAGGTTTTAATGGCACCAACCAACAAAGGCGAGGCAAAGTGTGCAAGACGTGTGTGCACAATTTTGATAGGCCGGTGTAAGCTGCCAGTCGGCTAAACGCACCATACACAAATGTCTAGCAAAACAAACACCACAGTTCGTAGTTTTACCAGCTCGTTACATTTAAAATAAATTCATTAATCAAATCGGACTCTGAGAAAAGTCAGAAAAGCGCTAGGAAAAGCTGATCACCAGCGGGTGCTCCCTGGATTTTTATCGCGTCTGGGAATTGAGGCGGCGTCGGATGGCTAAGCTATCAGCTAGGCTAACAACTCTTAAGCCAACACTGCCGAACGTGGCTAGTCACAAACGCCAAATCCATTACCAATAAAGTGGACGACTTGGAGCTACCACTCGTGGAAAACCGCTACATTTGTGACTCATGTATTTTAATCATCACAAAGACATTGCAGAAGTCGCAGGGACCCGACTCTAGCGTGTAGCTTGCCAGCCCATCAATCATTTATTTACACTGAGTTGTCTTTTGTATAATGACAATAAAGACCACCTATCCAACTGCAATTCTGCTTATATTTGTACATCTATAGTTGATACTTTGCAACAGTCCTATACTCTTTCTCCAAGTACGTCTTCTCAAGTTATGTTTGCATGTCACTATGTTTATGTTCTCCCCGGAAAAAACACCTAGCACAGAAAATGCACTTTTCTCTTAAAATCGAAAATCGCATCGAAATTGCAATTTAGGTCTGAAAAATTGCAATTAGGTTTTTTCCAAAATCGTGCAACCCTAGTGTCAATCAATGATGGACAGGATTTTAGATTTGAATGCTTTACTAAAATAAATTCAATCATATTCCATAGGCCTTACAGTTTGTAATGGTTTGTTGTTACAGGCCATGTTCGAGATGAAAGAACAGATCTCCCTAACATAGTTGAGGGTCCAGCATTGTTTTTTCTTAAGTAAGAAGGAGCATGAGTTGGACACTGTCCCTCATCATGGTGTCATGTTTGCCGCAAAAGAAGAACCATTTGATTGTGCTTTAATGTTCTCAGCAGAATATCAACACAATTTGCCCACAGATTCATAGCCATAAAAAAGAAATTGAATTCCATAAGAATAATCTGTTGTCATAGCTCATGGCACTAGCTTTTCCAACCATGTTTAAATGCACCCCACTGGTGTCACTCCCTGTCGTATTAGTTTGAAAAGACAATGCGATTGGTCTGAGCATAACAGCCTTGCTAGATTGAAAGGGAACTTTGGAAGTAAAATTTCAGACATTATTACATTAATTGAAAGATCACGCAATATTGGCAATGTTACCATTGCTTTTAGTTTATGATGCACCTCCTTTGACTTATTTAAATCTGAATTAACTGGTACATTTTTAATAATTAGTGAATATTTTGTTGGATAATGGTGCAATCACTGTACTGTACTCTATTCTTCACTGTAAAAGTGCATGTCGGAATACTACTCTCTCTGGGCATCCCATCTTGTCTTAGTGTTTTGGCAATAAAACCTGATGCACAGCTGCTATGGGAGCACATCTCCAGGATCCTGCAATGCTGATGACCTCCTAATGTGGATTCCAGCGATCCAGAAAGACAAATGTTTGTGGTTCCAGGTCTTCCCAGTATCCCGGGTTGCTGCAGCTGTCACATTATCCTTTCTGTGCCTTTCCCTTCTCGAGCCCAGAATGTAACCTAGTGTGTACTGGCATTACATGGCCTTTTAGCTGCTAAAAAGTCTTAAAAGGCATTGAGTTTTTTATTTTAAAAAAAAAAAGGCCTCAATTGGCATTGAAATGTCATAAATACTACTTTTGTCTTAACAATGTGAACATGTAAAAATAAGATTGATATTAGTTTTAACTAAAAATATGTAGTCACCTTTATCAATTGTCTTTTTTTAATAATTCACCTTTTTACTTTTGGTGGCAACATGGTGTGACCACAATAACGGTACTATCAAAATAGTGATGTGGCTTCATTCGGCCCTTTCTGAGCAGACGCTTGTCTTAGGTCTACCCACAATACCCAAAGTAACTTCGGACAGAGACATTTACTTTGGACTATGGGAAAGTGTACATTTAATGAGAACAGGCTGTCAGACAAACGTTTTTCGTCATGGCTAAATGTTGTGCCAAGTAATGTGTACGAAGCATGATGTATTGTGTGAAACAAATATTTGAGTTTTTGCATTGTGTTTGTTATAACTCTGGTGTTTTTTTTTATTTTTACTTATTTATTTTTTTGGGTCGACTTTGTCCATGACAAAACAGCGTCGGTCAAAACAGCCAAATCAGCATTATGTTAACTGATACACTTTGTATGCCCAAGTGTTTGCTCCTGTTTAGTATTACATTCTATTTTACTTCTACATTTTCTTAAATTTAATCCACGCCTATCAATGGGACGCTGAAAGCTTGTTTGTGTGCTGTGTATACAGAGAGACAAGGCAAATCATATTTACACTTGCTTTGTTTAGTAGTTGTGGCCTGCACACTGGTTAAGTGTCTAGGTTTTGCCAATTTGCAAAGGCTACAATTCCTGATGGATGGTTCTTTTAACGTGAAAGCTGAAAAAAAGAAGTCTCTCCGCTTCCATCCCCCTCTCTCGGACCAGGATACAATGAAGCAGATTCTTTCAGAGCCCCTTGTCCACTTGCCCAACCCCACTCTGTTTTTAGCTCGTTCTGCACCTTTTGCAACTCCCCTGTCTGTGGTTTGAAAACTGATAGGCGTTCTACTGCTTCAGGTTGCAGGAGTCTTGCTTTCAAATTCAGTGCTGATAGTAGAGGTGTGGCTACAGGCATAGTGAGAAAACGAGCAGCAAGGGAGCTGGCTCCCTCCACTTTGCCGCAAGGCTAAAAGCAGCCAGCTCATGCCTAATGTGAGACCTCGCTCAAAGGGATTTGTGATGGGGATGCTCTTTGACCCCTGAACGCCTACATTATGTAAATGTGTGCAGAAAACAAGGAGAATGATTCTGTTATTTCCACAGAAATGCACTTAGTTTACTTTGAATAAGTATGTTGATATTGGTCTTAAAACATGTTTGAGTGCTTTTATCAACGGCTCCAATCATAGGAATTGTCATAATCCATTTAGACAGCGTAGGTAGTAACACAAAAAAGGCAAATTTGTTGTCATGTAATGGTGCTTCCTTCCATATGTTGTTATGGTAGTAGTGGTTGGTAAGGTAACCAGATCTCACCCCACCCCTCTGAACAACGTTATTGTGCCTGTGCACAAAGGATGGGGGATGTGTAATATAAGACTGAGCAGTGGGATGAGGTTCATCGACAACGCCCTTTCCCAGACTGTATCGGCGTGTATCAGTTGACAATTTCAGGAAAAATTAAACATCAAATTTCATTCTAAAGATATAGAAATAGATAGGACTAACTGCTGGTTTAACCTTTTTCATTTTCCACTCTTAGTGAATGTGTATATTGTTATTCAGGATTTGTTACAATTAATGATAGATAACTCACATTTTGTTTTGAGCTTGTAAAACGCCTCGAGAGTCTAGTGATTCATTAGGACGTATTATTAAAATTACTCTTTAGTATGGGGTTTTTGGGGTTTTTAAGGGTTATTGATCTATCTTCGTTATTCATTATCCATTATCCGTTATCGGTCAGTTCTTAATACGCTACAAAGCCTAGGAGCCGGGACACTTACTCTCAGCCAAAAGGCTAAGCTAAGGTCCTAGCCCTATAGCCTTGCTGCGATCATTGCAAATGCACCGTTCCCGGAGGTACTGCAATACCGGGCCGATGCGTGAAGTGGACAGAGCAAGCTCTTATTCCATCTCCGGAATGCAAAAATCAAAGGCCAAAAGGCCAAGCTAAGGAAAGGCCAAGCTAAGGACTTAGCATCGGTCAAGCTAGATAACACCGGATAGCCACTGAGCGTTCATGTGCGTCTCTACTAAGGCAGCAGGTGGTGGGGGCATGCTCATCGTGTTTGAGCTGCTTATTACTAATACTGTGATGTCTTGTAAACCACAATGGTTACTTGTGCAGACATTAGTGGCTATGTATATAAATATTTTTACATTTTAGAAGAGAAGGACTTCATTTTTTGTGCTTCTTTGTGGTCAAACATGGGTTGATTTACAATTTATTTAAAAACAAATTATTTTATATGTGTTAGTATCTGTACAAGACAAATCAATGCACATATTATTATGTGTTTTAATAAAACCAACACCTTTCTTTTGTAAAGCTCAGTAAAAGTCTGAATTCTGAATGTATGTGACTCAAACCATATGTTGTTGGGACTTGAAAGGGTTGTGCGGCCTCAACAGACACAGCTGGCTGAGAGATAGTCTAGTCTTGCGATTTCAAAGCCTTCATGCTGTCTTTTAGCTGATCTTGTTGAGCTCACCAAAGCATGAACTCTTCCAACTAATTATTTGCCCTGCAATGACATGCTGTGTTTGAAAGTTTGTTTAAAGTGGCTGACCATGCTTGCCCTAAAAATAAAATCGTCTGATGTGTGCGTTCAATGCTGACATTGTATGAATGTTCTTTATGGTCACATGATCACATATAAGGTTTACAGAATGATACTCCAAACTGGCCCTGAGCTGGCAATGGATAGTGAGTTACAGGCCACCTGCCCTGAGCAGTGATCATTAGTACACCCAACATACTGGGATATTAAAGTTTGTTTTTACGGCTTCCCATCAACAACGATTCAGGGCTGCAGATTATTGAATTGATGTAATGTGGGTTATAAAGGCTGTGCAACTGAAGTGTTCATGTCCCTTATCTGGATAGTGTTGTCTTTGTAGATGCTATTACATAATAGCAGATGTGTTATGCCCTGACCTCCTAAAGAAATTACACCAAATAAAAGGTTATAGCGTTGTATGAATCTATATCTAGCTGGGCAAGCTCATTTTCTCGGTGAACATTTATTCTTTTCTGAAAGACAACCTTTGCACACCATACTAATGCTATTTTACCTGTCCATTCATCCAAAGTTAGATCATTGTATTTATAAATATGAATACCAATTACCCATATTGCAATGGCGACAAACAATTAGCAATAAAATGTTACAGCCCCAGAATTAGAATCTTTGGTTACACCAAAAGATCTCTATACGACATATACCCAGAGAATCCACTTCTTGAAGGAGCAATCCATTACTCATGAACAGCCAATTATATTTCTGTCAATCTTAGTGATGATCACAATTGTAGTACTTTAATGTTAAAACTACTAAAACTCTTGTAATTTAGCACATAAATTAGCCCTTATGATTAGCCTAATTCCATACAAAAATATTGCTTGCTTGAAGCCAAAATGATCTATGTCACAAGTTGTTTTTCATCATTTTGCAATGTAGATAAGGACAAACATACTGGTCGTCTCTTGAGCAGAAATGATCAAGCAATGTAAAGGGTTTTTGCTTGGTAAAAATTGCTTGTACTTTTTTATGAGGGTATGCTTATGGTTTAACAAACATGCAGTGTTAGGCATCCAGCACTTAATTGATTCTGCATAGTGCCAGAGATTATGAACAAACCAAATGTAATACTCCAAGATCCTATTGCGCCCAAGATTTTTTGCACAATTTTGTCCTTATGAATAGAACCTCCTCTACCAACTTAAGTCTTGAATCAATGTAGTGGTCAAATAAGGATATCAATCAGCAATTAGCATTCGATTGACAAATACAGTCTTTTCTGGACTTTATATTAAATGAAAAGGTTAAATGAAAAGCCTCAATTCTGGTAAGAGAAAGTTTGAATCATAAATCGGACCACCTGGAAAGATTTAGTTACCATAAAAAATTCCAACAAACAAAAGTGGCTGTTTAATGTGCTGGCCAACTATAAATCTTTCCTTTTCTGACGATTATTTTTGTAATTAGAAATCCTTTTCATATGCATCATAACTATTCTGTTTTTTCACTTTCAAGTGGTTGAGCATTTCCTGTTATGTTTGAAGCATCTGCAACAAAGAAACATCTTCCACCATCTGCTATCCAATGTCTTAGTCAGGGATTAATTCGGAATAGTCGGAAATTAGTTTGGCTGTGGAAGAAATAATTTAAGACCAATAGAAAGATGTATCAGGAGTTTGTGACGGATTATGCGGAAACAGTTTGAAATGTAATCATATTTAAGGCATAAGACGTGGAAAACGACTATGGAATGGCTTTCTAGTAAACTCTAATGGAGGTACTGTACACTGTCCTTCTGGTGAGTCTTGCCTCTGTTAAACACTGTGAACTCACACAAATGTGTGTTTCCCTCAGAGCCTCCACTGAAGCAGAATGATAGGAGAGGACTGACCTAGTCGAGAACCCCATTTCTCCTCTGTCTCTCATATCTTGCACTGCACTCAGCGGCTTGATTAGGGTTACACTCAGCAAGGTATCAAAATTTTTTTGCTGTGACACTGCAATTAGCCTCCCAGAAAGTAAATAACAATGGTCTGAAAAGTAAAAGAAGCCATGCAGCCTGTTTACCAGCTTGAAAATACCCGTTTTCATTTCAACCTATGTGAGCTGCAGGCAATGTTAACAGTAGATGAGCATCACGCTTATTTGTAGGTATTTTACAGCAGTATTGAAACGTTACCCTTTCCTACCTTTCAAGCAGTATATTTCACATACTATAATTTCCAGTCCAACATTGTGCTATATTGCTGCAAGTCCTGTTGCTGTCTATCCTATTTAGGGGTTTGACTTCTCTTTCATGTTAGCACATCAGTTAAAAAATGCATCTTAATGCTGTTAATTCTTAACCACCACAGTTGTTTGTAAATCAATTCCACTTCACAACTGTAGGAAAGGCCACCTTTCATATGTTTGTGCAGTCACTCGGGCACCTTGTAATTTTTCTCGTTGAAAGTTTGTGACGTCCAAATTGATGACTTGCATTGCAAGGTGACACAACATTCCATTAATCTTCACATTAATCCCTAAGGTCTGGAAACATTTCCACGCGCAGCCATTTCAAAGCAAAGACAGATTTGTTCATGGTCATGCTTGTGGTTCATTGTTATGTTAGAGACAAACTGAGGACAGATGTATTTGGAGTCAATTCCACCCCCCACGCAGATACCTCCACCCCAATTCCTTCCTCCCCCTTCTTGAATCTCTTTTCACTTCCGCCCTCTCTCCATCGCCCCTAATCTGTGGCCCATTGTATCTTTAATAAAGCACAGCTGCATGTATTCCACTTCACCCATTCGGTTGAGCTGATTGCATGGGCTTAAGAGTCCAGTCACACTGCCATACTTCTTTGACACTAATAATACATGCAGAAGGGATGTTCCTTGTGTCGAACTCATGCCGGGACTAATTGCTCGCACCTGACGTTAAGTTTATGCCAGTAAACCTATGTGCGCTGATGGTGGTTAAGTTGCGTATAATATGCCATGATCGTGTTCATATTTGGATTTCAAGCAGTGACCCCTAAATCATGGGTTGCACCTTAGAGACCACATTATTATTTTAACACCAAGTGTTGTCTTCTCAGACAAAGCCTCACATTCGATACATACCTTGCTTTGAATATGTTACACACTTTGGCTTGTGGCTGGGATGTTACAGGCTGTGTTCTTTACGTTTGTTGGGTTCGTAAGGGTGCTTGAAATCTTTGAAAATGCTTACATTTTAAAGATGTGATTTCAAGGATTGAAAAGTGCTTGAAATTTGGGTGAAGTGCTTGTAAATACTTGAAATAATTGCTACGTTTCTCAACAAGTCTGCTTAAGAATGACGCCGACACTGCTCTCTGGTGGCTTTGCTTTACAATTGGTTTTCTTTTTCCCTTGTGATCAATGGCAGCTGGGATTAGTTTGTATGGCGTTGTCCAATGAAGCGCCATCGCCACATGTAGGCCTGAGAGACAAAACAATAACAATATTTGTCACGATATAATGTTTGCCACACTAAATAAGAAAAATGTTTAAAATGTAAAAGTCAATATATTTGAACAGTAATTACTCTACCTGAACACTGTAGAAAATGGGGGCGCTAATGCAATGAAATCGCAAGTATCAGACGGACATTCAGGAGAAAAAGAAAGTAACGTGCACCAATTAATCAATTTGCAGGAATGGCAATGACACGCCTCACACAGAGTAATAGAGAATGAGCGAAAAAGACACAAACGATTACACGTCATACCCAGTGAAAGAGTCAAAGATAGGAGCGGCCACTTAAAAAGGCTTGTAGTGAATATATTCATTTTGATCAGTGCGTATGGCAAATGCACCCATTTACATTTACTACAGGTAGCATGCACCAATTTCATCTGACACAGCCCTGGTTATTTCTGTTTCAAAATCTTTAGCAAAATGTGTTTTTTAAGTTCAATTGTGATTAACGACTAGAATCAAACATCACACACCCTACATAAGTAGTACAGTTAATTGAAATGCCTATGCAGTGTAATCCTGTGTGCACTATGTATATAAAACTAAAAGCTACAGTGTTTCAATTTGGCATGTTGGGGTGGTGCTAAATTTTTTCAGAGCAGGTAAAAAAATGCATTCATGCATATACAAGTAACAGTCCTAATAGATGTATCTTTTGTTATCTGCAAAGCACAACTGCTTCATTAAAAAGTATACAAAAACATGTCTCGATGGATCAATTTTACTCTTGCTTTTGTCGACATGGTCAATCGTGCTTCTGCCAATAGATATGTGACCATTGGATAATATTAAAAGAATAAAACATCCAGAGAAAGTAAGGGATGATTCACAAAGCAAAAGTCGGAAAATTCTTACCGCACTGGAGTATGTGTTCCATGGCAACAGTTGGGGCATCCAGGTGAGTTCAACTCGCTGCATTTAAAATACATTTTTAATGGATTTTTTTGTCTATAGTTGGCAGACAACTTTACCATCCATTAGAAACCATGATGCATTTATCCTTGAGAGGCAAACACTTACATGGACCCGTTTTCTACAGCACTGTGTTCATTTTTTCTGAATAGTTGACGGGGAGAGGTCAACCAGGATAATTTAGATTAGTGACTATATTTTAACGGCATCTTCACACTTCTACGTAGAACATCTGATGTTACACGATGATATTTTCACATGCACAAATGTATGCTTTCCATCCGCTTTGTCAGTTAAATTCAGGTCGCACACAACAATCCGCGTAAAATGCATTGAAATCTTTTAGACCATTACTAGTTTTGCCCTTCTTTATTTTTAATTTATTTTATTTCTACCTTTTTGTTATTCTTTCTTTTTCAAGAATCTGTCCATTGTGGGAAAATTGACTCTTGTTACAAATGTGCAAATGCACACACACAAACATCAGCTGCATTGGCAGCTGTCCTAGTCTGTTGCTTTGAAGAGACTTCTTTGTCTTGCGTAAATATATATTATTTTTACTATTTTGCGCGCATCCCACCATTGTCTTTCACTAGGAGCTCGGCATGTGTATTCGGGTTGCACTATTAACCGAATTATAATCAATATTGCGATGTGACGTCGTTGACACTGTTTTTTTTCAAGGATTTATAGTTCCATGTTAGTGAGTGGAGTGTTTGGCTAACCGAAATTGTCCTAGTTCGGGTTTTAACGGTGGCGTCAAACCAGAGGAAAGTTTTGATGACACTAGCCTATAAAGTCAAGGCAAAGTCGCGGTTTCCCTAAGCTAGCGTGCAGCGAGACAGCCACTCTCTAAATTGCTTTCTTCTTCTGAAAGAAGAAGCCCTCCAAATTTGTTTTACTTTTGTGTGAAGACTATAATGACCATTTGCTAAACTTCTATTCTGTTTTTACTTGTAGATCTCTAACTATTTTGTCACAGTAGTGTACTCTCAGTAAGTAATGATGTCCTCTTAAATCAAGTTTGCATGTAACTATGATTAAATTCTCACAAAAGAGAAAATTAGCACAGAAAATGCCTTTTCTTTGAAAATTTAGAATTGCACCGGATTGCAATGCAGGTCTGAACAATTGTAATCAGGGTTTCCCCCAAAATCATGCAGCACTTCTGTGTAACCTTGGGTAATTTATTCTTTTTTTTTATCATTATGGGCTTTTAGAGGAAGATTACCCAGTATTTCCAAATGTTTGGCATAGTGCATGTGAATTATAAAGAAAAAACAATTGGGTCTGCATCACACGAGTAAGTCCTTTGTTTTAATGAGGAGTATTTTCAACATCTCAGTAAGTATTTTATTTGCTTTTTTATGTGTTCTCAATTTTTTTAACTAAAATTTAGGGAATTTATGCAATGATTTAATATCCAAAAAACAAACTATACATTTTCAGTTTACAAATGGTGCAGAAAATGCACAATGTCTGGTAGGGTCTCAGGTAGGGTATCATCACACTGAATAATAGTGTTTTCCAGCGGCCTCCAGCCTTATCCTCCATTGTCTGCTGCTTTGTTTCTCGCCCAAAAGGATGCACAATTGCACATGCCTCCTGTTTGTGCACTGATTTATCCAAAATCGAAGAAAAAAGCCAGAATCCCCAGCATCAATTTATGACAAACACATGTGGCAGGATAGCTTTTTAGCCTTTACATTCTCTTTTATCTCTTAACAAAAATGCATGGAGCCTTTTATTTGAGCTTTAATAGTCATTTCAGTAAATGTGCTTATCAAAATATGTATATTGTTATAATTCACATTTGTTTTTACTACACTGTATACTTCCTGTCTCATGCCACCTCACTTAATGTACGCCAAATTACTGTATGACATCCCCCAGAGACATAAAGATTAGCATACTATTCCTGTGCTACTATTTGTGTAACACATCAGACTTGAAGTCTCCTTGTCATTTATGGTGATGATAGTGATAATGATAATAGTCATTGGTCTGTTTCTTGTGCTACTAAGTGAACAGTGAGTGATCACGCGGGCGGTTTACAGTTTGTCTGAATTTAATCATGTTGTAATATAGGATGCGCCAATTTAATCAAAATTGCGGTTTCTTCCTTGGTCACTATCTCTGGGCAATTTTGTCTTACCAAACGTACTATTGCATGATCACGTTTCTGTATATCAAATATCCAATTTACCGTATTTTCCGCACTATAAGGCGCACCTAAAAGTCTAAATTTTTTTCAAAAGCTGACGATGCGCCTTATGACACAGTGCGCCTTATATATGGCTCAATATTAAATTCGCAAGGTCTCGCAACTACGAGAAACAGCCGCCTACTCCATTTTTCGCGCTGTGCATACTGGGAAATATTAAACAACGATTCTCTCATACGTGCATTTGAAGGCGAACACACGTTCACCAAGACGGGGAGACAGCGCCGGGCGACATACGCCACCATCTGTCAGTGGATCGTAAATGCATGGGCTGATATATCAGTCTCAACTGTGGTCCGAGCTTTCAAGAAGACGGGAATTGTCCCCGAACAGCCAGACAACATCAGCGACACTGACTCAATTAATGACGACCTTGATGAAACGGAGCCGGACGTGTTGGATGGCCCATTCACTGAGATGGTCAATTCGAACACTGCAGAAGAAGAATTTGAGGGATTCGTCGATGAGGAGCTTATAGAGTGATCTTTGTTTTTCTTTTGTGTGTTTACGTTTTACATTTTACAGTTATTATGTTATTGCTTTATTGTTATTGTTTTGCACTTGTTGTTTTTGCACATTACGAGTGTCACTTTATTGCGATTGCACTAACGTTTCATTTAAAATAACAGTATCAGACGTTTTTTTTTTGCGTGTTGACTAAATGGAGGAAAAGTAAAACGATATGCCTTGATGTTGTTCAAAGATGTTAAAGATGTGTCACGAAAATGCTTTACCTCAGAGAAAATAATAAAACAGCTGTTTATTTATTTTGGGAGTGAATGGAGTTGTGGAAAGCTTGTTTGTTAACAATAAAGTTTGACCTTTTTGAATGTTTTGTTGACATTCCCTTTAGCGTGGCAACATCTAGAGGTTGCATAACGTAACTACATTCTCTACTGTAGTCAAGTCACATTTATTTACCGTAAATAGCCCTTAATCACAAAAATGTCTCGAAGGACTGCACAGGATTACAATTACAAAATTGCACAATTACCTGATCTTAAACCAGCATGCACTTATAGCGCCTTATAATGGGGTGCGTCTTATGTATGGCAAAAGTTTTAAAATATATCATTCATTGAAGGTGCGCCTTATAACACGGTGCGCCATATAGTGCGGAAAATACGGTAATTGTTTTCTTTATGGAACTCTCTAAAGGTTCCTGTTTAATTTGGTTCCCGTGTAGGACAACAGATGGGAATCCTCAAACCAAAATAAAAAATAAAAAAATATATATATATATATATATATATATATATATATATATATATATATATATATATATATATAGATAGATACTTTATTCATCCCCGAAGGGAAATTCACATTTCCAGCAGCATCCCTGAGCTGAGAACAGTACAATAATAAAGCCAAAAGAATGCAATATACAAATACCCAGTGTGACGTGCAAATGCCCACTGTAGCGTGTTATATAGAGTAACTAAATAGTGCTACACAGAATACATATTGCAGTAAGATTCGGTAATATCCAATGTAGGTGGTGTGGTTTACTGTGGGCCTTTACTCTGCCGGTTAGAGTTAAAGAGCCTCATGGCATGAGGAAGAAAAGATCACTTCAGTCTGTCCGTAGTACAAGACAGTGACAGCAGTCTGTCGCTGAAACTGCTCTTCTGTCTGGAGATAATGCTGTGTAGTGGATGCGATGGATTGTCCATGATATATTAGAGGTCGACCAATTATCGGGCGGGCTGATCATGGGCACTGGTATTCGGAAATTTGACGGATATTGGAATATTATTTGGACGATAATTGAACACAACAATGTGCCAAACGTGTCTCTCTTATCCTGCCTTCTGTCTTTAATGATACTAACCCAAAAAGAGCCACTGAAGCAGGAAGCCCTCTCAACACTGCACAGCGACAAACTGCTGACTGGAGCATGAGTTAATATTTTAACTCTGTTGCTAATATTTTTCATAATCGCGAATATTTTTCACATTTGCATGCACTGCAATATTTTCTTTCCAACCCCCTTTGAGATTACCCTTGACTGATTTTTGTCTATATGTGGAGTTTTTTTTTAGACATTCCTGCGAACGTCAACACTGGATGCGATCAATGTCGCGAAACACTATAATATATACGACCACAACTAGTTGTACAAAGTAGGCTTTATATAGCATGCTGTAGTAGCCTTATTTAAAGCATCTTTAGTGTACGTAGTTTTTCACTGATCGCTGTTACCAGAGCACTATTGTGAATGAGACCCTGGTTTTATAGGATTTCCCAGTTTAAACAAATGTTTGAATTGAGTTAAAGTCTGACTCCTTTTTGCAAAGTAAAACACATCAAACATTTTGTGTTTTGTGGCTATGGGAGACTACAGAGGAACACCACATCTATTAGTCATTTCAGTTGTGTCATAATTCTATTTTATTTACTCTAAAAGGTTTTAGAGCGCTTATTAAGGTTTTGTTTGAATTCCTAACAAATATTCTTTGTATCATTTTGCATTTTTAAAAATGTCTTGCGCCAATTTTTAAACTTTTACAGCAAATAAATGCCGGCTCCAATATCTGCCTTCTTTTAATACTAATAATCAGTATCCGTATCGGCCGTAAAAAACCCTTACCGGTCAATCCTTTACATATAACTTTTCAAATAGAAACATTTGTCAGACATTCCTTGACACTTCTTGTCCATTTGTTTGCCAGAATTTGTCTGTGTTGTAATTTACTCGCTGCCCAAATGACTAACATGGATTTTGTCAGTAATATAATGGAAACATGATGTCTCAACTTCTGCATGCAGAGAAACTTAACAGAAATATATGGCCAGAGTGATTTACATCCCAACTCAATTAGTGCTAAATCAGGGGTTCTGCTGCACACAGCCTTTATTCGATTTGTCAAGTTGTGTCATAATTTTATTTAAGACAATAAATCTCGAGCAATTGCATGAGGAGAGCCACATGACAGATCGTATTTATTGTGGTTATAGAGAGCAGGTATATAACAAGTTTCCCACGTGCTGAAAATAAAAGAACTGAGAAGCTGACATAGCAGCACAAGTCACCTCATCTATTTTTTCATTAAACAAAAATGCTATATGATTGTCTCTGTGGGGGAAACGTTTGGAACACTCGTACTTGTTCCTTCTTTTCTTCATTCGGGAAATGAAAATGGGAAACTTTCCAAAATTGTAATCAAACATTCTTACAAGATCATTAAAATGAGTTACGTCATTAATGGAAATACCAGTACTAACATTTCACCCTTGAACTTTCAACATGTCTATCAATGCTTGCTAAAGAAAACTGAATGGAAGTCTGGCGTCTGTAACATGGATATTGTCATCTAAAATTTGAGATCAGAGTACATGAAAGAAATAATCCGATTGAACACAGAATCTTGGATATATGAAGGAATCTGACTGAATCCGTGAAGGGGGGCACGTGTCACCTCGGGGAACATGTTTTTTGTTTTTTTGTTTTTTCAGAACCTAATGCAGTTGCACTTTTACAATGCTAAAGGGCAGTTGCACTCTCATAAACAAAATGCACATGAGCATTGTTTTCGTTTGCTCTGAGCTTAGGTGCTTCGAACACAACAGGTGTGGACACAATGTTTGGGGGATTTTCAGTTGATACCATGGATTTTTTTTTTTAAATGGATGAAAAGATGGGCCGAGAGAAAAGAAAAGTTAACAAAAGCGATAAAGAGAAAGACAAAAAGTATCCTTCCACTTCTGCTCTTACCCGGATCATGTCGTTCACTGGTAGCAGACGACAACATCATGGAAGATTGCTAATATTGTTGCGGTACACTAGTAAATGTTCCTCGATCAAGCATTTATTTTTTGTGCGTATCGTGGCCCAGCTATGTATAATAAGCAAAACTAAATTTGCAAGTAGGGAAAAAAATAAAAAAGATGTTAAAATAATTGTTTGTTGTTTATTTTGTAGATCAAATAAAATTGAATACAAAAATAATATTGTTTTTAGTCTCTGCCTTGCTGTGAATACATGGGTGCCACGTTGGGTTTTTAAGGTTTATCTTTGCTTAGGAAGGGGAGCAGTTGGATGGGGTATGTCAGTGCAAAAACGCAATAGGAGAGGAGCTGATATTTCCTGCAGCTTTAAACATGTTCTCTGTAATGCTGGATGAGACAAGTTCTGCTAAAATAAAACTATCCCTCTCGCCAATGACACGGTTACTATACGTATAAATTAGGTTTAATTTGATATTGCACTCTTCAGTTTATGTTGGTGAGATCATTGTTTGTCAAAAATAATTACAGTTTAAGGATTTAATTTTCTTTTGTATGAAGAAATAATTTGTTGTAAGTTGCTCTATATTTATTTTCTATTCTCTTATAACTTAATAAAGATACAATGTTATGCATAGGTTTGCACTTTTATAGATTAAGTATAGTATTCAGTTGCGCGTTGGGAGTAGGGGAGAATGTTGGGGGGTGTGAGGGTCAAAATGTTTTCGTCTTCTTTGGGGGCCCCACATAAAATAATTGAGAAGCACTGTTATCATGTTTGTAGCTGTTACACTAATGTGTTTTGAGATAGCTTCGCTAAGGGCCTGTGTAACATTCCAGTAACAATTCCTCGGTGAAGTATCAAGACGATTGCTTAATTACCCTGTACAACTAAATTAGCCTAGCTATTCCCGGTTATATACTGAAAAATTTAGCCAAACCTTTTTAACTTTGAACCCTTGTGATTAAATAATACTGACAAAGATCACATTTTATTGTAGATCAAAAGCATTTTATTTTCCTAAATGGCCACCTTCACACTTTTTTTTTTTTGACGTTCAAAAAAGTGTCAATTTATATTTTCTTTTACTCCAGATAAACTGGATTTGCCTGGGAAATAAGAGGCTAACACTAGCTGTCACTCTAAGAAGCTCACAGTGGAGAGTTTTGTTAAACTATCTTTTGATTAGCATTGGTACTTAGTACATTATGTGAGATCAGATTACCAAAGGATTTTTTCTGGTCATCCTTTGCACTCATTCTATATATTCAGAACTCTCAACAATTGCAACAGGGAATTTATTTAATTTAATTTACAACCAAGTGACACCTTAGGGTCAGTTCTGGGTCAATGAAGCGTTCAAATCTATGTTAGTTACTCTGTCTGCTATGAAGCTTATGACTGAATTTGAATGCTTAAGATAAGAGAAAGATTAACTTTTTATGATTACTTTTTATGGCACATCTCCATAATGTATTCTTGACAAGCATCCTTATATATAATGTGAAAACTGATTTTTAAGAAAACCACAAAAACAAGTTATATTCCTTTTTATGAATTAGTGAAATGACCATAAATATCTAACGTAATCTTTTCAACTGAATCCATAACATATGTTCCAACCAGCTTTAAATGCGAGGAATGCTTTCCTTGTTTGAAGTACATTAATAGAAGACCCTGAATGACTTAGGTCTGACAAAAAGCTAAATGTCCTTATACAAGATCTTTTTCACAGCAGTTGCTTGGATAAATATTGGTCTGAAAATTATTTCATTTACTAACATTTCCAGTTTTGACGTTTGTGTTTGTATGTTTTTTAATTGTTCAATCATTTCAAGTAAAATACCCGAACTATATCATATAGGTGGAGAACTTAACCCATATCAGTCAAAAAATTATATGTAAAGGATTTATCGATATGGACTGGAACCCCCATGAGACACCTGTCTTTGGTGTGTCCGTACATCTGTGTTTACGTTGTAATAAAATAATAATGAAGTAATTGAGTTGTCCTGTTTAAAAAAAGCAGATTTTTGAGTTGGCACAAAAGTGAACAAGCCTGCTGATAAGCATTGTGGAGTTCACATGTGAGACCTTGAATTAAAAAAAAAAAAAAAAAGAAATTAATACGATTTACATATGTGCAAAGCGGCAAATCTGTCATACAACGTTGAACGCTGCTACAAAAATTGCAGATTACATTGTTTTTAAGTGACTAGATAAAATCATTTTGTGCTGCACATTCACTGAGATCCGCTACTCTTATTTTAATTGTCTACGGACTCAAATTCCTCTGAAATCAGTAGAAATGTGTGTTTGGTCGGTGAAACTATGCCATTTGGTTAAGTTGTGTTATGGTCTTGTATTATTTGGGTTATTGTTCTTCAAACTATTTGTCTATTGGCAATTCTTACCAATTGGTGACCTCACTTCCAGGATGCAAATGATGGGTTACCCACCGTGAAATATCTTTAGCTTGTCACATTTTTAGCGTATTAGAGAGTGCCTGTACAATTAAAGCAGACCTCAACTTGGAGACTGCAAGGTACTGCAAAATACTCCCCCCCACAAAAAAAAGATTTGTAAATGTGTTATGTGAAGTCACAATCCACTTTTTCATTTTAGAAAATAAAATGAAACTCTACTTATCACTTGCCAACCATTTGTGTGCATCTGAGTGCACATTTTCTCGTGATAGAGAAAACAATAGTGAGGCACTATGGCACTTTGGGCTAGCCAGGGTTTTTGTGTAGCCTGTCAGTGATGGGAGGGGGAGGGGGGGCATTGCAAACATTGAATAGGATCATTCAGTCGGAGGTAATACCAGGCCCCAGCGCAAGGCGTTTGTTGGACGGGCCATTCTGCTGACAAGCCCGTTTGTCCCATCCGCCCCCTCCCTTTTTTTAACCCCTAGACCCCATTCCCACCCTGCTGCATCGGCATTTCTTTCCGCACTGAAGCCTTTATCATTGTACCCATGACGACATGGCTGATAGGGCGTGGCCGCCACAATTTCTTTTTGCCATTCTGTGCGGGTGCCAATGCCTCCAGATACTACATATATTGCCTTTGCCACGCCAACACAGTATTTTTTTCAACTTTATTGAATAAATGTACACATGGGAGATTCCCGTTTATTATCGACGAAGGTGGTTGCGCTTGCTGAAAATTTGTCAAGTGGCTGTGGAATGTGGAGCCTCACTAAGATGTTGTCATCTCCGGGTTACAATGTTTAGGAGTTCGCCTAAGCTCAAAAGAAATGAAAACCTTTGGGGGGTTACACATTGCTGGAAGTCACTACTTAATATTTTAATTTCACATTTATTTTACTGAAGCTTGAACATGATCTTTAAGAACAAAATATATCTTAATTTTATGTTTCTGCCCCTATGTATCTCTTATATAAAAATATTACAGACAACGCAACAAATTGTCAACAAAATCAGACCATCAATTTTATCCTTTTAGAAGTAGTATCAGAGTTATAACAAATGTGGTAAAGATCCCATGTTTAGAATGAATTCTAAGATGTCATTATAGTAATGTGAAGTTTCATAGCTAACACCAATGAACTGTTTTTCCCCTAATTAACACTAGTTTGTACATTGACATTGGTATGTTTAAAGTATTTGATACTCTGGCCTGATGTTATGGCAGAATGTGGAAGTGTAGACTATCACAGCAACACATTCTTTACAGATGTACCTGCTATTCAATTATAAGGCTTGGTTGAAATTATGGTTCCACATTGATCAACTACATATTCCTCTTCATCCAAGTGAAAATGATGATCCGATGAGAGAGTATTAGGCCCCCAAAGTAGCGGCAGAAAGGAAGATGAAGTGCCCCTTTTGCAGCCTTTTGTTAAATAATGCCCACGGCTTTAATAATTCAAAGCAATACTAGGGCTTTTACACAAACCAAACACTTTACATTTGTGCTTTTGGTGTACATTAAAAATGAAGCTTGCTGGCAGGGAAATGGCCCAAGACAACAACATTTTTGTATTTTCCGCATTAAAGATGCACCAAACTATATCGCAATCCCCCCAAAAATGTATGTTTTGTGATATTTTTCCCATATGCAAGGTGAACCGGACATTAACTAAAACTACAGTTTGTGGCGCGGGTTGTACAATAAATACAAAAATAAGCATTGATCGATCAGTCAAAATATATGACCTAACAAAATTGCGTAATTTTGCATGCAACAAGAATCGAACCCGGGTCGTGGTGGGGGGAGCACGCCAGATCCTATCCACTAGATCACTAGGGATATAGACGACACATTAAAAGACATTAGGTTGTATCTCATTATCATACTATTTTTAGTCACAGTACCAAATAGATTGTTATTATTGGGCCTGACTGCAAGAATATTGTCGGACATTAAACAGGTCATATTAAAATACAACATTGTATTGCAGACTCGCAAAATCTCTATAAAGCACATGTGATTCTAAATGGAATGAAGAGAAACGCATTGAGGGAAGTAATTCTGTCGTCCTGAAATATTTAAATAAACACGTGGCCACTCATATCAAAATGTTTGTCACTTACAGTGCTTAGTTTAGGCTGAGAAAATGTAAAGCAAAATTGTATACTGATTTTTAATCACGTTCTGTTTTTTTTTTTCATTTCTCTAACACAGCACAGAGAGTAAAAACAGTGTGATACTGGGATGAAACTTAATGCCCTGTTGTTATAATTCTGTGAGCTTGCCATTGCTATCCAGTTAGATCCCGTTACCACAATTATGCAACTGTGGTCAGCAAAAAAACGTATCGTTTTTATCGATAATAGCAAAAATTTGGTAAAGCTTTTCCAATTGTGTCCGTATTTGAGGTGCAGGTGCAAATTTGTGGCCAATTTGGGCCTTTAGGGTGAGCCTTACGGTCTGGAAAATTCGGTATGTAGTCATAAAAGAGTGCGTATAATACACTTATTCCACTTTGTGTGTGCATGTGTGTTTGGTTGTCCATACCTTCGTGCTGTGCTATACCACTACTCACTTGTAATACAGTGTTGTAATCCTGCCTCTGAGGCTCTCAGTTGGACTGGAACCCCCATGAGACACCTGTCTTTGGTGTGTCTGTACATCTGTGTGTACGTTGTTATGAAATAAACATCACAAGCCCCCACTTGTCCCTGTGGAAGATTCATCTATCCAAGGTTTTCTCAACGTTGAGAGCAACGATGCTTTCCTTGTGAGGTTGAGTACATGTTACTTTTGTTTAATGTATTTATCAGGACACTAAATTCCAGATAAACTGCTCCTTATTGAGTTGCCCCCATTTTGTAATAGCTCTTAAAAGTTCAATTTTAGTTATTTTCTCTTTAAACTCGCCATTCCCCTGCACCTGTTTTGAACGATACCTTTGGGGCACAGCTCTAAGTGAATAATTTATGAGCATGAGGGAGGAATCACATAATCGCCATGAACCTTTCGTTTCCCTGTGTGTGTTTGTCTTGCCGTCTGTCTTCCATCTTCTCTGCCTTTGTCCTTTTTTAAGGATTTTTTTTACCACTGGAGATTCTTAACTTTATCTCTCTTGCAGTGACTTTCGTCGACTGCGGCCGAGGTGGGCTGGTGCGCCTTGAATCCAACAATCCAGAGAACTTCCGGATAGAAGCTGATGGCGTGGTCTACGCTGCCAATAATATGCAGTTCTCTGGATCACAGACGTTACTGCTGCTGGTCAAGGCCATTGATGACGCAACCCAGCAGCAATGGATAACCCTTGTCCGATTAGCTGCAGTCAACCAGCAGGTTAGTTACTGACATCCACTATGCTATTTTTTTGGTATCTTAAAAGCAACACTATGACAATTGATACTGAAACATTGTTTTGAAACATTCAGAAAGATTCATCTATTACTTATTTTCTTAACATCTTAACTTCCTATTAGTTTATAAAGGGAGTCCCTAGAATCAGTATTGTTTATAGCGGTTAATTAATCTTGTTTTACTACAAATATATTTGGCCTGATACCAACAGTGCACATGCAAAGATGAATAATGATTCTAGCAGGTGTTCCTTGATGCAACATGGAGGCCTGGTGATTAAACGTAATGTGAACATTTAGTTGGAGCTCAAACGTATACTTAAGACGGTCAGCGTCTAGCGATAGCAGATGCACAACGAATGCTCTTAAAAAAAAAACTCAGATAGCGTGTCCAGGGATTGTAAGCTTATTGCCCTTGTGCTATCTATGAGAAACAGCAAGCATGTGTTTGAGCTCTCCTGGACAACACAAGCATTCGTCTGCGATTAATTATGTCGTTCCAAGTGCTCATATGTCAACATTGTCTTTGGTTGAGGATAAGAGAAGGTTCACATTGAATGAGAGCACATGTCATATCAGTCCTTCTTGTAGTCAGGAAATGAAAAACTTCTAAAGGCTTTCTAAGATTGTGGGTTTCCACCTGAGTGCCAAAGAATTTTGTGATCATGTTCAGAAAGACTCGACACAGACAGACAAGCTTTTCTTTTAGTTACATGTTAGACCGTAGCCATACCTCATGTGTTTTCCAGATTGCCAATGTAAAAAAAATATATGTCAGATTTTTGGTGATTTCAAAATAATATGGAATTTACCATATATCGAATCATATTTCTGGTAAAAAGGTTTTAATGGGCACTCAAACCTTATCAATACTTCTTCAAAACAAGAAACATTAACCAAATTAAAGGAATGGACAAGACTCGATACAATAATTGTTGGCTTTATTCTTAATGTAGCTAATTTGCCTAATATTGACTACACATATGTTTTTTAGGAACAAAGATAGCACCTGTTATGGTTTTTGTGGTTAAACATAAAAATAATTTGTTTTACTTTAGAACCGCAAGCAAATATTTTAGGCACGAAGTAAATTAAAGTTGTAGCCAGCAATGATTTCACGCCCTCTCCTGGCAGCATCATTATTTACACCGAACTGCATCTGCAGGTATCATATTTTTAATGCATTAATATATATTTTAGTTCATGTGGTTCCTAACATGGATATTATTTGAAACTGGGACACTGACGGACATTCTTTTTAAACGCACAAACCCCAGACCATGCATTGTGTGCATCGAGTGATGATACTTTTAAATACTTCAGCAGCTACCTTTTTATTTTCTATCGTTACCACTGTCTTTCTGATTGGAGAGACATTTTAATCACCAACAACTGAACAATAATCTCATTTAAATTAGACGATGACTACCTTTAAAAGAACACTATCTGCTGAACAAATCGTAACAAACTTGGGAGATTTCTTAAAGAGTAAATCACCATTTAATGTTGATTCCCCAAAGCTGTAATGATGCTGTGTCTATGTCTGTGTTTGTATAGGGCTTCACAGACAGATGTAGTGCTGTTCAAAATAATAGCACTGCAATGTCAAGTCAAGTCAAGTCATTTTTATTTGTATAGCCCTAAATCACGAAGAGTCTCAAAGGGCTTCACAGATTATTACACTATATTACACAGACTATTTTTCAGCCGACGAGAAGAGTAGGTTATTCATATGCTATGGAGTAGAAGTGAGTTTTAAGCTTAGATTTAAACATTTCCACTGAGGTTGCAGACCGGATCTCGCTAGATCTTCCTGGTTTTTAGTGTATTTTTTTATTGTTACATGCCAGACAAGTTACCAGTAGGTGCTGTAGATTCTCAGAAAAAAAAAAAAAAAAAGACCCAGCATTTATAATAAGCACGCAATTGGTAAAATACAGTAGTTCGAAGGGGTGTGTTAAAAAAAGTTGCAGTGTGGAAACCAATCTCTGAGTTCATCATTATTGAGGAAGAAAAAAAAGCAGGTGTGAATCAGATGTGAATTGGGTGGCGCCTTTTTAAGGATGATGAAGCCAGCACAATTTGAACCTGCATTTGAGGAAAATGGGTTGTTCAAGACACTGCTCCAAAGAACGGTTTTCTTGGATTAAAAAGTTGATTGTACAGGAAAGAACCTACAATGATGTGCAAAAAAACGTTGGCTGTTTATTTAAAATTGGTAGAAAAAACAGATACACGTGAAAGCAAATGGAAGAAAACTATTTAAATGGACTGGAGACTAACGAGAACAGCAACGGCTCGGCCAATGATCAGTTACAGGACGATCAAACACAGTCTGTACACAATCTACACTACCTATAAGTGTTGTGGCAGTTAAAAGACGTATGTGTTAAGCAATTTTATTTTAAATAATCCATCTTGGTCTGGGAATGTTTTTCCTACTCTGGTGTTAGGCCCATTTATTGCATACCAGGGATCATGGATCAGTTTGTGTATGTCAAGATACTTAAAAAGGTTATGTTGTATGCAATGGGGTGTAAAAAGCCCAACACGCCATTTATCATTCCCAATGCAGGTTGCAAATAATTGCTGCTCTCACTCACTATTACTAGCATGCTCACAGCTTCTTAGTTTGTCTGCTTTACTTGGTCCAGTGCGTCCATGTAAGGCCTTATAATCAAATTTCAAACTTGATTAGTGGAATTTGTCCGACAGTAGTCAGTATATGTTTGTGTGTAAGATGTACATGATGTTGAGAGACCAATTACAATGTGCTAATGTGCAAATTTAGTATTGTGGTTGCATGGTGTGTTGTTAGGATAACTTAAGTAATGTAAGTGCGCCACTGGGGTTGGGTCCACCATACTCTCCGGGGGTAAAATATTTGTGTGCTTTTATAACATGTACTCTGGTTTTGTTTTACTGTTCAGTGGTGGAACAGATCATGTTGGCTTAAAAAATCCACAATATGCAGTTTGTTTCCCATTAATGGTTGTTAGATAGGACATCAAGAAAACATCCTTTGATTTAACTTGTGGTTTATTTATGAATGTATATAAAAAATTACTGTTGTCCTTTCCTGCCTTGTGTTCAATGTTATTGTAACTTTCCGTGGCACTACCTCAGTCCCTTCTTCATGTCTCTGGAGCAGCATAGGCAATTTGAACCATCTGTGTGTTTAGTGTCTGGCTTGCAGGTACCATCCTCCTTTGTTTCAAATCTCATTCATTACAGCTGAGGGAGGCTGGCAGATCCATTATGGGAGCCGGCTGTGTCTGTGTAGGTGCATTTTATCAGAATATGTGAAGAGGTTTGCCATATAACGGCGTGTGCGCTGCTGCTGTACTGCTGCTGCGCTAAATGCATACACAGAGCATGTCAAGGATAATACTGCTGTAATGTGGATTGTTGAAAGTGGCGTCTGACTACATTGTGAGGGAATTAATTGAACTACTAATCTTCCTCAATGTTATAAAGTACTCTCTGACTGTGAGTATCCCATCGAGGGACCTACTGTAAGCATAATCTGGAAATCACTCAATCTCAGTGTCTATGCTTCACATTGCTGTTCTTTAAATGGTGAAGTAGTTCAGTGCATAAATGGCCAATTAACAGTAATACCTGCACTTTTTCCTCTGGTGTTTCAAGGCGTGGCTAATTGAGGAATTTAGCCCAATTGTTTTGATTTTTCCTAAATGCGAAGAACATTTAGAAGTAACCTATGTAGTTATTGTTTAATAAGAAATTAAACTCTGAAGTCAAAAGACCACCACATATGGATCTTCAACTTAACAAAACACACTTAATTCATGACCTGCACATGAAACCCATTCATGTTATATATTCCATTTATATCGTGTCCTGTATGTGTTGACACAGAAATACTTTTCCCCCCCCACAGTTCATAAAACCTGCTTCTGATCCAGCCATATCCAATAATTTGAAGGAAATAGCATTTCCATCACGGAACGCTGACAGCCAGCTGAAACGCATGAAGAGAGACTGGGTCATTCCCCCAATCAATGTCCCAGAGAACTCACGGGGTCCATTCCCACAAGAGCTTGTCCGGGTAAGCCCCCTCATGCCACACACACACACGTCCAATAATATTCCACTCATATTTCAAGTCAAAAGTATTTTTTTCTAGAAATGACAACCTTGTAGCTCCCGTATAGCCTAGAGCTTTCACTCAGAAAGTTACAATCATAAGACGTGAAGAAAATGTTTCCTATTTACAGCTCTTTGTTGAAGGTCACCTTCAAACCCTGCGTTATTTTTTTATAAGGACCACACTGTGCAACCTGCCATCATATGAAGGTGGGATAGAACGCTAAAGTGCTTACCAGCAAAGTATTTCCTCAGATATTTGACTTCTTTTATCATGCCTCAAGGACACATTCAGCTGTCTTTTATTGACAACAGTTTTCTGTTGGGACTTGTGGGTGGCTAACAAAGTACAAGCACTTCTCAGGACAGTTAAGAAGATACTTTTTAGTATTTCAAGCTCCATTCAATATCAAGTCCAATGCATGGTTTATAAACTATGGATAATATTAATGTATCACAGTAAATTATGATATTTCAGAGCTTTGCAGATAGTATGGTAAGGAAAAAATGAACTGCTCAGTGTTTGACCAGCGGGTAGGTGAAAATAATCTCAATTTACACATGCGAAGTGAAAAGATATCCTTGTCGAGAATATCAATACCAAGCACACATAAATCAATATTTTTTCCGACGTTTGAAATAACTTGTCGATAAGACACACAAGTTACAGGGTATTATTAACATATGGTGGTTATAGTCCTACACACTTCCTTAAATTAAAAAAAATATCATTAACTTTGATGTCCGACGATGCAGAAATAACTGCCAAAGATTTTAGGCACAGTAAAACATAACCCTAGGACTATAAAATGATTGCAACATCTACATTGCAGACAATTTCCCTTTAAATCAATTTACATTTTTATGGTTTATATATTTGGAATATTTCATTAGTGCAATTAATGTGTAATAAAATGTTTCGACAACTGTTAAAACAAATTCATTCTTTCAGATCCGCTCAGACCACGATAAAAACCGTTCTCTGAGATACAGCGTGACAGGTCCTGGGGCTGACCAACCTCCAACAGGCATCTTTCTCATCGACCCTATCTCAGGAGAGCTCTCGGTTAACAAGCCGCTGGATCGAGAGCATATTCCCAACTTCCATGTAAGTCAAGCCATAATGATTTTCCTATGATCCCCCTCTTTGTTAGTGTGTAAGTGAGTGTGGTGTGGTGATGTGATGTACTAGCTCTGTCTAGTTGGTATATGTTCCAGGGTCATGTGTAGCCTAAACAATCTGCTCTGCTAAATAAACATTTGTGGCAGGATGTGGAGTTAAAAGAAGTGGATTTATCTGTCAAAGAATTTAAAGGAGTGTGTGTCTGTGTGCCTATTAGCCACATTAAATAAACTACGGGTCACGTAGCGCTCTTTTATACTACAATTCTTCTTCAATGAGATTGCAACAAAAGTTTAACATGGGTTTTTGCCTCATCGGGTGGTCAACGGACTGACGTGCAGAGTATATGGTTTTTGAAAGGCAGTTCGTGTTATTATTCTTAGACCTTGAGCATCGTCTTTACTTAGGGCCCGGTCACACAGCCGTTTGCGTCTGTATCGCGGGTACAATTTTGCAGTTTTTTTTGCCCGTGGTTGCCCGCGATGGAAAATGCGCAAAATTGGCCAACCCGCTGTTCATCGGTGGTATGCCCGCAAAACAGACGCCGGTGTTGGGCACACTAGCTTCTTCGGTGCCATAGCTTGAAATCTTGATCTTCACGGGACTGTGTCTTAAGCGGTTATGATTTCTACAGCCCGGTGTTATGCCGAGAAATGCATCCTTGCCGAGATTTGCATCCCCTCGCTACTACAACCACTTTTACCTCGTTTTATCTCACTTTTATATCACTTTTAGGGAATTTAATGGCGAACATATAACCAAAACCACTTCGTCTTGCATTTGTTGGGAATGTAATACAACTTAAACCATTCCGTCTTTGTATTTGTTGTGAATGTAATCGAACGGTAATGCACGCCGTATACAAATCACTTTTGAGCAGGTAACATGTTTATTTTGCCTTTTTCTATTCAAATCGCTCGTATTGAAACTGTTATGCACTCTACCGTAAAGCTTATTTCTGCATAATAAGCTTTACGGTAGAGTGCATAACAGTTCTCAAAAGTGATTTATATACGGTGTGCATTACCGTTCAATTACGTTCACAACAAAAACAAAGACGGAATGGTTTATGTTGTATTACATTCCCAACAAATGCAAGACAAAGTGGATTTGGTTATATGTTCGCCATTACATTCCCCAAAAGTGAGATAAAAGAGGTAAAAGTAGTTGTAGTAGCGAGGGGATGCAAATCTCGGCAGGGATGCATTTCTCGGCATAACACCGGGCTGTAGAAATCATAACCGCTCAAGACACAGTCCCGTGAAGATCAAGATTTCAAGCTATGGCACCGAAGAAGCTAGTATGTTATTATTGTAATAGTTTTTCATTTTTATTTTGTTATCTTGTTATGAAATGAAAAGAAATGTCAAGAAATAAAAATGAATTAAGACTAGGTCACTACGGTGACGGGGATCCATGTCCACCCCTTGACATCTCGAGCACAACTGACGTGTGCTCAGCAAATCGCGCTGTATATACGCGGAGAAAGGCGTTTGACCGTCACACGCGTAACACGCTAATTTCACGTAATAACACCGCGATACAGGCGCAGAACATGCTATGACCGTGCTCCACCCACGATTACCCGCTGAAATTTCGCGTCCTACCCATGTGTAACCACGCCCTGGCCGCGGCCAGAGCACGTCGTTCCGCGTCATTTCCGCGTCATTACCTCGTGTGCCGCCCGCGGTTAACACGTGGTCTAAAGTTTTGAGCAGCGCAAAACTTTTTCGCGCGGCCAACCGCGTGTGAATTTCCGACCGCGTGTAAAGCACTGCTGTATCTCGTCTATATGGCGATCTCAAAGCGTCCAACATCGTCTGCTTCACGGGCAGAAATTTCTGGCCGTCATTCAGCCTCGATACGCCTGTGAAAGGCTTGGTAACTGGGCCCTAAAGTTTTGAGCAGCGCAAAACTTTTTCGCGCTGCCAACCGCGTGTGAATTTCCGACCGCGTATAAAGCACTGCTGTATCTCGTCTGTATGGCGATCTCAAAGCGTCCAACAGCGTCTGCTTCACAGGCAGAAATTTCGGGTCGTGATTCAGACGCAAACGGCTGTGTGAACGGGCCCTTAGCAAGAAATATTAAAGCTCTCAATTATAGATTTTCATCATAGCTTCTATTGTACAAACAGCTTTAAAACTCTGATTTGACCAATCTTGATCCCATAACAAGATATTTAATCAATTGCTTATAAACGATTTTTTAATTACAAACATTGTTTTTGAAGCAAGAATGGACATTTTTAAGTGTATTGCTCAATAAATACCTCTCCTGTGGCAATATATTCCTTCAGCTGAGAGCCCATGCGGTGGATCTGAACGGAAACCAAGTGGAAAACCCAATCGACATTGTGATTAATGTGATTGATATGAACGATAACAGACCCGAATTCAACCACCCCATATGGAACGGCACCGTCCCAGAGGGCTCCAAACCAGGTAACAACAATGGTGCAGAGAAGCTAATTTCAGTAATTTGGGAGTTTTACTTTAAAAAGTTAATTGATATTGTCCTGTCCGAAAGGCACTTTTGTCATGACGGTAACTGCAGTCGATAAGGACGATCCCAAAACTGCCAACGGAATGATCCGCTACAAAATCTTGTCCCAGAACCCAGACAGTCCCACGTCCAACATGTTCACAATTAATAATAAAACTGGAGGCATAATTACTGTGGCAGCAGGTCTGGACAGAGAGGTAGGTTGATTTTTTTCCTTTTTTTTTCCTTTCTTTTTTTTTTTTTACTCTCGCCTGTCCTACCCTGTTTATTCTTCTTAAATCTTACTATGTTGTGGTAGTTCCAAAGCCTTATCCTTATTTTTCTTTAATTCAAATGGTGAAATGTGTGCAGATATTATCAATATTTTAATCGTTTACATAAGAAAGACTAGTGTTTTAAATATAATGGCAATCACAACCTGGACTGTTAATAGAGCCAATGAGCCAGAGTATGCTTGCTTATTACTAGCTAAATTACAAATTGAGCTTGCCTTGGCTTTTTGAACACACATATTTAATCCGACAAGAGTTTTGCACGCATCGCCGATCATTTTAATAATCCCCTCCACTCGCATTCTCTGTCCTCATTTCCAAAGTACACGTCTTTTACTTATCCTTCTTTTGTGCTGTAAACAACCACCTTTTCCCCATAATTGGCTCATTGAGCTGTGGGAAGAAATGAAAAAAATAAAAGTATAAAGCATATGCCAGTTGATTTAATCCTAGTGAGGGCAATCTGGTTTGCTTGCTGCTCAATCATGTCCACCTTAGGGCTGCCGTTTTATGTGCGACAGTTGCCACCCTGAAAGTGATTTTCCCTATTCTCATTATGAGTTGAATAGTCCATCAAATGAGTATATGTTAATCCGAAAATATTTATTTTCAACTTGGTGCTGCTGTATATTTAAAGGTAGCAATGGTCTAACTGGGAGGAGTATATCACTATTAGTTATAATTGGGCTTTAATGCGACTGTGCACCAATTTTATACAATGGCGCCTCATCATCCTGCTATTGCTCACCTTACCACATGGTTCCTGCGGATCCTTGAAAAGTCTTAAAAGGCATTAAATTCATTATTCTAAAAGTAGGGCCCTAATTGGCATTAAAATGTCTCAAATTGTATTTTTTTTAAGTCTTAAAATTGTGAACACATAAATACGATATTTATTTGTTTGAACTTAAAATATTTAGTTACATTTATCAACTGTCTTTTTTGATACTTTGCTGATTTACTTTGGTGGCAACCTGGCGTGTCCACAATTACGGAACTATCAAAACGGTGATGTGGTTCCAGTCGGGCCTTTCAGAGCAGACGCGTGTCTTAGGTCTAGGCACAATACACATGGCAACTTCAGACAGAGAAGTTTACTTTGGATAATTGGGAAGTGTACATTTAATGTTTTCACCGAGGCTAAAAGCTGTGCTAGGTAATGTGTAAAAGGCACGATGTATTATGTGCCATAAATATTTGTGTTTTTTTTTTGCTTTGTTTTGTTTAGTTTCAATTGTGGGTTTTTTTTGTAAAGGTAGTCTTAAAATATAATTTTAAATGCATTAAAAAATATTTAAAACTCTTGAATATAACTTGCTGTAGGAACCCTGTACCAGTGATAAGCAAACACGTATAGACTACTAAGTCACTTTTCATTTGATTATAGTAGGGTGCTAAAGTGAAACAGGGTTGCTCTAATGTTTTTTAATTTAATTTTAGGTTTGTATTAGGATTTGAAATGGTAGATTTGTGTATCTAAAATGTCAATCATAAAATCTTGTAAATATATATCCAACTTATTACCCCCTTAACATTCCGAAAGCTTGCAGAAAGCAAATACGTGTCGTAGACACGTGCGGATGCGGTCTCCGTACGATGTCACTCAAATGCATCGTTCCAAATATCATTCGGAAGGTTAAAGTCTTGGGATTCAAGAAATGCCAACCATTCCTTAGTTTCCATTTTCTTTTTCGCTCGCAACTTTACAGTGCATATGACAATAAACACTTGGAATTGAGTTTAATTTAAAAAAAGACCCATCACAGAAACATCAATATCACTCTGAAACAAGATACTGGGAAAATATATAGCCGGAGTAGCTCACCGAAGACGTTGCGTTCAATAATGGTGTGCAACCATGGTCCTCTTATATCCGTGAGTGTAGTAAATCCAGGAGAGTAAAATATTTATAAATACTGAACAGAATAGTAAAATACTGTTTACCCTATGCCGTAGTTCTACCCAACATGCTATTCACATTCATCTTTTTCGGCCAATTGCAGGCTTTGTTTTGTCCCTTTAGCCTATGCAAGCCTGTAAATGATAAAAAGGATCCGCCCCCTTCACCTCCGAATAACTTTAGCCAATAGTGATCGATTCCACTGATGATTGACACATCTTTTTCGGCCAATTGCAGGCTTTGTTTTGCCCCTTTAGCCTATGTGAGCCTGTAAATGATAAAAAGGATCTGCCCCCTTTACCTCCGAATAAGTTTAGCCAATAGTGATCGATTCAAATGATGATTGACACATTGATTAGCCAATGAAACACCTGTATATAAATCCCACCATACACCGCGGACTACTTCGCGTTCGGGGGAAAATCTAGTCGGCGGCTGCTTGCATTAGTTGCAAGACTTTGCGACTTAATATTGATGCATATATAAGGCGCACTGTATTATAAGGCGCATGGTCAGCTTTTGAAAAAAATTAAGACTTTTAGGTGCGCCTTATAGTGCGGAAAATACGGTAATGAGTCAGAATTTTAATATGTTGTTTTATGCTGTCAACATTACCAAGTGTGCACTGTGACGTGTCATTTTCTTCTCTTAGACTGCACTTAAACCTCAAACAATGAAACAAGTGCATTGTGTGCCATTCAGCACACTGCATAGGCATTTAAGTGAGATTGATTTTAAATTTGGTCTTTTTATAACATTTGTACAATATTTTTGTCATAAAAAATATATAATAATGGCTTGTTCTGACATTGTACGTGTAAGTTAGTTAGTAAAAATGGGACACATCTGCATGCATGGTTTTGAACCAAGGTCCTAAACATATTTGAGAACATAAGTTCATCCCTCCCTAAGGTTGCAACTAACGACTTTTTTAAACGATTAGTCGACTAATCGGATTATTATTATTATTTTTCTTAAACTTAGTATAAAGTCTATTTTGATATTTGGAAACTGATCATACACACAAGAAAATGGGTACAATAATATTAATATTTTATTAAAAATACTGTGGCCTTTTCTTGTGTACAAAAAAATTTAAAAAATCAAATCTAAACCCAATTCGCCCAGTCCTCGGTTAGTAGAGACAAAAATCCATAAATAAATCAACGCCCTTTTTGAGGGACAAAATTGTATTTCTTGTACATAGTGGAATCCCTACGTAGAAGTCGCTGCCAGGTTTTTTTGGCATCTTGCTGATACTCTGTACTCTTTGCACTCGTTTTCATCACATTAGACAATACAATGCCGTCTCATGGTCAAATTTTACGCCAATCACAACCAAGGTCTTCTTTATAAACTTAACTAAACTACTCCCACACTTTAAAATTTAGGTACACACACTTGATTCTGATATTTCGGTATGGTTATGTTACCGCATGAGCAACTCTCAGCAGGGATTGTATTCATGTAGAGATACCTCTCTATTGGAAAAAATTGGAACAATGGAATAAAAACAATAAAATACATTGTCGACTATTTGTATTATCAATTTATTTGATGTCGACTAATCGTTTCAGCCTTACCCTGCATACAATGGCTATCTTACTCTAAACTCATTTACCCTTTTTCACTGCAGAAAGTGCCACAGTACACGCTGATCATCCAGGCCACTGACACTGAGGGTAACCCGATGTATGGCCTCTCCAACACAGCTACGGCCGTCATCCGTGTCACTGACATAAATGACAACCCACCAGAGTTCACAGCTGAGACGGTAAGCAGTCAACACATGTGTGAAATGTACAATACAGTGAGAGCCTGCCAGTTGTATACGCCCTGGCGGCAGTTCCTCTTTTTTTCTTAGTTCAGATACATGAGCAGTTAGCAATGAGTGGAGTCATGTAACCCTCTCATAAAAAACACACATACAACTATGAGAACAGCAAAAAGCACTTTAAAGTGAAACATGGTGCTACCGTTGTGTTGAAATGACCATGATGACGTGATAACATATCCTCACTGCTTGTTTACTCAACAATAGCGCCAGCGCCAATGTTTGCCCGTTCCTCTACATTTCATGCTTTATTCATGCAGTTTTTTGGCGAGGTGCAAGAAAATCGCGTCAACGTGATTGTGGCTAACCTAACGGTGACTGACAAGGACCAGCCCAACACTCAGGCCTGGAACGCCGTCTACAAAATTACTGGTGGTGACCCCACCGGCAGGTTCTCCGTGCCCACTGATCCCACCAATAATGAAGGCCTGGTGACTGTTGTCAAGGTGGGTCACTTCTTTTCTAACTCTAGCAATTACATTCTAAAAGAAGCATTTGTGTTTTCAATGTTTGAAGGTGGCTAGAATTTATTTATTTTATTTTTTTTTCAAAAATTGTGTTACAAATCAAATATTCTAAATCATGTCAGACCAGCGGTGAGGAACGTATGGCTCGCGAGCCATTTATTTTTATTTCCATGAGTAAGTTTGGCTCACAGATAAAATTCACTTTTTTAACGCAGTTAGGCCAGGAGTGCAATATTGTGTTTCTACCACTAGTGGCATGAGCACTGTAGTGCTTCTCTACCATTGAGGCTGATAGGAAGGTATGTCAATAGGATTTTTTTCCGTGTCTCCTAGCCATCGAGATCAGAATACACACGTGAGTGTAATGTCTGCCTTCTGTCATTTTTTTCGCTATTTTTTTTAGCCTAATAAGCACAACTTGTTCAACAATGACAAATGATAAACAGACACGCTTGAGGACTTTTTAAACAAATGCAGATTTCAAAGATGTCAAAGATTTGCATCTATGAAACGGAATGTAGGATGGATAATGACCACTCAATTACCAAGCTTAGAACTGTGACTACGACACACAGCTGAAGATAAATAATATCCATATTCTTCGTGTTCGCTATATTTTGTGACACTTTTACAAAAGAACTCTGCTCGCACCAAACCATTATTTACAACAAAATTGACGGTCAAAGTGAGCCTGAACGATATTAAGCAACTCCGGGAAGAATAGATATTTTAGGTTGCATATGTGTTAATATGGGTCACAGGCTCTTGCATTATTATTATTATTATTATTATTTCATAAATTTTATCAAATTATCAATCATCACACAGTGAAATCAATTCTGATAAAGGAGTACCTTTTGTCGGTTTTGTTGAATTTTGTCTGAAACTTTTCGGTGCGCCTCTCGCCTCCCAAAAAATAGGAGTGTTTCTCTGTCATGGCTCTTTGAGTCAAAACGTTTGCCGACCCCTTAGTTAGACTTTAGATTATTTTAAAATAGTTGTGTCCTGCTCACTGGCCAAAAAGTAAGGAAACCCCACTTTGTATGCATAAAGGAATAGATAGATAGATAGATACTTTATTCATCCCCGCAGGGAAATTCACAAAATGTCCTATTATGTACAGCAGCTGTCAAATGAATGCAGCAATAATTACTACAAGCATTCACTGGCATTTAGGACCAAATCTAACAAATAATAGTTGTTTATAAGACAGAGTAATTTGAGTCGTGTTTCCTCATCTGTATTTCAAAGAGGAGAAGGTAATTAATAAGATGCTGGCAGGCATGCTGCCCTCCATTAATTCACCAAAGTGAGCAGTCAAATCTACTATGAAAATTCACAGAAGAGGTTTAGGGAGGGAATGGAACCACCTCAATTTGCTTTGTTACTCTCACACAATTTCCAGCCATTTAATGTGAGTTCCTTCATGTGATGACGTACGCCTCATTTTTATGGTCTCCTGTGTGTTTTTTTGCAGCCCATAGACTATGAAATGGGCAGGTCATTTGTCCTGACAGTTGAGGCGAGGAACGAGGTGCCGCTAGCCAGAGGCATCCACTCTCCTCGTCAGTCCACCGCCACCGTCTCCATAAGAGTGCTAGACGTCAATGAGAGTCCTTACTTCGACCCCAACCCAAAACTCATTAAACTGGAAGAAGGAAAGCCGCCAGAGTCCATGCTGACCACCTTCACAGCGCAGGACCCTGATCGCTACATGCAACAAAGTATCCGGTAGGAGATTTAATCGAAGTAACACATCATATTTAGTGTTTGTGATTATTAACTGGTGGGGTTTTGCAGGGCCAAAATATAATATGAATATTGTCGTTGAAATTAGGAGCAAAAACCTCGTCAGTTGATCTAAAACATGCCGATTTGCAAAACCTTTCTAATTAACAAAATACTGGTGATTTGACTTTTAATTTTAAACACATACGGTTTAGACAGGTTGCAAAAAAGTTACAGGGTCATCACCTTGTGTCGCGCTAAATTCAAAATGTTGTGAAATGTTTCTCTTTTAAAAAATAAGAATCTCAATACTTCTCATAGAGCAGAAAAGGTTATTAAGTCAGGTCGAAATGTAAATAAAAACCTAAAATAACATTTCCCTTAGTTAAAACAGATTTAAATTGATCTCGAAGGCCTGTTTGCGCGAGGATGTTTGCATGTATTTTATTGCCTTTCATTTAGATTAAACTGGATATTAGGGAATTTAAATCACAAAAGTTTAAAACCACACTGCTGAGTGAACGGGTTTTAAACATAGTCATGTTCCAACGTATACAAGGCCCAATATGCAAAAATGAAATAAAATGAAATTATCTGCATTTATATAGCGCTTTTCAAGTCAATGAAGACTCCCCAAAGCGCTTTACAATGTGCGTCACATTTATCCATTCACACACACTCACACACCAATGGCGGCCGTGCAGCCATGCAAGGCGCCGACCTGCTTATTGGGGGCATTAGTGGTTCAGTGTCATACCCAAGGACACTTCGACATGTAACACGGAGGAGCCGCGATTTGAACTGCGATCTCTTGATCCCGAGACGAGCGCTCTACCTCCGCCCCAAAACTGCTATACTTTCATGTCACTCGGTGCAGAGACAGAAATTCACAGGAGTAAAGAAACTAGTCATCACTCAGCCTTTGAGGCTTCTCCATGGGCCCATTTACAGTTTGGCTTCAAAAAGTAACTCTACTTTATCTTTACAGACTAAATATTTTGTACGAGTATCCATCCTTTTTGGTTATCGAGTGCAGTCACTAATTACTGATATATTTGAATCCTAGGCATATGTAGTGCATCACATCACTAAACACACAGCATGCAGGTGTTTTTTTAAGGTTGACTTAGTATAAACATAACTAAAGTGAGCGTCAAGTCGTGTCATGTTTATTTGTAAACCCCTAATCGCAAAGAGTCTGAAAGAGCTGCACTGATCAAAGACTATTGCAACTATTGTTTGTGTGTTATTGGTTGCGTCACACGTTTATATTTTTTTACAATTTGCTCAAATTTATATTGAACTTTTTGAAATATAGATAAATGTTCGTTGAGTTAATTGTGAATGTGGTCTTCTTTCATCAGTTACACAAAACTGTTCGATCCAGCCAGCTGGCTGAGAATTGATCCCAACAACGGTAGAATCACAACAATTGCAGTTTTGGACAGAGAATCTCCTTTTGTGAAGAACAGCATGTACAATGCCACGTTCCTGGGCACTGACAACGGTACGTAGCCAAGCACATTTGTACTGTTCAGCTCCTTAACGGCAACTGTGCCACTTTTATGAATCACCTAAATCGTTTGGGATGTTTCATAAAGCCGTTGTTAGAAGGACATGCCATTAACAATGACAGATGGGCAAGTGAGCCCCTTGTGTGACATGAACAGACATCTGCCATGCTTGAAGGTCAACGGGTGACCGCTGTTCACCTTAAAGCTAATGTGTTCACAATCTGAAAAGCAACCTGCTGCAGGGATAACTTTGCCTTTTCCCCTCAAGAGGATTTACCTCTGTTTGGGTTTACCCTCATCTGCAGAGCATAGCATAGGCCAACAGGCTTAAAACTTTACCAGTAAAGAGGTTTCTCGGTATTAATAGGTCAGGACTGGATGACTAGCTCCTTTGAGCGTGGCCTGAATGCTAAAGAAGGCAGTGAATACATAGAGGAGCCTGAGAAAAGCGACAGTGGCCTCTGTTTTGCTGCTTTAGTATTCCCATCCTATGTCCTTGGTCAGGAAGACGCTCTCTCCCCATTGCATGCTCACACACAGTCACACTATCCAAATGTTCTAAAACTGCACTCTCGCTGCCTGCTGCCTCACTTGATATTAGTTTCTTAAATCTGCATGCAGTTTGATGGGCGCAATTCCACCCGAGTACATAGCTGTGGTTGGAGAGACAACAATCAATCAATCAATCCTCTGATGACCACACAGTGCAATCAACTTTCAGGATTTCTATAAACATGTATGCATGTGTTTGTGTTTGATGGCAATGCAGGCAAGCCTTTCGCAACTGGTACAGGCACGCTGCAGATCTACCTGATGGACATCAATGACAATGCCCCGAGAGTGTTCCCCCAAGAAGTGGAAATATGTGAAAAACCTGAGCCTAACGCTATCAATATCACAGCAATTGACGGCGACTTAATGCCCAATGCTGGGCCCTTTGCCTTCGAGTTGGCTAATACTCCCATCGATGTGAAAAGGAACTGGACCATCACCAGAATCAGTGGTAAGAATAATCAGACTATTTAATCACTTGGCCACTAATTACTACATTTTAAGATGTTCCGATACAAATTCCTTTCATGGCGGAATCAATAAAATTCTCTGCACATTTTGCTAAAGGACACAGAAAATTTGCTGGCTATAGATAAGTTCCTGTTGAAATACATTGAATCTTTATTGGATAATAGCATTTGAATAATCGCTGTTAGCAGTTTTATGCTTAAGCAGCATTATCCTCCGTCATTCAGTAGATTTGTGAGGCTCAAATAAAATCAAATCCTTGTTTTAGGTTAAACTTTCCAAACCAAACTGGAATTTATCATTCATACTATATGGATGTGTGTCTATAATAATAGTAGCCAGGGTTTCTCACTTACTCAGCTGGGGCAGGCTGTGTCCTATAATATGTTGTTTATTTAAAAGACGATTATTAATGAGTGTAGTTAAATTAAAATAATCAGGCACCAAAGTATGAAGAAATTAGCTCCCCCCAAAAATATGGATACACACAACTGTGTCTTAGTGTACTCTTAGTGTATGTAGTGTGTCCTAGCATAGTGTTTTTTTTATCTTCTAGACACTGAGGGCTGAGAGAAGCATAATTTCAATTATCTGTTTATGCTGCAGAGTTGACAAACAAGCTGATTTTGACTTTGAAATGTCATATTTTCACTGTTAACATGAAGTTGTTAAAACCCGCACTTGGAACTCAGAACTAAGTAACGTCACCTCACTCATACAGTGATGTTATTGAGCTGAAGTGTTTCAATAAATATCCATATTTTAGGGATCCATTTGAATTGGGAATTTATCTCAGGTGGATGACACACCGGCTAACTAATTGGGGCAGAGCGTTTTTGTCTGCGCGACCACTATTTGAAGAATTTAAATGTTAATTCATGGAACGTCCAAAAACAATTATGACCTACACTACCCTTTTTCTCTGCAGGTGACTACGCTCAAGTGCGCCTAAAGATCGGTTTTCTTGAGAGTGGCATTTATGAATTACCAATCATCATCACTGACTCTGGAAACCTGCCCCTGGTCAACACTTCCCACCTCAGGGTCAAAGTGTGTCAGTGTGACATCAACGGTGACTGTACTGACCAGCAGCACATCATGGCTGCTGGACTGGGAACAGGCGCCATCATCTCCATCCTTCTGTGCATCATCATCCTCCTCAGTGAGTGTCACCTAAACGCCGTCGTCGCAGATTAGCACAGCAGTTAAACATGATCTCAATGATGATTAGATGAGCATGGGATTATCAAACAAATATCAGGCAGTCCACATCCGCTTTAAACAGCTAAGACACAGGATCCGATTACATGTGAATGAAAATATAAGGAGGTTTTTTTTGTAATATGAACGCACGCGCGTGTGTCTTTCCCAGTTCTGGTGCTGCTCTTTGTGGTTTGGATGAAGCGCCGTGATAAAGAGCGTCAGGCTAAGCAACTGCTTATCGATCCCGAGGATGATGTGCGAGACAACATTCTCAAGTACGATGAGGAAGGTGGTGGAGAAGAGGATCAGGTAGGAATTATGATGCACACACACTCACACACTCACAAACATTGTGTAAAGGCCCTAATAACGCTGTGGATTATTTGAAAAGCCATGAAAGCATTTGTTTGTGCCAAGCAATCAGTTGTTTCAGTGGAAAATTCCTACTCCTAACGATGAATAAATCCGTTTTGTGCTACTGGAAAATGCCAAGCCAAGGTCTTATCATTCATAGTATATGTGTCCAATTGGTCACAACTATTTTATTGGTGTCGTTTGGGAAAGAATGTCCTGTTACAATGCGGTTACTTATACAAAATAAGGCAGGGGGAAAAAAATAATTTATTTAACAAATTGATTGAGCTTTGTTAATTTTACCTATCATTTGGTTGCAGAGGGTTTCCAATCCATATCTTAGTGTTTCTTCCAAAGAATCTGAGAAGTGGCGCAAGTCAAAAATATGATCTTGGATTATAATATTACAATATCATAATATAATCAAAATAGAATTTAACATAGCGCCTCTATATTTTTGCTGAACAATTTGCAATGGTTAAGTGTGGGCCCTTATAGAAACCACTTAATGAGAATGATTGAAGGGTATACAGCACGGCAACAAAGCTGCATCTTCTTATGTCTTCACCTTATTACGAAATGGGAATTTGACAATTCAACTTTGAAACTTCTGCATAAGGGTACTAGAATCATACAATTGCAGTCCAGTTCAGTTCATCCCAGAAATATTTAATGTATTTTCTTTAGTGCATCTGTTCTTTTACAACCCAAACTCTCTCTCCCCACTCTCACCCTCATCCTGAACAAACGCTCAAGGCATGAATAAAGCTGCATGTCCGCATCTTGTCGCGCTGATCAGGCATGTAGCGACACAAATTCAATTGTCCTAATGACCTCTTGTTAGCACAACAAAATCAGCTCATGGGAGGAAAAAAAGGCTGTGTTATTCTGCACAGGCTACTCTCGCCGGATAAAGTACGGCAGCGGTTCATATATTGCACAAATAAGCTAGAGACCCTGCTCTGACCCGACACAGCAGCCTATTAGCCCTGGGGACTTGTAATTGGTACGCTGATGTCATTTGGAGACAGGCATCTGTGTGTGCCAATAATGAACCTCTGTGTAAGGTAACAACATGACAGCAAGACTGACAAATCATGCACAGTCAGATAGAGAGCTGTGTATTCATATCCACATCAACACTTATCCATAAAAAGCTTAACTTTGTTGAGCAGGACATGTTGGAAAGGAAAGTAAGTTGGCCTAAAGGTAAATTACTGCCAAGAGTCTATTTATTCTGAGCAAACAAGTTTTCATTGTAAATGGCGCAAAGGACAGCAGGACAAAATGGCTGCGCTGTCCAGGGAGTAGGTTTTGTTAAAAAAAAAAAAAATGGACCTGACGTTCCCAGTGCTGTAGTCTGTTTAATACCAACCTCTGTTCTCCTATCTCCCACCAGGGAGGAAATTGAAGTGTCAGTTCATTTGGTGCTCTCACAGTTTATGATTTAGCTGCACTGTTAAAGCAGTTACTATCACAGGCAGACAGATGATCAAGTTGAGCTCAGAGAAATATTTGACTATATTGCTTCACCAGTAGCCCGCTGAGGTAAACACAGCAACCAGTCACCTGAATATTAATTCGAAGAAAGCATGACTTGGCTGGTGTCATTCCAATGCAGGATTTAAAACAGGTAGCAATCGTGTCCTTTTGCAATTTTAGTTATCCAGTAGTGCAAAGGTTGTACTTTATAATTTATTTACTGTATGATATTTTACTTAAATAAATTATTTATATGAAAAACCTTGAAGAATTTGGGGTATTTGACCTGTTTATACTAAAAATTCAAGAAACTGGTTTCATAGAAGAATGGTTGCGCAATTGTGTATTGATGACCTAGAACTCATCTCATCTCATCAGCTGCACCGCTTATCCTCAGTAGGGTCGCAGGGTGACCTAGAACTATTATAATTTTTTTAATCATCAACATCCTATATTAATGATTTTTTAAGCCAAGTATTAAACGGCACAAAACACTTTTTTGAAGAAAAACAACAACAACAAAACAAGTGGTTCTCAATTAGATGTTTTTTTTATTTTATTTTTTATTTTTTTTACATTTTTTAACTCCTTTTAAGGTCATTTTTAGTATTTAAAAATGGAACTTAAATGAATAGAAGAATATATTTGACTGAAAATATATATTCAAGAACACACAAAAACAAATCATGAAAATCAAGGGAGCTGTTCCAAAATATATCATGATCTTAACTTTGATAAAGGTAGACACTATTTGAAACGCTTAAAAGTAATAAGTGTAAAGAGTATAGAGTAGCCTGACAAAAATCTAATCTGTCAACAAAAGATATGGTATTGTTTTTAGTATTCAATATTTCAGGATGTTGCCAAAACAATAGGAAGAGAGGCAACCATTAATCCCATTTTAAGACTTAGAATTTTAGTTTAATTTAGGTTATGTCATGGTCATAGGAAAATAACTATTGTCTCCAAATTAGAGATTTTTATGATAAAAGTATGCCTTAGAAAATGTCTTACTGAGTGTGGGTCAAAGGCTCCGTCATAAGCCCCTTACTGCTACCTATGGCCAATTATGTGGTAGTGTTTCAATCACCTACTCTAGTGTATGAATTGAAACAAATTAAAGAAAAAGGGAAAACTTTACACAGGCATTAAGTTGTTACCCTGTAACAAACCAAATATGATAGATGACATTCGTGTGTGATGACCCGTATAAAGATCCATTTCCGCCTCAAAGCTTGAGGTCACTCATGAGTAATCATGACTGAGTGGAGATGCTACTGATGTGTGCGGAGTAGGTGTACTTTTCATTTAGGCATCACTCTGTGGAAGAGAAGCTGTAAATATGTGTGTAGTTACTGAGCGAATACACCTGATATTATAGATGGACAGATTAGGGACTATCCATCGTGCATGCTTATTAGACACGCCATATCTTGTCCTGTGCTGATACCATTCGACCATTTTCTCCCTCTGCCGCCTATGACTTAATGTTGCCCTGGAAATGTTAATAGGATTAGCTCTGGCTTATGCATAGCCACCACGCTGTGTCTGGCCATTGATTAGAGTCTGTACTTCCTGTGGCGACATTTGTATGACGTGTCTAATGACTCTGCAGCTTTCCAGTAACTGTTAGAGAATGCATTATTACAGTGACAGAGCGGTGAGCACCCTCAGGTCTGGGCTCTTATCAGGCTCTTCATTGACAACCAACCTCTTTCTTCCCTCCTCCCACCCATTCTGTAGGATTATGACCTGAGTCAGCTCCAGCAGCCAGACACGTTGGAACCGGAAGCCATCAAGCCCGTAGGGATTCGACGTCTTGATGAGAGACCCCTCCACCCTGAACCACAGTATCCCATGAGGTCTGCTGCCCCTCACCCTGGAGATATTGGAGATTTCATCAATGAGGTACAATAAACACAGCATTTTTTGGTCATAGGGTGCACTGTTTTAACCCCTTAACACATGAAATATAGATAGAAATATTCACAGAGCTACAAAAAAGTCAGTCCTACAACAACACAAGATCCCTCAAAATGTAAAAAATAAAATGCAAATTAAAAATATGAACTATTTAGTGCTATAAATAAATGATAATGGCAAAAAATAACTATGTACAATTCTCTTTTAATCAATATAGACACAGATCGTCTGAAAAACATGCCAACAATATAAAGTATAATAATTACAACAAAATGCAAAAGATCAGCAGTCTCTAAGATTCAAACATTTAATGCCCTCTGCTTTAGAGCAGTCAATATCATTAAAATGAGTCCAAATGTGGCTAATTTTTCAGTTTTTTTCCCCTCATTTAACTCAATTATTACCCCACAACTCTAGAGCCCCTTCCGTGTTTGTTAAGAAGTATGACGTAGCCAAGCTGCTCGTGCTTTGTTGAAGCAGGATGGCAGAATTTGTGTCAGTTTACAGTGGGGCTGCAACAACTAATCAATAAAATCAATAAAAATCCATGATTAAAAGTGTTGGCAACTAATTACATCATTGATCATTGTTGTATCATGTGATTTATGAGCCATCAAGTACGTTAAATCAATACAAATAAGAGTGCACACTATTCCGTTTTGACCCTGAAAAAATAATTGACCGATTCGTCAATTATGAAATTAATCGTAAGTTGCAGCCCTAGTTAATAGCAGCCCATTGACACAAAAACATAGTAGATCATGGATAGGAACAGCTGTAAATAGCATCAAGTATGAGCCAGAAAGTGGCCTCGAAAGTGCTTAAAAATGCTTGAATTTGGCCCTGAAAAAGGTTTCGGGATGGCGCCCAGGTTGATCCGTACCCGTCCTCGGCCCTCACACTGTCTTGCTCACGTCTACCTCAGTCCTACATATAGTCCAGACCTGGCCGGGTCGGGGGCCAGTCTCCCCTGTGTCATGACTTTGCGCCTGCCTCCCGCTACTGTATGCAACAATAGTTGCGAGATTGGTCTTAAATTTCATTGGATGTGGTCTTGAAAATGGCTTAAAAAGTCTTACATTTGATTGAGAAAATCCTGGGGGAACTCTGTCGGTGAGAAGAGGGCAAGTGTTTACGCGAGTGCTTGAAATCCTTGAAGTATTTGAATTTTTAGGTTTAATTTTTAGAACTTTGCATGAGAACATCATGAGAGAGAAAAATAACAGAATTTATTATTATTATTCCGATTGTTCTTCCAGAAAAAATATTGTTTTCAAATCTAACACGCGTCTACTCACTCGTGTATAAAGGATGCAGAGTACATGATGATAACCCGCTTGGATGTAATGATTCCCCCCCTGCAGAAGTAGATGTGTCAGAATGGAGAGAGGATAAAATACATGTTGAGATTGCCTGAGGCCGTCATTGACTCCAGCTTGAAGTGAGAATGTCAAATGAAAAGAAAAGTCATGTATTTTTCACCATCTCCAAAAGACGTGACTTTCACAGCATCGTAAACTGGATTCACGCCGACTTGAACGACAAGCATGTTTTTAGATGAGCGCTTTGCCGTCTGGCTATCCGTCTCCCGCATGCCCCTCATCTGTCGCCAATGCTCCTTGTAATGGAGGAAAGCAGTGTTTGCATTCCCTTATTCATTTTGTCAAATCCTCACAAGACCTTTTAATTACAGGGAGTGGCGTCCCATCAAAGCTCTATGCCAAGGATGCATTTGCATTCCTCTTGTACTGTAACCAAAAATAGAAAAACAGAGACCCTCCAACTATAAATGCTTCTAACAAAGAAGAGGAGTCTTCATGTATTTTTTCAAAAGTCTGGTTCTGTGCTGAAACTAAGTGCTTACGTGCATGTGTTGTGGCATATCATTAAGAACTTTCTGCACTCAAAATGTTTTCAGTTGGAAAGTGTAGTTTTCTATTTAAACAATTAATGACTGGAACACTTGGCAAAACCTATGAGAGCCTCTGGAACCATGTACAAAAACCTTGACTTTTCCAACAAATTAAAATAATATTTTTTTATCGCAGCCCTTGAAAAGCCTAGAAACATAATAATAGAAACTACTGATAGCTCAGACTGGTGGCTTTGGGGTGACTAAATATCTTATACATACCTTCATCACTTGTACAACACCACCTTCCTCATCGTACTTGAGAATGTTGTCTCCCCGAGAAATAAACAGTTATTATCTATCCTCCAGTCAGTTTTAAACGTATTATCTGACATCTGTGTTGTCCAACAACTTTTTTCTCTTTAAGTCCCTCAGATCGCAATCTGTGTTACTAACAAATGTAGGAATTTTTTAAGGCTCTGGTCACCCTCTTTTGCTTATTATGATGTTATCCAGTGGCTAAGAGATCCAGAAAAATTCATGAAAATAATTTAAATAAAATAATGTAACAGAACTCTGGGCCCTAATGTTGCAAATGCTCTCCTGGCGCTTCTGGATTTAGTGGTTGAAACGAGACTATGCATTGCCAGCCTAAGTAAAGTAAGACATTATAAAAACAATTCTGAATATAATCTAGAGTTGTATGGTATTTAAGAAAGCATAATTATTGTTCGTATTTAGTTGTGAAAAGGTTGGGGACTGCTTGTAAATATAGTTGCGGTTTCTGAGTTGTTGGTTGGACGTGTCCTTGTGTTTGGGTATTTTCTAACTAGTTGGATCAAAATCCGTCTGGCGATAGAGTCAGTCTAACAAGTGGATGAATGTTGCAAATGAAATTAGATTGCGGGATCGTCTAACCTTAGGAAGCTGCCTTTGGCGTTTGGCTGCCAATAGGGTGGTGGGCTTCAACCAGCAGAGCAATTACACTTAATTATAATAAACGATCCATGTATAACATCCCCCTCTAGAATATTTTTCCCACAGCAAACACTTGAAAATTGTGAGCAAGCGGAAAGTAATTGCTTATTGTCTAAACACTTTAAATCAATCTGTTTCTTTTTTGAAAAAGCACTGAGAGAAATATTACCGGTCGTATGAGGGGGGTTCTGTCCGCATCCATTTCTTCCAACTGCTTCACCCATATTTTATCCGGGAGGCGGCAACGACAGGGCTCATAGCCGAAGTGGTCAGTGGCCAAAGCGCAATGTCGCCACCTGCATTACCAATCCATCATGTCTTCAGAGCACACTGTGAGAGGAGTCTCAAAATCAATGGTCAGGAGCTCCCAGGGTTTGATGAAGCTTTCTGGGAGTGTCGAGGGCCATTTTTTAAAGGCCAATGCAAGATAAAGGCGCACGTGGGTGACAAACACCTTCTCCATTCGCCCAAGCCCCAGATGTTCTCAGTGCTTTCTGCTAGTATTTATTCATAAGCTCCAGATTGCTATCTAGATTATAGATGACAAGGTATCGCTGCCACAGGCTCTCAAATCTTCTCAGAAGCAGCATAGTGCAGCTGGCCAGGGTTCGCCCTAAATGCATGATTAGAACACATTCTAGTCTGGGTTCTTCGATCGAGATCTTATCTTGACAACTTTGATTAATTACTACCTGGTGTAAAGGCCGACACCAACAGATGAACTCTAGCAAACATTAATAAAGAATAAAAGTTTGATTTTCATACATAGCTCTTTTTGTTTAAGGTTTGCTGTTTCTTTGACTGTATATGCACGAGCGACTTGAATATGAAAAAAATCTCCTGGCTTAATGGATCGATGCCTTTTGCATTTAACACAACTTTCACATTTCCCCTTGTATTTAACACAATGAGCATATTGAAAATAAAGCGCACCTAAAAAACCCAAATTTGCCAGAAATTTGATAGTGCGGCTTATATAGACCACAAGAAAATGTTGCATAAAATTGGAAATGCATACTGTATTTATTTATGTGCGTTACTTACACAAGGTTTTACGGTATACTATATGTATTTCTGCAATGACAACATCGCTGACCAGAATTGCAAATCCTTGTAAGCAATCGAACCCAGTTTGATGCTGTGAGAGGGGGGGGGGGGTTTAAGGGTTATTGTTCTATCTTCGTTATTCATTATCCATTATCCGTTATCGGTCAGTTCATTATACGCTACAAAGCCTAGGACCTGGGACACTTACTCTCAGCCAAAAGGCTAAGCTAAGGTCCTAGCCCTAAAGTCTTGTTGCGATCATTGCGAACGCACCGTTCCCGGAGGTACTGCAATGCCGGGCTGATGTGTGGAGTGGACAGAGCAAGCTCTTATTCCATCTCCGGAATGCAAAAATCAAAAGGCCAAGAGGCCAAGCTAAGGACTTAGCATCAAAAGGCCAAGCTAAGGACCTAGCACAAGTCAAAAACTATAGAAATGATCCCTAAGAGTATAGTCTGTGAGAGTGCCAAAACCCAACCAATATACGACAAGGGATAAAGATAACATATGAAAAGGCATTGATTTATCTCATTATCACACTATTTTTACTCACGGTGCCAGAAACTAATGTTAGAGAACAAAGAAAACAGTCGTCCTGAAGTAAATAAACCCAAAGTCCGATTTTTCATCAGATACACCAAAGTGTTTCCCTCATCGTACTTTTTTTGCGTTTATATTTTGGGGAAAGATTTTCTGTTACCTCCATTCTCTGACATTCATTTCTGGCAAAGCGAGTAAAAATTATGTGATAATATGACAACATCAAAATCCATTTCGTACGTCATGTGGTCTAGAGATTAGGTTTCAGTGCTCCCACAGACCTGGGTTCCATTCACGTTGCATTCAATCTTTTGCGATTTTGATCAACGACATTTTTTGACTGATCAATCATTGCACTAATACATACTGTTAGTGCGCAGTGATTACACACGACTAAATTCGATAGCCTGTTACTGTAGTCTTAACTCCATGTGGCTTATAGTCCAGTGCTCCTTGTATATAAATATCAATGATTAAAGAGTATTTTTTGGGGGGTTCGCTTGATAATCCGGTAAACCTTTTTGTGCAAAAATACAATACTATTTTATATTCGCGAGTGTCGGCTAGATTGTGCTCTCAGCAGGCAGAAAACGAGGGCTGTTATTTCCAAGCCGTAAACTAGTGTCTTCTTTTTTCCCAAAAACTAGCACTCTCTTCTTTTAAGGTAAAACTATTTTCTTTTTGGGAGAAATTAACATTTATCTTCCTTGACAAAAGGGAACATAGTCTTTTTCAATTATCGGGTCACATTGTATTATAGCTGTAAAAATGCAGTTTGGTGCTCAAGCCCTTCTAGAATCTGATATCCTAGGTAATCTAAGCAGAGTGAGAAGCGCTCACAGTTTGTGCTTGGATCACCCGACCTTAACCTCGGCTTTAGACCGTTGTTTATTACTTTGGTGTGGGGAATGATAGCAGCAGACAACAAGGGCTGGGCATTGGCAATAATCCTATATATCAAGCCCGAATGGTAAAAACGTTGATTGTGTTCATTTTTATAAAAGCAATCATCTTTATAGTACGTATGTGACTTTCTTTTCCTTTGTTGCTTAGTCAAAATGCATACACATCAATAAGAAGCTCGAACATACTATTATGTAACATACTAAACTGCTATATTTTAAAAAGTATAACGGAAGGATGATGACCTTATCAGTTTTTGTCCACCGCTTCCATAACGATGACGTTGACTAAACTCAATCATACTCAATGGAGACGACAACTTAAACACATTCAACCAAACCATAGCGAGTGTGGTTCTATGATTGCTTTTATGGTTTATCATTTCTGGAAGGTCTGAAGGCAGCAGGGAGGAATTCAACCCTGATTGAATTTGTATGAATACTTGAGTGGGGTTGGAACATGAGCTCCTTGCTAACAAGTATAGCAGTAGTTTATTACCTCTGGGTGGCAGAAAAACCCAAGCCCCCAATAGTGTAGAAGGGCTAAAATTAAATTGGCTTTAGTATGACAAAAACCCTAAAGGCGAAATGATGATTCTCATCTCTCTGATAGCTGGTTTTCATCTTCACTTAACAGCAATTTACTGTTTTATGAGAACTGAAAGCTGGAGACCCCAAACAAGCGATGAATCGATTGTTGGTTTTTCTGCTGATTTTATTGTAACTGCTGATAAACCAAGCATTTCTTGCCAGTGTCAAATCAAGTCCTGTTGTGTTGTATAGCCATTAATCACACAAATTCTCAAAGGGCTGCACAGACTATTACAGACTACTATTACACAATCCCCTGATCTAAAACCTAGCATTTCCCAGTGTTAACGTGAAATGGGAAGAACTTCCTGAAACTGGAGAGAAATTTGTCTCAAACATATTTGCACACATGTTGTTCAGATTCACAAATGTATTTGCAATTTACTCAAGAGTTAAAAATCACATGTCTTGATAAATGCACACGCAAGAATAAAAATCACATGTAAATTGAAGGTATATTTAAGTATCTGGATTTCTTCTATTAATGGTAATGGGGAAAGTGAAAAATTAAGTGCTTGAATTTGGCCATAAAAAAGGTGTATGAACCTTGTAACCAGTGATTTAAGACAAGTATGTACGTTTGATCTTGGCATTGGCGGGGACCAAATCACAAGTCTCACGTGATATAGGGGAGAGGTACAGCCAATCAGGTGTGTTATATTCGTCAGCACCTTATCAGGGAATGTGATTTAACCTTTTTTTACTCATAAGTGAATGAGATGCCAATATTACAATCTTTTTCAGTGATCACATAATATTGGTGGGGACAAAACAAGGATTGCTCGATATTGGTGGTAAAACGTCACCTCCGTCCATGCTAAATCTACGCCCGTCATTTATTAAAAGAAAAAAAAGATTAAAACGCAATCCTTTATGCCAAAAACTTGGAAAATAGGCATCATTTTCAATGTGTTGTTGTCTTTTAGAGGGCTAGTGTGTATTATTTGACCACTGGACTTCATTGTATTGTGACATGCAACCGAAAACGGGTATTAAATAGTTCAAAAAGGAATATGAACTGCCAGGATGCAAAGTGACCGAAAAGTACCATTTTTCTTTTCTTTTATTTACTTTGCCTAGAGCGCTCGTCTTGGGATCAAAAGATCGCAGGTTCGATTCCCGTAAACTCCGTGTTATATGTCGAAGTGTCCTTGGGCAAGACACTGAATCCCTAATGCCCCCAATAAAGCAGGTCGGCGCCTCGCATGGCTGCATGACCACTATTGGTGTGTGAGTGTGTTTGTGAATGGGTAAGTGTGAAGCAAATTGTAAAGCGCTTTGGGAGGTCTTCATTGACTTGAAAAGCGCTATATAAATGCAGACCATTTACCATTTTGGGTTTTTGGGTAATTTAGCAGCAAGATGGGGGACAATTATATCAGCTCCCTCTATGTAAGGCTCATGTTTTAAAAAAAAAATACTTGTTTATATGATGATATTTTGCCCATTTTTGAAATTTTGTAGGGTTTTTTTACCATAAGGAGGGGCTTAATAACACCCATTGTCCCTTTGAGATGAAAAATAGCTTGTTTTTTACATCATAAACAATCTTCATCTTCTGTACCAAAAACTAGCTTGTTATACACCGAAAACTATTTTTTTTTTCTGCCAGAAAATACAGAATTTTACAATTCTTCTCCAATTAAGAAAAATGTGGGGGTTTTTTCTGCAAGGTACAATAGTGTTGTTTAATAATTTTGTTACAAAAGATTTAAAGAAAGGAAACTTGGCAGTGTGATTTGTTGTCCGGAAAATACAACAACACAGCGATGAAATAGTGAAGACTAAGCCAGGCTGCTTAAATCCAAACAGAATTCGCACCTGCAAAATCAACACTGATTGTTTTTTTTTTACAGTCCTTCATAGGTAATCCCGTACAAAAATGTCTTTTTTAGATTTGGCACAGAACGTTTACATTTATGCAAATATGTTGCAAAAAATTCCTCATGCCGGGGACTCGAAAAAATTGTATCTCAAAATTAACCCATTCGGCTTGTTTGCAGTAGAATCATCATTGAAGGAACAAATTCAAAACGGTGAATCCCATTTACACTGCATGTGAATTCAGCTCCAAAACAAACAGCTATTTTAGTGAACAGCGTTTGCAAACTGCTCATTTCTGCCGGGAGGTAAGGCAATTGTGGCTTATTGTTCGTGCTTTTCACCCTGTGTGGCGCTGTTGGTATATTTTTGTCCGGCTAGCTCCCCGTTAGCATCGGGGTGCTGATGGCTTACCTGTTTTGTTTGCTCCCAGTTGGCGCTCATTGGCTGCCCACCGGGTATTGTTTAGCCGACTAGCCTGGCATAGGTGTTGGTTTTGCTGTGTTCTTTGGTTTATTCCCAGCCGGCTGAGTTTCTATCGCAGTAGCTGTTGCCGCTTTTCGTTGTTTGTTCTTGGTTAGCCTTGCTGCTCACCGTGTGTTTTTTGATCGACTAGTCAGGCGTTAGCGCCGGTTTTGCCACGTTCCCTTTTTTTTTTTTATTCCCGGCCAGCCTCGTCTTTGTTACCCCTTTTCAATGTTATTTCTCGGTTAGCCCGGCTGCTCGCGGCATGTTTTTCCGCCTATGCTTTTGTTGATTGGTCCCTGTAAGTGTTTTGTGCCAGTTAGACCCTTTTTGGCTGCTCATACTTTTTTGTATCATTACTACATCCACCTGTGACACAACTTCTAGGCATTATCCACAAAAACTACCAGAACTTCGCTTAAAAAACTCGTAACTTTTTGGAGTAGTTATGAAGCAATTTGGCGACTCAATTGCCAGGGTGCTGTTCCTTAATCAAAGCTCAGGATGACCAAGACAAGACATGATGTCTTAGAAAGGCATAATCACGGAAAATAGTTGGAATATACTGATGAAGTATTTATGGATTTTATCCAAAAACCATGTACAATTTCCTCACATTTTGTATGTTTAAGAATTTGGCAATATTTTTAATCCTTTTTATCCTTGCCACAGGGCCTGAAGGCAGCAGACAACGACCCGACCGCGCCTCCTTACGACTCCCTGCTGGTGTTTGACTACGAGGGCAGCGGCTCCACTGCCGGTTCCCTGAGCTCGCTGAACTCGTCCAGCAGCGGGGGTGACCAGGATTACGACTACCTCAACGACTGGGGCCCCCGCTTCCGAAAACTGGCCGACATGTACGGCGGAAGCGACGACTAAGATGCAAGGAGGATGCAAGCAGACGACCCACGACAATGACAAAACGAAGGAACGAAAGATTCCTTGCCGATGGACTCGGACATGTTACGAAGGAACTGTGAAAGAGAAAAGGAAGAGGAAAAAAAGATGCAGAGATTTCTTTTTCAGAAAAAAATAAAAACAATCCAAAAAAATACGAAGCAACCAACTCGGCTTATTGTTCTAGTCTCCGCGTACATAATGCTTGTGGGCGGCGCGCCGGTGGATGCTCACACCATACAGGACTGTTGTGGGTATTGAATGCGCTCAGTTACACTTGAACTTCACAGTACATAAGCACTGGGATATAATGTGCCTTTTTGTACATTTCTTTTGAACGGGAATGATTAGTTTTATGTTCAAGGCTTTAATGGTACTGACCTTTTGTGGAAGGGGGGTGATTTCAAAGCAAAGTATGTGACACCCGGGTACGCTTCCATCTCCCCGTTTCATCTTGATTTTTATTTTCTTTTGTTACATTCCTTTGTGAAGGTTTATTTAATGAAGGATCATCTGTCGACCGCGACGGGAAGAACAATGAATAGCAGCACTGTATAGTATGCGAGACTCGTCCACTAAAACATGACAGTTGTGCGGTTGGTCGCAGCTAAAGGGAGTCACGAATCACAGTTTTGTAGCAGATTGTTTTGCTTGTTTTAATTTGCTGGAGTGACATAGTACAGTATTTGACAAAAATGAGAAAAAAAATCATGTTCTGATCAATGTTTACTGATCAACATCATTTGCCTTAGTCCTCACCTGATATTTTGGACTTTTACTTCACTGTAAAAAGATGTGTGTACATACTGTTCCGTTGTTTTCTTTTTATCTTTTCTTTGGGTGTAGTATACGAACAAGTGCAAAAAGTTCCCAAACCTGTAAATGTTTCATTTGGACGACAAAAACAAAACTTTTTTTTTGCATGTTTTTATCTATTTGTGACGACAAAAACGGGAAAACGGCGTTACCCAAATTACAAAATTGAGAAAAAAAAAACATGGGTGCCAGTCTATATGTAGAAGTTGAGAGATTTTGTATCACAATAAAATCTGAAATGAAAAAAAAAAGAAAACAATTTGAAAAAATGTCGTCTCGTCAGCACAACTGTTAAATTTGTACCAAAAAAAGTGTGGATGTGAAGGTGTAACATGCAAGGCACTGATTATTAAAGCTGAGCTTTGATAGTAGAAAACCTTTTGGAATTGGACTGTGTGGAAAAGCATTTTGTTCTGCGCATCTAATTATCTCTCTTACCCCAACTATCCAAATAAAAGTCCAGTTTTGGAGCTCAAAAATGTATTTTTCATTTATTCTTCGGTTATGGTAGAGACATTCAGAGCATTAGCAGAAGTTTACCTTTTAGTGGAGAAATAGCAGTTGTCGATAATAAAATCAGATTATACATATTTGTAAAGCAATAAATTGCCAAAAAATGCTGTATACAAATTTGCAGGGTACAATAAGACAATAATAGAAGAAAATCCCTCCTAAATCCCAACCCAAAATCTCAAATACACAGACCCAAACAATGGTGTAAATATGATTAAAAACAATAAATGATAACAGAAATGAAATATGCTTTTTGCAAGGCACAGACTAACCAAGTGGATAAAGGGACCTGTGGAAGGTTTATCCACACTGATTGGGATGGCAGATGGCCTCGGGATTTTCAGCCATTGAAACAAACCCTACCAGCGAGAGCCACACCCACTTGGGGAAACACTGAAATGATAAAAAGAACAACTACAGAACAAAATCATTCAAAAAAAAAGGCAATTTAAAGCCGGGAAAAGCCTCTTGAGCCTCCTTTTAAAAACATCAATGGTCTCTGCAGACCTGATTTCCTTTGGCAGACTATTCTATAGGTGAGGACTAAAGTGGCTGAAAATACCATACCATAGGTATGGTACAGGTTTTATACATAAAACCCATGTATAAAATACATAGGTTTTGGTCCTCACCTTAGGAATCGTTAACAAACTGCTGGAGGACATCGGGAACCGTGAGGGCTGAAAATTGGACAAATAAGATGGCCCAAGACCATTAAGACATTTAAAAACGAATAAAAGCACTTTAAAACAATCCTGTAGCGCATTGGAAGCCTATACAGATATTTAAAAACTGGTGTAGTGTGATTCATTCCACCAGACCCTGAAAACACACTTGTTGCTGAATTTTGATGAAGATCCAATGGCAATGTTCTTTTTGGAAAGACCATAGAGCAGGTTATTACAATAATCTAAACGAAAGAATATAAACACATGCATCAGGACCTCTGTGTTGTCCTGAAAGAGAAATGGGTAGACTGGTGATATTCTCAAGATGATAAAACCATATTTTAGTTATGTTTTATATGTGGAATAAAATTGAGCTCAGAGTCAAAAATAACACCCACATTTTTCAACACAATCTGAAGGTCTAAAACATGTAATTTTGGTAAAAGTGTCGCACTCTGACTTAAAGGACCAATGACGGGGTTCCCGCGTATCCTTTTAGAGTCTCAAAAGGCATTAAATTCATTATTCTTAATACAAGGCTTTAATTGGCAAATATATTTAATCCATAAGTAGTGTGTGAAATTCTGCAGCAGTATAAGTCTTAAAAATGTGAACACATTAATAAGATTTATACTTGTTTGAACTTAAAATAGTTTTGAAAATTTTATCAAATGTCTTTTTTTTTTTTTATTCCCAGATTTAATATTAAAACGATGATGTGGTTTCAGTCAGGCGTTTCAGAGCAGACACATGTCTTGGTTACGATACATATAGCAACTTCAGACAGAAACATTAATTCAGAACATTGGAAAGTGTCAATTTAATGAAGTGGCTGTCCCATGAACGTCTTTCACCCTGGCTAAAAGCTGTGCCAGGTAATGTCTACAGGGAGTGCAGAATTATTAGGCAAGTTGTATTTTTGAGGATGAATTTTATTATTGAACAACAAGCATGTTCTTAATGAACCTAAAAGTCTCATTAATATCAAAGCTGAATATTTTGGAAGTTGGAGTGGGGCTTTTTTAGTTTTAGCTATTTTAGGAGGATATCTGTGTGTGCAGGTGACTATTACTGTGCATAATTATTAGGCAACTTAACAAAAAACAAATGTATACCCATTTCAATGATTTATTTTCATCAGGGAAACCAATATAACAGCTCAACATTCACAAATATACATTTCTGACATTCAAAAACAAAACAAAAACAAATCAGTGACCAATATAGTCACCTTTCTTTGCAAGGACACTCAAAAGCCTGCCATCCATGGATTCTGTCAGTGCTTTGATCTGTTCACGATCAACATTGCGTGCAGCAGCAACCACAGCCTCCCAGACACTGTTCAGAGAGGTGTACTGTTTTCCCTCCTTGTAAATCTCACATTTGATGAGGGACCACAGGTTCTCTATGGGGTTCAGATCAGGTGAACAAGGAGGCCATGTCATTAGTTTTTCTTCTTTTAGACCCTTTCTTGCCAGCCACGCTGTGGAGTACTTGGATGCGTGTGATGGAGCATTGTCCTGCATGAAAATCATGTTTTTCTTGAAGGATGCGGACTTCTTCCTGTACCACTGCTTGAAGAAGGTGTCTTCCAGAAACTGGCAGTAGGACTGGGAGTTGAGCTTGAGTCCATCCTCAACCCGAAAAGGCCCCACAAGCTCATCTTTGATGATACCAGCCCATACCAGTACCCCACCTCCACCTTGCTGGCGTCTGAGGCGGACTGGAGCTCTCTGCCCTTTACCGATCCAGCCACGGGCCCATCCATCTGGCCCATCAAGACTCACTCTCATTTCATCAGTCCATAAAACCTTAGAAAAATCCGTCTTGAGATTTTTCTTGGCCCAGTCTTGACGTTTCAGCTTGTGTGTCTTGTTCAGTGGTGGTCGTTTTTCAGCCTTTCTTACCTTGGCCATGTCTCTGAGTATTGCACACCTTGTGCTTTTGGGCACTCCAGTGATGTTGCAGCTCTGAAATATGGCAAAACTGGTGGCAAGTGGCATCTTGGCAGCTGTACGCTTGACTTTTCTCAGTTCACGGGCAGTTATTTTGCGCCTTTGTTTTTCTACACGCTTCTTGCGACCCTGTTGACTATTTTGAATGTAACGCTTGATTGTTCGATGATCACGCTTCAGAAGCTTGGCAATTTTAAGAGTGCTGCATCCCTCTGCAAGATACCTCACTATTTTTGACTTTTCAGAGCCTGTCAAGTCCCTCTTCTGACCCATTTTGCCAAAGGAAAGGAAGTTGCCTAATAATTATGCACACCTGATATAGGGTGTTGCTATCATTAGACCACACCCCTTCTCATTACAGAGATGCACATCACCTGATATGCTTAATTGGTAGTAGGCTTTCGAGCCTATACAGCTTGGAGTAAGACAACATGCATAAAGAGGATGATGTGGTCAAAATACTCATTTGCCTAATAATTCCGCACTCCCTGTACATGGCACAATGTATTGCGTGCAATAAATACTTGTTTTTTTTTTTTTTTTTTAAATTTGGTTCTGCCGACTTGGTCTTCAATTTAATTAACTATGGGCAAAACCTAGAAAAATTAAATTGAACTTGCCCAAAGCTGTATGGACCCTGAATGACTAAGACCTCAATGTGGTCCTGATTGTTTTTTGTTTCCACTGACCAGAAACAAACAAAGTGTGGTCATATTGTTGTACGCCAACTCAAAAGCCACCATCTTCCGTGCCTCTGGGCTCACATTGCAAAAATCACACAACAAAAATCTGAGAACATGAGCTAACGGTTTCTCTTCCAGTAAACAGCATTTCACTTGAGGCTCGTCTTTACAGTTGAGCAACCTGGTAATGTGTAAACACTTTTAGATTTAAAAAAAAAAAAAAAAACATAGGGTTGCTTTGGGTTTTTTTTTTTTTAATCTTTATTGCTACTTAAAGTAATATTGCAAGTGCTTCTTCACAGAGATGACTGTCGGAGTTGCTTTATCACAATTGCTGTTCAGTTTTTCAGAAGGTCCATGGTATTATTTTCTTGATTGGGTCAAGACAAATTGTTCACGGCCCTTTTCTGTGTTCGACCACAGGCTCAAAACAACAATGTTCTTGCGGCTACATTGAGTCAAGGTGAGCGCAGTGTGACGCGCACACATATCCTTCGTACAAAAACAGTAGGGCAGATTGTACTTGACTTTGAAATAAGAAAATAGAAAGGGGTGGGGGTATCTTTCCTCAAAGACATGTGCACTTTCTGGCCCCAGGGGAGGTTAGCTTGTAGAGCGGAATAACAAAGTCCATGTAGGAATGGCTGCGGAGACAACTTACTCCAGACCCCATGTGCGATGATCAACCTCACTCATCAGGGGACTTGAAACGTTCAAAATCAACACAGAAAAAAACAACATTCCCCAAGGTATCACCACAAGCATCCCCATCAACCACTAAAAGCTGGAACCTGTGTTAGGATCTGGTGCGCTTGCTTCTACCAGAAGGTGCCGAGCAGGTTGGGAACTGAGCACAAGTGTGTCCAATATCCACACACCTGTCCCTAATTATCCTCACTATACGTGTCATTGTCCTTTCACTGCCAAGCCAAGTGTGTTCTTATTTTGTATCAGGTTTCTTGTTTGGACTTTTGTTAGTGGTTTAATGCCCACTTGTTAGTTTGTCACTTTGTTGCTTGTCTTTGCCGTTACCGGTTTCTGTATTGGTTTTGTTTGGACATTTCGTTGTTTCGTTAACCCTTGTTTGTCATTTTGTACCTTCTTGCCTTGACTTGACTTAAATACAATCTATCTCTTTGTGAACCCATGCCTGCGGTCCCTGCTTCCCCCACACAGGTCCTTCATCCTTCAAAAACCTAATTACCAAAATTAAGTATCTTGAAGCTGTTATATCAGAAGAGACGTCAGGACCAGAAATCACGGTCAGAATATCTCAAACTACATGCGAACCGACAAGACCATCGCAGTGAAATCAAAGATCAGGCTCTTGCTAGCACTAGTACTTACAACTTCCTCAACGTTTGCATGTCATAGACTCTCACAGCAAAGTTGGAAAGTAAAATCCAGGACATTTACTGCTACAGGAAACTACTGGGCACCAGCTACAAAGCTCATGTGACAAATGAAACAGTGCGCAACACCAGGAAAAGGCAAATTGGACTCTACTAAGAACAGTAGGCAATTGTGCTCAGACGAACATTCCAGGGGTACAATTTCATCACAAGATCATCAGGATTGGCCAAAATTATTCTCCAGGGCACAATACAGGGGTGTGGGAGGAGAGTAAGACAGAAAAACAACTGGGCCAACAACACCAAGGAATGGACAAGTGTCAACTTTATCACTACTCAAACTCAGGCCAGGAACCTTCAGCGAAGGGAGAGATCTGTCCAGACTCGAGTCTTCAGTGGTGCTCCGACGACCCATGTGGTTAGATCCGTGAACCGTCAAACTTTGTGCCACACACATATATATATATATGTAATTCAAACACAAGCCCTTCTGGTCCGCAAGGCAACTTTGGATACGTTGGGACGAAATAATGATACTGTATTCTATCAAAAGCCATTCCTTCAAAAATCAAAATATAAACATGCCTATTGAATATTATCCACACACAACTATTGGCAGTAGAGTGGCTAATTTGGCAGAAATCTTACTACATATGCTAATGTCAGGGTGTCCTTGCCAGTCCAGGAGTTTTTCCACAGCAGTGGTGCTCCTCTTCTCATGAACTGGAGTCCCATTCCTTCCATCGAGCAGTGGATATTTTAAGACACAAATATCCCACATTCCAGTTCTCTCATCATGTGGATGTCGAGATTGCTTGAAGGAGGTCAGCCTCGCCATGCGGTCGCCTCTTTAAAAGCATTGCAGGTGAGGAAAATAACTTACATTGCTGGACCGCTCTTCAATTTCACAGAGCAGATTATAACCCCTAAGGAAGAGGAAGGGGGAAGGTAGGGGAGGAGTGAGAGTAGGTGCAGAAAGAGAACATCCACATATCCCCCACCATGCAGACTTGTTAACATTGAGAAAGTGGAGAGGACGCCACTTGAGTATTCATTCGGAGATTAGAAGGACAATGGGGAGGATTAGTAATGTTGACATTGAAAATTGTTCTTAGAGGCTGGAGATGATGTAGTCCAAAAATACCTAATATTGGATGATTAGTTTACAAATATATCCACAAAATTGTTTAGAAAATATGAAACTTAAGAATGAAAAAATACTCTTGATTTGATTCTGGGAATGAGTGGAGCTTGGCAAAATAGTGGATTTGATCTTCAAAAAAACTCCTCTCAAACCTTCCCTGGTCTCAGGAACAGGAAACACTGCACCAATAGAACCATACTGGACTATAGAGTTGTAAAACTATAACATTTGGATTCGGTTGACTATTAAGTACATACTCTCCTGTGAGGAAACTGAGTCGGGGTACTCAAATTTGGGCGGTTCTATCTCTGGGGTAGAGGTTGTTGAAGTAGCGGATAAAGCCTGTGACAAGTCCCGAGGTTTTGATGGAATCCAGAAAATTCTAATCATGGATTCAGAAGGGGATCGTTGGTTTTCTTCCCAGACTTGGACAAGTGGAGCAACTCTGCATCCCCGGCAAGGCCCTTGGAGGTGCACGGGTGTTTGCCTAACCATTCTACTTGTGTATTCCATACTTTGTTCCCTGAACGATTGGTAATTATTGTCGGGGGTAAGTCGGATTAGTTTACGGTGAGGTTTGGATTCCACATAGGTTACCCTTTGTCAGCAATTCTGTTTATCGGCATTTGTAGGTGCAGCCAAGGGATTGAGGGGATCCGATTTGATGGCTTTTGCTTTCAGATCATACGGTAAAGTTAAAATTGTAACCGTCTCTCATGAACTTTAATTTGAGCAGTTGGAAAACATTTAGAAGCGGTGAGAATTTAATTTAGTGCCACTGTGTGTAACCGGCTCTCATTTCTGAATACATTTTTATCCATGTAATTTAGATTATCCGATTGACAGTCAGAATCAGGCTGCAGGCAGCCAGTGTGCAGCTGCAGGTATAGCAGGGGCCCCTCGTCCAACAGTCCAGCCCATCTTTAAATTATGTTTATATTAATTAAACCTCTTGTACTATATCCGTAGTCACATAGTACTTATTTTTCCGCAGTCAGAATCGATAAGAGAATCGATAAGGAATTGGATCGATAAGCAGGGATTGATAAGGACTCCCTAAAACCTTATCAATACGCAACCCTACATGCATACTTGTCATTCTGCTGTCTTTCTTTTTCTTTTTTATGTGCGTGTAATGACTGTTGTTTTTCCTCGGTGGAAGTGAATTTCCCTAAGTGGACCAATAAATATAAAACAATCAAAATATAATCCCCTTCGTCTTGAAAGGACCCGGCTAAGACGGCTCAGGACTCTGGCTTTAGATGCACCCTCTATGTCCCACCTGCAGATTCCCCCTTGGACAACCCAGGACCCCCTGGAGGAATTTGGTTTCCTGACTGAGTTTCTATCGTCTCAGGATCCCGTTATATGAGCTGGATGAAGTGGCATAGGGCAAAAAAGATCCAGGCCTCTGTGCTGAAGAAGCTACCCTGTTACCACACCAGGGATAATAAACAGCACCACAAACTCCAAGACATTAAATCTAGATTTTAAAAGACACTATGAGAAAATCTAGACAAGAAAACATAAATCGACAATAAAATGTCATATTGTGCAAAATAATAACTACGAGTTGTTTTTTTCCCTCTTGATGAGGACGCCGCCGTGGAATACAATCGATCTAAGATGAAAAAGACAACATACGGCGAGGATTAGCGTTGACACTGACAGACGCCAGCGCGTTCGTCACCATGACTTATTTGTCGCGCTCGGTGGAAATAATTGCTCATTTGCACTTCGCCATCATTCCACTGACAAACAGATAAAAATAGTGATGCACAATATATAATTTGCAAAGCTAATTAAGCAGGATCGAAACCACATCGGCGTTATCCGCCAATTTACGCCGACATCTTTAATTTACAAAATGCACATTTTGACAAAACAGAAACAAACTTTGGACCGAACAATCACTGAATAGTAAATGTGCAGTTTGTTCAGGAAAAATGTGTCCTTGTTTTTGTTGGCCGGTTATGTTGAAAACGAGGGTCCCTCTGCTCGGGGAAAAACATATCCATTAATACATGACATTATCGTACAAATCGTGTTCATGAAAATAGATTTCTTAATGCACACTACTTGTGTGCAGCAGGCAGAGAGCACCGTTTAAATGAAAAGTCCTGACCGAACCTGACTTTTGGAGATAAAAACGACCGATAAAAAGGGAATAAACACATCGAAATTAAAAGAAGATGTCATGATTACGCATTGCACTCACCTGTGCCCGCTCGTTTGGTGCCAGCCGCTGCTGGTTACCTGATTGGTTCCCCCTCCTATTTAAGCTTAGTGCCTTCACTCGCCCTTTGTCAGTCCATCAGCGAACATCTGTTTACACAAAGCAAGCATTTTGACTCTGACTCCCGTCGGTCCCGTTCTCTCACCTGTTTTCCACTCGTCCGTTCCTGAATTCCCCATTTGTCTCTGGCTACGACCACATTCTGATCTACCGTCACGGCTAACAACCCGTTTTTCGACCCCGACCACGTTCTGTTCTTCCGTCTCGACTAACGACCCGTTTTTCCCGTCTAACCACGCTACGAAGGAAGATCCACTTCCGCATTCAGAACACGCTCCAATCCCGTCATTGGCTTCCTTCTCTCATCCAGCGAGCACCGGATCGCTGGCGCTGATTTTCCTTTATATCTCAATAAACTTGTGAGTAACGTTACGCATCTGGGTCTTCCTTCTGTTCTGGTCTGTACAGAAAAACACAAAAACAGATATATTAGAAAAAAATAATAAAAATGAAAATATCAATACTAATGCAATAAAGTAACAATTATGTTATTTAAAAGCACATATAGAGTAATCCCTCACTATAATGCGGTTTACTTTTCACTGCTTCAGGTAATTTCATTATTTATTGTGTTCTGCAATTTTATTGGCCCAACAGTCTCACCCCTTATTATTTTTGGACGGAACAGTAGTGATTATGTTTATGCAGTACCTTTTTTGTTGAACAAATCATTGAGTCTATTAAAAGTATAATTCAGCTTTCCATTTTATATTAACTGTAAAAAAATAAAGGTTTCTACTTCACCGATTGTCACCTATTACAGGTTTTTTTTGCAATGTACTCGTGATTTACAACGAATTGCTGTAACGGAATACACAGTACATCGCTTGTTAAGCCACGCTAACCTTGTATAGAGAGCAGAAAAATTTATGTTGATTGCATACTGGCAGGCTGAAAATGTACAGTGAATGACAATTTGTGATATCAGATAATTACACAAGGAGTTTTTGCACAAGTGAATATTGACTGTATTTGCACACTTTTCATGTCAACCTTCTACACAGCAGTGGGGAGGGGCTCTGCTATATTGTCCGTTTGTAATTATTCAATAATTCTAAATTGTTAGTTTCTCTTCATTGCTTCTCCCTAGCTGCACTGCTTTCAAGTGTGTACGGTCATGTTCAAGCATTTAACCAATCACATTTTAGCCATTAGTTGTTGCTAGGCTCAGAAATGTACCCTGAGGTTTACACATAAAATCACAAAGTCTGTGTACTTTAACATCAGTCTTCAAGAAAGCGGTTGCTTTAGCCAGTCAGACTCCGACTTGGCGTTTGAGCACCTGCTAGCAGGCCTTGAGAATGTCGCCAGTTTTTCAAAGTATGATTGGCTAAAGGGCGCTAATCTATCCGAAATGATCACGCCAACAGCCGTTAAAATTGAAAAAAAAGGAACTGCACATGGAAAAGGTTTTTTACTTGTACTCAAAACAGTTGAAGATCTTTGAATTTTAAAGTTGTGTTTTCAAAGTCGAGTAAGTGCTTAAAAATGCTTGATTTTTTTCTGATTGCTGTGTTTCCTGGTCGCATCCATTAGAACAGGTTTATCAGACTCGTCATGAGAAATCTGTCCCTTTTTCGAGAAGCAGCTTTTTCTTATCGGGTCACTGAAAAGAGCCGTCTTTTTTGGTTCCCTAACGCACTACTTGGATTTTTTGTTTTTGTTTTTTTGGGTATTCTCTTAACATTATGTACATAATTACTTCGTAATATTCATTCAATAAATTTTGCGGGGCAACCCTGCAAAACACTCAAAATAGAATCTAAAATATTCACTGATCTACAAAAAACATTTGTCAGATACAGAACAATTTTAGATTTTTTTTACACACTGAAAAGATTTAAAGTTGGACAACAAAACAAAAAACGAAAAAATGCAATACAATAAAATATGAATTAAAAACAAACTCCTCAGTGCTTTAAATTAATGATAAAAGGCAAAAAAAATCACTATTTACAATTCCATTTTAACACATTTAGACACTGATCTTCTGAAAAACACAAAGCAAAACAAAAAGAAAAATATTAGCAGTCTCGATTTGAAGATTGAATGCACTCTGCTTAGGAGCAATCAATGTCATTAAAATGAATCCAAATTTGGCTCATGTTTTCTGCATTTTATGCATACAGGACTTTTTTTGTCTTCCTTATTGAACATTATTACCAAGCACCCATAGAGCTGCATCCTGTTTTTCAGACGTTAAAACTGCCTATAATTTCCTTGTTTTTGAGAACGATGAGTAAAGCATTTGATGTTTTTTCCGTCCTGTTTTTAATGTTTTTATAATTGGACACCAGCAAATACATACCGGAGTCATACGTTATTTTGACTATATTATGCGCTTTTGTTCATTATTTTGACTGTTATCTGCTGTTTCCATCATCCCAGCCATCTCCGGGCAGTGGGCAGGGGACACCCTGAAATGGTTGCCAGCCAATAGCACACGGGGACAGAAAACTCACTCGCTCATTCACACCTAGGGACAATTTGGACCAGACAATTAACCTGAAATGCATGTTTTTGGAATGTGGGAGGAAACCGGAATGCCCGGAGGAAAACCCTCGCAAGCACGGGGAGAACATACAAACTCCGCATAGGAAGGCCGGTAGCTGGATTTGAACCCACGCAGGAGGTTCCCATGACCCCAGAACTGTGCCGCACACCCGCTAACCACTGCGCCGCCGTGCTGCCCTTGAATTTTCTTGTTCCTACCTTTTTTGTACAGTCATCTCCTGTTCTGGCTTGTTCAAAATACATTGATGTCTTCTCTCCATATTTTGAGTGTCTCCTGCACTACAAAATGGATGAATTTAACGTCATTTAAAAATGCCAGCTTCAAAGGTTTTACTGTGAGATGCTGCGTGGACGATAGTTACAGTTTTGATTGAAAACACTAATGAATCTTAAAAAAGGTCGCTAGAAGTAGAATCCCACAACAATTCTTCAAACAAAACATTTCAAAAGAAATGGACAAGCACCATCCCAATTCTCCTGACCATTTTCAATGGAATAAAAAAAAAAAACCTCCAAAGAAAGAGGATGTCACCTTGTAACCCAATCGCACTCCCGAGACTCAGTTCGTGGAAGAAGCTCCCGGATTGCTGTCCCAGCGAGCACCCGCGGGTGCAGTTTATCGACCCATAACGCCGCTTTTGCCACACTGCGCAATCGACAGTCGGCCTCGCTCAGCAATTTGTGTGCATCCCTAGCTGGAGATTGTGTGTTTGCAAACCACACAGCCACCGGGGAATGGCATGTCGGTAAACACATGGATAGACGCTGCAATGTGACATGTAAAAAAATGTTATTCGGCTGACCTTTGGTGGGCCTTAGTAAGGTGGATGCTGGTGGGGTTATCAATGGTGGTGAGGAGGTTCTTTCTTGTGGGGTCCCTATAGACTATTACTGAATGAATAAGTAAGTAGGCTCGATGACAGTGCACCGGCAAAGCTGCTCTTTAATTTATTGGTGTCTACACCTGGTCAGTCAATGCTGTTTGTTCCTTCTGTGCATAAAAATTTAATGAATTCTGTTTTTTGTTAAAGTTGGGCTTGTGATATTGTTTTAATTGCAGCTCGTAGATGTCCAAATTCTAGATATCTTTAGTGTATTTTCCGTTAACAAGCCTTCATGGTATCTGAATATCCAACACCAGAGTGATGCCAGGCTGACAGAAAGTAGAATTGGGCTGCTTGGAAAAGTCTGTGGTCGGGAGGTGCGGTAATAAAGAACTAAGTTAGAGACCCCGCGAAAGCAGGCTACACGAAAGAAGATTTTTCTCGAGTTGTTGAGTCACCAGATCTCGAGCCAATAGAGCATCTTTGGGATGTGGTGGACAGGAGATTCGCATCATGGATGTTGAGCCGACAAATCTGTGCCAACTGTGTGATGTCATCATGTCAATTTTGACCAAACTCTCTGAAGAATGCTTCCAGTTCCCTTTTGAATCCATGCCACAAAAAAAATAAGGCAGTTAGGATGGCAAAAGGGGGTCAACCTGTTACATGGTGTACCTAATAAAGTGCTCGTGTGTGTATAATTTCACAGTTTTGGATGCTTGCGGTGAGGGTCGTGAGAAAGAATTTGTCCTTGTTTTAAGGGACCAGAGGGGTAACAGAAGTGGACGTCGAGGTAAGCAGAAACCCATAATATGTTGACTGCTTGGCTGCAGTATCACAACCAGCAATGTCCTCTAGACTGGAAAGAGAGGAGCCAATGATCTTCTGGGCCGTGTTGTTTACGCTGTATGTTTTTTCTATCTGCTGCTGGCATACACCAACATGGCGTCCTACACCTTCAAATGCGAGGTATATCGATTCAATTTTCAACCCTTATATATTTAATAGATCAATGAGGTAAAGGGTGTTGTCCTAAGCTAGATAATAACATAGCCTGCCATCATTCGGATCATTAGAAGAAAATCACATGAGCCTGAGATCAATTAAACATGAAAAAAGCACTATTTTTTTCAACACGTAATAAACTACACGCTACACATGTCCAGATAGGAAGGAAACGATGAGTTAAACCCAGTTTGACGTTGTTCACTCTTGTTTTACAGCCACATTTACCCAGAGCTCCATTTGCATGAAAATTCATTATAACGCTGGAACTCTGTCACTCCCAAGCTAAAGGGATTAGAAGCAGCTTCTAATCGCTGTTTATCACCACCGAATAGTCGGAGTAGTATAATGATTTTTTTTGAGATCCATTATCCGGCGTCGAACACAGACGGTGAAAGGGATCAGCTCTTTCCTTCCCGTTTACCGGCTTGTCGCTCTTTGCCTGGGGCCATGTACAGTTTTGCTACAATAGGATCAGCAGACGGGAATGACTGTGGCCTTCCCAGTGGCCCCTTTTCTCCTGCGTGCCCACAGAACAATAACGGTCGCGTTGCACTAACAGAAGGCACATTGACCCGAGTGCTGCTCGCCTTGAGCACATTTATTACCCGTCGATCGTGAAGTTGCTGACCGGACAGCTCGAAACAGCAGCCGGTGTTATTTATTCTCGTTGTGAGAAATTATCCATTGTTGAAAAAGTGGACCAGGGAATTTAAACCCTTCAAGACAAGAGGGTGATGAGATGTCAAGCGTATAAAGACCTGAATAAATCTAAAAGCACTCCAGGGATTCAAAAGCCTTTCTTTGTCCTTAGTGCCAGTTCATATATTTAGCTTGACGGTGGAGGAATTATTTTCTCCGTCTTATTTCCATTTTCTTTCAGCTCTTATTTAGAGCTGCTCTCGTTTGATTTACGTAATCGTGTTGCCGGCACAAGGTATCCGTTAGATTTACTTGCTGGAGTCCCACAGGTAACATTTTGGCTATTCCTTTTTTTCATTTTTATATTCAATTGCTTGTAGGAGTAATTGCCACGTGTGGAGTATTTTATTCTGGGTTAGTTTTATTTCTTGTTCTGGTCTCCAACTGATGGAAATTGGTTTTAATCTAGGATCTTAAGAAGGCGATCGTCCAGCTTTTAACGGAACTGTTCGTGGCCTTGTGCTGTATAACATAATCATAGTCGTTTTGAACCTGCACTCATGTTCATGTTTCTCTGTAGGTTTTCTCTCTTCTCTCTCCGATTTTGGCCACACACTACCGGCTTTAATTTTCCTCCTCACAGCTATGGTGACATGTGTTGATTTCACCATTATTTTTCCTCCTATCACAACTCGATCTCTTCCCTTTGTTATTACTCTGTCCTTGGTTGCTTACTAGTTCATTGTCTTCCTCGTCACATCCCAAGCAAGCTTTGTTCTTCGAGTGCAATGAATTCCTGCCTTCCCTTTGGATCACGAGTTGTGTCTGATAAACTCCTGGACTGTCGCCTTCGCTGCTTGGGTTTACTGGAACCTCGATACCTCACCTGCCTCTTGGGTCACGATTGTTGCCACTGGTGTTCTAGATACCGTTGCCTCGCTATCTGACTCTCCATGTCCTGAACCTGTCGTGATTGCCAATTTGGAGCACCTGCGGAGGCTTGATTGGCGCCAATAGCCCGGACAGATGATTGGTGGACACTCCCTTATTAAACCCCCGGCTTCCTCTTGGTGATTGTCAGATCGTTGCGAACTGTTGCATTCCGCTCAGTGAGCATTTTCGTCTGACTCTGTTTTTGCTAAGCCTTTTTTCTGCCTGATCTTCGTTATTGACCTGTTTCTGGACCTCATTACGCCCGTTCTGCCTGCCTCCTGTCACCTGACCCGTTTTGCCCCATTACCTGCCTGCCTCCTGCCAACGACCTCACTTTCGAACACGACATCGCCTTTGATCTCCAGCCTCGGCCAACGACTCACTATTCCCGCCTGTCTTCGTGCGACACGGAAGCGTCACTCGCGCCTCGCTCGCTCCTGTTGTCTGTCAGTCCTCGGATCAAGCAAGCAAGCCTTACTCTCCCTCTCTTTTCAAATAAAAACTGAGAAACGTACGCTATTGAGTCCTCTGTCCGTTTTTGGTCTGTGACAGAACCTTGCCCCAATAAAGACCAAAGTTTACTGTACTAATATGTGTTTCTGTACTGTGATTGTGGCACAACCCGAGTGGGTTCTTGACAAGTATTTCTTACTGTAAAAGTGATTATTAAATTAAAAAAAAAATGGAATAAAACTCAGCTATGAGCTTGATCTTTTAATCCTGTCTCTTAACCTAAGAGATTTCTTCAAAATTCGAAAACAGTGTAAAGGAGGTTTATCTTTTAAGGTTTATAGCACGCTGTATTTCGTCTTTTTTCATACCTGTCCACCTCGACAAATTTGCCGCTCTTAAGATGGATGGCTTTTTAATGCCTGAATACTTGTGTGTTTCAACAGGAACACTTGATATGCCTTCTCAGTTATTCGTATTGCGATGGACAATTATTGGCAATGCTGACAAAAATAATTAGGTTTGAAAGAGGCGACAAACAGATATAGAAAGGAAAAGAGTAAGAAGAAAAACAATACCCGTATATAAGCGCTTTAGGGTGAAAATTACATTATTGTCATCTTCAGCTTCTGGGTTTGGATCTAACCGGTGTTGGAGCTAATCTGTCATACTGTCAAGACCAGCATCGTAAGCCCAAATGTATTCAGGATGGCGGCTACCCGATAAGCTAACTTGCTCAAGCTATTATCTGTGATTGGTTAGGAGGGGCAAAGAGACCCCATTTGCAAAAAAAAAAGGGGAATGTTTTCTTATTTTAAAATGTTTTACATTTTTTTCCTAGTTAAACAAGAAAAATACTACTTAAAATGAGCTCAATTCTGTACTTAAGGCAGATGGTTTTGATCTCATCTCATCTCATTAGCCGTACCGCTTTTCCTCATTAGGGTCGCGGGGATGGTTTTGATCATTTTTACAAAAAAGAAAATCCAATCTTGGTAAAATAAAAAACTTAAAATAATAGAAAATATCGACGTTCTGCTTTATCAGTTATTTTTCTCATGTGCAAGATTATTTTGTTCTTGTATTACCTGCAAAACACGTTAAAATAAGGTGGAAATGGAGCAAAATGTTCTTCCGACTGATTAGAAGTGTGATCTTAGTTGCTGATCCTCGCCTGAGATTTCTATTAGTTTTGCTATCCTTCAAAATAAGATGAATAATGACCCGAAAATGGAAACGCAAAGCTACCTGCTAAGTCAATAGAACATTTTAAGTGTAATTTGAACCTTGAACTAGCTCAATCTGCTCACAAATCCCCCAAGAAGATCCACACCTGAGCTGTCTGCCATATAGTGATAAATAAAAGCGTTAACACAATTTAAAAGTGTTCTGCTACATTACTTTTTCATTGAGGAAATGAATCATGGATCATTCTGAGGAAAATACAGAGCAGGCGCTACACAATGTGTTCAGTACGTGGTTGAGAAGGGCATTTTTTCTTACTCTTCCTTAATGGATCTGCTCTCAGCTGCCATGTTTTCTTAAGGGAGTTCAGGCGCTCCCCTGAGCTCCTTCCTGAAGCCATTGACTATTTTCCCTGTATTTTATATTTTGCTTATCTTGTAATCCAACAGAATAAGTGCTTGGGCGTCATATGCTACAAGTTGTCAAGCTCAATCTTGAGGAAACAGCATTTTTTTCCTCTCCCCTCCGGGAACAGCATGCCCTCTCGCAGACCCCGCTGTCGCTCCAGACGACACCTCTGTACTACGCTTGAGTCAGGCATAGACCAGTCGTCTTTGTCCGTTCACATAATTGCTTCAACTACTCGCAATGTTTTTGATAAATTATGTGGTACAACATTGGGTTCTGAAAAACCCTCTTCACAGCCTGAAATAATATCCCCGGTGGACATGTGGTCTGTAGCTAAGAAATTAGAGCATTATCATTATGTTCTTTGGGGAAAGGGCATGACATCACTGATGCGTCATTGCTTGCTTTCTGGCGATGATGTCACCTTTCTGGAAAAGGTCTTTAAATATGGACCAAGAGTGCATTTGTATTACACAAAATCATTTCGAGGGAATTCCTTGTTTTCTTTGGATTTATGTCAACCTGTACGTTTTTGCGGTACATCGATCGCAGCAAGGCTTTAGGGCTAGGACCTTAGCTTGGCCTTTTGGCTGAGAGTAAGTGTCCCAGCTCCTAGGCTTTGTAGCGTATTATGAACTGACCGATAACGGATAATGGATAATGAATAACGAAGATAGAACAATAACCCTTAAAAACCCCAAACCCCACATCGCTTCTCGGCATTTTGGCCAGCAAGGCATTGAGGCTGGGAGCCATGATCTTTGATTTCTGCAATCCGGAGATGGAATAGGAGCTTGCTCTGTCCACTCCACGCATCGGCCCGGTATTGCAGTACCTCCGGGAACGGTGCATTCGCAATGATCGCAGCAAGGCTTTAGGGCTAGGACCTTAGCTTGGCCTTTTGGCTGAGAGTAAGTGTCCCGGCTCCCAGGCTTTGTAGCGTATTATGAACTGACCGATAACGGATAATGGATAATGAATAACGAAGATAGAACAATAACCCTTAAAAACCCCAAAACCCAAAACCATAATACAGAGATGTTAAAAATGTCAGAAAAAAATGTTAAAACGTCATATTGTCAGACATAACGAAATTGTGAATATGCTCTATTGCTGTTAAGATTGTCGAGAGGGGTTGTTCAAACCTCACGTTGTTTGTTTGCTGTTATTAGTGTCAATACATTTGTTCAAACCATAATACAGAGTTATGAGGAAATGTAACTTTAAATCAATTAATCTGTTGGAGCAAAACTATATGAGTGTCATTTAGTGTTATTTTTGTTTATTTCATGGGATTGCATTAACTAGTATGTGTAAAAAGGTAGCAATGTTTTTAGTTGTGAGCCATGTATTTGACCCAGAAGGGCACAAGGTTTTTATCGCTTGGCTACGCGAAGCTACGCTAATCTGCACGACCTGTTGTTGTCCCTTTTGGCCCGAGTGTCTTTTGTAATCTGCGTTTAACGGTAGTCAAGTAGAATGAAGATCCATCCATCCATCAATTATCTGCACCGCTTATCCTTAGTAGGGTCGCAGGGGTGCTGGAGCCCATTCCAGCTGTCCTCGGGCAGTGGGCAGGGGACAGCCTAAACTGGTCGGCAGCCAGTCGCAGGGCACACAGAAACAGATAGCTCGCTCATTCACACCTAGGGACAATTTGGACTGGCCAATTAACCTGACATGCATGTTTTTTGGAATGTGGGAGGAAACCGGAGTGTCCAGAGGAAGCCCACGCAAGCACTGAGAGAGCATGCAAACTCCACACAGGAGGTTCGATCTCATGACCACAGAACTGTGCCGCACACACTAAACACTGCGCTGCCGTGCTGCCTAGAATGAAAATTTTTGGTTTAATTAACTTGCAGACTGTACGCAACATCATTACTTCTACAGACGCTGCCCTACTTACGAATGAGATTCCGGACGATCGTTCATGGGTTGAATGTCTTTATAAGTTGCTCCAGTGCTATATTTTGTATGTTTAAGGTTTGTATAAGTATGTTTAAGGGCTGTACAGTGGAACCTCGGTTCTCGACCATAATCTGTTCCAGAACCCTGTTCGAAAACCGATTTGGTCGATCACGGAAAATCGTTTTTTCCATTAAAAGTAATGTAAAATCGTTTTAATCCGTTCCAACACCCTGAATGTTTACCATGAACGTAAACATGAAGTTAACCCAGGCTAATCGTACGTTTGCGTTCGAAATCCGATTTTTTGACCGAACAGCGAAGCAAGAATTACTCTAAATTTTTGGTCGAACCCCGATTTGTCCGAACTGAGAGGCGTTCGAAAACCGAGGTTCCACTGTATAAGTATCCTGTATTGTTTTAAAACTGAAAAATAAACGTTTAGTAAAATAATATACTTTATAACGTTACAAAGTGGCTGAATGATAGAGCAAAATACTGAAAAACGAAGCTACACATTAGGAGTTGACATTTTGTGGTCTGTGAAGCCCTTTAAGGCTCCTTGTGATTAAGGGCTATAAAAAAATGACTTGACAATAAAGATAACTAAAGTTAAGTTTGACTTACTTTTGGAGAACTTAGGCTATTTCCTCGTCCGCGGAAAAAAGTGGACGAAAAAAAAAGTGATCTATTTTCACAAACGCATCAAGCTTTCTTATTCCACTTTCATTTCAAAAGAAACGGCTCGCCTCTCCTTTACGCTTTGCAGTTCTTAGCGTGCTAGATGTACAGTGCAGTTTGTATACACACGAACTAGGAAGTAGAAGCCGGATTTCTTCTTGGGTGGACTGTCCTCTACTCGGAAAAAGGTGCACACAATATAAATTCTAACTTACAGAAGATCCGGATATTTTTCGAAATCCGGAAAAAATGATCGTATCTACCTTTTTGCATGAGTCAAATGTTCTTGAATAGGGGAGCGTCTGTATATAACTTTAGAACAACAATACTATCGCCAGTCACTTCAGGTAACATCTAGCGCGTAAGCGTAGCTCCACCTGGCGTATTAGATATCTTAGTAGTTCTGTATTGGGCAGAACTCATTCAACATAATTCGTTCAACTTTTTAAAGGTGGCCACTTTGAGAATTTTAACAATTTTTTCAAATCATGAAAATGTATTTTTCTTCCCTCCCAAGATACCCCACCCGCCTTGATAAGTGTATTCTGTTTTTATATTGGACACCTGCAACGAAGATCAAATAGGATTAAAGTTCTTTATTTTGACTTTTTTGACTATTATACACTTTTTACATCATTGTCAATAACAGTCAATGGTCTTTGATTTTCTCAAACTTAATGGTGGAACTACATAGGAAATTCAGATTTAAAAAGGCACTCGGGAGGGTGTTTAGAACAGGTTAGAATATCTTAGCTGAGGTTTTGGTTCTCTCTTGTTCTCCTTGCAAGTTCAAAATTAATTTATTTTCTTCTTTTTTTGATTGTCTACTTGCTGGCCAGGAAAGGGATGGCCGCCACCAATGTTCCCTGTAATTTTCCACGGGTCTGAGCGTTCACACAAAGTCGGTGAGCAACGCTTGAAACAACAGTGAGAAACCATAATCCCAAGTGTGGCAACTAAATCATTATCAAACATGTCCATAACTTGACATCAAGTTACATTTTGCTAAGTTTCCGGCAATGCTAAATTATTTTTCTCTTTTGAATGAATTGACTCATGTACTAATGCAAAGGTTGTACGGCCTACAAACGTTGTTTGTTCTTACAATTCTTTCACAAGATATCCATTTCTTTTCATTTCCTGATATATTTTGTCGCATTATATTAACATTTTTGGGGGCTTATTTTTTCGGCTGCAAGATACAGAACTGTACTTAGTCACATTTTTTAGTGGAAGTACAATGTTGGCAACAAGATTCACTTGATACAATTGGAAATTATTTGAATGCAACACAAACTTTTTCTTCTTTTTTCTGTGTTTTTTTTCCCTTTTTTTAATTCCTTTAAAAAAAGTCTCATTGTGTTCATTTTTTCCGAGCTGTTACTTTTTTCTTTTTGTTCACCGTTTACTTTTTTCCTACGTTTCTTTCTTTTTTTTTTTTTTTTGGCTTTTTTCTAAATGTTTCCTTCTTTTTTTCGCTTCCTTTTTTTCCCAGCTTTTCACTATTTTTTCATTTTGGTATTTTTTTCTTTTTTGTTCTATTCCCCCCTTCTTTTAAGTCATTTTGTGCATAGTTTTACATAATATTTGGTCATGTTGGGATTAAAGAAGCAAAAACAAACTGAAGAGCCGTTTAGGACCCGAAAGAGCCGGTTTCCTTTTAGTGAGCCGAGCCGAAGAAGCCGGTTCTCGACAAACTCTACTAACTTTACTTTTCAACTTCGTTCGACATTGACTTCAAAATACCGCATTTAGGACACAACGTCAGGGGAACATGTGTATTTTTACCTTCATGCACTGTAACTTTGACTTAAGTCGCTTCTTAATTAGTAATTTTGAGCCCTCATTTTTGTGCACTGGCTAGATTTTCTTGTGCGCTGAGAATGTGCGAGCAGTGCGCAATTGCGCACGCGCGCAGCTTAGAGGGAACACCGGCCGCCACTAGACTGTACTTGCCAAAGACACACCATAGGAACTGGTGCCCCTACAACACTATTGGTTTTGTTATCCGAAGTTCGCGTTCAACTAAAATCTTCCTCGTTTTACGATCCGTTTTCCCGTATCCGAAGTCAGTGAAGTTACCACGAAAGGTTCACACAGGTATGCACCAACAGCGTCCTGCATTGTCTATAAGCTAGGTGCATTAAATTGCCCTATTGTCAGGTCTGAGTTTATTTTCATCATTGCGCATTATTTATAGTGCACGTCACAGTTTACAGTGATATTTATAAAGAAGAGAAAAAGAGCCTGGTCTTTCTTCCCAATCAAAAAGAATCCAAAAAAATTTGCCAAATATGTCTCTCTAACAAAAACAATGATTCAGAGGAGCTGTTATCGACTGCAGCAATTAGGAATGCGTTCATTTTCTGGGGAAAAAATGCAGGCTTTTATTTTAAAAAATAACATCCTGCTAAAGGCAGAAGCGTACGGGCAATGAAAATGTTTGATGCGAACTGTTAAAAAACTTTTTTAAAAAATTCTGCTTTCCAGGCAGACACAGCAATACATTTGATTTAACGCACGTGCTTGGTGTTTTCATTCATCCAAGAATGAAACTGTTGAAAGTAAGAAAAGCACTATATCAAATACAGTCCGAATGCCAACGCAAACCTCCAAAAAGATAAAAAAGGAAATGTATTTTCAAGCACTTACATGCTCACTGAACAAAGGCAGCTGGACAGAGGCTGCAATGCTGGTTTCATTTAAAAGACTGCATAAACAAAGCGAATATTTCTTTAAAATTACAAACTCCAACTTTAAAGGACATTGGGATATATGATCTGCATCTAATGAGTCGCGCAATAATTCAGTAACACACCATTTTGTAACAGTAGTGAAATTGCAACATTTTATTAAGAACTTGTAACAGTACAGACGCTGCCCTACCTACAAGGAGGTTTCAGACGATCGTTCGTAAGTTGAATTTGTTCGTAAGTTGCTTCAGTGATAGATTTTGTATGTTGAGGGTTTATATAAGTAACCTGTATTCTTTTTAACTATAAAATAAACATTTCATAAAATAATATGCTTTATAAAGATAAATAAAGGGAAGTTTAAATTACTTTTGGAAGAAGAGATTCAAGAGTAAGGCGATTTCCTCCTCCGTGGTAGAAAGTGGGCGAAAAAAAACAAAACGATTCAACCATTTTCTCAACCGCATCAAGCTTCCCTATTCCACTTCCGTTTCAGAAAAAACGGCTCATCCCTTTTTTACACTTTACACCAACCATACAGAATGGATGCACAAGATATTAAACAATACAAATGTCTGAGCGCGCTGGAGATAGTATAGCGCCCTGGAGATTGTATAGACATAGTATAGTAGGTATAGAATGTTTACACACGAACTAGGAAGAGGAAGCGGACTTTTTTTTCTTCTGGGTGGATGCTGGGGAACACCTCTCAGCGCCACCAAACGCCGGTAGCGACGGAAAGAAGCACTACAGTAATGTCCTGTACTAGGAAAAAGGTGCACACAATACAAATTCAGCAGTGTCCGGATATTTTTCGACATCTCGAATTTTTTTTTTCGTATCTACCGTTTAACGTAAGTCGAATGGTCGTAAGTCTGTACTCATTACTGAGAAAAGTAATTGCATTCAGGGAACCTGTTCCCTTGTAACACGTTCGTCCAAATCTTTATCATTTAGATGATAGGGCAATTTGGGCACTAGGTTTACTTCGATCTAGTTGCCATGGCGCTTGCTTGGAAACATGTTCAAGATTTATTTAGGGGTGATGCACTGGGCATTGCTCACTTGCACTACTCCGCTCATTTCTTTATTATTTTGAAAAGACACAAAAAACGTTTTCAATTATTTTTCTTGTAGTTTTGTTTTAACACATATTTTTGGGTTCTTCTACACACTCACCAAAACTCTATTTTCCGAGTAATTCAAGCCATACTTGAGATGCTCTTTTCCCACTTGGGTATTTTTAGAAGCGATCACTCTGAGTGGCAGCACAAAGGGTTTGAAGTTTACGCTCTACTTGTACACATGCATGTATTGTATTATGTATGCGTACATAAATGCACTGCGAGGACAGATGGTGCGGATGATACTAACGCTGTCGTGCGGTGACGCGAATACCGCAAAAAAAAAAAAAACATGTTTAAACGACTTATCTGTGTACAAAAGGGTAGTCAGTGGTGGCGTTGGCTTATCAAGGCGAATGCAGTACTCAAGAAGTAATTGCAGTACGGTACACAGTAGGAGTAGGCGATAATGGGAGTTTACGTATTGAACTGATCCAAGTTGTGGTTATCAATCGATTCCAATACTGATATTTTATGCTTGGAAATGTCATGATCATTGAATAACCGAACCATCCGCCTTGAGTTAGTTTATAGCTACAATAAACCCAGCACAAAGATTTAAGGCATTAAAAGAGTTTCTATTTTTAAATAAATAACCACAATTCAAAATTTAACATAACGATAAAGGGAATGTTTCTATTAAAACGCAGCAGTCTAATGAAAAAACTGATATAACAATGTCAACATGTCAGCTATACCTTCCATTGCATAATATTCTGGAAAATAAAGTCAGAAAGTGCAAATACTGAGAACAATAATATCCAAAAACCTTTATGAGTATTGAAGGATTTTATATATTTGACTATAAAGGATTTTTTTAACGATCAAATACAAATTACATTTGAATGCAAAAGATATTCACTGGCTGAGCAGTGGGGCGAGGTCAATTTAACCTTGTGAAGAACTATTTTTACAGAAAACAGCAGGAACTTGGACGAAGGGCTGATATGATAATCAGCGCTTCCCGGCGCAAGGGGGGCCTTCGTGGCACAGGGGTCCAGACATCGAGGCGACGAGGTGGAGCCCACATGGGCGTTCCTGGCACGCCCATGGGAGGAGCCGGCACACCAGCTTGGGAGAGACGTGGGTCGAGAGAAGAACTTCAGAAGATCAAGAAAGGGAGAAGATCGAAGAACAAGAGGGACAAACGGGAGAAGAGGCTCGCCGAAGCCTCGAGCGACACTAATTTGGCCAATTCTGCTAATTCGATGGAATTCTCTTAGTTTATTATTTAAGAAATAAAATCTGCCCCCAAGTGGAAATGCCGGTCTTGTCTGTCTTTTCACAAAAAGAAACGAGCATGCATTGTTAGGTGAATGAAGGTTATGTTTGGTTAATGGAGTCAGATAACTAATTCGAACAATTTGGTAAACGGTACATTTGTTGAAATAGTTTATTTTCTAACAGTATGAAAAATCAAATACTTTAACGACAGCAACTGTTACAGAGCAAAAGTCATGAGAGTCATACTCAAAAATCAGAAATCTAACTGCCATTGTGAGGGATTTACAGATTTTAGTTCAGGAACAACAACATGTTTATTTTTTGGGGTTGCAGCTCGTTGCTCTCTGTAAATGTAAATTTGCCACAATAGCGGATCACTTCACCAGACAATACCTGCTTGCCTTTGTCATATTTAGTTTCTGATAAAGGTGCTAACATAGATTTAGCCTTCTTTTCTGCCTGACAGGCAAGATGCAGCAGCAGGCCTGGTAGGAAGAGGTGCTTAAAGTGTGCCTGTCAATTAAAAAAACAAGCATGAACTTAGATAGTGGCAGAGGGGGCTGAGTGAGAAAAGGATTGCGCCATCTACATATAGAAGGGGCACTTTGAGGAAATGTGTGTGTGTGTGGGGGGGGGGGTCCCATCCCATCCCAGGACAGTAGTATCTATCCGATCCAAGTACTTGCTTAGGATTGATAATATTGATATTGGGATCGATCTGCCAAGCTCTAATGTATAGTCGTGCACAACAGAGACAAAGGTTTGCAGTGAGTATGCAATATTGGAAGGAGGAATGACAATAGCGGGTAATCGAGACTGCCGGATGAATCTAATCCGCCTGCTTTCACTGAAAGGCCACAAATATCCGGGATGACCCTCGCCTACCCACGACACTCAATTCTCCTGCCGTATCTTTAAATGGAATGATGAATTTTCTTTATGCATGCCTCTCAAGAAATTGATGCAGGAAGCATGATTGTGTGCACCTGTAAAAGTAATTTCCGTATAAACCATCAAATCCAGTGGCCAACAACACCCCAGCCCCTACACGCTTATCCTTTAAAATATGTAAACCTTTTTTTCTGTACTTATATTTTGATATTCAGTGCTCCACTTTTATACATTCACAGTAATATCTATTTTTATATACATTATATGTATATAATATATATATATATATATATATATATATATATGGCGGCGCAGTGGTTAGCCCGTGTACATGGTCTATCCGTGCTTGCGTTGATTTTCTCCGGGCACTCCGCTTTTCTCCCACATTAAAAAAGCATACATGTTGGGTTAATTGGCTGGTCCAAATTGTCCCTAGGTGTGAATTAGCGAGCGAATTGTCTGTCCCTGTGTGCCCTGCGATTGGCTGGCAACCAGTTCAGGGTGTCCACTGCCCACTGCCCGAAGATAGCTGGGATGGGCTCCAGCACCCCCGCGACCCTACTGAGGATAAGCGGTGCAGACAATGGATATATATATATATATATATATATATATATATATATATATATATATATATATATATATATATATATATATATATATATATATATATATATATATATATACACTGCCTTGATCTCCAGAGACAGTGTTTTTGGTACTGGTATTCGCAGGAAAAAACTGTTATCGTAGATCCCTAGTCTCAAAAGAGAAAAAATTATATATATAAAAAAATCAATTAATTCCAGAATACATTTGCCTCTACTTTTTTATAGGCAAAACATTTCAAATATAAAATGGTGAATCTTAAAAATAAAAGAACTAGATTATTTTTTCTTGTGGATTAAAACAATGAGGACATTTTCACTTTGAAAATTATATCAAAGGATCCAACACGTCAACTTTTTCACATCGTTTTCTTGATTATTTGATTTCTTTTTATGTGAAATAAAGTTTTACAAGCGAGCTTTATGTTCATCGCCGTTTGATGAAGTTAAACACACGGTCGTTGATGCGCTTTCTGACATTTATAGAACAGGACAAATCCTCTTTTATAGTTTATAGCACTTTCCTACCATACAAATGAATAACGAGATTTTTGGCCAAAAACTGAATGCTCACAATTACTCTTTACGGCAAAATCCTTTAAAAGTAATGAACAGAGTAGCATTAGACTTTTGCCCCTGTTCATTTTTTGGGGAGTTAGAGAAGTAGCACTTTGGCAGATAAAGTTTCCTCACGTAAAAGCACATTAACTATTCAGTTCTTGCCTGCCAAAGAGAAGCAAATTATCCCCGTTGCTTTATTATGCAGCAACCTCTCTTAAAATTTTCTTTAAAAAAGTTTTATTTGATTGGATGCACCAAAAACAAAATTAAAAGACACAATGGGCCTGATTTACTAAAATCCCAGAGAGCAGGTCTTAAATTGCGTCTTCTACTTACTCTAAGCATTACATTTTTTGTGCTTCTTACTTTTTATCATGCTACATTTAGGAAAGCACAGAGGAAATTGTGAAATTGGGTGTCCCAGTGGCCAGGCAAAACTCTGATAGGTAAATATTTAGATAGATAAATAGATAGATAGATAGCTAGAGAGACACTATATTCATCCCCGCAGAGATATTCACATTTCCAGCAGCATCCCTTCGCTGAGAACAATACAATAATAAAGCGAAAGGAATACAATATACAAATACCCAATGTGACGTGGTAATAACCACTGTAGCGTGTTGAATAGAGTATTTAAATAGTGCTACATAAAATACACACTGCAATATAAGTACGGTAATATGCAATGTAAGGGGTGTGGTTTAATGTGGGCCTTTACTCCAACGGGTGGAGTTAAACAGCCTCATGGCATGAGGAAGAAAATATCTCTTCAGATCTCCTCATATTTTTCACTGATATGCAGTCGTCCCTTGTTTTTTGCAGGGTTCCGTCCCAAGATATTCAAAACCCACAAAGTATAAATATATAATATATACATCTGTAACAGAAAATCAGCTATAGATCTACACATAAAAACACAGACCACAGAATTGCAGTTGGAAGAATTGTATTTATTATCATTATACAATAGTACAACAAATTTACAGGGCTTCTCCTTTCAGTGTAAGAAAGTGATGTAGAGAGCGGCAGGATAGCTGCACGGTTGCATTACGACACTCAGGTTGAGCCAGGTCTCTCTGGTGATTGCAATACAAGTGTCACGAATGACAGCGGTTTCCCACACGTCATACTTTTGTAATGGATCTGCAGTTGGTGAGATTCAGGCTCAACAGGGGTGGCTTTTTGGAGATATTATTGCAGCAGCTGTAGTAAGCCGGACCTGCAGCTCTGCTAGTGTTTTCACTCCTGCTGCCGCCTCAGTCTCTTCCCGGATCCGATTATAATCACCCTGTCGTGATTGCCAATTTGGAGCACCTGCGGCAGCTTGTTTGGCGCCAACAGCCCGGACAGGTGATTGGTGGACACTCCCTTTTTAAACCCCCGGCTTCCTCTCAGTGACTGTCAGATCATTGCGAACTGTTGCATTCCACTCAGTGAGCATTCTCGTCCGACTCCGTTTCTGCTAAGCCTTTTTCCTGCCTGATCTTCGTTATTGACCTGTTTCTGGACCTGATTACGCCCATTCTGCCTGCCTCCTGTTACCTGACCCCTTTTTCCCCGTTACCTGCCTGCCTCCTGCCTATGACCCCGCTTACGAACACGACATCGCCTTTGATCTCCAGCCAACGACTTACTATTCCCGCCAGTCTCCGTCCGACATGGAAGTGTCACTGCCGCCTCGCTCACTTCTGTTGTCCATCAGTCCTCTGATCAAGCAAGCAAGCCTTACTCTCCCTCTCTTTTCAAATAAAAACTGAGAAACGTACGCTATTGAGTCCTGTGTCCGTTTCTGTGACACACCCGATGATGATCAGCATTTCTTTGCGCTCTTTTGGCTTCCCTCAGAGTCCAATTTAATTGATGAATTTCTTTTCACTGTAACAAACTGCTAAATTACTAGCTGCTGCCGTGTTTGTCAGTTTGTTTTGTCTCGACACATTGACTTGTACGCCCACTAAACTGTTTAAATGACAAGACACACCAGCCGATCACAATTGTGCACACAGTCATTTCAACCCACAACAAACACAACCCTTCACAACCTGCCACTGTGATGGCATTTGCTGTATGCTGTCTGCTACGGAACACAAAGCACAAAGAAAAACAAAACCACTGAAAGTGAACCGCAATACAGAAAGGGACTCACAATTTACAGTTCACAGATCCCTTAACCGCATGGGTCATCGGAGCACCAATGAAGACGTAACTGTGGGCAGCCTTCTCCACTGTTGATGTTCCTTGGCTTGTTCTTGGGTCGCGGCAAAGTTCTTTATTGTTCTCGGCTCAGTTCTTTTTCAGTCTTCCTCTTCTACTGCCCTGAAGAATTATCTTGGTCTGTCCTTATGATCTTGTGACCTGACCATACCACTGACGCTTCCATCTGCGCACAGTTGACAACAGTTCTTCGTAGGGTCCAATGTGCCCTCTGATGGTGTTGGGCACCGTTTTGTTTGTCACATAGACTAAGTACTGGGGCCTAGAAGTTTCCTGTAGCATCGCATCTCCATGTCTCACAAGCGTAGAGGAAGAAGGAGGTAACCAGCGCTTGGATGAGTCTACATTTTTATTTCATTGCTATGTTGTTGTCCCTCTAGATGGGTTTAAGTCTAGCCTGTGCGGCAGTGGTTTGAGCTATCCTGGCCATGATTTGTGGTTGTGACCCCTCTTCTAATATGACAGCTCCAAGATATTTATTTTTGGAGACAGGTTCTATCTCTCTGTGGTTGATGGTGATGTTTGTGGTGATACCTTGGGAATTGTCGGCCTCTACTTGTTTTTTTTTTTCTGTGCAGATTTTCATCCCATACTTGGTTGATGCTTTGCCCAGCGGATTGACCTGATCCCTGAGTTCCTGTTTGTCTCCGACTAGTCCGGCAATATCATCGGCAAAACAGACGTTAGTGATGTTGTGTCCAACGGGTGTATTCAAATTTTTAACTAATTAAAGACACTGAATCCCGAAGCCCCGATAAGAAAGTAGGTGCTGTATATGGCTGCCGCCGCTATCAATGTGTGCGAGTGGGTACATGTGAAGCACATTGTATAGCGACTTGAAATTGACTTGAAAAGTGCTATGTAAATGCAGACCATTACCATTAAAGGGCTCTATTTTTAGCATTTAACTCACCTGGTGTTTTAATAGCTGCATTTACATGTCCGGACTAAGTTTTAAACATTGCACAGCGACTGATCATCACAATGTCATAAAATGGCTCACAGGGCTTCAATTAGCAGCAAAACCGCTTGATGAATGGGTATTTTGGCCAAACACATATATTCTTTTAACCCAAAGTTGTAACACGGTAATAAGGAGGTGTCCATAGCCTGGGACGTCTTTTGAGTGAGAGACCAAAATCAATAGTTAATTTAATAAAGCACACTACAGTTTGACATGCATTACAGCCAATTAGCATCTTAAATAGGAACCATAGAGATGCCATTAAGGCACATTAGTCAAGAACCGACAATGCAGAGCCAATAATTCCTCAGTTACCGTTGCCTTGGAGCAATATATTAAAAGGTTATGTGCAAAACGGGCTCCCGGAAGTATTCAGACGTCGCCTTTTGATTTGAGCATCCAAATATGGCGACATGATTGTCTGCCATCTTGCTGCTATGGGTACCTCCTAAACCAAAAACCTTGTAGAGGTCTGGGCAAAAAAAAATTAAGAAAAATGCTGGAGTTTGGTCACTTTGAGTCTTTTTTATTTTCCTACTTCTGCTTTTCAGCACTCGTTTTCAGTTGCACTACACACTATAGGGTATCTCATAGTCAAATATTACACAATGTCCCTTTAAGATTCACAGCTGTCCAGCGATGTTCGCAAACAAGTGTCTAAAATGTCTTAACACAATTTGTCACTTCAATACTACTTTTGTTGCTTACCAAAGCTGTAATGGAATTAAAAAAAACAATATATATTTTTTTCAAAGTATAACATGCAAGATAAAATGTATTTATAGATATCAGTATCAGTCTCCAAAGGTGTTCTAGCTTTTATAGGTATTTGTAGGAAAAAACAGGCCTAGTGCATTCCTTGTGCAAAGGAATGACACAGTGTGTGTATTTGCACACATACCCTTAATTACGAGGCCGACAAACTGTGTTAAAGTTTTTAAACAAAGTACACCCCAGAAGATACCATACTGACTGGATTAAATTGTGAAAATTAGGTTAGGTTTACAAATAGATAATATTTTGGCTTTTAGATAAGCTTGTTAACACATCTGCGGCACTGTTCTGAGCCTTCCTGTGCGGAGTTTGCATGTTCTGCCCATGCTTGCGTGGGTTTCCTCCGGGCACTCCAGTTTCCTCCCAAATTCCAAAAAACAAGCATGTCAGGTTAAATGGACGCTCCAAATTGTCCCTAGGTGTGAATGAGCGAGTGAGTGGTCTGTCTCTGCGTGCCCTGTGATTCGCTGGCAATCAGTTTAAGGTGTCCTCTCCCCACTGCAGAAGACAGCTGGGATGGGCTCCAGCAACCACGCGACCCTTTTGAGGATATGCGGTGCAGATACTGGTTGGATGTTTTTCTTTTTTTTTTTCTCATTGCAACCTCGTATTTGGTTGAACCCAGGGCAAACAGAGAAAAGTCAACCAAGCAATCAATCACCCAATCAATCAAACCAATCAATTCAATGAAAACTCAGTGGCAAATGTTATAGTGACAATGGCTGATAATGGATTCCCTCCAGAAGTCAAAAGTCAAATAAAAGACAGAAACAAGTTATTATCAATAACAAGGAAAATAAGTTGCAATCAATTTAAAATGGATCATGAAGATTCAGCCATACATTCATTTTTCTGCCAATTGTCTTCAATAGGGTTGGGGAGGTGAGCCGACTTTAGGCAGTGGGCAGGACAAACCCAGGCCCGGTTCCCGATTCAACCCCTGTTACGAAGCGAGTAAGAATTAAAAGGGCCATTTGACATTCAAATACAACATTCAAATATGTCATCTTCTAACTGAATTATAAAATGAAATAAATTGTTTTAACAGGCAAACAATGATTTGAAATACAGTGGAACCTCGCTTCTCGACCATAATCCGTTCCATTTCTTTGTACAAAAACCGATTTGTACGATCACCGAAGCCGTTTTTTCCCATTAAAAGTAATGTAAAATTGTTTTAATCCGTTCCAACACCCTGAATGTTTATCTTGAATATTTAACGTAAAGCTAACCCAGGCTAATCGTACGTTCGCGTTAGAGTAATCTTCCGTACGAAAGATTATGCTAACATGAACGTGTAAAAATACAAAAATCAGGTCGTTTACACGTCATTAAGCACCCGGGTCCCCACAACAAGTGGTGAGCGGTTAAAGGATAAATAAAAGATTTATGAATAGGATTTCTTACCCATCGGCAGAAGCCATGCTGTATTCCTGAAAGAAGGGAAACTCGCACACCTTCTTCATATTTTGCTATTATTTCTTTCTTAAATGCAATAGTTGTACGCACTACTCCTCTTTTTTCACCTGTAGCAACTTTGCTGCTTGCACCAACCTTCTTCCGAGGCATAATTAGGGGTTAAAACGCTCCGTTCACTGATATTAATAACAAAAGCAAAAAGGAGTGCGCGCTCACGTGACAACAGTTCTTCACGAGGGGTGGGGGCAATCTACACTCGTACGCCGCTCAGCCTCGCCCTAGCGTACCAGCGTTCGAACTCCGATTTTTTGAACAGAGAGCGAAGCAAGAATTTCTCTAAATTTTTGGTCGAGAACCGATTTGTTCGAACTGAGAGGCGTTCGAAAACCGAGGTTCCACTGTATCTTGTTTGAGTAAAGTTTTGTAAAAAAACACATTAAAGACATCATAGGACAAACTGATAGCACGTTGTGTCAGAACCTGAACAGACGGTAGACCCAAACGCGTAACGTTTCATACCAAGCTGTATTGCGGAAGCGGAGTAGTCAGGCGCGGGAAAACAAACACCAGCGATTCGGTAATCGCTGGGCAGGTGAAGCAGGAAGCTCACAAGATTGGAGCGTAGTCGGAGGGCGGAAACAAGTCGAGCAGCCGGGACGGGAGATTGGAGTGTGGTCAGTCGACGGAGACAAGTCGGGTAATCTGAGAAGATCGGGAAGCCAGGGACAGGGGATTGATACAGGATACAGGCTACAGAATACAGGATACAGGTCGGGTCGGAGGATACAGGACAGGTCGGGTCGGGGCAGACTGGAGCCGGAGTCAAAAAGTGCTTGCCTTGCAAGTGTGGAGGTTCGCTGACAGACCGACCAGGAGTGAATGAGAATACTGAGCTTAAATAGGAGGGGAACAAACAGCATCTGGAGCCAAATGAGCGGGCACAGGTGAGGGCAATGGGCAAATCATGACACGTCGTTGTGAGCACAACAAGCATGTCAGCAAAGATGCCAACATTGAGATTTAGCTTATTAATTTGTTTTTTCTTATTAGAATACTTAAAATAACCTTGATTATTTAAATATATTTTCAAAAGTAATGTATTTTTCTTGATAATTTAATGTTAAAAATACTAATGGATAAAATGTTGCTACTTTAACTCAGTACTCAGTAGTTTTTTCACCTAGTACTTTTTTACTTTTACACCATTAGTCATTTGGAATACTACTTGAGTCATATTATTCTGAAGTAACCCATTACTGTGTAAAGGTAGATATTCAGATCTGGTCATAGTAACGGCCTGAAAAGGTTAGATGTGTTCTTGTTAACACCCGTGTTCAAGCTAGCAGTCTCCTCTAGCGCAGGGTTGGAATTCCTGGAACAAAACTCACTTTCCGGGCGAGCGCTCAAACCAGCAAACAACATCCCGCAGAGAGTTTAATTGCGCATCCGTTTACCGTTTTACAGAGGCCCTTAATTCCGTCAGATGAGAGCAACGCCATCCAAACGATAATTTTGTGGCTCGGGGCGACGAGCGCGTTCGGAGGATTTGTGGGGTGCATTGGTGGCAATCTATCATCGTTTACGGACTAATGAACACAACCTTATCGAGGATGACATTTGTGTTTACGCGCTGGAAATTACCTTGGCTGAATATCTGACATAAGGCCTGCTGCTGTATTACAACATAAGCCGCGGGGGTAATAATGTGTGTCCACAAAAGATTGCATCAGAGAAGGCATCTTATTAAAGACGATATCGAAAAAGGTTTCTCCGATTTACATTTAAATAAAACCCGCGATGTAAACCACCTACTAGGATTTAAAGCAAGATGACGTGCCACTCAAACACATCCGTGTACAAATGTAATACATGTGTATTTAAATTTGATGTATCTAAATCAGGATCTGTATCTGTTCCAATGCGAGCGTTGTAAGTATTAGTGGCCGTTAAACAATCAGACTAAAGAATTGCCATTAAGTAAAAGCAATAATATGCTAAGATTGGAAAGTTGTTTGTTTGAAAATATAAACTACTTTATTGAGCAGTGAATGGAATTTTCCTATATCGTAACAGTGGTATAGCCACCTGTAATAGGAGTTGATGCCCATTCATTGGATTATCAATATAATATACTTAAAAATCTTCATCGTAGGTACATGTCCACTGTGAGAGAGATAAACTAAAAAGAAAAAAATCCAGAAATCACAATGCATGATTTTTTTAACGTTTTATTTGTGTGATAGCAGCAAATAGGTATTTGAACACCTGAGAAAATGAATGTTAATATTTGGCACATTAGCCTTTGTTTAGTATTACAGTCTTTTTCCAGGTTTGCAAACACTTCAGGAGGGAAATTGGCCCACTCTTCTCTAGATAAGACTGGATTTTTGGCTGTCGCTGAGAAAAACCGAGTTTGAGCTCCCTTCAAAGATTTTCGAATGGGTTCGGGTCTGGAGACTGGCTGGACCATGCTAAATCCTTCATATGTTTCTTACGGAGCCACTCCTTGGTTTTCCTGGCTGTGTGCTTCGGGTCGGTGTCGTGTTGGAAGACCCAGCCACAACCTATCTTCAACGCTCTGACTCAGGGAAGGATCTTGTTCCCCAAAATCTCACAATACACGCCCCCAGTCATCCTCTCTTTAATGCAGTGCACTGGTCCTGTCCCATGTGCAGAAAAACACCCCCAAAGCATGATGCTACCCCTCCATGCTTCACAGTAGGGATGTTGTTCTTCGGATTGTACTCTTCATTCTTTTTCCTCCAAACACGCTTAGTGGAATTATGATCAAAATGTTCTATTTTAGTCTCATTTTACCACAAAACTTTCTTCCATGACTCCTCTGTATCATCCATATGGACATATGAAAACTTAAGATGGGACATGTGTTGGTTTAGGCAGGGGAACCTTTCGTGCCATGCATGATTTCAAATCATGACGTCTTAGATAATTACCTACAGTAACCTTGGGAACCTCTTTTCAGGTTATTGACAAACTCCTGTCGTGTTGTACCGGGCCGATTCCTCACCTTTATTAGAATCGTTGAGACCCCACAAGGTGATATCTTGCATGGGGCTCCACTCCAATTAAAATTGACCGTCATGTTTAGCTTCTTCCATTTTCTAATGATTGCTCCAACAGTGGACCTTTTTTCACCAAGCTGCTTGGCAATTGCTCCGCAGGCCTTTCCAGCCTTGTGAGGTGTACAATCTTGTCTCTAATGTCTTTGGTCATCACCATGTTACAATTTTAAGTCTTACTGATTGTGCGGGGTGGGCAGGTGTCTTTATGCAGATAACGACCTCAAACATGTGCATCTGAATCAGGAAGATACATTGAGTGCAGGTATACCTCTATTGGCCTGAAGAACGGTCTTTCAGAGTCAGAATTCTAGATGTTACACAGGTGTATTGCAGCTGTATCGCACAAATAAATTGTTAAAAAATCCTGCATTGTGATTTTTCTTCTTAGTTTATCTCTCTCACGGTGGGTACGCACCTACGATGATAATTTCAGACCCCTCCATGATTTCTAAGTGGGACAAATAGCAAAATAGGAGGGTGTTCAAATACTTATTTACTTCACTGTATATATATATATATATGTTCACTTTTCTTATTTTAATAGTGCATTACTTAAGTCACATAAACAAAATGATAAATGTAATGAACATGTTAGTCTTTAGTTTTGGTCAATTTTAAAACAACAGTGTACTGGTTTGGTAAACTTCGCTCCTAAAAGTAGTTTTGACTTGAAAACCTATAATGTTTTTAGCAGTCCAATAACTGTGTTTTTTTTTCTCTGACAATAATGAGCCGTATCATTATTGTGCCCACTCCTCACAGGCAAATGACTGGGCATGACGCACTGGGCACAGCCGTGAACCAAAATGGTGTAATTGATGTCAAATTTTGGGCTCCCTTCCATCAGCAACCATGCACGATTTGGTATCCCCCCAAAATCCCATCAGGCCCTTGACTTCCACTGAGGCTTGATCATCTAGCGTGAGAGGAGTAACGAGAGGTGGATGATGTGGGGAGAGGCAGTGGGGGCTCGAGATGAGGGTATTTACCCGCACTTGCCTAATGCGGCACTTGCATTTTGTAAAGACGGCATTAAGGTGGACAGCTTTTCTTTGTGTTGGAAACGTGGAAATCGCCGCCAAAGCTTGGTGTGGAGACGGATTGGCCAAGACAAAAGGGACTTTTTTGAGTGCACGTGGGAGGGACGGAGGAGTTGAACCAATAGAGACTCGTCCTGACTTGAGAAGACTCCCACCGTCTTGAGTGGGACGGACCCGCTTACAAAGCCAAGATGGAGGAAGGTTGAGAGAAGATACTAAGAAAAGAATAGATTCTTATGCAGCCTCACTATTTCTAAAAACGCCACAAAAACAGAAAAAAAGAAAGTGGTTGGTGTCATGACCAGTGGTTGGCATGGATCATGGGTCGTTGGTACCTAGCACAAAAAGAGAAAAAAAGTCTTATTCTTAACTCCCCCTGAGATTCGATCTGCAACCTCAGTGGAAATGTTTAAATAAAAACTTAAAACTCACTTCTACTCCATTGCATACGAATAACCTACTCCTCTTGTCGGTTGAAAATAGTTTGTGTAATATAGTGTAACAATCTGTGAAGCCCTTTGAGACTCTTCGTGATTTAGGGCTATACAAATAAAAATGACTTGACTTGACTTGACTAACTCGTATTTAATCACGTAGACACACATTTTTTCATTCCTCCAAATAAACTCAAAGTTGGGTACGTGTTATAACGATGTTTTACGCTTATTGAGAAATAAGTAGTCGATCATAAGTCGGACCAGATCATGGCGGTGAGAGCGGCGAATCCCAACTACTACACCACGAGATTTGTAGATGCCAAAGGAAAAAAAACATCTCATCATCACTGTATTTTAATTATGAATATAATTAATTTTATTATTATAAGTGTTTTTATTATTATTAATATTATTATTGGGCTGGGGCACAAGACTACTGTCAGACCATATACAGGTACCGAGCCGTGGTACAGAAAAGCTTGCGGACCACTGTCAAAGACTTAATCATCTTTTGTCTGCCCGTTTGTCTCAGAATAAGACAAGCTGTTCTTCATGAAATGAAATGATCTGCATTTATATAGCGCTTTTCAAGTCAATGACTTCCCAAAGCGCTTTACATTGTGCTTCACATTTCCCAATAGCGGCTGTGATCTGTGCAGCCATGTAAGGCGCTAACCTGCTAATTGGGGGTAATTGGGGTTCAATGTCTTACCCAAGGACACTTCGACATGTAACACGGACAAGCCGGGATTCGAACTGGGATCCCTTGATCCTAAAACGGTCGCTCTACCTCCTGAGCTACTGCCGCCCCTAAACGGTAATTAGTAAGACTACGTCCTAAATTGTGAGCATAATTGTGCACATGCGAGATTATATTGTATTCAGAAAGTATAGTATATTTTTCTTTCTTGCCTTCTTTTTTTTCTCACTTTCTTGTTCACTTTTTCTTTCTCACTTTCTTGTTCACTTTTTTTCTTTCTCACTTTTTCTTCACTTTTTTCTTTCTGACTTTCTTCTTCACTTTTTTCTTTCTCACTCTCTTGCTTTCTTTCTTTCTTTCTTTCTTTTGTGCATCATGGTTAGGGCTGGTAGAAGTGAAAAACGCATATCTATGCTGCCCTGTTGCTGTGGTAACTCATTGAATCGGGGCTCCATTCATGAGGTCAGTTTTTAAGAGCCAGTGAGGCAGCTGAAACTACATAGACTCCAATCTTTTATCCTGGAACCTAAAACTCTGTGTTCTCAATTAAAAGGTTGCACAACTCACAAGTTGGGGTTATATTGAGAGCTTTTTGAACCTATTTTGTGAAATAGGGTTGAGGAGAGTACCAGTTTTGAGCAGATTTCATTTTATTTTTCCATTCATACGCAGGTCCTGGCCGACAATCACTTAATTGTCATAACAGAGCGATTCAAACGATAAACCAATGGAAGGGGAATTGTTCATTTCATTCTTGAATGCATTCTTCCTGACATAGTACAGCAGTCAATGGTCAAACCCAAAACAAGTTAAACTTTCCTGGAGTCATATCCAATGCTAAGATGCTTACCAGTGTGACAAAAAAGACCAACTCCAACAAGCTCTTAAGATTTCAAATCCATTATCATCTTGTATTAGATAGAGTAAATTTGCATAACTATAAAAATATTAAATATGAATAAACAATAGGCACAGATGAAAATTGTGAGTGAAGTTTTGGGGAGACCATGGCAATAAATATTTTCAAAGATCTGCCCCAAATAACAGCATAGATAAAAATGTTCGTGTTTCAATTCTATCAACCAGGTTCTTCCTACAGCAACAAAGTGTGAATGCGAATTTTGAAGACCATTCTCACAGCTAAAATAGGCGATGTGCAGTCGCCATGGCAACATCAGACACATTTCAGCCGCTACTTTAAGTGCAAATAACGTATTGTTTTTTTGATTTTTTTTCATAGGCATTATGCACCGCTGGATGCCGTAAAAAATAGACACATTTCAATGGAATCACCTTTATCTAAAAATATCTTTCATATTGTAGCCACTCAAGTCTTCTATAGCTCACACACCATCTGCCGATTATTAGGGTACGGGCAGGTTACCGAAGCACACCGAGCACCCGTTTTAGAAATTGTATTCTCCCAGGTGAACAAATCCTGTAGTTGAGATGGTACGGGCACGATTCGCAACAAGATCCATCTAAACTCGACAAACCCTTACAGCAGGTCCATATTTTATTCATGGGGGTATTACCGTCGTGCTAGAGTGCGCCTTAAGACAATGACTAATATGAGTTTCCCTACAAAGGAAGTGTTTCTAATACCGTTTTACACATTCACAAGAAAGACAAAAAGACTGGCGCTTAGATAGAAATGCTCCATTTTACTCAGAGCCCTTTAGAAAGCCACTAACCCCCCACCGCGGGGCTGGTACTGACGATTAGCGTGCCATTAGTTGAACACAAAAGGAACCCGGCTTTAGACTGTACCGGATTTACAATGGTGGGGGCCCAGTATGCACCAGTGGCTCTCTTTAAGCAGGCCCATTGCTGGCCAGCGCTATGGAGTGAAGGATTTTATACATTTGACTATAAAAGATTTTATACGATTAAATACAAGTAACATTTATTGAGTGCAATGAAGATTTTCACCGAGTAGGCTATAGTTCAATGACAGGTCACGCCGTTCCAAATGCAGAATATTTTTGCTAGGGAATTTTGATAACAGGAATCTGATGGAGGACAGCAGGCGATGTTTTGAGAACAAGGCCCTGATGACGTAGAAACGCTCGGTTTTGTTTTGGTGAATTCCAAATATCGCGGCGCTCTTTTCCGAGGTGGTGCAGCCCGGGGGGCTTCATTGGCACGCCCATGGGAGGAGCCGGCACACCATCTTGCGGAAAGGCGTGGGCTGAGAGAAAAAGGCTAGAAGACTTCAGAGAAGGCTTGTCAGGGATGCCAACGACACTAATTCGACTAATTCGGCCATTTTCGATGAAGTACACTTAGTTAAATTGCTAATGAAATCAAATCTGCCCCCGTGTTAAAGTGTTGGCTATTCTTGTCCATCTTTTCCATCAAGAAACGAGCGCGCATTGTTGGGTGAATGTAGGTTGTGTTTGGTTAATGGAGTCAGATAACTAATTCGAGCAATTTGGTAAGTGATAGGTTTTAGATATTAAAATGTAACAGGAGTCATGTTAACGGTTGCACATATTGACAGCAGCTCACCAAATGTGAAATAGGAGGAAGAAGTCATAGTACCGGTGAGGAACTGTTGGCAGGAGTGTACGGGTAAGGGAAAAAAATGTAATAAGGACAGAGTACTGTATCCTTAAGCAGGATTTTAATTGCATACAGAGGGAACGGCATCTTGCCAGGGACACAGAAGAAAATTGCGAGCGGGCCTGAATTCCCTCAAGTATCCCGTCAGGAGTGGCAACGTCGGGTGGAGCTGCAGCTGAGGCTTCTAGGTTTACTTGTTAAATTTTGACAAAGATTACGGCTCATCGGGTTCATTGACCCCTAGTGTCGAAAAGTAATTATTTGGGTGTTATAGTTAAGCAGGTTTTTATAGGTCAAGTTTCTGTGAACGCCGGTTTAAAAGCTACCAAAGAATGTGAGTAAAGTAGGTCACCAAGACCAGCAAGGTCTTCTGGTCTAGACGCAACAAGAAGAGTTTAAACTCCCAGGAAAAATCCCAATAATTGTTCCTGAAGGTCAACACTTCAATTTAAAATGTTGATAGAAGCTGAAATTCTTCAGGAGTAGGTCAAGTTTGTTTTTCCGTGATCATTGTCTTCGGGAAAAATTGGGGATTTTTTTAAGCTTACTTTAGTCTTTTTTCAACTATTTTTTAAAAAATCCACCTCTTTTTGTATATATCACCAAACATAGTCTAGCCTAGTGATAAGTTATCAGACACTCAAAGTAAGGACAGAAAATAGCAGTGAATTTTGAACTTGCAAGGAGAACAGGAGACTGTAAAAGAAGAAAAACCTTCACAATACAAAATTCCAACCTGTTAAAAAAACCATCTACTGAGCATTGTCTTGTTATCAATTCTCCGAGGCTACAAAAAGCAGATCTTCCTTACAGGTTGTGTAAATGATTGAACTGCAACAGTATTGGCCTATAATGACACCAATGTATAAAGTTCCAATCGTCAAAATAACAATGTGAAATACTAATCCAAATAAGGAACTGGCATCCGTCGCCTATGCTGCTATGCAGTATTAGAACAGAAGCAAGCAAAATAAACGAATAACCTAACATTTTTAAAAGTATTACAGAACAACATATTTTGTTCAATTAAATACAAAATGTGAACTGTTCCTTGCAACAGTTGTGAAAATATGTTGCAAAATGTTCCACATGGGGGGGGACTCGAGAAGCTTTGTTTCAAAGTTGACCAATCTGGCTTGTTTCCTCTAGAGTTGCGGGATCATTCAAGGTACACAACACTTACATAATGGTGAATCCTGTTAACAAAACATGTGAGGCAGTTCCTTTTATGTAGATGATTCTGGCCTTTCGTTTGTGTTTTTTACTGCGTGTGTAGCAGTTGGTATAGTTTTGTCTGGCTAGCTGGCCGTTAGCATCGGGGTTGCCGAGGGATTCCTGTTTTGTTTGCTCTTAGTTGACTCTTGTTGGCTACACACTGTGTGTTGTAAGCCTGGGGTAAGAGCCGGTTTTGTCGTGTTGCTTGGTTTGTTTATTCTCGACCGGCTTCATGTTCGTTGCCGTGGCTGTATTTTGTTTATAGTTCCGTTGGCTGCTCACTGCATGTTTTTTGGTTGGCCAACCTTGAGTTTTTCCATCGAGGCAGTGGCCGCCTTTTGCTGATGGGTCCCAGTCAGCCTCCGTCAGCTCTCTGTGTTCTGTTAGTTACCCCCTTTTGGGCTGCTTGCCGTTTTTTGTACCAACACTGCATCCACCTGCCACATATTGCTTTGGCATTTTCCACCAAAATTACCAAAACGTTGCTTGAAACACTCGTAACCTCTTCGACGAATTAACACGTAACCCATTATGGTGAGTATCTTTAATGCATGCCAGTCCCCCTCACATGACACCACAACTCAGGATGTCAAAGATGAGAAGGCTGTGTCATGATTTGCCATTGCCCTCACCTGTGCCTACTCGTTTAGCCCTAGCTGCTGCTCGTTTCCTGATTGGTTCCCTTCCTATTTAAACACACTTTCTTATTCACTCCTTGTCAGTCCGTCAGTGAACCTTTGGACATGCAAGGCAAGCACTTTTTGACTCAGGCTCCTGTCTGTTCCGTCCTGTCCTGTTTCCTGCTTGTCGTCCCTATCTTCCCGATCGTCTCCGGCTGCCTGACTTGTTTCCGTCCTCCGACCATGCTCCGATCTCCGGTCCCGCCTGCCCGATTTGTTTCCGTCCTCTGACCACGCTCCAATCTCGAGCGCTTCCTGCTTCTCCTGCCCAGCGAGCACCGGATTGCTGTTGTTTGTTTCCCTGCGCCCGACTTCCCCGATTCCTCAATTAAGCTTTGTATGAAACGTTACGTGTTTAGGTCCACTGTCTATTCTGGTTCTAAAAGGCAGTCTTCAAAATCATTATATCTGAAAATAATTGGGATATACCAATGAAACTTCTTATTTTTTACTTTTTTATTTTATGCAAAAACTCATGCCCTATTTCCTTACATTTTGCATGTTTTAGACTTTGGGAATATCTTTATGAACCTTTTCATTGTGTTTTTTTGTGTTTCAATTCTTTATTTATGGTTCTTCCCAACTGAGTACTATTTGGTTAAATTAATAGAACACGATTGATTATCAAATGATTACCAGGTTGGCAATTCATTTTTGCCCATTTGCTATTTTCAACCTGAAGTTAGTTAAGACAGCCTGGAGTTAAGAAATACACAATACGAAAATATATGCTGGTTATATTCACTTGCCTTTTAAAATTGGTCAGAGTTAAGATGATCAATGGGAAGTTCCCCCAGATTAGCAACCGGCACCCCTCCATTTCATTAATTTAGTGCAATTACCCATGTTGCACCATCACTTATCCCAGCAATCAGCAAGCATTAGGCCGACGCCGGTGGCGTTTGCTGAACTTTGGCTCCTCGCAGTGTTTAATGACAACGCTGGGCAGCGTTCTCTTCGTGTCTCCGCTGGGATAAAGTGACGCTGGCACCAGGGAAATGTGCTAATCACGCACAAGGTGGCATATTTGAAATGTGACGCATCCCGGTTGGTTGTTTCCCCGTCTTATCTTGATATCTTGTTTTGCCCGTTTCTCTCGCACTTCGACATGGCTCACCCCGTGAAACGGGATGCATTTACAGCTGTCATGTTTTGTGTGCTTTCTAGAGTTAACTCAACGGGGTTTCGCGTCATGTCTTTTCTGTTTGACGAACCACCAGGCTAGGGAAACATCACCTCTCTCCTCTTTCCTCGCCTCACACCGTGTTCTCAAGCTTTGATCTTGGTGTGACTGTTTGCTCACGCATGGCTCTGTTCCCCTGCCAACACAGTTCCCCCTGTTCTCAACTCTTTCGAGGTAGGGAAAAGAAAACGGAAAGGAATAATGGGCCTAATTTGCATGACAACACTGGGATGGGGAAGCACAGAGAAGATTGTTGATACCGTTGCTCAACCAAAACAATTAATCAACCCGCCTAATTGTTGCTAAATGTATCATGCATCTGTAAAAAACGTTCATTTATTTATGTTTTTTATGTTATTCAATTGTGTTTACTCTACAGTAATCGTTGAATTACATTTTTTGTGTGTTGTTCTTAGAACAGAACGGGGTCTCATGGAACAATGTACCAGAAACCCAGCTCAAAGACTATCCGATTCAAATAATTAATGTTGTTACAATCTGAACAATCCTACCTTACCCTCATTTTACAATGCGGTAATAGGAAGTTTTAAAATCCAGAATTAAAAGGGCTACTGCCACTGTAAGGCACCCTTACAGGTCGCGAAAAAACAAAGACTACTTTAGACAAGATTTCAGGCTTGATAATTGTGTTGTTTCTCATGCGTGAACTGATGAGACCAGGTATGTTGGCGTCGACAGGGTGTTTACTTTCGTGTCACTCGCGTGTCAACCACAGCATACAACTCCAAACATTAGGATACACACCGGGCATGCTCAGTAACCATGTGGCATCATGGGTAATGCAATCCCTATGTTATTAGGCGCATAACATCACACTAACAACTTTGTAACTCGTAACGTAGTAACTTTACCAGACTCAATTGAAGTTTTTGTTCAAGAACTTCCGCTTCCATCACCGTTTGCATACTAAGGCTTCCGTTTGTTCAGCAGAAAAAAGGCACAATCTAAATTTTAGACTGACTTAAACCATGCCTTAAATGTAACGCAAGTAGTGTAACTTAATGTTGGCGGTTTGATAAAAGTCATGTGTGATGGTGTGTTTAGTGGATGCCATTCCATTATAAAAATCAGAGAAAAACAAAATGGAACAATCTTTATGAATCATTGTACACTAAAACATTTGACATCCGTACTCTTCTTGTGCCAAAGGTAAACAACAGCCTGAATGACCTATCGTTAAGCTCTAAAGCCCACCATTCGTCTACTGCTTCAATACTCATGTATGTATTCAAGCCTTCATATTTTTCTATTACCGCAAAAACAAAAAGGTTTGATTCTACTTTCTTGGAGCTGGAAAATACACAATAATAAACATATGATTAAATTGTATTTCGGCTGAGGATTCAACTCCTGTCAAGTCAAGTCAAGTCATTTTTATTTGTATAGCCCTAAATCACGAAGAGTCTCAAAGGGCTTCACAGATTATTACACTATATTACACAGACTATTTTTTCAGCCGACGAGAAGAGTAGGTTATTCATATGCTATGGAGTAGAAGTGAGTTTTAAGTTTAGATTTAAACATTTCCACTGAGGTTGCAAATCGGATCTCAGGGGGAAGAGCATTCCACAGCACCGGTGCCCGGATGGAGAACGCTCTCGAACCAGCAGAACACTTCTTTGCTCTTGGGATCACCAGAAGACCGGCACTCTCAGATCGTAGGCTTCGGACCGGGACGTAGGGGCAAATCAGATCTGAAGTCCATGTATGATTTTGTACAATACTAAGAGAACCTTGAAATCACATCTATGGCTAACTGGGAGCCAATGCAGGTTAGCCAAAATCGGTGTTATGGGATCGTACTTTTTTGTCCTAGTTAAAAGCCTCGCTGCGGCATTTTGTACCAGCTGAAGTGACTTGATTCTAGACTTCGGGAGACCAGAGAGTAGTGCATTACAGTAATCGAGACGGGAGGTGACAAACGCATGAATTATAATTTCCGCATCAGACTGAGACAGTATTGAACGGATTTTAGCAATGTTACGAAGATGGAAGAAAGCGGTTCTAGTAGTTTTCTTTACATGCATTTCAAAGGATAGATCAGGGTCAAATATGACACCTAAATTTTTAACTGAGTCACTCTGTGTGATGTGACATTTGTCAATGTTCACAGCAGTTTTTGAGAATATATCACGGCATTTAGATGGACCAATGACTAACATTTCGGTCTTTTCAGAGTTAAGACGCAAGAAATTGAGTGACATCCACTCTTTTATCTCAATGAGGCAGGCCTCCAAATTTCCACAGTTTAGTGTGTGAGATTCCTCCAACGGAAGATATAGTTGAGTGTCGTCTGCGTAGCAGTGGAATCTGATATTGTACTTGCGAATAATATCACCTAATGGAAGCATGTAAATACTGAAAAGAAGGGGGCCAAGCACTGAACCCTGCGGAACACCGCAGGTAACATTAAAGGGCTCAGATGTCATTTCACCATATTTAACACAGTGCGTCCTATCTGAGAGGTAGGATCTGAACCACGAGAGGACGGTTCCTGAGAGACCAATCCATTTTTCCAACCGTTCTAGTAGGAAATTGTGGCGCACTGTGTCAAAAGCAGCACTAAGATCCAGCAGCAGCAAAAGTGATGAAGCGCCAGAATCCATTGCCAGTAGGAGATCATTTGTTACCTTGATCAGAGCTGTCTCAGTAGAGTGGTTAGCCCTGAATCCTGATTGCATGGATTCAAAAAGGTTATTCTCGGATATGAAAACATTTAGCTGCTGTGCCACTACTTTTCAAGTACTTTAGAGAGGAAAGGTAGGTTTGACACAGGTCTATAATTACTTAAGATTTCTGGATCAAGGTTGGGTCGTTTCAGTGTGGGTTTAATAATGGCGGACTTAAAAGCTGCTGGAACTACACCTGAGGAGAGTGATATGTTTATAATATTTAGAACTGAAGGTCCAAGGACGCCAAAAAGACTTTTAATAAGTGAACCTGGGAGCGGGTCGAACTGGCAAGTTGTCGGTTTGGCCGCATTCACCACCTGTTTGAGATCATCAAGTGACAGTTCACTAAAACGGGACAATTTCCCAGGGTGGCCCTGTCGTGCATCTGTAGATTTCAGCCCTTTAGTATGTGTGGTATTAATAATTTCTTTAGCAATTTCTTCCTGTATGCATTGAATCTTCTTAGTAAAGAAGACCATTAAGTCATGAGCAGAGTGCGTCGAACTATCTGCAGTAGTCTGTTGCCTTGTAAGCGATGCTACAGTTTCAAAAAGTGCTTTGGGATTGTTCTTTTGAGACGCAATCACCTTCGAAAGATAGGCCGATTTTGCAGAGGCAAGGGCCGCTTTATACTTTAACAAGCTGTCACACCATGTTTGATGGAAAACCTCAAGCTTGGTAGTGCGCCATTTTCTTTCCAATTTCCTGCATTCTTGTTTAAGGGTTCTAGTTTCATCAGTAAACCAAGGCGTGCGTCTTTTAGGACGTGATTTTAGCTTCATGGGCGCTATTGAATCCAGGACACTAGTCAGGGTGGTATTGAAATCATTTATGAGTGAGTCTATCGGGCCATTGTATGAAGGAAAGGACGCAACTGCTCCAGGAAGTAGTTCAAAGAGCTCAGAAATTGTGCCAGTGCTTATATTGCGTCCGCTAAATCCTTCAGCTTTTTTAACACTACTTTTAGCTAGCACCTCAAATGTAACTAAATAATGATCCGAGATAACGGTAGTATACGGTAACACCATGATGTTTGAGGTTAAAACTCCTCGAGTCAGAATCAAGTCTAGCGTGTTTCCATCTTTATGGGTTGGCAAATCAACCAGTTGATTAAAACCAAATGCATCAATTAGAGAATTAAACGCAATAGTAAGTGAACTGAGTGGGGAGTTCATATGAATGTTAAAGTCCCCCATAATTATAATTTTGTCTGCATAGGTTACTAGTTCAGACAAAAGTTCAGCAAATTCGTCTAAGAAAGTTGTGTATGGCCCAGGTGCGCGATAGATAGTTATTACATAAATTGACAATAGAGAGGATTGCATCACAAGAGCCTCAAACGCCTTGTAATTATTAGAGGTACGAGGATTAAATTTGAGCGTTTTTTTCAGAAATGAGCGCGACACCGCCACCCTTTTTTGACGTGCGTGCTACATGGCTACTCTCGTAGTCTGGGGGAGAAGCATAATTTAGCGCTAAATACTCATCCGGGCGTAACCAGGTTTCACAAAGACCCATACAGTTAAGTTTATAATCACGAATAATGTTATCAACAAGTAAAGCTTTTGGAGCAAGCGATCTAATATTTAAAAGTCCAAATTTTAGCTTTGCTGAATCATTTGACTTAGCTGAAGTCTTTGTAGTCTTTGTAGAGATCTTCAAAAGATGCCGCGGTTGTTGCTTTTCGTGTGCGCTGAGTGTAAAGCTTCGGTTGTCCGGCTCGGAATGAATGTTGGAATTAGTTACATCCTCGCGTCCATCTTGCTGCTTAGACTTCGCACGCTTCACACATCTACCTGCACAGCAACCACGCTTCTGTTTTCTGTCCTTACGGCGCCGCTGTCGTCGTTTATTAAGAGGAATAGCGGTCCACAAGGATGCCGGATCTCTTTGAAGTTCGCTCGGTATATCATAGGCGGTATAAAAAGTGCCCGAAAAGTCGAAATTTAGACGCCCACCCAACCGAATAAGTTTGTCCCTACTGTAAGTGTTTTTGGCCACACATGTGTCCAAAAGTGAAAGCAAAAAAGACAAGAGAACGGCAATAAATAGAAGATTAGCTGGAGAGCAACTAGCCGCAAGCATGCATCCATGCGCCGCCATGTTGGAAAAAATAAATACTGTGAAGAGTCTACTCATTGATGGCAGTTAATGAGTAACGTGTACTCTTGAAGTTATCAATCCCCCCAAAATACCCTAGGACACTAAAATCTGTGCCTCCTAAAGATCGTCTTAATCAAGGTTCATGGTCACAACGAAACACCAAACCTTAGTTTATGGTGCAAGAGAGACAAAAGGGTTATTCAGCTAATCGCCATCTTTTCCAGTGAGTCATGCGCGGTGACAGATAAATGAGGTTGTCCAGAACACATTAATAACATCAATAAAACTGCCATCGTGCATCTCATTGTGCTGCTCAGGAGTCACGGTAATGTCAGCAGCAAATATTTCTCCTTTACGTCCCAATGGGCTGCCTCGGAGTTTGATGACTCGATCACAGGTGATGGAGACAACGGGAGCCGCCATTAAAGTCTGCATCCGCCTCATATTTGCAGTAGTGGATGCCTTAAAATAATTCTTCTAGGTCGCGGCTTTTTTTGTCCCCATGCAAGATGAGCATCATGTACTAAAAACGTCATTAGTCATCTCTATCCGTTTGTACCTTTTCCGAGGGCATCAAAGGACTTGATTATGTTCTTATCTCATGGACCAGGAGTGGAGGAAAATATCCGTAGTTTTTGTTTTTTTAACAAGCAAGAGCTGGCACAGGACATACGCTTGCTCTAGTGCCAGTCCTACTTTCACAGTTTGGAAGGTGCCAGAGTAGTCAGACTGATCTCTTGTGTTGCAACTGTGACTTTCACAAGTTAATACTGCAGCAGACAAGAGTTGGTTTGCTCTCCCTAAAACAGACATAAGACATGGGTAAAATCTAAAGAATCCAATAATTTCTGGCTTTGGAGGCTTGGGTGTGTTAGATGCACAATCACTTAAAAAAACACAAGATACAAACTGTTCAGTGTTCTGTTTCTGTGCAGGTGGTTATATCCTGTCTTAGCTGATTAGATTGGTTAAATGTTTGCAAGAGGATTGATAAGCCGATAAGATGCAGAATAGGGTCAAACATGCCATAAAAATGTAACATCAAATAAGGTAGTGAGTAATTACAGTGACATACAATTCAAGCTCATTGGAAAGTACTCTTTAAATCCTGGGTTTGATTCCTGGAAGCCACCGGTTGTACATTGCCGATAGTAGATTCATGTTTATTCCTGACTGACACTACAAAATAAATAAAAATACATTTTTGGAGCTTGAAATGAAAAGTTGTCCACTATACCACTAATTTCTGGTCTCAGCCAACAGGATTCCTTTTATACAAATGTAAGTATCATGTATAACAAAGTTGTCACAGTCTGGCTGTCATGTTTCATTCTCTCTCTTCCCACCTCTCACTTTCCCTTTTCATCTTTTGGTCACTTCATCTTTGGCTCTGATTTCGACACAGGCATGGTGTCACCTGCCCTGATTGCATCCTAATCACCTCTTCTGGTAACTATTCAAGCATTTCTGTTTTTGGGCACATTTGCCAGTTAGTTGCGATTCTTGTCTCGTTCTAGCCTCGTCTCAGCCTTGTCTTGTTTTCAATATACCTAACCCTTGCCTCTTTTCCTGACCACGAGTTCTGCCTGCTGAACATTTGGACTGTCACTTTAGCCATGGTTAGTTTGCTGGATCACTGACACTTTGCCTGTCCCTGGACCACAGCAACTGCCTCAGGTGATCAAGAAACTGTTGCCGCGATTTTCTGTCTTGCCTGTGTACCAAAGCTGGACCGGATTAACTACCCATCGTTGCCTATATCCTTGGTTTTACATTGTGCGTCCGCACCATCCCGGGTGGCTCCCTGACGAAAGGTGTGACAAGCATAGCCATGTTAGCTTCCTGTCAGTCCTACTTGACCACGTGGTGGGCGAATTTCGTGTCATTGATCGTATATGAGTGTTAAATGAATTTATGTCGTTTAATATGGGTTCTTATCCCTTTACTGATGTGTGTAGTACACTGAGGTTATCCTTTAGTTGTTCTTCGGTCGTCTTTGTGTATTTAAATTTTAGTTGATTGACGTTTCGTCAAACTTTGAGCATCTGGCAAGCGCGTTGTAATAATGTACTGAACAAATCTGTTGCTCAGATTAATCAGACGGCGAACTCATCCACCACCGCATGTTTTCTCACATTGTGTTCCAGGTGAAGCACTTTCATATTTGTCTGTGTTTTATTTCCATTTTGTAATGTGAAAATTTGGGGAAGTGGCCAGAGCCCATGTTTCTTTAAGGGCCCTTATGAGTGCGTATTGCTGCTGCGCATTCAGGGGCACTCTGTAAATATGATCTTTTTGTTGCTCTTAAAATTTTACTATACAGTCACTACGTTTTTATGTTGTGACAATGTTTCATTTTATGTATATGATTGCAGTTCCACTTAACAGCAAAATCATCCACTCTAGCATGGTTGGTCACATAGTGATCAAGTTTATGAATAGAAAGGCAAACATCTGTCCATCAAAAACCAACATTTTTGTGGTGCTGCAGTTGCCACAGTTGGAGATAAACCCCATCAGCCATGCTCTATTTTTCAACACCTTTGTAGTATTTTTCATTTAATTGTCATTTTTGTCAGGCCTAGCTGTGCCATCCATACCACTTTTTACTGTAATGTACAACACAGCCACAACCACAGGTAGATATGATGATATGAAGCCCTCCAAGAAGCCCCACTTGACTTGACTCCCATCAGTTATGTATGAAACATGGGTGTGTGCCCACCGTCCTTCTATTTGTATACCATGGGTAGCTTTGACAAAGTAAAATACTGCAGGTAAATGCCTCACAGCATGTCCTAGGGTTCATCTGTCTTTTCGTATTGCTCCATTTAGTTGATTTGAAGCTTCTTGCCACCTCACAGAGACCTCGAGGCGATCAACAGTAATTCTCTTCCAGTTCGCTGGAGCTTCACTTAAATCAAACAGCTAATGTTTAAAGAGACTCAATACCCTCAAGGACGCTAAGAAACTCACAGATCTAGCAGTACTACTGACAAAGATTTTGTGGTGGGGCCAGTGATAAGGTTAGAAGCTGCCGAATTTCCACAAAAAAGAGGTTGCTAAAAAACAAGCCATGCAGCTAGCGAGTCAAAACAAAACCATCACACAGTTCTTAGTGTTTTAAAACACATTTCTAATAATTATTAAAATAATTTTAGGAGAATATTTGCTGATAGTTTTTTTAAATTTAAATGTTTGCACATGTTTGACATATCCTATGCTGTAAGTAGTCCTAAATGCCTCTCTGGCACCACAGAGAACACAAGTGGAGGCATTTTTGTCATTGTTGATGCCATAGATTACATTTGAAGTATTTGTTCATGTGGGTGATGCATTTCTGGCTGTTATAAGATTCACCAAATAGGATAAAGAGGCTATTTAAGTTTAAATTGTGAGTTTTTTAATCAGTTTAAGCAGCGTGTTAGTGTTCTGAGTACAGAATTGTGCAGTACAGAGATGTATATATTATGAACACAAATTCATATAACATTACCAGGGAAAGACAATTTATTATTCAAAGTGAAAATTAAAGTAGCTTTACGGAATTCTGAGCATTTTTACTCTCTGCCGCCATCTCCTGGATAACGTCATAATTGCAGCATTTGTCAGCTCTTTAATTATGCATGTACAAGTGCAGTACATGCATTTCTCAGAGACATGCGAATAAACGCTTCTTTTTTCCATATTTTTTGGCGTTTGGGTGACCGTTTGGACTGTACTTCTTAGTTTTGCCATTTTTATTTTTAGCCAACAAAAACAAAATAAACTAAGAAACAGGACAAGCATGATGTCACTGAACATTACTCCCCCTGACCCCTGTTTCTCTGACATAACGCGTTCTGACCCGAATAACTCTGCCGGGAAAAGAGCATATGGACTCTTTGAACTCAGTTGCTTACACACACTTAGATGGATAGATAGATACTTTATTCATCCCGTAGGGAAATTCACACTTCCAGCAGTATACTTTTGTTTTTTTTATTAACAGATTAACAGGATGCTGTGTTGGAGTTTAGCTACAGCAGAGTGGATGACATCACACGCTAGGCCAAAAGTTCGACGTCCCTGCTGCAGAAATCTTTGTGCCCAGGGTTACACCACCTCGTGTTAACGTAGATAGCGAGTCCACCTCCTCTCCGCTTCCCGCAGGCTTTTGTGTCTCTGTCTAACAGCGCTGAAGCCGGGTAGCTCCACGTTAGCATCCGGGATGCTAGACGTAAGCCACGTTTCCGTAAAACATAGCAAACTGCACTCCCTGTACGCTTTGATGTTTTTCACCAGCACAGCCAGTTTGTCAGTCTTATTTGGTAGAGAGTTCACATTTACCATGATTACGGACGGTACCAAAGACTTAAAACGCCGCTAGCCGCTTACCCTTAGCTCCGGCTCTGCATCCACGATAGGGCCCCCTCATCTTGCCGGCTTGAGAATTCTTCAGGGCAAGGAGTTGATTCCTCGAATAAACGCATTTTTGTGCGTTAAAACCCATAACAATATGTTAGAAAGTAATCAAAAGTGTAGTTGTCAACCGGGACGAAAAACACAGAAGATAGAAGCAGACACTTAAAACAATAAATCACAAAAAGTGCGAAATAACATGGAGCTGCTGGAAAGGCGGCTGCTCGCGGCGGCGCCTATGATGCTTTAATTGAAAAAATATATATATTTGACTTTCTTCTTTTTTACCAATACCTCAAACAATGCATTCCACCTCTGAGTTTGACATTCTTATATTCTTTAGAGAAAGGTGGTGTAGCTAGCTGGGCTAGCAACAGGCCTGTGAAAATATGAATAACTCTAATTCTGGAGTTCCACAGAATGTTAGTGTTTTTGGCAAAGATAGGGCTAAAAATCCCTTTTTGGCCACAAATGATTTAGAAAAATCAAATAAAACAGTTTTTATTATTTTTGAATTCACTCCTTAAGGTCATTAGAAATGAGACCTATGAGACACCCTACCAAACTTGCAAAGAATGACATTTCACAGAGAACGACAATATCAAAGTCTCGTCTGGTTTTATGTGGGTGTTGCAGCTCTGTGCTTTGGGGCGAATGTGAATTAGCTGGACATCCATATAGTGTGTGAACGTCTATGTGTGGACGATGATTGTCTTGTCTTGTCCTCTCTTCCTCGCTCTCTCTCCGGCCACTCAGTGCCACCGGGGAAATAAACAAGAGCAGCGCAGCAAGGTTAATTAAACTGTGCTCCTTAGTGCTGCAGCCAGCAAACTACTGCAACGTGTATCTGTCACCAGGCACAACCTAAAACTTTACTTGCCAAACGTTCGACGAGACCACCAAGGAAGGCGACGGCTGGGGTGGTACGGCAATCTCCAGACTGATTAGCAAATAATTTAGCTTTAAGCTTGTGCTACATTCTACAATCTTGGTGGTCTCAGTAAGATAAGAGCAACCAATGTTATATTGTTAATATTTTCTGATGAATAAACTGATGCCTTTAAACTCTTTTTGATCACAATCAGTCCTCGCTTGACTGTGTGATGCCATTAATAAGCACAAGACTGCACACACAAACAAAGACAAACACACAGTACTAAGTCAAGTGGAAGGTTTTAACCACCCGTGTTGCGCATGTTACTGAAAAAAGTCACGAGTTACAGTTACTGGTTACTTCACTCCAAAGGTAATTATGCTATCCCCTGATGACTGACACACAAAAGTAGCATTTTACTCTCAGTCACTATCTAGTAACACATTATCATAAATACTCCCATTGAAGCCGACCCCTTAAAACTGCTTAAAAATAGCCACATAACAAACAAAATAGTAACGTGTAACAAACGTGTGGGAGCAGTAAAGCCTTCATATTTCTTGGCTTGTGCCATCGTGAGAGCTTGCAAACTTACAGTTGAGACACTTATTATTTGTTTTGTCTTTAAACAGCTTGAATATTTCCTTTTCAGTTTTTGGGTAATGTCCAAGACATTTTCTCCAGACATAATGTATTGCTCTTACTCTTCCTATTTAAGCCACGGTCCTTCCCCATGGGCTGCCTACCATTTGTTACTGTAAGTATATACGGTAGGACGAATATCAGAATAACAGTATGGAGGAATTACGCATCTGCTTGAGATAACACCACTGTATTGTATTCAGTTGTATTTTGTAGGTACAGACGCCTCCTGAATTACATACATTCGACTTGTGGATTACGGCAGATGCACCATGTTCTAAAACAATGGATTTAAAAAATTTGATTAATAACACGTAAAAGTTAGCATGAAAAGTAATTTTGGTCATTAGCAATGTTCCCTCTAAACTGCCCGCGTGCGCAATCGCGCACTTCCCGCACATTCTCAGCGCACAAGAAAATCTAAATTGCGCACTATCCTGAGCTTTTCCACACACAAGAAAATCTAGCCAGCTCACAAAAATCAGGGCTGGAAATTGCTAATTAAGAAGCGGATTAGGTCAAAGTTACAGTGCATGAAGGTAAAAATACAAGGGTTCCCCTGACGTTGTGTTCTAAATGCGGTATTTGGAAGTCAAGTTCGAAGTAGAACGAAGTTGAGTAAAGTCAGTAGAGGTTTCTGAGAACCGGCTTCTTCGGCTCAGCTCACTAAAAGGAACCGGCTCTTTCGGGTCCTAAACGGCTCTTTGGGTTGTTTTTGCTTCTTTTATCCCTATATGGCCAAATATTATGTAAAATTATGCACAAAATGACTTAAAGGAAGGGGGAATACAACAAAAAAGAAAAAAAATACCAAAATGAAAAAGTAGTGAAAAGCTGAGGAAAAAAGAAACAAAAGGAGAGAAAAAGAAGGAAAATTTCAGAAAAAGCCAGAAAAAAAGAAAAGAAAGAAACAAAGGAGAAAAGTAAATAAAGAACAAAAAGAAAAAAGTAACAGCTAGGAAAAAATAAACACAATGAGATTTTTTAAAATAATTTTAAAAAAATAGAAAAAAACCAGGGAAAAAGAAGAAAGAGTTTGTGTTGCATTCAAATAATTTCCAATTATATCAAGTCAATCTTGTTGCCAACATTGTACTTCCACTAAAAAATGTGATTGAATACAGTTGTGTATCGTACTACTAATGACTTCGTTGCCACACTTGGGATTGCTGTTGCTCACTGTTGTTTCAAGCATTGCTCACCGACTTTATGTGAACGCTTAGACCCGTGGAAAATTAGAAGGAACATTGGTCATTAGTTACTCCTAACACTGCCAACCACTACATTTAGACTCCTGGGTTTTAACCATACAGTCTATGATTTGAGTTTGACGAGGAATTTATAGGTCAAATAAGTAGTTGGTGTAGATTTTGCCTTTTAAAAATAAGAAATACTTCTGCATCTGAAAACTATGTGAAAAATGTGTAATCTTAAGAATCTAATGCTTACCAGAGTTGGATATGATTGGTATAAACTGTGGGATTGTCTTACTACGCAGTGGAATATGACAAAACAGACAAAGCAAGAGATGTTAGGATTTCACTTTTTCCCTCCGGTCGATGAGTCGAGAAATGTTGAGTGAAAATGAAATAAAAAGGATGAACTGGTGGGATCTATAATACCTTCCTGGAGTGTGAGTTGTTCCTAACCACGTTTAGTGTGGTCTCCTAGGAAATTACAACAAGCTTTTGTTAGTGCTGGTGTAAGGGTGCGAATTGGATGATTGAGAGCAGTCCCTCCTCAGTTCTAATGCAGCGATCCTGCTTGGGTTCCGGTCCTTGTTTTTCTCATTGATTTTTTTTCTTCCTGGCGACATTGAGGTTGAAGAAAAAAACAGAAGGTGTCTCGTTGGAAATTTTAGCAGCGGGATACGACGTACCTCAATCGTGGAGTTTGTCTCCTCTAACCCTCTGTGTTTCGTTTGACCTCTGGACACTCCAAGTGCCACTTAAAATAAGCAGCTCTATCTCTGGTGCTATTCTTAAACCACTTACACTGCCAGACGAGAGAGGAAGCTGATTCCCAGCATGATGTTTATCTGACATTTTCCACAGGCCTGCATGCGACTCGATGGGCTGTGATTGCTAACAGAGCGTACCTGATGGCAGGAAACCCTTGCAGTGTTGCCCCACTGGATCTTGTCAAGGTTTTCACAGTATCTCAATCCTTGCTCCAGTTTCACATGTTAGGCTTTAAACGTCTGTGTTTCTCTGGAAATGTTAATTTGAATATTTCAATTTACAAGGATGTCAAGAACAACAGCCAAAAATTCAGAGTCTGACTGAAGTTTAGAAATGGAAGACATTTGAATTGTTTAATCCATAGTTGTTTAGTTTACAACCAGAAGACTCGGGAAGTTCCAAAAAGAAATGCATACCACAAATACTTGCAGAAAAGTGTTTACGTTCACCAAAGTTTGACAATGATATGTGCAGTAGTGTTAAAAAAGAGATTTTGACAGATATAAACATACTATACTAGACAAAAACTTTCTATAACCCAGGCCTGGTGACAAGTATTTAATTACTTATAAATGAAATCTTCAAAAAAGGGTTGGCTGATCTTGACATAAACAGTACAACATTTTTAAATATCTCGTGATTGAGCAGTGTTTGTCAGATTATGTTCCTGTCAAAAAAGAAGACTAAGATGTAAATTATTTTGATGTAGAACACGGATCAATTATTTTATGTGCACAAACACAAGCACACAGTCACAAGCACCTAGCATTTGGGACTCAGGTGTGACTAAATTCTAGTTAGATTCGCAACATTATATGTAAATACCCGGCTTTGTTTATCAAATATGAAATCTTCACAATTGTTATTCCTTTAAAAAAAATGCTATATTTTGTGGTCAAAAGCACTGTTTTAAAATTTGCCGTGTTACTTCGTATGTGAAAAATGATGGTTACGGCAATACTATATTAAGAATGATTAGCAAAAACAATTAACGACTACAAATATACAATTCAATTGGTTTTCAATGAGTTAACAATCCAGAGTTTGAGGAGTTGAGAGTGGTCCTTGAATGCGTGTGACAGAGGTTGCTGTTATATTTTAGACCTGAGGTGGCTATCATGAGTAGAGAAATGTGACAATGCATCTTTAATTTTACCCTTAGCCAAAAAAGCATGTTGATAATCAAACAATCTTAGTTAATTTTAGCAATGGGATCAATATTCCCTCAACTTATCATCATTAACAAGAACCGTTTGGAACTCTGTCTTCAATCTATCAAGGGTTGAGGAAAATATTTTTACACTTTAAATGACGTTTTACATTGAAAAAAACACACAGGGCCAAAAATATGCAGCTGCTTTTCTCCCTTAAGGATAAATGCTTTGAATTCATAATACCACTTTATACCTGTACACTGGCTGCTAGAAACAAGACACAAGTCTCTTAGAATAGTTTGAATTTCAAATATGAATGTGCCCTCTTAAGTGATATGTTTAGTCCTCATGCAACCTGCAGGAAACTTGCTTTAGCCAAGTGTTATTTAGCAGGTGAGACTTTGTTAATGTATACTCAAGTCAAGTCGTGTTTATTTGCATAGCCCTTAATTACAAATAGTCTCAAAGGGTTGCACAGACCACAGATTAATGCAAACCACAGACTATTATACATGCATTTGTAGACTCATTTCAACTTTTATTCCAATAAGATTAGTAAAACAAAACTATAAAAACGAATCCCATGGGCTCCAGATGGTGTGTGCTAATGTCTTCAGAAAAACAAGGTCTGGGTTTCACAGGAACCCAAAGACCATATTAAGACATTTAATTGCTGGCAGAGCAAAGGCAAACTAAACATTTTGGGAGGACATTTCCTACTCCTTGATTCATACCAGCAGTTGGGGGTCACTGAATTACAAAACCGCAAGGCCTCTGCTAATGGTAGCCACATGTGGGCCGCGGGTATATTTATGCCATCATGAACCCGCAGTGATAACGAGCTAAAGTAATAACTTTGACACCTTTTTGATTCACCGTGAACTGATTTGGTTTGTCGGCCTTCTTTAGAATGTTCCCAAATAATTTTATCACAATAATACCAAGCGGTTTTTATTGCTCTAATTCCCAACAACTCTGTGGACGCAAATAAATATGGACTCTACTGTCTGTTTTGTTTGTATTCCTTATTCAGAGCGTGTTGTTGGGAGGATAAAGGACTTGACTTTGGGGGAAATAAGGACATCATCTGATCACTAAACTTTGAGTGAATTCTTAAAGATCATCTGTCTCTTTCTCTTCGGAGGCCGGACCTGTGATTGACTGGCAATCTGGCTGGGGCGAGTCTGTCTCTCACCCTATGGTGCTGGGAAAGGCCTTCTTCTATATAAGTGGTAACAAGACTAATATAACTCCCCTCCATGCTCCCCTGCCATCTGTATTTTGTGCCTTTCGGATATTTTAATAGAGTTTCACCATTGTATCCATTGTATGAAAAAGATTCATGACAGTTGTCGTTCTTTAATTTGTCACGTCATTTATTTATATCTGGGCAAGGCAGGCTGGCAAACTCTTTCTGATGGAAATTCAATTTCAGAAGCTTAGACAAGATGAGAATTATCGCACAGCGTGTGACCTTGGACGCAAAGGCACCGGGGTTTTTTACTGTGGAAACAGGCAATGTTACAAGAAAATTCGGTCACACTGGAAAGCACTCGCCATTTCCAGAAAAAAACGGGCCAGGAATGTGAAAATAGTATAAATCCGGACAAGGTCAGAAAGAGGCGAGTCAAATTGGTTGAAAAAACATTAGCCTTGGATGGAGATTCTGGAAAGGGATCGAGAGAGATAGGAAGGGCGGGTTGCGGGGAATGAAACTATTTGAACATCAAAAACGTGTAAAATACAGGGAAAACATTTATGTTTACAGGTATGTGATCTTCATCACTCCTCCTCACACCATTTACACATATTCGTTACGGTGACTGCCGTAGTAAGTGTTCATGATAAGCCAACATTTTATTTCGCTGATATTGTCGTGATGACCTTGTTATTGTATTTTTGTTATGTTGCATTACTATTCAAATGTGTCAGTTGTGGTCGGGAAGATATGTTTTGTAGCTAATTAAGATTCACTTGGATGCTTTCGGAAGGACGGGAACAGACCAGTTGGTTTAGGTATTCCATATCGGAAATATCTGCTCGTAATATGAGCGATTGATGCCACAAGCGCGATCCTGGAATGGATTAAGCTCGTATGAAGAGGTAAATTGTGGCCACCTTGCACTTGTCTAATGAAATACTTTTGCTAAACGATGGACTCAGGAAAAGTCAGCTTGCTATTGAAATGATTTTAGCACCAATATCGAGCATTTTTACTTTGTATTCTGTTGGTCACAATGTAATACTGTAGAACACAGTCACATGCAGCTTTTGGATTGGGTTGCGGAAAATGAAAACGTAGTACAAATTACACTCATGCTTTGTGAAACACCGTTGGATATTATTTTTCTTTTGGGACTCGTGGTCAAGATGCTATGGAATATTGTTTTGCATCTACAAGCTGGCTTCACTTCATTCTTCATTGTCCTTGCCGGCAATGACATCAATGCGCAGATTCCCGCTGGCTAATATTACATTCTCCGCTAGTGGCTTTAAACTGGTCCTCAAGGTCTGCTTTCAACCTTTGCTATTTAACTTGCAAAGTAAACAAGCAGTATTTATGTATGGGCATGCTTCTCAACATGTGTCGACTATGTGCTACCTTTCCTGAATTTTTAATTTAAACACTGACAAAAAACTCAAAGTTGTCCTCCATCACTCACCCTTTAGCAAGTCTGATTCTAGACTTTTAAGTGGTCCTGGTTGAACAGAGCCATTGACATTTTGCTATACAGCAATTCCTCGGTTCTCAGGGACCAGAACACCATGTGAAAGGTGAAAATTTGCTTCATAGCATTGCACCTTCATAAAAGCCCTTAAGGGTCAAACTTACCTCAAGATGACGTCTTTACTGACTGAGACTCTAAGACTTTAACAAAATAACAACTATAGATATATGAATAAGAATACAGAACACAGAATTGCATTTGAATGAATGGTATTTCCTGTCATACTATAAAAGTACAAAAAATTGGAGACATGTGGTGGCCTGGGGAAGGATAAGTGCCACCAGGCTGCACTTGCCCAAGACACAACACAGGAAATGGTGCCACTACATCACCAGTGGTTAAGAGATCCATTGACTGGCCAACAGACCGACCGACCGACATCAAAATAGCAGGGCTTCTGCGTTCAGTGTAAGAAAACTATTTAGAGAGCGGCAGGCTAGTCGCACGCCACCATCAGGTGTCCTTGAATTGAGCCATGTATCTGCGATGAATAAAATACAACCGTTCCGAATTTAGCGGTTTCCTACGAGTTGTAGCTCCAAGTCAACCCTTTCATTGGTAACAGATTTGACATTTGTGAGTTACAGGCTTGTCAAGACTGGCTTAAGACATTTGTAACATAGCTTTGCTGTAGCAGTAGGCCAGAACTTCATGCCTACTATTTATTTCTCTCCGCATGCCGCCACAGTTGCTTCCGGAACCGGATAATAATCCACGGAGCACCCTCTGGTAATTATTACTTCTTTGCGCCCTTTTGACTTACCTATGATTCTTATTTAATGGATGGATTTCTTTTTGATGGAACGAACCGTTAAAAGCTACCTGGTTTATTTAGTTTTGGGTGGACGCAGTGACTTGTGCGCCCACAACACTGTTTGACTAACACCATAAACCAGCCTATTACAGTCGCGCACACAGTCAGTCGCGTCCACCCAACACAGAGACATACGAACTGCCATTGTGATACCATTTTCTGTGTGCTATCTGCTCAGAACCCAATGCACGATCCGTTGATATCAATTTTAATAAAGACAATTAAATTCAAACTACATGAAGCAGTGGACCTGCAATAACCGAAGCCCAAAGTAGTGAGGGTTTAATTTATGCTTAATTGGTAGCTAAGTTTTCTGAGGCTTTGCCATGATTGGTCGTTATCAGAATCTTGACAAAATTGATGTCATTTTCAGTTGACTGGAAAAAACCAAATGGCCATCCTCAAAATCTAATGGAAGGAGGTGGGTTTTGCTTCTTCATGCATCTCCCAGACACTTCACTCTTTACAATGCTTCAGAATTGGGGGCAATCTTTGAAAATAGTTTTGCAGAGAAAATTAATGGGTTGACCTCCCCTTTAAATATATTTATTTTTATATTGGGGTGGGGTTGTTAGTTGGAAGATTAAAAAAACAAAATCCTAAAGGCATCTCATTAAAAAAGTCACACTCACATGACTTTGCTTCTAAGCAACAGCTTGTGCTTGTCGCTTGCATGCCTCCCAAATCTTGATGCTATAAGTAACAGCTGTTCTCCCTTGTTGCTTTTAAAGGGGGTGGGAGGATTCTGCATTTCATTAGTGGATGATTGCTTTTTTGGGGGTTTTATTATTTATATTTTGTTATCACCGTGACTTGAAAACAATCTCTATCTCTACAATGTATTTACCTCTTTGAATTTATGGAATGTTTAGAATGTAATAAAGGTCATTTGGTACTAAAAAATGTTTAAGAAAGCTCTGAAATTGGGTTGTAAACATTCCATAAGGACGGAAGCAGACATCCTACATCCAACTCATGTATTGTGGGCAGAGAGTATGCTGTCGAAGTCCATTTCAAGAATTGACAAATCGGCACACCCAAATTTTCATCAAGCAAACCAACTACTGTTATGCCATATGCTCACCGAGATCCAAGAATTCAATCAACCTTAGCCTGCGTTGTGTTTTTGCACAAATTTTGGGTAATGTGACTCTGGGCTTGTTTGACGCCAAAAAGGGAGCCCTTGAGTAGTTTTGCCATTTGCGCGGATACGCAAAACCCTACATGAGTCACAAACTGCAAACATACAGGAAAGCGCACCAGGTTGTCTGTGGGCGTAGGTATAATGATTCTCGAGATGCTCCTCCAATCGTTCGTACAACCAATGCGTCCATTAAGCACAATAACTGACTGGAACATAATCATTTATTCTAAAAAATGTAGTTCGGAAGAAAACTGATATACAACTTCATTTAAATGTGATGACTATTGGTAAAATGTTTAGCAATCTTTAATTCCTGCAGGGATCTGCATTTTCCTGAAAATTGCACATTTTAGTAACATAACTAAATATGACAGGACAGTTGTGTATATAAAATTTCTACCTTTAACTTTATATTTACTGCACACTGACAATGACACACAACAAAACACTTTGGCTGTTATTCAACATCTCAAGTTGTTCATATAAAAACTCATAGAATACTGGGATTATACCATGATGGATGGGTGGTTAGCGTGCAGTCCCATGGTGCCGAGGCGCAGGGTTCAATTCTATCTACCAGCTGCGTGGGTTTCCTCCGAGCACTCCAGAAACATGCACGGCAGGTCAATTGGTTGTTCCAAATTGTCCCAAGTTATAAATGAGTGAGTAAATGGTTGTCATCTCTGTGTGGCCTGCAGCTGGCTGGCAACCGGTTCAGAGTGTCCTTTGCCCACTTCCCAAAGATGTTTCCAGCACCCCCTGCAATCCTAGTGAGGATAAGCAGGCCACAAAATAGATGGATGGGCGTTCTGCAAATGGGCATACAGGGAAAATTACCTAAAAATCAATCTGATTTCCTGATGAGGACACTTCCCATACCGAAGGAGTCAGCAACCCCGTGATCGGGCCCATTTCCAATCATGTGATCAATTCCTATATCACTACTCTGATTTTATTTTTAATCAAAAAAAGCTTTGGGAGGGTTTCAGAACATGTTTAACACGAAAACAATCACAACTGATATAAGTAAACAACAACAGAAGTATGATTTGAAACAAGGCATGGAAACATCAGAGCTTCAGCTGAGAGACTTATGAGTTTTATAGTTTAGTAGATGTTCAAAAAAAGAGAATGGACATCAATAAATTTTGAGCTTGCAGTTAGGAGAGAACTGTACAAAAATCCTTACGATACAAAAATTCCAACCTGTTCTGAAGGTCCTACCTCAGTACAACCTAGGCATCCGAAGCAATCTACTTTGTGCATGTCCAACAGTAATTAACAGAAACACATTCTTCATTGTGAGCAAGCAAATTAAATAAAATCATAACAATCAAATAACGATTTACTTCGCAAAGACAAATGCCAAAACCAAAAAAAATCAAACATTTTAGTTGATACAATAACATATCAAGATCACCTCAGGGGCCAAAGAAAACTTTCTTGGAGGGCGTAATTGGCCTGCGGACTTCGACAAAAAGGCCTTGGAGCAACACAAATAACATATTATGCATATTATTTCATATTTTATTTAAGAAGTAAGTTATTTTGCACCAGGCAGTTTTTGACGAAAAAAAAGGAAAGAAAAAGCCAAGGGGACATCTCTGATGCCATATGTCGGAGAGGAGTGTAAACAGTCCATCTTCCCCTAATACTTTAAAAGCCGCCGGCACGCTATCAGGGCTCCTTTGATTCGGACTATTTATTCTTTGTAGCAGGAACCACTTGCAGGTTGAAGAGACGTTCATTAGTGCATGACAGACTTTCCTGCGGGATATCTTATACTCTTGCGTTTCATGTTTAATTCATCATTAGACTGCAGGCGCTTTAATAGGAATACTGTCAAGAGAAAAAACAGCAACCATAAAGCCGCCAAATTGGAGGCAAACATTGATCTTTTAATGTTCCCGAGACATCAAAAGGCCGAAAAGTTGAACGAGCTCAACATTAGCGTTTATATAGTGCGCAAAATTTCACGTGTCAGAACGTTTATGATTTATGAAGCCTTCAGCCGGCCGGCGCACCTCGGTTCATGACAGCTGGCAAAGCCATTAATCATGCGATGCGTATCACGCACTTCCCATGGGGCTGATCTGCTGTCATTGATCAACAGTGTTGGGATGGACACACGACCTGTAGACATCATTGTTTGGATCAAAAAGGCGTGTCTTAGCCATTCTTGTGATTTGTGGCTTGGCTGACTACGTTGGTGATCATCCACTTTGGGATGAACTGGGATACTCACCAATGTTTGAATGGAGAAAAAGAACATATTTTTGGGTGGAGGCATGGGTTGATGAAGTAGGGGGGAAAGAACAGAGCCCCCTCTACATATAAGACACTTTGGCTACAAGAAATTTGAGTAAAAATCTTGCCCAGCATACAAGAGAAAAATTCAAGTCAAGAGAATTTACAAATTACAATTAGAAGTAGAGTCAGCTTTGGGAAACACGATGTCACTAACCTCCATTTTGCTGTTGATATTGCTTGACTGACAGGAGAAAAACTCAGAGATCTGGTAAATCGCCTGCACGCAGAATCAACCCAGTAGGGGATGGAATTTAGCACAGAAAAAAACAAAAGTAATAACCAACATTGTTGGTCCAACAACCCCCAGGGTAACAACACAAGCATTACTATTAACCACTAAAAGCTTGAACCTGTCACTAAACTTAAATATCTTGGAGCTGTCGTATCAGAAGAGGGGTTACAACCAGAAATCATGTTTTGGGGTCTCAAAATTGGCAGAAGTCCATTCCTTGATGTGGTCGGCCCAATTCTTTTTCTGTCTTAATTTCCTCCTGCCCCCTTGGACTGTGCCCTGGAGAATTATCTTGGCCAGTCCTGATGATCATGTAAAGTGACCATACCACTGCAGTTTGTCTGTCACGGGGTCCATTGTCAAGTCAAGTCATGTTTATTTGTATAGCTCTTCATCACAAAGAGTCTCAAAGGGCTGCACAGTTTAAAGACTATTGCAAACTACAGACTATTTTGACACCATCCCCTGATCTAAAACCTACATGGGGGCAAATAATACACAGATATTCTCAACATAAAATATAGCTTAGTCATATGCTATAGAATGGAAGTGTGTTTTAAGGCTAGATTTAAACATTTCCACTGAGGTTGCAGATCTCAGCGGGAAGAGCATTCCACAGCACCTTGGCCCGAATGGAGAATGCTCTCAAACCTGCGGATGTCTTCTTTGCTGTTGGGATCACTATTAGACCAGCATTTTCAGAGCGAAAGCTCCGGACCGGAACATAGCGGGAGATTATATCTGAAACATATGAGGGAGCAAGTCCATGCATGATTTTGTATACAACCAACAGAACCTTAAAATCACATCTTAAGCTAATAGGCAGCCAATGCGGGTTGGCTAAAATCGGGGTAATGTGATCAAACTTTCTTGTATTAGTTAAAACCCTCGCTGCAGCAATTTCTACTAGCTGAAGGCTCTTGATTTTGGACTTCGGGAGACCAGAGAGTAGTGCAGTACAATGCTTTGCACCTTTCTTTATGTGACATGGACTATGTAGCTGATGCCTAGAAGTTTCCTGTAGCATCACATCTCTGTAGCCTGGATTTCATCAAGGAATGGACTGGTGCCAATTTTGCCACAACCCAAAAACAGGCCATGAACCATCAGCAGTGGTGAAAGCTGTCCAGAGTTGCATCATCAGTGGTTCCCTGACGACTCTGGTCTTGTGTTTTGTTTTGTTTTTTATCATGCTTTCTCGTGCTCTCACTCTCTCCTTCACCACCACACATACATCTCCGTTAAAAATCGCTGACTTCCTCCTTAGTAAGTGCTCATTATGAACTCACATTTGATTTGATATTATCTTATTGATCTCATTACTGTATTTTTATGTTCAAGCTTGAATGTGTTTTTAGTGATCAGAATCATGTGACGGAGGCCTCAGTTCCAGTTGGGGGGGGATAAGCTTGATGGCATGAGGCTGTCACTATTATGCTCCATTGAAGATTTACTATTCTTTTACAAAATTGCATTTACAGTTAACCCGCAGTCTCAGTTTATTTATTTTTCAGCACAAAAGGCTGAACTTTAGGGGATCCGTGGATGGTGTAATTGTAACCTGTGCAGTCATTTTAGGCATTGTGATTAAAGGCCATAGAAATAACTGTCTTGACTTGACTTAAGTTTATCGATTATAATAAAGTTGAAACGCTACAGTAAAATGTGACTCTGGAGTGTCACGTCCAATTTCGTTGTCACAATATGTTTAACCCATTTTGTAACGATGATAATAAAGGTATATTCTATTCTATTCGATTCGATTATATTCTATTCTATTACCTCACATCTCTGAATGAAATACACAATAAGAGACAACAGACATTCATATTTTTCATGAGGAGATGGGTTCAGTTCTCAGTCTGATTCTCATCTGACCAGAACCTCAGCAGCGCCTCTATTTTGTTACAAACAATTCAGTCAGTAAGTTGTTTGGGGAGGTTAGTTTAATATATCAAGGGGACACAATCGTAAAACAATGAACATCAAACAGATCAGAGTAAGACAAACATGACAGTACAGCATTTCTCCTCGGGCCAATAGTTGAATGGTTGACAAGGTGATAAGACTCTTTCAGGAGAGGATATAATAAACTGTAAGGTCTCTGTAATGCTCCATATTTGTAGCAAATGCAATATAAATTTACAATAACCCTACCAGCATCCACCAGCTGTTAAATGTATTGTGGAGCCAATCAACAAACAATCAGATGCACTGTTGAAAAAATTATTGATAACTGGGAAAAAGTTTTTTGACAGCAATTTAAAGGGGGTGGCTAGCAGAGGCTGTGAGCGCCCATTGGCAACTAAGGCACTAAATGTGTAGTGTTCCTTCTCCCACAAAATATTCAACATGCTCGGGGACTTGAGAAATTCAATCTAAAAGTTTCTCCAAGAGCTGTGACATCATTGAAGGAACACAAGCCGTGAGAGGCAAGTTTACATGCTGCAATTACAGCCTGTCTTCCTTCCTTGCCTTCGCCTCCTTTTAGGTAGGCGATTGTGGCCTTTCATTCTTGTTTTTCAGTTGGTATAATTTTTTCCGGCTAGCTCCTCATTAGCATCAGGGCTGCCATGGGCTTTCCTGTTTTGTTTGATCGCAGTTAGCGCTCATTGGCTGCACACAGTGTGTTGGTTGGTCTGCGTTAGTGCTAATTTTGCTGATTCCCTTGGCTTAATTCTTTCCGGCTTTGTGTTTGTCGCTGTAGCCATTTTTCATTGTTGGTTCCTGGTTACCACGTGTTTTTTGGTTGACCAGGCTAACGTTTTACCGCTGTAACTGCGCCTGCCTTTCGTTGATCGGTCCCAGTCAGCCCCCTGTTAGCTCTCTGGTTTATTTTTCATTTAGCCCCTTTTTGGCTGTTCAGTACTGAAGAGTACTTTCATCCCCGGGGACGTTTGTTGGTGCTCCAAGATACTATTGCGCCTCAGCTGTTGCATTTGCTGTGACATTTGTGGTTCTTGCTTGGTGGGTTGAGGTATCAAAATGATACCACAGTTTTCTAAGGAGAATCCATAGCATTACCTTGACACTTTTATTTTGAACTACAGAGACTCCCCAACCTTCCTCCATTTGACTTACGTAAAATGGTACATACGAACATTTTTATGGGATGTCGACAAATATGCGGACATTTCTGTAAGTTAGATTTTGTATTGTGTGCACTTTTTCCGAGTAGAGGACAGTGCTGTAGTGCTTCTTTCCACCGTGTGGCGCTGTGAGAGGTCACCCAGCAACCAACGCGAAGAAGAAATCTGGCTTCTACTTCCTAGTTCATGTGTAAACACATTGCACTGTATCTCTAAGGTGGGAGGAACTTTGACATTTGTATTGTTTAATATCTCGTCCATTCAATATGGTTGGTGTAAAGTGTAATAAAGAGCCGAGCCGTTTCTTTGGAAATTAAAGTGGAATAAGAAAGCTTGATGCGGTTGAGAAAATGGTTGGATCACTTTCTCTAAAAGTAATTTAAACTTAACTTTATTTATCTTTTTAGTCAAGTCAAGTCATGTTTATTTGTATAGCCCTTAATCACAAAGAGTCTCAATGAGTTTCAAAAATCACAGAATGTCACCGCCCAATGTGTAGCCTTGTTTTTCAGTACTATGCTTTATAATTCAGCTTTTTTCGTAACGTTATAGAACATATTATTTTTGGAGATGTTTATTTTATAGTACAAAAGGTTACTTATACAAACCCTAACCATACTTATACAAACCTTAAACATACAAACTATAGCACTGAAGCAAATTACTAACAATTGTCCGAAACCTATCTTGTTCGTATGTTGGGCAGCATCTGTACAATCAAACATAATTAATAATTTCCTGAATTGGTTAAATGGTACACCCGCTTAGCGGGGCTATTCACAAAACACTCATCTGTATTACTCGGCACACGATTCAGCTATTTGACACAAATAGCACATAACTGACTTAAAACAATATGGTAACTGGCCTGCCGTGGTGCCAGTATTCCTCACATTCTGTCCAAGCTCATGAAGTCAAAGGCGCGACAGGCTGTCCTCAAAATTCATTATCTCAGCAAATAATTGGAATATACCTCTGAAATATATATAGGTTTTATGCCCCAAATAACGTACTATATCCTCACATGTTTCAGAATTTGGGAATACCTTTAAATAGTGCAGCGTGATGAATGATTATCTTCTTGCTGCTAACGCTACAGCCCACAATGATAACTGCAGATAAGCGGCATACGGGGGATGATTAATTGATGCCAACACATTTCTCTTTGATCAATTATTAATAAACCGCCTTACCCCCAATCGCTCACTTTCATCTAGTGTGAAACAGTCAGCCCTAAAAAGCATACATTCTATAGAGCAGGGGAGAGCAGGCCACATGCGGCCAGTCAGGCTTTTTCTTCTGGCCTGCCCAATGAAAATGTTAAGAATATAATGATACTATGAATGAAACTGTAAAACAAAACAAAAAGTAATGAAAATGTGTTCATCTGCTGGCACTCTTGTCCTTAGTATCCCCAACATTCAAATATCTGGCTACATCTTTCTTCACTTAGTATTTTTCTCATGTATTCATTTTATGTATCGATGCATCTATCAAATTTGATTTCTCTCAGTTAGCCTCACTGTATTTGGACTTTTTCAATGCATTGGTGTTTGAAAAAGGGATATTATTTATTGCTTTGCTCTCATTCTGCACTGTTCCAAACCAATTTTATTAAATGGTTTATTCATACAAAAAAAAAAGAAATTTTCCTCATGACGCCGCCTCAGTCACTTCCCGGACCCAAAACTTTCCAAAGAGCACCAGGTGGTGATTAGTATTTCTGTGCACTCCTCTGACTTTTTCCCAGAGTCCAATATAACACACACACATACACACACACACACACATACACACACACACACACACACACACAGCCCTCCCCAACCGGCCCCTGTGATAGCATTTGCTGTGTGCTGTTTTCCTAAGAACACATTGCACGATGCTTTGATATAAATTCCATTTCAATTCAAAATCCGCAAAGTATTGAAACCCGAAAAGTTATACATCGAAAGATTATTGTAGTGGCTGATCGCAACACGGACATGTGGAAGTTGTCCTTTTGCTTCAATCGGTGGCTGCCACGGTTCCAGACCGAATTGCATTTGTTTGTTATCATTCCTCAAGGATTAAAGGAAGCTTCAGTGCTGTTCAACTGGGAGAAGTGTAGCTATTTTAATAGATCACTTCCACCACTGTTTTAGTCAAATATAAACATTGAGAACTTGAATTGTGGGTGAAAAAATTGAATTATCATGAGTATGTTGTAAATATCAGATATAGTATTGCTAAACATCCCGTTTTTCTCCTGTTGTGTATCATATGAATAATGTTGGCAAACACATGGACTAATTTCTTTCAAAGGGTGTCATAAAGCAGCACAGTTCTGAGGTCATGAGATTGAACCCTCGCGTGTGCAGTTTGCATGTTCTCCCCATGCTTCATCTGGGCACTCTGGTTTCCTCCCAACTTCCAAAAATCGTGCATCTCAGGTTAATTGGCTGGTCCAAATTGTCCCTAGGTGTGAATGAGCGAGTGAGTTGTCCTTAACCTGTGAGCACTACGACTGGTTGGCAATCAGTTCAGGGTGTCCCCTGCCCAGTTCCCGAAGATGGTTGGGGCGGGCTTCAGCACCCCCGCAACCCTACTAAGGATAAGCGGTGAAGATAATGGATGGATGGTTGACATAAATGTTTCTGATGTCACCGCAGTGTTCTTATTTAGAGTGCGTTGTGGTAAAGAGCAGCTTGCTGTTTTCCAGGAGTGCTGCCACACCCAAACAATAACAAATAAGCCACACCCTATATAAAGCCACAGTGATTAAAATATAGCAAAAAACTAGTAGGTTGTAGTCTGGGATTTACGGTAAGCTTTGGCTTTTAACCGACCGCTGTTCCCCAGGGATCGACACTTTTCGTTCCCTTTTGCTTTTCAAATTAATAAAAAAAGTAGGAAAGAACTCTTTTCAGGATAGCCAGGGCTCACACACAATCTCGGGAAAGCTGTAAATTGGAGTTCAGATTTCTCAGTGGACCCTCAAGGTGAGAGAGAGCTTGTGAATGTGCAGCTTGTAAGTCGGAAATTGTTGCCCCTCAAGGCATTGCCGCCTTCTTTCTTGTAATCTTGCTTGTCTTGCAGTCTGGTATCGAAAAAAAGAATAGTATATCAAAAATACACCTTTTGAGGATTGAGAATTGTCCGAGGGCCTTACTTTAGAAAAATGCTTCCAATACGCTAAGGTTTTTATTGGCTTTCCTGATTGCCTGGTAGTCGTGGGTAAAATAAATGGCGTTTCTTGTAAAACGGGAAGTATCTATAATGGCAATTCCATGAATATGTTTGCACTCTTCTAACGGTGGAGGTCAAACAATCGCACACGATGGAATATTTAGGAGGGGAATTACCCCATTCACTTCAAGCAGCCACACTTATGGCACTATCAATCGTCTGCAATACAAGTCAAAACAAATAAAGTTTCTTTTATTCATCCCTCAAAAGATGCATACGCTTTCATACAAAATTCTATACCATACACAGATACACCAAAATCCCAATGCATTCATGTGTAGTGATCTAAAAAAAAAAATCACTGGGATAGTGAAAAATGTTAAACAATTTAGCAAATAAACAGACTGATATAATGTGTTAAGGGTTCTCATTTTCATAAAATGTGCCGGGATTCTGTAAAAACAAATTTGGTACCAAATCTTCTTGTGATTAATGCCTTGGAAGATATGAACAGTCAATATAATCAGTTTCTTGGCCATTTCATAGTGAAAGCTTGGTCTAGCTGGGTGATAACCACGTAGGTTTAATTCAAATGTAAACACTAAAAATGTATAATATCACTAGTTCAAAACACGCTATTTTGTAGATTGTATTATTCAATACAATGTGAAGGAAAAAAAGGAATACATTGATCGCATGTCACTAGAAAGTGTGATCTCATCAGACAGTCTTAGAAATCTTTCCAATGAAAGAAGAACAATCATGAGTCTTGTGTATCCAACCCTATAGGTAATTGGCCTATTTTATAAGAGCCTTCGCACCCTTTTATATTTACTGTTAGCTAAAGCACTAAAGCGCTGCACCCTCTCGCTCACCCCTGTATGAATGATTCAGTGAGATGCAGAGACTGCAAAGGTATAAAAGCAAATATGTATCGCCGGCGTTCGGGGAGCTAAGGCAACGAGATATTTCAGGTGCAATTACAGGACAGAGAGAGGAATAAGTGCCCCCATGTACTCCTCTGGCCCCCGTTTGTCCCTTCAGCTGAGGTGCAGACGGCCCCGTGGAGACACCCGGGTATAGTGATAACGATTGCAAGTGACCCTCAGTTCTGGATGGCGGTTCAGCGCTGCCTGGCAACGCGCTAAGCCACTTTGACTCTCTGGTCCGCCTTAATAGCTCCGCCAACCTGGTTGCGGCATTGAGCGGCCTGACTTTACTGTGCCCCTGGGAGTGTATTAAAACCACTCCGTCCAACTAATCGCCTCCTTTGTCCCCCATAGCCCTCCCCGCATGGTTTGTCTACGAGTAATGACAGGTCAGGCATGATGCAGCTAGCAGCCAAGCCTTGCTCCCCAGGCCCCCAATCACTCACTTATTTCTTCAATTCACTGATATCAATGAGTACAACCAGAGGAGTCAATGATATATATTTTGCTCACCCACGAAACCTTACAGTGCTTGCAATTTTACAGAAAAACAACAAAACTAGTTAAACTATTATGAGCCCTTATTTACACTAAGAAGTAAAATGTAAAAATAAAAACATGAAATGATTGAATGATTGTCATTTATATCAACATTGTATGCAGCGAGAAACATAGATAGAAGACTTTAAAGGCAAAATGGATAAGGACTATCAGGATAAATAGGTAACAATATTTACAACATAGTGCTTAGCGACCGGCTATAATATAAGTTATAATAAAAGTGCTATTAAAAAGAATAGTGTGTCATAACAATTGTGCAATTAAAAGTGCAATAAGATAACAGCAACACAAATCCTCAAACAAATCACAAGGTATAGGTGTTGTCAAAATGGGGTCAACTGATTAAAATATTTAATCCTGATTAATTTAATGAATACTATAGGTTACCTGTGATTATTCATACATTAATCGCCCATTTTAATCTATTATAAATATAATATTAAAAAATAGTTGTAATACTCTTATTAACATGGAAAAGTGGACAGGTTTGCTTTGAGCATTTTTTTTTCTTGAAAATGTGTGGTGTTGTATTTCAATTTAACTACTCTGACTCCGAACAATCATACTTATTGAAGGAACGTTTCACACAATCTAACACTATCAATAAATAAGTGAAAAAAAGAAATACTTACAAAAAAAAAAAACTTCAACAAACCTTTGGCTGTTTTTAGCCTGTTCTTAGTTCCAGTATCCATATGGCTGTGTCGAAACCCATCTAGTGTCTCCTGGTTTTCAGAAAGATGATGTGGAGGATTTGCATTTGCCGCATGTTTGGACAAGTGATATTTCAGATTGGATGTACCACGGTGATAACTCAGTTCACACCGACGGTACACTTTGGTCTTGTCAACCGATCCATCTTGCAACTTTTTGAAACTAAACTTTGAGTTCAGAAGTTTTTTCGAATCCATTTCAGCGTTTTACACAAACAGAAGAAAGCGAGTGAGCAGGCAAGCTGCAGGACCAAACACACGCGAGCCTATTGTTTTTTTCCGGGTTACAAGCGGATCCTTTAGTTTTTCTAACGTTGCTGGCAGTGGCCAAACACAGCTTATTAAAAACTACCAGTACACTTGGTCACAAAAAATAATAATCCATCCATCTATCCATTATCTGTACCGATCATCCTTAGTAGAGTCACGGGGGTGCTAGAGCCCATCCCAGCTTTTTTAGGGCAGTGGGCAGGGGACACCCCGAACCGGTTGCCAGGCCACACAGAGAAAGACAAGTCACTCGCTTATTCACACCTAGGGACATTTTGGAATGGCCAATTAACCTGACATGCATGTCTTTAGACTGTGGGAGAAAACCGGAGTGCCCGGAAGAAATCCACGCATGCACGGAGAGAACATGCAAACTCCACACAGGAAGGTTTCAATCTCATGACCTCTGAACTATGTCGCAGATGCCCTAACCACTGTGCTTCTGTGCTGCCATAAGTATTAATCTCACGCTAAAACACATGGCGCTGTTAAAAATGGATTTGCATTAACGCATTTACGTTTTTGGAGCATGTTAGTCTTCCTTTTAAGGGACCTGTAGCGCCTACCAGCGCCCAACTTTGTATACCATGTATGTATATAAATATAGATGGATGGATAGATAGATAGATAGATAGATAGATAGATAGATAGATAGATAGATAGATAGATAGATAGATAGATAGATAGATAGATAGATAGATAGATAGATAGATAGATAGATAGATAGATAGATAGATAGATAGATAGATAGATAGATAGATAGATAGATAGATAGATAGATAGATAGATAGATAGATAGATAGATAGATAGATAGATAGATAGATAGATAGATAGATAGATAGATAGATAGATAGATAGATAGATAGACAGATAGATAGATAGATACTTTATTCATCCCCGCAGGGAAATTCACATTTCCAGCAGCATCCCTTCGCTGAGAACATTACAATAACAAAGCAAAAGGAATACAATATACAAATACCTAATGAGACGTGCTAATACCCACTGTAGCGTGTTGTATAGAGTATTTAAATAGTGCTACATTAAATACACACCGCAATAAAAGTACGGTAATATGCAATGTAGGGGGTGTGGTTTAATGTGGGCCTTTACTCCGCTGGGTAGAGTTAAAGAGACTCATGGCATGAGGAAGAAAAGATCTCTTCAGTCTGTCCGTGGTACAAGACAGTGACAGCAGTCTGTCGCTGAAGCTGCTCTTCTGTCTGGATATAATGCTGTGTAGTGGATGTGATGAATTGTCCATGATTGACCGCAGCTTTTTCAGTGCCCGTCTCTCAGCTACTGTTGTCAGGCTGTCGAGCTCTGTGCCCACAACAGAGCTCGCTTTCCTCGCCAGTTTATTGAGACGAGGGGCATCCTTCTTCATGACGCTGCCTCCTCAACACGCTACCGCTCAGAAGAGGGCGCTTGCCACAACTGTCTCATAGAATATTTTGAGGAGCTTTTTGCAGATGTTGAAGGAGGCCGGCCTTCTGAGGTAGTAAAGTCGGCTTTGACCTTTTCTACATAGAGCTTCTGTGTTGGCAGTCCAGTCCAGTTTGTTGTCCAGCTGCACACCCAGGTATTTGTAGGTCTGAACAAATTCTACACCTTCTCCTTTGATGGTTACGGGAACCGGGTGAGTTTTAGTTCTCCTGAAGTCCACCACCATCTCCCTGGTCTTGGTGGTGTTCAGGTGCAGGTCACACAGACATTATGTTTTTTTCATGCTACACTGTATTTGAACTTGCTATACACTAAAATCGTTTTAGCTTAATTCAAAACAATAAAATGAGTTTGCGCTTGTATCTATCTATCTATGTAACTCAGCCTTCTCTTTTTCTGCATGTAAATTAATTTCCCTATACTCCAAAAATGTTCACGCATTTTTCGCGGCTAAAGATAGCTTGAGCTTTTTCAATAATCTATAGTCGAGTGTGATTTAAGTATGCTTGTTCTAGTTTATAATGTTTCTATATTTTCATCCCCCAAAGGCTTATGGCTGTAGCTTTTTGTAGTTTAACTTCATGTACCGGTAAATTGTATGTTATCTTATTCATTTATTCATTCTTTTGTTTTTCTAACCCTCCTTTGTTAAGGTCGCCACTTTCCCGTTTTGGATTTTAATGCATAAAAAAATCACATGGTGCCCAATTGGCCCCGCCCGTGTGTGTCACAATTGCCATGGTGCCCAATTGGCCCTGCCCGTGGGGCGCCAGATGCGGCTTGTTGAGAGATTGGATTTCTGTCTATATAAAGCTCAGCGCTCTCTTGCTGCGGTTGGCAGCCTGTCAAATGAACTTCTGCCCCAAAAGACGTGGGTCCTGACTCGGTCCTCTTTTGCTGTTCTTATTTCAAGTCCTGTATTGTTCCCGTTGATTTTTGTCCTGTTTGATTTTGGGTTCCAGTATTGTTTCCGTCTGTTAATGTCCTGTTTGTTAGTTTTTCCAGTTTTTGTTCCCGTCTAGTTTCTCCTGTTTATTTTTGTTATCCTGATTCGTTATTGGTCTCGTCAATCTCTGGCTTCCCGTCTTTCCACGCCTGACCAGCTGGCTAATGTGGTTGCCTGCCCATTTCCTGTAAAATAAAGGCTTGTTTGAGATTATCACGTGATTGGGTCCTGATCCTGGTTCTTGACAATCAAGGCTTCTTAAATTTCATGGATGTATTTTTTAACAAAATCTTGTTAACAAAAGAAGTCACAACATCATAAAATGCTCTAAGTGAAATTGTTACATTTATATTGTTATATGGCTACAAAAGTAAAAGACACCAGCTATGAATCATAAGTGGACTGGACATATTGTGCATCAACTGCAAGTAATATCTCTGCAAATATGACCCTAAAAATTCTCTTTTTTGGCACACATTCTTCTTAACAGTGATTTGCATACACCTGAAAGTTCTTGCACACAGACACTTTTACTCTAATATTGTTAATTTGTTTTGAAATGAGATATTGATCGTGGTCCTTCATGGCTATTGTTTATTAGGTCATGTAAATTCCTCTTTTGTGTTTTTACCTGCATTACTTTTCATTTAAATTTGCAAAATGTTATTTTTGCAGATTTATTTTTTTAGCCTTGTTCTTAAAGTAAGTGGGAAAGGTGAGATGGCACAACATTCATTTGGACAGGTAACTTAAAATTAGTTTTACCTGGTTATATCAGTATCAGAAATTATTTTCCCCCCATTTTATTAACACTCCACTTATTGAAACATAAATATTTTGTTTGTTTATTGTACATGATTCAATTGTTTGTTTGTTTGTACATGATTCAGATTGAATCGTTTCTTGTACATGATTCAATTGTTTGTTTGTTTGTACATGATTCAAATTGAATCGTTTCTCCGGCGCCGTCACGAATGGCAGCCACTCCAGCAGCTCCCGTGTTATTTTCGATTGTTCTCAGTTATTTTCGATTGTTCTCAGCTTAGGGATGCTGCTGGAAAAGTGAATTTCCCTTCGGGGATGAATAAAGTATCTATCTATCTATCTATCTATCTATCTATCTATCTATCTATCTATCTATCTATCTATCTAAATATCTCATCTCATCTCATTAGCTGCACCGCGGGGTGCTGGAGCCCATCCCGGCAATCATCGGGCAGTGGGCAGGGGACACCCTGAACTGGTTGCCAGCCAATCACAGGGCACACAGGGACAGACAACTTGCTCGCTCATTCACACCTAGGGACAATTTGGACCGGCCAATCCACCTGAAATGCATGTCTTTGGAATGTGGGAGGAAACCCACGCAAGCACGGGGAGAACATACAAACTCCGCACAGTAAGTCCGGTGGCTGGATTTGAACCCACGCAGGAGGTTTCCAAGACCTTAGAACTGTACCGCGCACGCGCTAACCAATGCGCCGCCGTGCTGCCCTAAAGTAAATATCTATGGGTCGAAACTGACCGAAACACTATAAATGTTATTAAAATTACCAATATTAGAAAATAAATAAATGAAGATAAGATACTCTGAGTATCAGGTGACTAAAGAAACATTATATTCATTATATAATAATTTTGATGTTCACTTTAACATTTTTTCAAAATTGAAATTGAGGGATGCACTACCAGAGAAAAGGCTCACGGATATAAAATAATGGGAAAAAACAGTGTTTCAATGGATAAGGAAACCTAACAAGGTAACATGTGATTATGAACTTTTTTGGGGTGGATTTTACCGCTGATGTGAGACACGGGTGATCGCAAGAGGAGGGTTGAATATGTCATCGGACACAACAAAGTTAGTTTCTGTCTGTGAGTATCTGCTCGACTTACAATGGCTGCACTCTACCTGCGATCTCACTGAGTAGCAATAAAGAGGTGAAAAGGATAAGGAGAAGAGATGAGGAGGGGAAGCTCGGTGTATCGAGAGAGGGATTCTAAAGCAGTCCAGGCCTAAAGCAGCAACACTAAGATGAGCCAGGACAAGCCTGATTCATCCCTGACTGTAACCTCGATCAAAAAGAAAAGTTAAGTCTGCTCTCAAATAGGAAAAGGATGTCTGCCCTTCAGACGGCTTCAGGAAAATGGTTCCATGGGAGAAAAGCCTGATAGCTAAAGGCTCTACCTTCTATAGTCCTTTGAAATTTTTCATACCGCAAGTAAATGTAAGCTCTGGGAGCGTAGCAGTCCGTTAACTTCGATAAGGCACCACACGCTCTTTAAGGAATGATGGCAAATACTAGGTAATATTTTGTAAGTGAGGGTGTTTCGAATTCAATTCAAAGTTATAAAGCGAGCCAAGTGTAGCGGTGCCAGTATAGTGGATATTTTGTCCTGGTTCTGGTATTCTGGATCAGCAGAAGCGTCTTTAGAGATTTGCTTTGTAAAGAACTGATATAGTCCAGCCTCTATTTAGGCCTGAATAAAAAAATATAAATACATGTTGTCAGGATTTAAAGGTAGGCACTGATCCCATTCTTGAACTCTTTCCAACATTACTTAAATCTGGGTCGATGCCTGCTTTCGTTCGGTTTCCTTGATGATTTAAATGATGGGTTGTCTGCAAAATTCCGCGCAATGCATTCAACAATTCAAGTTTAAAGATTTTCTTTATTGTAATTTATATAAAACGGCTGATGGACTGATGGACTTTACAAACTGTTTCTTAATCTGTTAGTGGTGGCGTGGATGTTCTTGTACCGCTTTCCTGATGGAAGGGGTAGGGGTGGGCAATACTGGGATTTTTGGTATCGATCGGGTTTTAGTAAATACAGAGTAGTATCGATCGATACAGATACGTCATCTTTTTTTTTTTTGCTTGAAAATGTCATGATCGTTTAATAATTGAACCCCTGCCCCTTAGGTTAGTTCATAGTGACGATAAAGTCAGCCTGATTTTTTTTAAACTACAATGAAAACTTTACCAATAAAAAAAACAAGTAAAAGTATTTACAAAAGTCAAGGGAGTTGAACCGAAAAAGCTGCGATGCAACAAAAATACAAATATAACAAAGCCGACATTACAAATAAAATACCTTTCATCACAAAATATTTTGAAAATAGAGTCTCATCTCATCTCATCTCATTAGCTGCGCCGCTTATCCTCAGTAGGGTCGCGGGGGTGCTGGAGCCCATCCCAGCAATCATCGGGCAGTGGGCAGGGGACACCCTGAACTGGTTGCCAGCCAATCACAGGGCACACGGGGACAGACAACTCACTCGCTCAGTCACACCTAGGGACAATTTGGACCGGCCAATTCACCTGAAATGCATGTCTTTGGAATGTGGGAGGAAACCGGAGTGCCCGGAGGAAACCCACGCAAGCACGGGGAGAACATACAAACTCCGCACAGTAAGGCTGGATTTGAATCCACGCAGGAGGTTCCCCCGACCTCAGAACTGTGCCGCACACGCGCTAACCACTGCGCTGCCGTGCTGCCTGAAAATAGAGTCAAAGTGCAATATTTTAGTCTAGGGTTCTCCAACATTTTTCAAGCCGAGAGCTACTTTTTGTGACAAATTAGCGCAGTTTTATATGCATTTTTTAAAATAACAACTTATCGAGTTATTTCCATGTTGTTATTATGTTATTACTAGGCGAATTACTATAAATGGGGTTAATTAGACTCAGTCCACCACAAAAAATGATTTCACTCAAAAACCATAATGACCTAGGACTAGTGAGCTAGTTTTGGAACATCTGCCTTTGGGCGCTACCCTGGTTCCCGCGGGCACCACGTTAGAGACCCCTAGTCTAAACAATACAACGTAAAAGTATTTAACAGGGCAGCACGGCGGCGCAGTGGTTACCGCGTGTGCGGCACAGTTTTAAGGTCTCGGGAACCTCCTGTGTGGGTTCAAATCCAGCTATCAGACTTCCTGTGCTGAGTTTGTATGTTCTCCCCGTGCTTGCGTGGGTTTCCTCCAGGCACTCCGGTTTCCTCCCACATTCCAAAGACATGCATTTCAGGTGGATTGGCCGGTCCAAATTGTCCCTAGGTGTGAATGAGCGGGCGAGTTGTCTGTCCCCGTGTGCCCTGCGATTGGCTGGCAACCAGTTCAGGGTGTCCCCTGCCCACTGCCCGATGATTGCTGGATGGGCTCCAGCACCCCCGTGACCCTGCTGAGGATAAGCGGTGCAGCTAATGAGATGAGATGAGAATATTTAACAGTATAACCATTAAAATGCTTCAACAACACTCACTTCACTGATGTGATGAAATATAGAAAGGTTTCAAATGCAGGTTTCTTTCAGCATGTCGATAAACCAACCAGGGGGTCCAACGTATTAGATCTTGTGTTTTCCACTGACAGATATCTGATTAAAAACATTGACGTTGGGCCGAGTTTCTCTACCAGTGATCACGATTCTGTTACTTTCCAACTTAACCTGGCTCTTAAAAAAGACACCGCTGCTCAGAATTACATAAATTTTAAAGACTGTGATCTACATGGCATGAGATACTTTCTGTCTAGTGTCAACTGGTACCTCTTATTTGATAATTGTGGGAATATTGAAGAAATGTGGGCAATATTTAAATCTGTTGTTTACACTTTGATATCTGTATAAGTACCCTCAGTTGCTGTTACACCTCATGTCAACCGCGATATAGCTGAATTGCATAGGCGAAAGCAGTTTATTCACAAGCTTTATAAACGTGATCAGTTGGCATACTTGGAAAGTTATCAAGATGCTTCAAGGGAACTGCGGAGGGCCATCAGGCGGGAAAGGGTGGCTGAGAAAAATAAAGTTTTAGAGGCTAATAATACTCGTAAATTCTTTTCATACATCAACCGTAAACTAATTTCTAGGGCATATATTCCCAACCTGAAGGCATCTGACTTTACCGTTGCTACAGATAATGCTGACAATGTCCGTATATTAAATGATCAGTATGCCAGTGTTTTTGGTCGTGACAATGGTGTTTCACCCGACTTTCCCAGCAGAACTTCAGCTGTTCTAAATTCTGTGGAACTTTCAAAGGAGTTAATTCGTAGATACTTGATAAAACTTCCCAGCAAATTTTCAGCCGGCCCTGACAAAATTCCAAATTTCTTGCTTAAAAAGCTAGCTGACTTTTTATGTGAGCCATTATTTTACCTGTTCTCTAGATCTTTTGAGGATTCACAGCTGCCTGAGGACTGGCTTAGTGATATTGTCATACCGATTTTTAAAGGGGGGAGCACAACAAGTGCAGCCAACTATAGACCAGTTAGCTTGACTAGCTGCGTCTGTAAAGTGTTTGGGAAAATTATCTCAGATGCCATATGGAAATTTATACAGGAGCACAATCTTTTTACGTTTAAACAACATGGGTTTAGGTCCGGACATTCTACCATGACTAACTTAATAGCTCATTTGAATAATATTACCAGTATGTTTTTTGTTCACAATATGGCTGGTCATGTTGTTTATTTAGTCTTTTGCAAGGCTTTTGATAAAGTGTCTCATAACAAGCTTTTACAAAAACTGAAATGCTATGGTATTAGTGGAAAACTGCTTGAATGGATAACAGCATATTTGTCAAATCGTTAACAATGCGTAAAAATTGATGATGTTCTTTCAGCGTGGTCGGAAGTTTGTAGTGGGGTACCGCAGGGCTCAGTACTAGGACCATTATTATTTCTGTTTTTTGTGAACGACCTACCTGAGGCCATTCAAAGTAGTGACATCTCAATTTTTGCCGATGATGCTAAACTGTCGGCTTTCTTACCAAAAACCCAGGTTACAGGAACAATTGATTCTCTCCAAAATGACATTAAATCAGTTTTTCTTTGGTCCGAAAAGTGGCAACTGCAATTGTCATCTCATAAATGCTTAGCACAGTCGTTTTTACATGGTTCTGTTCCGCTGTATAACATTAATGATCATGATTTGCATGTTGTTACTGAACATAAGGATCTGGGTGTCACTCTTACTTCAAACTTAAAGTTTATCACGCATATCGCCAAAATTACCAACAAAGCCAATAACATAGCATCAAACATTTACAGACACTTTTACAACAAGAACCCAGCATTCTTAGTTCAAATGTTTTGCGTTTATGTTAGACCCGGGTTAGAATATAACAGCGTTGTGTGGAACCCTTACTTACTCAAGGACATTAACCTACTAGAAGGAGTTCAACGACGGTATACGAAGCGGATACCTGGGATGCACAGCTTGTCATAACCGGAAAGACTACAAAGACTGAACTTGGACTTTTTGGAGCTCCGTAGAATTCGATCTGATTTAATTTTTGTGTTCAAAGTACTGCATGGAATGATTGATGTGCCTTTTGATCAATTTTTTGAGTTCTGTCGTGTTGATGGTTTACGTGGTCACAGATATAAGTTACGGATGCCTAGACCTACCAGCAACTTGCATGGAAACTTTATTTCTTTCAGGATACCAAAAATTTGGAATTTTTTGCCTGACCGGGTTATTAGTGCAAATACGGTGCAAACCTTTAAGCAAAGGTTGGCAGAAACAGATCTGTCAAATTTCCTTAGGGGAGGGGGCGTAAGGTGACCATATTTGGCCATGCTCACTCTCAGCATTAGTTTTTTTTTTTTCTTTGTGTCATGTTTTGATTAATGTATCCAACAATACCTTCAATAAACATTACTATTTATATTTCAACAGCAATTGATTTAGGACAAAAGCCAAGAGAGTCAAACCCAAAAAACTCAAAAACCATATGACAATGTGGACAAGACAACTAAAATACCGTATTATCAAGACTATAATGCACACTCAACACCCCCGAATCTTCCAGAGACTTATAAGCCTTATAAGCCTGTGCACCTTTACAGAACTGGAAATTCAGTAAGTAAATTTGGCAATTTAGATTATTATACGAATCTTCCACATATGGTAACCATTTGTGAATGAATCGATTCATTTTCTATGTGAAACCAGATTTGATATTTATGTTCTATGAAAAAAAAATTTCTATCGTCCATTTCAATCCTATGCACCTAATGGTTCAATGTGCCTTAAATATAAAAAAATCTCCCACAAGGGGGTATTTTTAAAGGTGCATCCTACATTCAGGTATGTCTTATGGCCGGAAAATACGGCACCTTTCTTTGTGCAATATTTTGAAAATAAAATCAGTAGTGGAAATGGCGGGTAACCACAATTTGATTGAATTTGAAAGCTATAATGTATGCATAATCTTACAACACACTAACAACGTTATTATCGTGATGGTTAAAACGGAAAGACAGTATCAATTCTAAGACAATAATATCGATCCAAGTACTTGCTCAGTATCAATAATATTGATATTTGGATCGATCCGCCCACCCTTAGTCAGGGGTACTAAACAAACAAAAAAAATATCTCAGAGGAAGAATGTAACCAAAAAAAAACTTTGCAAATGACTGAATTAGAATGTATGAGATATCATGCCCAAACATTTGCTTCATTCTCTGGAAAACCATCTGAATAGATAATTGGGAGATATTGGCCTTGCGGCACAAACAGATAGACACATTTTTTTCACATAGCTGAAAGATTGTGTAGTATCTAATGTATCCAAAGATTCTCTGACTTGCAAAGTCACACTCTCAGGAACTCCGAAAGAACGAGCGCTGCTACAAAAAGTGAGGTTGCTGCAGATAATGATGGCTCTGAACACAATATGAGACATAATATATGTACGGTTTGATTCTCCAGTCTACAAATGACCTTCATCTAGCTTTCATTTAGGACCAGATGCCCTTTAGCATGAGCTTCTGAATCAGTGTTTGGGCAATGACCTTTAAAAACAATGAGGTATTTAAGCAAAGGATGGTGTTGGCATATTAGCAGTGAGGAAGCAGGAAACTCTGTGTGTTGAGAAATGATTGGTGGAAAATGCTTGACTGTGCATCCAAAGATCAAACTGTTCCAAGCTACAGTGGTGCTTCAAACGTTAAATGCAACACAACTTGTAAGTGGTGGTGGTAAAATAACCTTTTTGCCAAAAATGTCTGCATTTAAGTCTGCAGTTTGAGGAAAATTTTGGCTGCTACATTAGCTTCTAGCATTGGTAGCTAACTAGCCTGCTGACAAATAGCTAACAAATGGTTAAATGATAAGGTTTTTTTTTTTATTGACCAAAGTCAAGGGAAACGGGAACTGAGGCACCGGTGCTCAAAATAACAATGGCATTTAATAATAAAAACAGGACCAAGGTAACAAACAAACAAGAAGTTACAAAAACATAACATGTCCAAACAAAATCAAACCTGACAATATCTAAACCCGACACAAAGACCGAACCAGGAATGGAAATGCAATGAACAAAGTAACAAACAAACAAAGGGTCACAAAACAGTAAACTTTCGGAATCCAAACCAGAGCAAAGACCAAACGGAAAAATAGATGCCTGGAAATGGCAGTGTTGGACGCAGTGTGCCATCCGGGCAGTCAATATTAAGACCTTGGATAATTAAGGACAGGTGTGTGGAGATTGGGCTCAGGTGTGTCTTGCTCCTTACCCGGTTGGCGCCCTCTGGAGGAAGGTGGTGTGCCAGATCCCGACAAGAGTGTTACATTTTAGCAGAACACTACATTAATTGTACACATTATATATTTTATATATTAACTTCCTTTTAGTCTTCCAGCAATTAGTTTTTGGTCCAACTCAATTTATTTAGTCTCATTTGAAAATTATAATCCACATTTTTTGTATAATGGTAACGCTTCGAGAAGGCGGTTACTCAAAGATCTTCACTCCCAGGAAACAGAGTGGATCCTTTCTATGCTGTACCCGTTGATGTGAAGCAGGAATGGTTCATTGACATCAAAGTCAGGTGGCTAAAGTATCATTCAATCCTTGAAGAATGGCAATAGGCTAATGCGATTTGGTCTGTTACCGGAGAAACCACCAATGAAAACAACACAAAGAGACACGTCTGTGTTGCTATCCGACCCTATTCTCTATGGTATGGCTGTGTGAGTGTGTGTGTGTGTGTGTGTGTGAATGGGTAAGTGTGAAGCACATTATAAATTGTGTTGGGAGATCTTCAGTGACTTGTAAAGTGCTATGTAAATGCAGACCATTTAGTATTCACCATTTACTATGTATGGGTGCCCTGTTGGTGTCATCAAGAAATATAGAAATAAAAATGAAAGACATTTCAGAGACTTCTGCCAAGCCAGTGAAAATGCACGTCAGTGGCAGTGAATGAATTTTCGTCCCATATTTTCCATTGCTAAATAAAAGTCATTAATGGCCGATATAACTAATTGCACTCATACGCGTAAAGTACTCTATATTAACCTATAACCTATAACGTTTTTAGCACAGCCCATAGTGTTGACTTTCAGGCCAAGAGGATGTCAAAAAGGCTGATGTTGTTGCGTGAGAAACGCAAGCATAATTGCTACTTTGCGCAGAGCTGCCTCCTCCAAGCCTTTCTTTTTTGTTCTCGTGACTGAGGCTATTTTTCTCCCCCGTACGTCGCCACACATCACGGTAATAGTGTGTGGCAATGTACAATCCTCCTCCTCATCCTCTCCTGTGGCGTTTCTCCCTCCACTGGCATCAAAGGGGTGCACAGCCTGAAACGGATGCACGTGTTAATCACCATCTCCGAAGGATTCAATGATCTCCAACCACTCCAATGATTCGCTTGCAAAGGGGAGCGCTGAGTATTCATGAGAGGCGTGCTGCGCATTTACATGTACAACACTGTCAAAACATTAAGTGGGAGGTTCAGACAAAAACGCTTCTTCCGGGAGATCAAAACCGCTTCAGTGTTCAGTGGGAATTAACTCGGTCGTGTGTTTCTGGTACAGTTTGCTAATGCATCATTAAACCTGGCTGTGCTCCTGAAATGTGCCTGTGGGAGTTGGCCAAAATCACACCTACTCTCCCGAGTCCTCACAAATTTGAGAATTGGGGTTTGGTTCGGGCTCGTTAATTGGTCAGCCTCGGGGTGGGTAAGGGTTTGATACCTGCGGGCCCAGGTCAGGCTGGATTTTTTTAGACCTGATCTTATATCTAGTTGGAGTTAAGGTTTTGGTTGGAGCCAAGTTTAGTGGGTTACAGGTTAGGGTGTTGTCCCTAAACTAGGTTTTTTTTTGGATGCGAATTATCCACCAGTCTAAGACATTTTTTACTTGTGAATGATCCACATCACTGGTAAGGTGGAAGACTTACAAGCACAAAGTTGTGTGTATGACTCATTCCAACCAGTACAAAATAAGGGTTAGGGTTTGGTTAGGGTTTTGGTCAGGGTTATGGTTGGAGTTGGGTTTAGGGGGCCAGAGTTTCAGCCATAAACAAATGGTTTAAACTTTTCCGAGTGTTTAATTAAAACAAAGCGTCATGTTGATGCAATGTGATTTCTACCCAGTTCTCTGAATATCAAAGTGAAGAAATGAAATGAGGTGCAAATAAACGGTGGGAGTAACTATTGGTCAAACCTAGTGCAGAACACATTGCATTGTGTAAATCTGCGAAGTAACTAAACTGCATAGAGTAAACTATGATATAGAAAGGGATTACTGTTAACCAATATTGAATTACATGTGTGAAAATCGTATTATTTTAGAGTAAATTTGACAAGAATAAAGAATTTAGATTGTTTACACCACCGTGTCTTAAAATAATCAAATAATTAGGTTGAGTAGTTTTTATTCGTGCATTTAATAATAAATAATTTTTAGTTTTTAGATAACTTAATGTCTAGTAAAACTGAATTTACCTGAAAAAGGTCATATACAAAAATTTAGTGGAATCCAAATGAACCTGTGAATACTCAGTTCAATGTCAGACCTGTGTGTATTTTGTTTTTGTTTATTTGAGCTATGTTGCATGTTTGTTTTCACACATTTTTAAGGTTTTGGAGCATATTAGATGCGGGCTTCAAACCCTCTGAGCCCAATAGTCATCTTTATAATTTTCATATCAACATATCTTAATACGTTAGCAAGTATACAACAAGCAGCTGTTATACATTGCGGAATAAAATAAAAAGGTGCAGTGATCCACGTGAACACTGTAAACTCAGGATTATTGGTAAACATTTATCCCGCTAGTTTTATATCCTTCACACAGTGAAACATTTTCATAAAGCACACATACGCTTCGGGAAACTATCGAACAACGACAAAAAGTCAGTGTTTCAAGTCTGAGTCAGTACCAAAGTTCCAAAACATTTATTTTAACAGTGTTTCAGCAGGCTACCAACAGAGTGACTATATATATTTCCCAGAGAGCATTTTGAAAAGGAAATTGGTTTATACTTGATATGAGCCATTGATCCACAGAGAACACAGTGGAGATTGCCATTCAGGAGGATCCGAGTGATACAGAGGAGTTGTGGAAGCGATGAAAGCAGATAAGTCACTATCAGTGACGGCGAGAAGGATGTGCCATGGCAGAGGATATGAATGCCTGGCAGATAAACAATGCCTTTTTCCCCCTGAGCAATTTTCTGGTTCATACTATTTGGTTAGGAGCTGTGCATGGGGAACGTCTTCAGGCATTTGGGATACTCTGTTAAGCAGCGGGGCCGGATCCAGAATTTCTGTTCTGAGATGGGCCCAACCAGTAAAATAATGTAAACTCCAAATTTCTAGCTTGTTTCTTCAGTATTACGCTTTATCATTCAGCCTAAATTCATAATTTACCCGACAAAATATAATTACGCATCGCAATGGATTTTTTTCTAAACACAACATGTTTAGTCGCAAACAATAGGGAAAACAATTTTGCACGTTAAGCACTGAATGTGTTCACTGGTTTATATAACAATTGAGTGAATGCAGTTTTACACCTGAACCAACTTAGAGCACTATACAAACTCAACACTGTCCTCTAGCAGTCAGAGAGAGGATTTGGTTTGCCTTTTTGAAGAAAAAATTGACCAAGAGACCTGTTTTTTTTGTTGTTGTTGACATACAGACTCTGCCTGACCTACGAACAAGTTAGGTTCCGGACGATCGTTCGTAAGTTGAATTTGTTCGTAAGTTGCTTCAGTGCTATATTTTGTATGTTTAAGGTTTATTTAAGTATGTTTAAGGCTCATTTAAGTAACCTGTGTTATTTTGTATTAAAAAAATAAACATTTCATAAAATAATATGCTCTATAAAGATGAATAAAGTTGAGTTCAACTTACTTTTGGGGGATGCGCTTCAAGAGGTCTTCCTCCGCAGTAAAAAGTGGCCGAAAAAAAAACGTTACGACCATTTTCTTAAATGCATCAAGCTTCCTTGTTCCACTTTCATTTCAAAAGAAACGGCTTGCCTCTTCTTTACAATTTACACCAACCATTTTGAATGGACGCACGAGATATCAAACAATAAAAATGTCGCAGTTTTTAGCGTGCTGGAGGTGCGCATGAATGATGTCAGCAGGGCGACGAATTCTAGTGCGAGAGTGTGGGCGAGCACGAGAGTTTAGTTTTGGGGAGTGTTTGGTGTGTTCACAAACAGACCGTAAGTGTCATGATTTGCTCATTGCCCTCACCTGTGCCCTCTCATTTGGCTTCAGCTGCTGATTGGTTCCTCCTATTTAAACTCAACATTCTCATTCACTCCTTGTCAGTCTGTCAGCAAGCCTCCGCACATGCTAGGCAAGCACTTTCTGTCTCTGGCTCCCGTCTGTCTTGTGTTCTACCAGTCTGCCCCTGACTTCCCGATTGTCTCTGGCTGTCCGACTTGTTTCCGTCCACCGACCACGCTCCGATTGCCCGTTCCGGCGGCCTGACTTGTTTCTGCCCACCGACCACGCTCCGATCTCCCGTCACGGCTGCCTGACTCGTTTCCGCCCTCCGACCATGATCTTGTGGGCTTCCTGCTTCTCCTGCCCAGCGATCACCGATTCACTGGCCTTTGTTTTCCCACGCCTGACTTCTCCGCTTCCGCAATCAATTTTGGTGTGAAACATTACGGGTTTGGGTCTTCCATCTGTTCTGGTTCTGAAATTGCTACATTGTTGGCAGCGGTGGGATTACGAGCAGGTGAAGGAGAGATGTTTACGTACGAATTAGGAAGAAGAAGCGGATATTTTCACTTCCGGGTAGATGCAGGGAGACCTCAAACAACGCCACACGCTAGTAGCGGCTGAAAGAAGGACTACAGTGCACATAATACAAGATCTAACTTACAGCAATGGCCGGATATTTTTTGACATCCTGAAGAAAATGTTCATGTCTGCCGGAATCCGTAAGTTAATGAAATAAAATGAAATGAAATGATCTGCATTTATATAGCGCTTTTCAAGTCAAGACTTCCCAAAGCGCTTTACATTGTGCTTCACATTTCCCAATAGCGGCCGTGCAGCCATGTAAGGCGCTAACCTGCTTATTGGGGGTATTAGGGGTTCAGTGTCCTACCCAAGGACACTTCGACATTTAACACGGAAGAGCCGGGATTCAAACTGCGATCTCTTGATCCCAAGACGAGCGCTCTACCTCCTGAACCACTGCCGCCCCTGAAATGTACGTCACTCAGTAGGCGTCTGTACTTAGAAATTTATGGCGATTCTGACTAAATAATCCAACTGGCTGTATCTGGCGCCGCAGACCATATGTTTGACATGCCTGGTGTAGACGCCCGCAAGAAAAAAAAGCAGACTTGCGTTATCTTCTGAGCTCTACCACACTTGATAAAAATCAGGGCAAACAGACATAATAACTTCATTGTGCTCTCCTGATCCCTCACACAAACTTCCCGGAAATTGTTTATTTTAATCAGCATTTGCTCATGATCACTAACAGCAATGAAAACAACCTTTTTGGCAGGAATAAGAAAAGCAATCAAGAATACACCGGATGTCCTAAAATAACAGCCAGACAAGCCTGGAAAACTGCAATTAATGTGGAATCATTAGCAGACGTTGATAAAGTCAATAAGATTTATTTATTTTTTTCGTCTGTTGAGAAGAGGCAGAAAGAGGATAGAAAAGCTTGCAGGGGTCGTGCCCCGCTATCTGTTCTCGGTAAATGTCAAAACATACTCCAGCTTCACAAGAACCATCCAAGCTAATGGAGGCAATTACGCAGAAATTATAACCTGTCTGAGAGCGAGGCTACAAACGAGTGCGTGGGAAACAAGCACTCGTCAAACAATCAACACATCTGTCTGTGTACAGCACACTTCACCGCTCTTCTGTATCTGACACTCCTTTTCACCGGAGGGTGCCGTGAAAAAAGTGGTAAGGCACCGACCGAGCGACATTTCCATAATCCGACACCGAGGCCGACTTTGACCTTGCATTACTTAACACCCGGCGCGGCTCAATACTTGAAAGAAAGTCTTATCTCCATTTTGATGAAGTTCAGAGCCCTGGAAAATGATTCATCCCAATCCCTTGTGGCGATACGGAAGGTTAAAATCTACTCACTCATGTATGTTTTTCCTTCATTTGATATCAACCACAGTACTTCTTTAAAACCGCCACTCGCTTTTGCCGTTTTTGTGCCGACTTATTGCTCCTCGAGCTTTTGGTAAAACAGCGATAACTACAGCTTTGAAAGTCAGAGTGTTGCAAGTAATCGGTTACTTTGTAAAGCGTTCCTGGAACGCAATTATTTTTACAGTAACAGCCTCATAATAAAATGTTGTAACTCAAATGTCTAATGTGGTGCGTTGTTTAAAAGCAGTTCATAAATTCCAACGCCATTGGTACGTGTCACCCCCCCTAACCCCCCATCATTCAACACCATTTGATAAAACCTTAGTCCACCAGAATCACGCCACTAATATCCTTATCAAGGCAGAGCTTGCATGTTTATACGACCCTACAAAACCGAATACAGTAACAGTGACACCATCTCAAGCACGCAGTGCAAAAAAAAATTCCCTCTATACAGTAATCCCTTGCTGTATTGCGACTTACTTATCCCGGTTTTGCTGCTTCGAGGAGTTTCATTTAGCAAAGTGTTATGCATTCTGACTGACTAAACACAGGATGCCGTCCATCGCCAAAAAAGTTGGCCCTCTCCTCCCGCTAAACTTGCTCAGGAGCCGCATGCAGGTCTGTAGGACTTCCCAGTGGCTACCTAATGTGTTTTCAAAAATGTTTGAAGATAGAAAATCATATGGTTTCTCCAGGACAGAACCGGTCATATGATGGGGTCCCGTGTGGTGTAAAATCAAGTGGATCTTGTTCTGAATCCATACAGTTGTGCAATAATTCAACAAAATTAGTTTTTGGATTATGATTTGACAGTAAATGAGTTATTTGTAAAAACAAAAGAGGTATCTACTTCGGGATTTTGATCATCAAAGGACAATCAGAGAGTAATGTTAAATGCACAAGTTCGGTTGGTTGTCACCAGGAGTGAATGGTAGTCAGTGGATGAGGGAGGGGGCGTGCCTTATACAGGAACAAGCAACCATTTAAAATTCATTCATTCACTTCATGCACTCAATTATGTGGGTCTCACCTGCGGCTATTTTTTAAGCAGTTTAAGGGGTTTTGGCATTAACACGAGGATTTCTTTAATTGGCTTGTCCAAATTGTCCGTAGGTGTGAATGAGTGAGCGAGTTGTCTGTCTACGTGTGCCCTGCGACAGGCTGGCAACCAGTTCAGGGTGTCCCCTGCCCACTGCCCGAAGACAGCTGTGATGGGCTCCACTACCCCCGCGACCCTACTGAGGATAAGCGGTGCAGATAATGGACGCATAGTTACTTCCAGTGTAACATGGTACTTTCTCAGTAATCTGGGTGGTAATGCAATGCCTTGATTACTTAATTACTTAAATGAAGTAACTAATAACTGTAAATAAATACTTTTTTTCAGGAACACCTCCAACACTGGAAACTAAAATTAAAAAAATAGGTGGCAGTGTGATGATTAAAAAAGTGCAGTATCAGAAGCGACGCAATATTTCAAAAGTATGCAAATCAATCTGTCTGTTTAACACGACCATTTTTAGTGTTTAATGTATTCCAGCACAACGTGGGGTTTGTGCATAGGACGTGAGTTTCAAATGCTTAACAAAACGTTTCTTATGTAACAAGGATTAAAAACACACAAAAAATAGATATATGGTAATGTTTTTGTCCTTGGGATACATAAATTAGATCCTGTATAGTCATTTGTGCTGCAAAACAGACACAAAAAGATTCTTTCATCGGGGTTTGTAATTATAACGCTACAAGTATTTTTAATACAGTGCTTGGAATCTGCTGCAGTAATTAGAAGCTGAAAACACAAGATGTTCCCAAAGAAGCTGGTAATTTCTAACGGTCTAGTAACAATATTCCTTCTCATATGTGATATAAGAAAATAATGTTACTTTATATTATCTCTAACGACACTTTTTGCAGTGTAAACCTGCAAGCATTGTGGGAAGAAAAATAATGTCAAATAATATTTAAAACAAACGGAGTTTTTTGCTGACAGAAAATGGGCTTTGGATTTAGATATATAATACATTTTCTCATATTATTATGTTTTGCAAAGAAAACATTCAAAACGGCACTTTAGCTAGCTAGATAATTCAACTCTACATAGGAGCAGTTTATGCCTTTGTCAGAAAACCACTTTTCAGAAGAACCGTATTTTCCATACTATAAGGCTCACCGAAATATAAGGGATGGAAATATAACTCCAGTAAGTGTTAGATTAGCAGAACATTTAAATAAGTACCGTATTTGTGGATTCACTGATCAGTTGAAATATACTGTATTGCGGATCACAATTGCAAAACTATAAATGCAACGGCATTTGAATCCGGATCTCGGTGGAGATCATAATCACAAGACCAGATTTCTCACCTGGTCCATCTTAATCATACCCTACTTACAAGCTGCGACCCAAATCAAGTAAAAAAAAATCTCACTTATTTGAATGAAAATATTGTGCAGCTTAAACAGAACTATATTTACATTTATTTAAAACAAGTGACAAGCAAAACAAAAACAAGTTCAAGTAATAATATTAGGTGCCGTGTGTGTTATTTAGTGCATCCCCCCGAAAAAAAAATCTTACCTTTTTTAATACGGGGAAAAATATGTGTAATATACATACAAACATAACATATGAACATGCTTTTTTTTTTAAAAATACTCGTAGGTTAAGAAATTTGTATTAACTTGACATAACATGAGGCTTACCTAAAGGGAGTTGACATCATTGTCGGCCATCTTTCTGCTAGAAAGAATCTTGTGAAAGGCAAAAAAAATAGAAGACATATATTGTGGTTTTGGTCACTTTGAGCCTCCGTAATTTGTATTCTTCTATACGTGTTTTTAAGCCTGGATTTTAACACCTTCACAAAGGTTGCAGATCAAATCTCAGAAGACAGCAGATTCCACAGCACCGTGGCCTAAATGGAGAACCCTCAAACCTGCAAATTTCTTCTTGGTTCTTGGAACGTTGATACAAATGTATTCGTCATTCAGGTGATTTTGCATCTATTTCAAATAACCTGCAGAATGCTTTGAAATGCTTTGATGTGACATGCACCAAAGTAAAAAATAACATGTTTGTAGACATTGCCTTTGAGAGTCTCTGGAACTAGGGTGCCAATAGTGACCGTTAAAACACACTTAAATTATTTATTTAAAGTGATACTCCCAAAAATGAATTATTCATGAACTTAAGAGTGACGTTTTGATTTAAATAGCAAAGCAAGTGATCACCGTATTTTTTTTCTCAATCACCGAGTGCTGATTAAGAATCAAGATCCTCTTGAGTGGAAAGCTTTTGGAGGAGAAATCTGCAGTTACTGATAAGAACTGCATTGTTCCAAATTATTGCATCACTTCACGGTGAACGTCATTAGTCTGAGGAACAACATCTTCACCGATATTTAAGGACCACTTCAAAAATCTAAATCTTTCTTCTCCTCCTAATTAATTTCTTCCAACTTGTAAAAAGAAGGTCAGGGGTCCGGCCGCTGAAAACTATAAATGCGCTTTAATCTTCATGGAGGCTAAATGAATAACGGTAATTATTTTTGACCCCGTGTAGACGGCCGCTGAAATGAATTATTCTTTTCACATCTTAATGCTTTTATTCCCTTCTTACCTTATGAACTTCCGTTATATTCAGTCAAAGGAGACGGAGATGAAAATTGCTGTCACATTGTCCTTACCTTCATTGTACTGATTCTAATAAAGTGGTTATCAGCAGGATATCCAACCTCACCGGTGGCGACGGAGCACATTCGCTTGGAAAGAACTCATCAAATTTGCACATAGATGTTTTCATTTTCCATAAATAATATAGGAGTTTGACTTCAGCTGTGCCGTTGCATCATTTTACACAAGCAGCCCACAAAGTGCGGCACTGCTTGATCACACAATTTGGTATTCTTTACCCGCCTCTCCATAAGCCTGCAATATTATCTTCTATTTCCACTGCGGCACTGAAGACAGTTTTCTTGAATGAGTGCATACTCAAGGGTAGATTTACATCAGAGAGATCTTTACTTTTCAAGATTTTAATTAGGGCTGGGTATTGCAAACAATTTTATGATACCATGCATACCATCATAGGCAGCAGAGCGACACAGTGGTTAGCGCGAGTGCGGCACAGTTCTGACGTCATGAGATCAAATACTCCTGTGTGGAGTTTGCATGTTCTCCCCGTGCTTGCGTGGGTTTTCTCCGGGCACTCCGGTTTCTTGACAAATTCCAAAAACATGTATCCAAATTGTCCCTAGGTGTGAATGAGCGAGTGATTTGACTGTCTCTGTGTGCTCTGCGACTGGCTGGCAGCCAGTTCAGGGTGTCCCCTGCCCACTGCCCAAAGATAGCTGGGATGGGCTCCAGCAATTCTGATCCTACATCACATTATGTGTATCACTACACACATCTGTTTCAAAGATGCACATGTCCCTACTTACTCCAAACTTTACATTTGAAAGTTTGAAAAAAAGGGACAATGTGGGGGCCAGGGTCAGCCCAATCAATTCTACTCCACTTCAGTCCTCACAAATAAAATTGGAAATTTCACTTTCAAGAGCCAGCTCATAGAACGAACAACACACAGGTGTAAACTTCACGGTCTGCCACTGGTTTTGTAACATGTATTTCATGTATTACTGCACATACGAAGAATGCACAAAAATCAAATCACAACACGCAACACCATGTATATTATAACTCTAATAAATTCAATTAGCCCCTTTGTGAAATACATAAAAGAACTGTATTTCTTTTGTTCTAAAGGAAATGGACACAGTGCAATGCCTTGCCTTAAAACCATCGCAGAGATGATCCACTATTAAGGGACCACAGAGGAAACAAACCTTGACAGCAGCTGTGATATTTATGCAGAACAGCTGCCATTGTTAGGGACTCCTATGCCATAAAGTGGTATCCGTCCGGAGCATCCAACTTTATGGCTGACAACAACAACAAATGGTCTAGGATAATTGGCTTTTATGGCAGGAGGGGACACGTGTGGATTGGCGGCTTCTGCTGCAAACGCCACAGGTTGTGTGAAAAAGGCAGCGTTTGGGGTGCATAATCAATCATCAACGTATGATGATGATCTCATCATTTGCAACCGTTGAAGGAGAACAGTCCCTTCCCCATAGCCCAACCCTTCATCTGGGGTCTTTCAAGTCAACACCCTATTGGTGGATAATCCATTTTTGGTACTGATGGACAACTTTGTTTGCAGAAAGTTGAGACATGAGTCATTCTCCTCATACATGTAGTATGAATGTCTCTCTGCAATCAAGTTATAAGAAATCGGGCCCAATCAGGCAGCCATGGAACCATGTCATATGATAAACTTATTTTTACCCTCTGACTTATCTGAATGAGTTTGAGATCAGACACCTAAGTCTGCCCACAGAGGGGCGCACACCTTTGAATGCTATGAAAACAGTATCCCAGAAATGAACTTGCCTTTCTTATGCTGTTGGTCTGGAAGTCTCGTGCAGACATCCCATCGCTCTCAAGAGTAGCTTTGTTTCTGACCTGCGTGATGATCACTAAATGAATATCATTCCAACTCATTTTTTATTACATGTTTACCCTAGAGTGACATGTTTATTCTCGTTGCATGCAATGTTTCACGACCTTGATTTTAATGTCAATGAAGACAATTCAATTCAGTTCAAAATACTAATATGGAGAAGTTTTTTTTATTTTCTGTCATGCAGTTAAAAAATATCAATAATATTCATATTAGCCTGTGTTTTTTAATGATGTTTTTTTTTAATCTTGCTGATTATTGATTGCAGTTTACCAGTGCACTTTTCCATGGTTTAATATTTTGAGACAGTCCTACCATTTTTCCAGCATGATGATAAACAATGCATACATACATTTAAATACAAATAAAATATACTGCATTTGATTGAAACTCTTAATCATTACATGCACATTACATCGTAAGTCAAAATGTAATAGTACCTTTAAAACACAAAAACGATTCATTTTCCTTTTATTTAGAAAATGTGGAGGTCTCCAATCTGTTACTGCGAAAGCAATATTGATGTCCCTGCTGACAAGCTGCATTTACCTGGCAAATGATAGTGTGTCACAAGAAGGACCAAGCACTAAAAACACTTTAACCGTGATTGAGCAGTGCTACCCCTGCGATCGACCGAAATATCGCATAAGACGTTATGACCACTCCTGGTTAAGAGTCTTTATGTTCAATTTGGTGATGCTGTGAATAGAAGTTCTATGACATTTGTGGACACTTCTTAAATGCTTAAGCCTGATGTATGCCTCCTGCTAAAAAAAATCCACTGCTTTAAATTGGTTGTCTTTTTCTTGCTTTATTCGCTATTTAACTGTGACGTCATTATTTAATGGGCTGCACTTACTGGGAAGTTATCTGCATTGTGGACATTCTGTTTTAGACAATGAAATAACCTTGTTTTTAGTTATTATATTCAGACAAAAGATTGGAAATCATCTATTTGGTCTGATACTGTATATGAGTATACACATTTTAGCAGCTGAGAACTAAATTATTAATCCTTGCCTACCTCATGGCGAGCTTGCGGCAAAGATTTTCTTGGACTTGGTTGAAAAAGTTCCATCAGCTTCAGACTTATCTCTAATTCAAGTTATAGTAACTTGTGTTGGTGGTTCTTTTTTAAACTTCCTCCCAAATCTTTCAAGAGTCCGAGCTTGTGGAGTGTAAAAGATCAACATTCCTAATGAGAATGATGGAATAGAATAGAACAGAATAGAATAAAAACATCTTTATTGTCTATACCTCGCACTCCATTCCACCAACTGCAGCCACATCACAACCCAAGTATCTAAAGCTTTGAACTTCTTCCAGCACCTGCCCATGCAGCCTTATTTCTAACACCATGCCCACTCCATCATCAAGTGAGCACTTCATCACCTTACTCTTCCCAACATTGACACATAACTTACGCCTATCACATACTATTCCAAACTCCATTACCAACCTTCTCAATGTTTCCTCAGAATCAGCCACAAGCGCTGTGTCATCTGCAAACATATATACATACATATATATACATATATATATACATATATATATATATATATATATATATATATATATATATATATATATATATATATATATATATATATATATATATATATATATATATATATATATATATATATATATATATATATATATATATATATATATATATATATATATATATATATATATATATATATATATATGTATACATATATATATATATGAGAATCGCTATGACAGATACAAAGCCGGACGGTAAAAGAACAAGGGACATGGGAATATCAGCGCTAACAGCAGCCAAGCCTGTCAAACAACACACTGTAGGCAGCCAACATGCGCCAACCAGAATATAACCAAACAGGATGCCCCCGAAAGCCCAAATACTAACAGAGGGCTAGCCAGATGAAATTATACAAACTGCGACAAAAGCGGCGAAAAACCCCAACAAAAAGCCACAATCATCTACCTAAAGAGAGAAGAAAGAAAACAAAGAGCACACGCTGTAACGGTAGCAAGTAAACTTCGCCCAGTCGGCTTTTGGAGGTTGAAGCATGCAACTAAGACAAAACAGCAACAAGGCCCCGAATGACAGGGTAAGCAACGTTTTAATTCCTCAAAGCAGAAATGATCGGTATGCAATCACTTCCACTACAATCGCTGTCTGTTTCCGAGCTGCCTCACCTGTTGTATAAACAGGATTCGCCAAGTGTTGTGTTCGCTCATTGACGTCACAGCTCTAGAGGAAACAAGCCAAATCGGTCAACTTTGAAACGAAATTTCTCAAGATCCCTAACACGTGGAATATTTTGCAACATATTTGCATAACTGTGGGGAGGAAGACGACATGTTCTGTTTCTAATTGAAAAAAAAATATTTGCCTTTGGGTATACCTATGAGCTTAGCTTAGGACATAGCCACACCACTACTTTGCTATGTTTGTACTAAGCGCATCATCACTTTTGAGAATATATTTCTGGTGATTTTTTTTTTTTTAAGTCATGGAGATTTTGTCATCCTGGACAATTAATTATACATTTACCCTTCAAACACAAATTACAGTACATCACACAAACATTGGCGGAGCTTTGCCAAACAAAACCTGCCTTTGTCCCAATTGCCCTTAAATAGAGAAGTCGACTGATTTTCCAACAAACCTATTATAACTAATCGAGGCGTTGAAACACATTTTAAAAGTGAAGCTCTTCTCTCTCAGCAAATTTACTTCATTAGATTATATTTAACCTCAAAATTAGTTAAAGGGCAATAAGACAGTTCGTCAACTATCCCCAGATACAACAGGCAAATAAACGACAGTTTGGTTCTCGGTCGTTGTTTCTCCAGAGAACGAATCATGTCCCTCTTAAATTATATTTTCAGTCTCCTTGAGCAATCTGCGGTCTTTAAAATTGACCTTTTGAAACATTTCAGGCTGACTAATCACAATAAATTAGCATCTGGTGAAGAGATTTGAGAATGTGACACCAAATGCCAACAATGACCTGTAATATTGTCAGAATTATGGATCAACTGTCACTTTTCATTACCCCGTAGTTAATTTCTTTCAAAACAGACTGTAATATCAAGCATTAATCAGATTGTCTTTGTTTGCATTTGTGCAACAGCCAGTTTGAACCCCTGTTGTAAGCAATATACTCGTTTTTTAGCCATTCAAACAAACACAGAAACAAAGACTGTCTCTTATTTGCAGTAAACCAATCAAGATGAGTGAGTTGCCCTATTCAGAAATTGAATTCGTGCTTATGTAAATTCCATTAAGGATACCTTGATTGAACCAAGGCTTTGATATGCCTGGCACAAATGCATAATTTCCTCTCATTCATGGGTTATTTTTCTGCATTACTTATTCTTCTTCTGCAGGGTCTGTAATACTTTTGCGTGACCTACTAACCCACCATGGATTGTAATCCTTGCAGTAAAGGAACACATGCTAACTCCATTACAGGATGAAAATAAAGTTTAGATTTGATCAGTCAATCCGGACAATGACGATGTTAATCGTTTTTAACAAAGAAACCACACTCCGCACACTTTCATATCAAGAAAGTTTTAGAGAAAATTCAATTCCATAAAAAATGTTTCAACAAGATTTACCTGTTTTAAATCTGTTTTAACGAACTTAACACTGATATCTCTTGCATAAAAAAATATCCAGAGCTTTTCACTGACTTGCATAAATAAAACATTTTACATACGTAGTAAGCACTTAATGTTAAACAATCAGCATCTTTAAAAAAATCAAATTAAACTAAAAAAAATTATTTGTACCCTCAAATTCATCGTTTTCAAATTGTCTAATTTTAAAATGTCAAACCAAAAAAATAAATTCAATCTATTCTCCACCCCTAGCTGAGACGGTAGGAAACTATTTTGCCAGCCCAGTAAAAAGTGGGGAAAAAAGGATTAAAAAAGAGGAAAAGAGAATTGGACTTTCTAACTGAGGGCTGACAGCATAAGTTATCACAAGGCTAAGGAAGAAGATAGGGAATTTGCCACGTTGTGAAAATGTATACCTGTAGGACATTATAGACACCCACAAATCCCAATACTACGAGTCATATTTGGCAGTATTTGGAAAGGGAACTTCTCCGAGGACACCAAACTGACATCCGGCAAAGAGATTAGTAAGGCAAACACACCTATTAACTCTGATTGACACTACAAATAAGACACATCGATGAGTTGCTCTGTAATTAAGAAAAAGGATGGCGTTCGAAAATGTCATTTGAAAGCCTCTGATGCACTCGACAGTATCAAGATAGCGACTGTTTGCTGACAATTGTGGTATGCAGACGGCATTAAAAGAGCTTTATCAAAATGTCACTGCCTCTGTGATTGTCAATTGCGCCGCCCATATTGATTGCAAACTCTTACCTCTTAAATGGCCATCGTTTATCCTGAACAGCTGCACTGCCTCCGCATCCCCACCAAGGAGAGATATTTCCAGCCCCTTTTATTGTTACTTTTGATTCTTTCTAACCGTGCCACCATTTGTACGCAAGTCGAAGGGTGTTTTAGCTTTTTAGATCTACCTCCTCCTACAGTTTACTTTTCACATATACAACACTTTTTGCGCCAAATTTATCTTTCTGTTGAAGATCAAGACCTACTGTACTCACCCGCTGAAAACTTTTGAGAACAATTAGGGTCATGCAGTTTTCTGAGGCACATATCAATCAATTTCAGGCCAAATGTGAACAACACCTCCTACCTGTTGTGTCAACTTTAACATTATCATGTTAGCAGGGAAAAATGTTGAAAATACACACAAAAACAGACTTTAAAGAAATTCATGTATGAGACTCAGTAGCCCATCCATACCAGTAGGTTGCACTACTATTCCTCATTGTTGAAAAAGCCAAATGGTAGGCTCTATTTAGTCAAGTCAAGTCATGTTTATTGGTGATGCCCTTAATCACAAAGAGTCTCAAAGGGCTGCACAGACCACAGATTATTGCAAACCACAGACTATAATTGCACCATCACCTGATGTAAAACCTACATGAGGGCAAATAATACACAGATACACAGATATTGTCAACATAAAACATAGGTTATTCATATGCTATAGATTAGAAGTGTAGTTAATGCTTGGATTTAAACATTTCCACTGAGGTTGCAGATCGAATCTCAGGGGGAAGAGCATACCACAGCATCGGGGCCCGAATGGAGAACGCTCTCGAACCTGCGGATCTCTTTAAGGGTCAGGTTTCAAAAACATTTTCGATGAACTACACTAATATGCGATTGTATACCTTGTTCAGACAAGGCATTCCGACGCACACTTTTTCCACTGTCCAACAATGGACTGGTTTATCGAGGCCTTAACAAAGCACCTCACCAACAGCTATCAATCAATTCACTGCTCTGTAATTTTCTTGTTTTATTTGTTTGTGATAATAAAGTTAATACCATCTATTGTACAAACAATACAAGTATTTTTGAAGCATACATCACGCCTCTAAACACCACATCTGTTGACAAGTTAAGGGAGAACAGTCCCGCAAAAAGGTGAGATTTTTTTACATTGATGCCTTGAGATTATTATGCCCTCAAACATTTATAAAAGCTACCTTAGTATTTGTAAATAATACAATGTTTGCAATATCCAAATGTTCAATCAATTACTTAAGTAAAAACAATGATTGATTGATTGATTAATCTGAAGAGACAAACTTATTATTTGAAATGAGATTGTCCTACCATTCGGAGCACCACTTCGGTGTTTAGATAGCTCTTAGCCCATTTTGCGCCATTTTGCATGGGTGTGGATAACAAATGGCTTGGCCTGGAGCACGGTTTGGTGATCATCAGGCAAGAAGGCTGTTGAAAGGTTAAGTTGGAAAAACACTACTTCATTTAAAGTTGACCAGTCATAGATGGTGTTTTGTCATGGAAACTGTCCAACTCGACACTGGCGTTCGCCATACAACGCAATGATGGGACTGTAAATGATTAAAGTGTTGCAATTTTTGCAGATTTAGTGGATGTTAAACTTCAAAAATCTCTAAAACCGTCTTGCATACCCTCTTACGGAATAACAATTTAACTCTTTCACAATAAACCTTGTCTTCTAAAAATTGATCATAAACGTCTAAACATGTAAAAGTTAATATGTAACTGCATTGGTCTGTATTTCCAAAACAGTAATTTATTCGTTGTGGATACTCAATTCAATGATGGTATATGGTTTCAAGACGGTCAATTAACTACCATTTGCGGCACAAAGAAAAATAAGATCAACACCCAAAACATTTCACTTCTGTCAGTACTGCAGGAAAGTAACATTACATGATGACCATGCTAAATGTAACACAGAAAGGGGTAAAGTTGATGCATAATGACGATTTCAAAACACTTTTTGAAGGACATGATTACATACTTCCACTCAAAACATGCTGACTACAATTTACTTTGACACATGATGTTACCATAACAATCAAAAGAGGATAAAAAAATAGTATATCTTCTTCATTTTTAGCCAATTAAAGGACACTGCTTTGCCAGAAGAACCAATTTGAATAATACAACGAACAAAGCAACCTTGCTTATAAAAGGAGCTGGTAACGTCAAATTGTTGTTCCTTTGCAGATGGTCCTATCGGTGCGCAAATCTTGGGAATTTAATATGATGCAAATTAAACTCAAGGGATCAAAGCTGTCAACTGTGTCTGCCAAACTTCCTTAAGCAAAAATGTTTCTCATGCATGCTGTCACTAACAAAGAAATGAAACGTGAACAGCAGAGAGGAGAGTAGAACATACTTTGCGCGACAAAGCACCACAAGATAAAAACGTGTGATTGATGACAAGACGTAGTAAGTAGCATTAGTATGGAATGAACCAAGTTCAGTCCAGATAAAAAAATATTTTAATATACAGTATTTTAGCAACCTGAAATCAAACAACTTTAAACTGTGTGAATCTGATGTCCCTTTTAGCTTTAATTTTCACATATTAATTAGAATCATCTTTATTGCTCTTACATTAAAGGGAGTGTGTGTATTATGTGACCACCAAAGTTGCTGTTATACATACTGCAAATAAAAATGAGTATGAAAATGAGTTTGAGACCTCTGCCATAGCGTTTGCTACCTGTGGTTTTTTTTATAATTTAAATATCACAAACTTTTACCAGTTATAATAGAATAGATCACAACTTGAATTGAAGCACAATGAGATAGTCAGTGATAACCAGGAAGACGTTCCACAAAGACAAACACATAAACAAATGTTTTTGTATATGGACAAAAGGATGACATAAACATTTCAGGAAAGTTGCATCATCCAGCCTCTTCCGGAATGAAAACGTCAAAGATGGCATGTCGACTTAAAATACGACTCTGTAATAGACATGGCAAAATGAATAAGAATGGATCAAAATCATTAGGTTTTCGATCCGGAATAGCCGAAGTCCTGAAATATAAAATCCGGAATATGCATAGATTTTTCATAAGAAATACAGTCAAAATCATCCAGACCAAACATTTTATCCGGATATTGCAAAGATCCGGATAAACCGAATCCGGATTAACCGAGTTATACTGTATTTATAAACGGCTTTCTCCTGCAGAGTTATGCAACGTAAGACTAACATTTGTCCTATGCACAGAGTGACCTCAGCTGTGTATGCCGGCAAGTCATCCAATATAATAAAGGACCTCTTGGTTGCTTTTCTGATTAGTTCTCCTCCTTGTTTGGGATGAAAGTTAAGAGGGACAGCCAGGTTTTGGTAGGTTTGCAGTGTTTTTTTTTTTTTTTCTCCATTATTGATCGCACAGTGCTTCGGGAGATGTGTAAATGTTGTGAAATCACATTTCTGCATTGAACTTTTATACAACCTTATCCCGGACCTACCTCGTGTTTATTTTGATCCTCATAATGCCATTCTTTCCCTGGGCACCGTTTGAAGTCATAAAATGTTGTTTTTCTGCTGCCATTCAATTATTAGCTTTTGCCAACCATTAGTCAAGAGCAATTGAGTTGTGCCATCCAATTAAAAGATATAGTTTATCATTCAAAGCAAAAATGCGTGCAGCCGATCTCTAATGAAATACAAGTCGAGGTAATCTGTATCGTTCCTTGCCTATTACATCCATGGTGATAAAACTGCCAACTTTTTATATTTAACGTTATGTCGAGGGTTGGAGAGCAACTACAATGGCTATTTGACTATCTTCCCTGTAATTATAAAAAAAAGAAAGACACAACAGGCTTTTTTGTTAACCAAACCCTGACAGGGACAAGTATGAAAACATAATATTGGACTCAGCAAATTTGATGCATAATACTCAAGGGAGCCCCGCCAGGAACATTGCATATGCAGTGATATCATTATGGCGATAAGAAGCAATCACCGTGGCAACATTGTCAAGGGAGGGCCAGTGTGAGCGCTTCGTGACAGCCTTACAAGTGCAATTTTGTGTGATTATCTTCTATTCATTTGGAAAATAACCAACATTTTTATTCTGCTGCTGCATTGGAGGACAGCTTAAGTTGCCCTGAATGCTCAGTTTGTCTCTCACGAATCCAATAAGCACGAGTACTCAGGTTTAACGAGACACAAGCTGAAAATGCCAGTAACGAAATTGGATGAGAATAAACTAATAATATCTACAATATGTGAATAATGTTTTATTGCAACTAAGGGTGGGCAAATTAATCCAAATATTGATATTATCGATATTGAGCAGCTACTTGGATCTGATCAATACTATAGTCTCAGGATCGATACTGTGTTCCCATTAAAACTATTTCTACAAGAATGTTGTTAGTGAGTCGTGAGGTTATTCAGACATTATTTCCACAACTGACTTTATTTTCAAAGTACTGAGCATCAAAAGTTTTTTTTAACAGTATTTTTAACATTGTTACACCGTATTTGTATATTTGTTACATTACTGCTTTTTTCTGTTTGACTCTCTTGACTTTTGTTCTGAAAGGGTTTTTGTCGTTGAAGTTTTTTCTTTTAATACTGTTAAAGGTTTTTCTATAGTATTGTTTCCACTTCATTTTCAAAAAATTGTGCACTGGAAGTTATTATTCTTGTCATGTTGACTTTGTTTAATTTGTATTTTTTTTACCTTGCCTTTTTTTTCTGATTCGACCAGCTTGACTTTTGTTCCGAAACAATTGTAATATGAATATTCATATTTATTGTTATACTCTTTTGTCATTGTAGTTATTCAATAAAAACAAAACATTTTAGTGTCTAAAATATTGGTAGTTTTTATTGTAAT